>NC_135734.1:12797500-13397500 GCF_041903045.1 Epinephelus lanceolatus
ACGTGAAATAATGCTCCAACAGAGGATGTCCTCCCTAATCAGCCAACAACCAGAATACAATATTGACATCACATTGGTCCAATGATAATTGTATGTGACTGTGGTGAACTGTCAGGATGCAGGATGCCGCTCTGCGGCAAGACACTGCTGGAGAGTGGATGGAAAGCTCTGATCCTGCTGCTGGAGCCTTGGGCCATGCTGCTTTAGCTGTCTGGTCTGGACCCATAGCAGTACTACAGTGTCATGCAGTGGCCCCAGGTGCTGCTGCACTCCGCTTACCTGGGAATAGATTCAGACACCACAGGTCAGCACCTTAATAAAATGTTCAAACATTTTCAGGCAAGTATACAGCATAACTGACTTTCCTGTCTGTGCCTTTAAACAGTGAACTAACATCACTGGTTAAGGACAAATGCGCAAATTTTCCTGCCCGGACTTGTGTATGCCAGCATCTCAACAAAATGTTATACATATTTCCTACAAATTTAACTCAGATCTTGTGAGGACATAAAAGTATATGTCATTCATTCATTTGTCAGAGAGCACAGGCATTGTCCGGGTTTTATACAGCTCCATCTATCTAATTCCATACGCAACCTGTGTGTAATGCCTGTAAATGCAATTCCCAGATGATCTCCAGTGCAGGGTCTTACATTTGCATACAGCAGATGGACAAATTATAATTCATAAATTCTTAGTGGGTGTTCTTGCACATGTCTGAGGTGTTGAAGAGTGGACTTATGCTAGTGTAGATAGTGTGGGATTCATCTGTCACAGGTAGCAATGTGGAGTACATAATAATATTGCAACTCATCTACCAGCTCAGATCAGATCAGCTATACGTGTGTCTGATCGTTGTCCATATCGTATCCACACTTCTTAGTTATTTTCACTTCAGCAGAAGGTGTCCACCCTGCTTTTGCAATTCCCACGAAATCCCTGTCAGCCCCTTTTATGATTGATACACACTGCGTGGCATGCACAGGGCTCACAGCACACACTGTAGGCCCGCACACACACACACACACACACACACACACATACAAACTCATACACACACTGTCTGTTTCTGGATATTCTAATGATTCATAGGGAGTAGCTGAGTGTTATTACAGTTTGGAGGGCTCTCACTCGTCAAAATGGCCCCTGGGTGCACACATGTGTTTTTGAGGTCTGTGTGTGTGTGTCTGTGTGCGTGTGTGTGTGCGTGTGTGCGCGTGTGTGTATGTCTGTGTGTGGACCTCATGCTCTGTGACATTTCTTAGACTAACATGAGTCAGCGAGTAAGAATTTCAAAACTCTTTATGAGTGTTTGAGATTCATTTGTTCTCGAGCACTCAGCGAATGAGAGCGCAGTGTTTTCAGTGAGTGTGAGAAACAAGTGATTGAATGTGATGGGTGTGTGTTGTAATGGTTTAAATGATTTAAATGAATGAAATATGGAACTCGGCAAAAGCAATTTCTCATCATCTGACTAAGTGTTCAGCACTTGTGATTTTACTTGTGAGCGAAATGTTATTTGTGCTCTCAGCAAGAAAAATGGGACCCATTAAGTCATGACTGAGAGTAATGTTAGAGCAGTTATGAGACCCGGCTTGCAGGGCTTCATATTGAGATGTTTTGCATTTAAGGCGCAGGTGCGTGTGTGCATGCATGCATGTGTGTGGTTAACAGGAATGTGCTGGGTGCAGTAATTGAGAGATAAGATCGCAGCAGAAAGCTCGGGTGCTGACAGACACACAGAGAGGTGATGAGACTGGGAGAGACAATCCTCAGTCATATTCCTTCATTTCCAGTGGCTGCATCTGTCAGGTGTGCTCCCGCTTACCCATTACCAGTTCCTGACAGCTTTCTGAGTTGTTAAATTTCAGTAATACCAGTTTGTCCCACTGTGACCTAATTTGTCATGGAATCAGATGTACTTAACTTCACCTAACTTGAAGGTGGGGTAGGTAGTTTTATTTTGCTGTTACTAATTACATAGTGCCTTAACCCAGTGCAGCATTCCCTATTTTTACATCATTACTTTGGTATAATATAAGCATATTGTAAATAAAATTGTAAAATCCAGCCCATGATGGCCTCTCAGCTCATTTCAGAGAGAGGATGTTCCTATTGGCTGTTCTTCATCTTCTTCTTCTGTTCCTGTAGGCTTTCATCATCTCTACAGATAGTGAAAGCCTAATTCAGTGGTGGGGAATCCTGCAAAGAGAGTTGCAATACCTGCATTGGCAACAATTACCAACACTGCAAAGCAATCCAAAACAAGGAACAGGGACTTATCAAATTAAAAGTCTAAAAGAGAGTCTGACAATAAACGTAATAAAATGCATGTCAATATCGGCAAAGCATTTTAGAGATGGAGAGAAAATGTAATGGTTTTGCCTTCTGCTAACAGATGCCGAAGGCTCACAGCTGCGGCTTCATGTTCATGTTTATGTAACTTTTAGCTAGAGACTTGAATCACAGTTTGTCCTCCACCTCACTTACCACCACTACAGACCACTTCTCCATGAGGAAATGAGTTCCAGAGATGGACTCCTAATCAGCAGACCACACTGCTTCGATCCCCGCAAGATCAGCAAACTGCTGTGCTGAGGCGTGGTCGTTCTGTTAAAGGTAGGGTCTGGAGGATTTTCCAGTTGCTGTTTGTAAACACACATTGAAATTCGGCCCCTCCTATCAGGCTCAACTCTCCCGGGTGTACGGAGCCTGGAGGTATGGAAGAAGGCTTCACAGAAGAGGTTCAGGCAAGGCTCGCGCTGGTGCACGCTCGGACACGCTCGGGCACGGCACCTGCGCTCTCTCATTGGCTGGGGAAATCTCCGCCCAGAAGCGGTCCGAGCTCACAAAAACATCAAAATACAGTTAAAGGGCAGGAGCTCTGCAAACAGAGTCACCACCACACATGAGTAGAAGCCCATAGGTGATGATTAAGCAGGATTTCATTTGTATATGTCTATATTTTGTTTTGTTTGAAAATCCTCCAGATCCTACCTTTAAATTTGACAGGACGACTACGCCTCCCTAACATCAGCTGATATAAGGCACGTCACCAATGACATCTGGTGACGCTTCTGAAGATGGAAGACACCCATTGAAACGTGTCAAGGTAAAACAAAACCTTATCTTGTCTGATATAAAAGAAAAGAAAAACAGCTGTGTTGTGGGATAAGCGCTGGCTGAATTTGAGCCACTACAGCCGCAGATCGAAGGTGGCTGTCTGGAGCTGCTGCCTGCTCTCCTCCCGGGGAAGCAGTCCACAGTGATGGGGAGCAAGGTGTCTGGTGACATTTTGTCTTTTTCTTTTTCCTCTATGAAGTAAAATAAATGAATAAAAATTCTATGTATCAAGGCCAGATGAAGCTTGTGCTTCTATGTAATAGATCATCATTGTTTTCCAGAAACTACTAAAAACACATCAGTGAGCCACAGTGTTGCCGTGCTGACGTGTTCCGTCATTGCCATAAATATAGACACTTTTTTATTTTGAGTCAATCCCACATACACTGCCCTTGAGGATTAATTATGTGCTAATCCACTGCTGAAAATAGTCCCCAACAAATGAATGGTTTACTTCAATTTGAGTAACATTTGCTTAACACTATAGTGTCCAGCTGCTTTAAAGTGGTTCAGGAAAGACAGACAGATAGTACGCCAATTCCAAATTAAAACTTTGCTTTTTTTGTTAAATGTGTCCATTCTTTGCTCCTTACAACATCCAACATTTATTTTTTGGAATGTGCCAAAATGAGAGTTGAGAGAAGGGAAAGAAAAAATTCTGTATATGTAAATATATTTTCATTCACGCACTTATTTCACTCAGCACTTCCAGCCAAGATGTTTGTGTGCAGATGGGAAAAGCGGATGCTTGAATTGCTGTAATGATTTTCCAAACGGTCAGAGATATAACTCATTATAGGACACACAGGGGAAGGCTTAAGGTGGGTTTGCTGTTGAGCTGCATCCAAGCACACTTCCCTCTCTTATTGGACCCACTAGAGTGTGAGTGTGAGTGTGAGTGTGTATGTGTGTGTGTGTGTGTGTGTGTGTGTGTGTGTGTGTACAAAATGTCCAGCGGGGCTGTTGTAGTTAATATGACCAGGGTCAGGGATATGGTGGGTGATGAAACTTAACTCTCCTCGTAAACCGATTCATTTCCACTATAACATGTAAAGCACACAAGGAGAATGGTGAGAGCGTGTGAGAAGCGAGGGAGGGAATAAGGATGGAAGGAAGGGTACAAAGTAGTTAAAGAGAGAATAAAGTAGGAAAAAAAGGATGGAGGGAGATAGTAGAGAAAAATAAAATAAGGAAAATATTTAGCAAAGGAGCAAGGAAGAGTAATGGGTTAAAAAGGGAAGTGATTTGGGGAGGGTTATAGAATTAATGGAAGGAGGGGAGGAAAGTGAAAATGGAAGGAACATAGGGAGGCAAAGAAAGGAAGAAACAGCATGATAGGGAAGATAAAGGGAGAGGGGGAGGAAATGAGAAAAGGACAAGGGAAGAAAGAAGGTAATTATGAGGGTGCGGGAAAGCTGAAATGTCCTAAGGATTAGAACTTAAAGTTGAAAAAGCAATACCACACGGTACAACCACATGTCCCCTCTCTTTCTTGTGCCAGCAAACTCAAAAACTGCTTCTTTACAAATTTAGCCAGTTATGTCCTGTAAGAGAAACAGCAATGCTACAGTTATTCTGAAACAACTGACTAGAAGCTGCTGCTGTTTTAGAAAAAATCCCATCATGGTTTGGCTCTACATTCATACAGGAAGCAAACACCTGCCTCCTGGGTAAGAGTCCGCTATTGTTGGACCAAACCACTACCACTCCCACCTGCCCTACAGGGACTCTCCAGGTTCTTCAATTATGTTGTTGTCCTCCAGCGCATTAAAGTGATGCTGTATCATACCGCAGCAAAAAGATGGCTGTTTTTTGTTGGTGTCTAACGCAGAAATCAATGACCATGCAGCGGTATTTGACAACTTCAGAATGAGACCAGGTTGTAATATAATATCAGCAGAGAGACTAGTAAATATTAACATTTGGAGAGCTAGTACCAGTTAATTTTGGGCATTTTTGCTTAAAAAAAATTAAACTTTTGCTTTGCTGCCAACTCCTAGGTTAATCTGGCCATGGGAAGGGAGACAAGTAACAGAGGGAATAGAAGTAAGGAAGGCAGAAAAAGGAAGCAAGAAAGAGCAGAGGGATTGGGGAGGGAAGGAAGGAGATGAATTGGAAAGGAAAGAAAAAGAAGGCAATGAAGAATGATGAATGGAAATAAGAAGGCAATGGAGAAATGGTAGAACAATAAATGAAAAGAAAGGATGTGAATAAGGAGATAACGGAGAGGGAAGCAAAAATAAGGAAGGAGGCAGTAAGGAAAGGACACAGGAAACAACAAGGGAATTGAGGAGGAAAATAATGAGGAGAAGAAGAAGTAGTAGGGAAACAGCAAAAGACAGGACAGAAGATGGAAATTTGGCAAGAAAAAAGAAGGTAGGAAAGGTAGGAAACGGGGTGAAAGAGGAGGGAGGAATCATATGTGAGGGATGGAGGGATGGATGGAGGAATGCCAGTGTTAATCCTTGTGTGAGAGCAGCGGCTCAGTGTCAGGTGTCTGCCTGTGAATGGGCCTGTGTCACTGCAGTATCGCAGCGACCGGGCCGGGACGCAGGGAGGTGGGAGAGAAAGAGCTGCAGCAAACCTGACAACAGGAATGTGTTTATGACTATGACGGAGCAGCAGCAAGCAAACAAAAGCATGAAACATTGAAAACCGAGAAGGACAGGAAGGCGTGGAGAAAGCGGCATTAAATGTCAGCCTCTCTACCTGTTGGCCCGTGAGGCTTAAAGTCTGTCATCGGCGGGCTTCTGTGTCCTGAATGGGAGCCAATTTGTAGAGAATTTGTAACCCTCCATCCTCCTCTTTCTCCCACTCCGATTCAGTCTGTCTGACATTTTTATGTCTGGGGATTGTTGTCACAATACCAGTCCAACACACGCCAAACCCACACACAGACTGCACACAGCAGTAATAGAAGGAGTGTTCTGATACATAACTTAAAGTTAGAATTATTACAACTTTACAAATCAATATTTTGGAATAATAGTGGGTCAGATGATTAGGTTATGAAAGGGGTTGCATGATGATCCCACAGAGAATTGTCAGTGCCATAGGTGATCATTTCAATGTCTTTTTGCTCATTATTGTAGTTCTCTGGCCTGCAACTTTACTGTTTTGGTTCAGTCTCACTGTTCTTATCCACCTTGTTTCCAGCAGCAGACAGCTGTTTTTAGTGACAGATCTCTGGTAAACTGTCTGCTAAGTATCTGTCCAGTACCAAATGACAGAAACACAAAGTTAGTGACTTGTTGGCGAACATAGTGGAGCATTAAGGAGCTAAAAAGTCAGATACTTCCCAATGGAGTTGGTAGAGATAAAAAATATAGCTAAAGGATGGATAGGCAGATGTTTGCGAAAACAGTTGCCATACCTCATGAGGGCATAACATGTAAATTTGTGTTTACAGCATGTTCTGCTTCCAGGTTTTAGTTTTTAGGGATGGCAACTTCCTCCCCTTTGGTAATCCTGTGACTTTATATATATCCATCCATTTTCATCTGCTTATCCAGCAGCACGGGTCATGGGGGCAACAGGTTAAGCAAAGCACTCCAGATGTTGTTCTCCCTAGCAACATTTTCCAGCTCATCCTGGAGGATCCTGAGGTGTTTCCTGGCCAGTGTGTTCTGGGTCTAACCCAAGGTCTCCTACCAGTTGGACATGCTTGGAAAACCTCTAACAGGAGGCGCCACAGAGGCCTAATCAGCTGCCTGAACCACCTCAACTGGCCCCTTTCAACAAGAAGGAGCAGTGGCTGTACTCCCTTCCTCCAGATATCTGAGCTCCTCATCCAATCTCTAATGCTGAGCCCAGCCACCCTCAGAGGAAACTCATTTCTGGGTGCTTCTTTTGGTCACTATCTAAAGTTCATGACCATAGTTGAGGGTTGAAACATAGATGGACCAAGAAATCGAGAGCTTTGCCTTCTGGTTCAGCTTCCTCCACATCACAGCATGCCACTGTAATGCCTGCATCACTGTTGATGCCGCACCAAGCTGCCTGTCCAACTCATGGTCGGTTTTACCCTCACTCATGATCAAGACTCAGAGATCCCTTAACTCCTTTGCTTGGCACAGAAACTCACTCACAACCCAGAGGAAGGATTTGACCATTTTCCAGCAAAAAACCATGGCCTCAGACCTAGAGGTGCTGACTCTTATCCAGACAATCACACTCGGCTGCAAACCACCCCAGTGGATTCCGGAGGTTATAGTGTGATGAAGCCAACAGAATCACATCATCTGCAAAGAGCAGAGATGCAATTCTGAGGTCTCCAAACAAGACATTCTCCACCCCCCTAGCTGTGCCTTGAGGTGCCTTGCTGAACTATGATGGTGGACATGATACACAAAACAACTGCTAAACGTCAACATGTTAACATTGCTTTTATGAGCATTTTAGAATGCTGACATCAGCATTTTGCTCAAAGCACACAGTGCTAAGTGTAGCATCACAGCTAGCATGGCTGACTCCAGTCTTGTTGTTTTATTAAATGCCACTTTGATACTGTCTATGGTCATGGTCATCACTTTTTTCAGCATTCAATGGATAGCAAATTTAAAGTATAGAACTACTGTCAATACTGTTGGGTAGTTTAATATTCAGCGGTACATTACAATGATGATACATTGATTTGTTTTACAGCCTATTTTAGACATTAATCTTCAAACTAGTAGCCAAACTTTGGTTGAGTAAAAAGTAGAATACTTTCCTCTGAAATGTGGAGGAGCCATAGACTAATGTAGCAAAACATGGTAATAATCTACCTCAGATTTGTACTCAAGAACATTACTTACATAACTGTGCTACAATGCTGTCCCCAACTGCAAACTAAAGCATGAAAAACTTGGCAGCTTCATTGATTAGCACTCAAACTCATGAACACACCAAACTGCCAAACATATGCACAGCCCTCTCAGAATGTGTAAGTGTGTGAGTGTGTGGTGTGTGTGTGTGTGTGTGTGTGTGTCTGTGTGTGGTGTGTGGTACTAATTACACTCGCTCTGTCTACAAAACAGCTTCCTCATTTTTCACCTGCTCAACACACACATTCCGATTTGACACGCACATCCAACCCTCTCTCTCCCCTCTCACTCACTGTGTCATCTCATCTCAGTGCTTCCTGTTCTTCTCCCTGATAGGTGTTTGTGTGTGCACGTGTGTGTGTTTGTGTGAGACTTACTGACACTTTACTGATGGAGTGACGTCCATCTGATCCGCCTGCTGTCTCATGTGTCCCTCAGCACCGCTCACAACACATCAGTCATCCTAAAGCTGCCCTGCAGCCCCAAAACACACACACACACACACACACACACACACACACACACACCCACCACCAGTTATACACAACTGCACAGATAAAATCGCACATCTTAACACAGACACCGTAGAAACATCACAACACTGACCCACCCACACACACACACCTCCACCAGTGTGGTTCCACATCTGGATAGACAAGGATGAGGGGGGTTAACAGATAGAGTGCTGTGACCAGGACTCTTAAGACACACACACACACACACACACACACACACACACACACACATATATGCATAGTTGGCCTGAGGCAGATTCTTTAGTCTCCATCCTGGGTGGCAAGATTCTCACACACACACACACACACACACACGCACAAAATCAGGCTGGTGATGGAAGTGCAGTGTCAGAACAGAGTGATAGATTAAACTCATACCAGAAGCAATGGAGTGGTAATCACATTGACCTGGAACCAGTAAAAATCCAGTCTGTGTGTGTACTGTTGTATGTGTATGTTCATGTGTGTGTGTGTGTATTGTAGAGGGGTGGTAATTCCATCCAGGACCCTCAGAGTGACCCCAAAACACATACTGCCCGCCCCCCCCCCCTCGCCTGAGGCCGCACACAAGCCAAAACACACACTCAGCCAAGCCACACACAGTCACAGACACCAGCTCACCTCCCTAACACACACAAACATACAACACTCAAAGACAGAATTTTATGAAGTTTGTTGTTGATTGGAGAGTACAGGATCAGTAGGTTACCTGGCATTTGAAAACCCAGATAAGTCCTGAAAATTTATAGCCCGTCATTTTTCTCTGCTACCTTTTACAACAGTTTTTTAACTGATAAGCACTCATAGTAAGATGATGTGTATAAATACAACACACATACACTTACCTGGAGATGCGTCTGATATTCGTTTGACAATGAAGCCATGTCACAACATTTTTGTGCTTAACGGTGAAGCTGTCTGGGTCACAGGATTGCCTCTGATTCCTTTAGCTCAGTTTGACGGTGATGGTGCACATCAGCAAGGAAAAGAGTGATGCAGAGGACAGACTGATTTTCTACATGAAAAATATGCAATGCTTTTAAGGTGAACTGCTCTAATTCTAAATGAGTGATGAATGGTAACTTTTTAGTTCATTTCATTTCTCACAATTTTATAGACAACAACAATAACAACAATTCTATCTGTTATAGAATACTATAGAATATAATTACTTTGAAATCCATATTATATATGGTTAGAATTTCTCCTTTTTAAATTTCCATTTCAGACACTTGATTTTAAGCATTTTTTTTTAGAAACCATAGATCCATATGGTTTAAACATTTCAAGTTCATTGACTTAAATTCTAATCTTATAATTGAAGGAAAGCCTAAAACATAAAGCAAACTTCCAACATAGGGGCTACCAGGGAATCTTGAAGTAGGACTGAAGTCGTTTAAATTTTATAAGCAACTGAAGACCTTGTGAAATTTAACCACTACTGAACAACTGACATTGAGACACTGCATTGACACATTAAAATGTGTTGCTTTGAAAACCATCTATACGAACCAATACAGTTCTCTGCTCTTTAATATTTTTCCAAATATTTAAAGTATTTAAGTTGTTCATCATGAGCTCATCATGGATCACATGACTGACACAACAGAGTCTGATAGGACAGAGGTCTAACCAAATCCATTTAGGCTTTGCTGCTCATCTATTATAGTCTGAAGTTTGAATTTTTAACCTTGAATTTCTAAACAAATCCAATTTAAGCAACTAGATTTTACTGTCTGAACATTACCAGTTGAATTTGATAAACTTGAGTAGTTGTTTTTCTTTTAATTCTTGGATTGTGGAATTTGCTATCACAATTTTTGAACATTTAAAAAATCCCTAAAATAAAGATTTTGATATTACCATACTGGAATTACCTGCTGCCATGGTCCTGCTTGGCCCCCACTGCTACCGTTGTTATTATGTCATATTGCTATTCAGCGTAACGGTTTGTATGCTATCTTGTGAATAAGCACCCCATGAACAGAGTCATTATATTATGTACTTAACATAAGGTTACGTAGCTTAGGTTTAGGAAAAGAAATGTAGTTATGTATAACTCTAAGTTGGTTTTGCTTGGGATACTGGTGTCCTGGGGAAAAGTCCTGTGTTTGTTTGACCCATCCACCATCCCAACATACTTTAGTACGCAGATTTTTACACTTATTACTAGCCTATTTTTTCATAGGTATGTACAAACAGTGCATGAGAACATCCTGCTCTATTATAATAGGTGATGTTGTTGCTGTGTGTCTCTCTCTCCCTTTCTCTCTTAACCCGACCTGTTGAGGCAGATGGCTGCCATCCCAAAGCCTGGTTCCACCCGAGGCTTCTTTCCGGAGTTTTTTGTTGCTGCCGTCTCTTTGTTTGTTCATGGCGGAACATTGCTCTATATGAAAAGCATCATGAGATAACGTCTGTTGTGGATAGAGGATATATAGATGAAAAGGACTTGATTTGATTCAACTTTTATTGGCTGCACATTTTATATGTGTAAGATTTACATGATAGCATGTAGCATTATTATTTTTTTTTAACAATGTGATGATGTAAAAGAAATTCAAGGTGGATAAATGATGAGCAATTTGTGCTAAATAAAACTTAATAGTATTAACTTTTTGACTCTTTTCTCCACCATCAAGTTAGGCTCTTTCACTGCTGCTTATGTTGCAACTTAAGATAGATGGCCCACTCCTGTAGCATGAAGTGGACTTTTGGTCTTCTTAGTGATGTATCAGATTTGTCAAGAATTGCTCATCTAAAGGTTTTATATCCCCAAAATTAGCCATGGGATACAAAGGATGGAGTGTGAAAGGCCATCTATCTCCTGTTAATAGAGACAGAGAGATGGTGGTGGTGAGCTCATTTTGGGGAGTGTCTGTGGTTATAGTGTTAAATCTCTGAGCCAGGCTGCCTCCCTCACACTGAGATTTTAATCACTCCTTGTTGATTCAAGCTATTGTATATTTAATCCCTGACACTCAGGATGATACCTTTGGTAAACTGTGGTGCAG
This sequence comes from Epinephelus lanceolatus, assembly GCF_041903045.1. Classification (NCBI taxonomy): domain Eukaryota; kingdom Metazoa; phylum Chordata; class Actinopteri; order Perciformes; family Serranidae; genus Epinephelus; species Epinephelus lanceolatus. Next base: position 12,808,958 of record NC_135734.1, read on the forward strand.
TGTCTGACAGCGTGTGTGTGTGTGTGTGTGTGTGTGTGTGTGTGTGTGTGTGTGAGATCTGTTTATTTTGGCAGTGTGGTTGACTTAGTTAAGGAGAGACCGAGCTAAATAAGTAGAAACTGCTGGTTTTAAACACTATCGCCAGCGAAAGTAAAAGCCAATGCAAGCCCAGATTTACTCTTGTTTTTGGAAAGAGATTTGTCTACTAGGCATTTCACTTTGCTACATCTGTGTACGAGATTTTTGAAGCTTCCTCTTGGATGCATGCTGCATGCTGGTTGCTACCTTTTTATAAAATACCAACCGTACCCTCGGGCTGTGCCCAGAAATGACCCGACCGCAGCAAAATGAGAACAAAATTAGAAAAAAACAGGCAGAGGGTCTCTACAGATAAAAACACCGCCATACACTTTAAGTGGGTCATGAGTGACGATTAAGAAGAATTACTTTTGAATGAGTCTTTTAGGAAAATCCTGCATAATATCTATTTAACCAGTGTTTGGCAAGTTACTTTCAAAATGTAGCACATTACATATTACGTGTTGCCTTCATTTGAAAGTTACTTTACAGTATTACTTGCTGTGTGAAGTAATGTCTTACTTGTTACAGTACTTTTGCATTACTTTCACCAAAATAAACCAGAAGTACGACTAGGTATTATAAAATGGAAGAGATATTTCATGGCAGCTAATCAAAGCACAGAAGCTCTAGTTTATTGCAGTTGATGAACGTACAAAACCAGCAGTAGGTGTCATTGTAAGGCCCTATGAAAGCTCTCCTGCAGAGCTTAGCTCTTGCCCATTCATGCATTCACATATACAATGGTTGCCACTTTGTATTAAAATCACCCTCTAATATAAATAATAGTGTGATTATATACAACAGTTAAGTAGCCTAGACTGCTTAAAATAAACAAATAGCCTAACAGGGGCAGATAGACAAAGGATCAAAGTCTAGTCAATCGTGAGATGGAGGGATCAATATGTGTGGTCCTATCATATGAAATGTAACATGCAAATGCTGAGGTTAAAACAACAAATGAACTGGCATTCGTCACTCAGTCACTATGACTAGTGAAAATTAAAACACTGGACCTTTAAGATCCAACATGCTAACGTATATTTGATGGCATCACCTGAACTCCTTATCCACACTGCCTTCAAGCAGCCTTTAGATGCAAAAGCAGAATGGGATACGTTGTAGACATTATGTAAATTAAAACACGCTGAACATGCGAACACACAGTGTAACATCACCCAGATGTGCCGATCACCGGCACCCTTCTATATTGCAGCCTAATATGACATGACAAGACACAACAACCTTGTGGAGCATGCACTCGTGGAAGTGGCACAGTGTGGACGAATAAAAAAAGAAAACAATAAACAGTTGTAAATGTAATAATATTAACCAAAATCTTGATGGTATTGTATTAAATTACTTTGTTACTGCTAAAAAGTAATATAGTACTGTAATGCATTACTTTTGTAACATGTTTCCTCCAGCACTGTATTCAGCAGTGTCTGGACTCCTGTGCATGTTACAATAAAAGTGCTAGACGACATGTATATGCCTCTCTGATGACTAATCCACAACATGCTGCTTTATTACATGTTTCTCACATGGGCTTTGTTTGTGTGTAGAAAATGTGAAATAGAGCAGTTACAAAACAAATCAGACAGATTCATTGCAAATGGAAACAAAGGTCCGGAGTCAGCTGCGATCAGATCTGATCCTCTGCATATCATCAGATAGCATGCGGAGCCACCCAGAGATTCCACACGAACCACATCTGCTCAGCACATGACCCTGCAGCCATGCCATACAGAACCGTACGGCAGCCAGGCCAACTCTCCAGAGACAGCAGGGCTCTGCTCTGATGCACTTTTACAGAGAAAAATGAGTCAGGATGAGGGAGAAACACAAGACATGAGGGATGAGACTGAGGCGATGGTATATGGAGAAGAAGTCGGGAACTGACAGCACTGACGCGGTTATCAGTTATTGATTTGTGGTGAATTTGTCTTGTGAGTGCATTGTTTAGGCATGAACGTGTGCTTCGTGATCTCTTCCAGATGATAATTTATATGACGATATCGCACTGCCTGCTGATCATGTGACTTATGAGACGCTTCGTGGTGTTCTAACCAGAACTATAAAGCCACCCTGCATCCTCCGTGCCATCGTTCTTATGTCCTGGCTGCATTTCCTCACATATCCCCTTACATCCAATCTCTGTCTACCCAACAACCTCCAGGAACCCATCATTTTGACAGTGGAGGCCACTGGGGGTTTACCCAGTGCCGATATACATGCACTCGTGAATTCATGAATTAACAACTCAGAGTGTGCATGTTCCGTATGCAACATATTTTTCTGTATCTGTGTCAGAGCGGAAACAAGTCCCTCTCGCTGCCAGTAAAGTCCCATTAATCACCGTTACAGCCACAAGGCAGGCCAAGCCAGTGGATGGGACCGTATGTCTGTAACTTTAAACCACAATGCTTCACCGCTTATGAACATCGTTCGTCCTCCATCGATCACGCATCTGGATCCCATTGTCTCATGCCCCGACATCAGACAGTCATCTGGAGCCCATGGAAGAAGAGGGAGGGAACAAAGGGGAAGGAGGGCACTCCGATTACTGGTAGAGTGATTAATCATAACCATATTGGAAGTACGATGAAGCAATGACAGAGTTGGACCACAGGGCAGAATGATAATGGCTGCTCCTCTGGGTTTGGGGTGTTGATAATGCTGTAAGATTGTGGGGCCAAGGGCAAAAGGCAAAGGTGAAGTCTGGATGAAAGATTTTTAAGGGTAAGACCTGTAGTGTAACTTGATAAGTTAAGGTGGATTAGCGCTTTGCGTAAGTAGTCACAGCTCTGTTTTACATTAGCATGTTAAAAAAAATATATTGCTCTGTAAGAGTGATGCAGATCACCCAAGCCCTAGGTCTTATGTCTGACTGTGGGTTTGTTTCAGAATGTTGCACTTTTAAACTTCTCCTGCTTTCTTTCCTCTATATATGGCATGTCTGTTCACTGTATTTTTCTGTTCTATTTTAGCTGACAGAAGATGGAAGATACAAACAGGCTGTCAGCCATCAAAAAAAGTTTATTCAATTCCTGCACAGTTGAGTGACGAGGGAAACGTAGCTGATATATTGACGGTAAACATGCTTATCAACTGAGGAAGGTTGGCCACAAAGTGGACTGCAGATTATTCAGAATGGACAAGAACAGCAGACACGCACCTGCATATCCACAAGCATCTGAACAACCCTGTCACCTGGAGGAAATCCATGGATATGTTACATTTGTACATTTCATACATATCATATCACTAAAGTGACACGTTATATTAGCTGATTTTATCATCAGGAGGTTGAGGGGACTGTGGATGGCGTGGCACCTAGGCAAGATGCCTACCAAGCTGCAGACCACAGTTCGAGACACCGAGACATTGCTGTTTCCAGTGCTTTTTTAGCCACCCAAACCAGGTACTTAAAGCCTCAAACCTGATCTTTTCCTGACCATAACCAAGTGTTTTTTGTGCCTAATCCAAACCACACATTAACCACAGCATTGTTGAAACATAAAGTTTTAATGCCACATAATCACATACAAATGTAAGGCATCTGTGGTTTGCAGAAACACACAAGGCCTACATTTATTCTGGTGATTGGGTTGGTCTGCATGACGTACATTTTCGTCATCTGCGCAGTGTCAGTGTGCAGACAGTATGCACAGATTGCATGCATGCATCTGTAAACATGTTGGCCTATGCAGACTCTTTCTGAAATACACCTGAATGTCATGCTGACACCTGAATGTCATGCAGACACCAGATCTGTCCTTGAGGACAGATCTGGTGTCTGCATAAATAGATGTGCAGTTAGCACATCTTGTATGTGGAAAAAAAAGTAACTTAACATTTCACACACAATGTAATTCTCTTAGTGCAGATAGAAACTGTCACCCACAGTCACATCAGAAAACACCTGTACCTGCAGAGTGCTCTTAGTTCCCTCAGTTAGTCCTTCATGATGAACTTAAAGTGCACCTCCCTCCGGCTCACCTCAATAACTCACTTTCCTACAGAAAAAAAATTCCAACCAAATGACTCCTATCCCCGTCACCAAAATGTCCTTTGGGCTTAATCTCTAAATTCCTCTCAAGTTCAGTGCGTGACAATCCTCTCGTAACGTGGCAGAGAAGGAGAGGAGCTGTTGAAAGGCAAAATGTTTAAAAAAGAAAATCAATAAAAGTCTCTTGTGATTTGAGTGAGACTCTCCAGATGCTGGACACCAGACAAAACTCTATCTACTTCTTCTTTGCCTTCAGCCTCCACCTCTGCTCACAACAACACCAGCCCACGTTCAAAGGAATTCACTAAACGGATGGAGTGTGAGTTGCAACTGCTCTTCCAAAACATCTCACCCTCTATCCCTGTGGGACCTCCAATAACAATCCACTTCAAATATCCTTTTTCACTTTAGTTCAATCAAAGAGAACTAACTTTCTCTGGACACAAAGACAATAACAAAGAATATACCTACAGTAAAAAAAATATCCTGCAAGCACATTTCACTGTTTTCACTGCAACATTGTCACCAGCAGCTAATATTCAAACTTTTTAAGAAATAGTTTTGAATTAAAGCAATCTTTTAGTCTTTCATGATTCAAGAATATAAGGTCTATTAAAGTAAGTCAAGAAAAATGTGAAAGGGCTCACTCACAAACAGCAGACAATTAGTCCGAAAAGGTGAAGGACGGTGGAGGCCAATGCAAAGTCAGTTAAGGTGGCAGACTGGTTAGGCTTGGGGAAAGAAAAAAACTTGGTTACTTTTAGAGAAAAAAAAACTTGTTTAAATTTCAGGAAAAGGTTGTGGTTTTGGTTAAAATATGTATGTATGGAATGTAAGTGACGGAAGCTTGTGTACTTTACGTAGTCATGTAAAATTCTTAAAATCACCTAACTACCTTGGCTTGTGGTTTCACATGGAACACAAACAGTGGTCTTCTGGGTGAAAGTCCATGTTTGTTTGACCCATCCACCTCCCCTCACAACCTCCCTATGCAGCCTTTCTCACTCTTTATACTCAATTCATGCATCCACCATGACTTTGCATTGGCTTTCTTTTCATGTTTCCAGCACATCATTTTAAGACATTTTATGCCCACCATTACAAAATGTAAAGTTTGTTTTCACAGACTGCAGATTATATGTAGATCACTCTCTCGTTGCCCCTTCTCCTCAAACTCCTCCACTCTGCGCCAAAACTGTGACAGAACATTGAAACTTAAAAAAGAGAGTGTGGAAGAAAAAGCTGTAACTGTGAATGAAGCCCCTTTCCCACTGCACAACAAAACCACTAACATCCGCTAACATCTGTCTTTTTAATACAATGGGAAAGGTTTTAATCAGCATTCATGCCTGGGTCAAATGACTGCAGCACTCATTGGTCAGTGACTTCCAGCATCAGAGACAGAAGAAAAAAAAGCCATCCTTTCACATCAACATGACACGAGGACGGTCGCCATTATTATTTAATGGCGCCCCATGGCGCAACAACCACCAGCTATCACCGAGGAGGGCAGTGTCCGCTTCCCGCAAGATTAATAAAGCCAAACCCTGTTCTTGCCTCCTAAACCCAACCACGTGTGTGTGTTGGCAAATCGTAACCATGTGCATTTGTTGTTGAAGAAAAAAAAAAAAGTCAATTCACGTTGTAGTACTGATGTAGTGTGTTTATTTTGAAAGAGACTGTATACAAAGGAGTTGACAGCTTCCCAGAACATCAACAACCAATGCACCCAGGGTACGTTGCACGTTGTATCTGGATGTGGAAAGTCCATGACCAAACGTTGATATGTGACGAGGTCAGAGTGAGAATGTGTTTATTGCCTCCAGCTCCAATCAGCACTGATGGGAACAGAACACTCAGGTGAATGCGCTAATTTTAGCCACTCTACTGGCGAGATGCAATAACACGCCACCACAAAATACCATCTGTCTCCTCCCAAGCAGCACTCAAACATGGATAGTCAGCATCGAGTTTGAAAGAGAGACTGAAGAAGAGATGTATAAAAAAGGTAACCACAATAACATTTTCACTGGCCTCCATGCTGCTTTCTACTGTGTACTGACCTGGCCTGTCCGTGATGTTATACGTGACCCACCCCCAAAAAAAACACCTACACAGAGAGGAATACTCATCTGCTGCAGAGCTGTGTACACAGCGCTGATCTACTGGCAATGGGAAAGGAGTCCATCTCCTATTTTTAGCAGTTTTTCCCGTTTAAAAAAGCCTGCAGACACATGCTGATTTCGGTGGAAAAGGGGCCAAAGTGTCACTGACAAAAAAAAATATATCAAAATGAAATATTTTTTAATGCCCGTGTATTATTTTTCAGCTGAACATTTTTCAATGCCAATACTTACTTTAGTGTCAATGTTTCCTTTTTTAGTTCAGGATTTTTTAATACTAATGTTATTTACAATGCAAAAAGTTAAAGTCACTGTCGTGGTTGCACAGAAAATAACTTGCCGTTTTGCATTTTTGCTTGAAAATGGATTAAAACTTTTACATGCAACTAAACAATTAATCAAATTAAAATTGTTGTTGCTTATACACAGAGATATTAAAAATGACAGTAGAGGGACATCACAACAGGACAAAGGAAAGACTTTTATTGACATGTGGACGTGCAAAGGTCAGAGAACAAATTCTCGGGGGTGGATAAACATCTCGTTTGTTGATAAAATGTACCATCATTCTGATTCGACAGACTGAGAGCAAAGTGGGGATGTCAGCAGGAGCGTGTCTCCACCGCGAGCAGGTTCCACAGAATATCAACAGATGAACAGAACAGATGAACATCAAACATTTTGTGCTATCTTTGATCTGCGGATTAAAGTAATTGATGCTGAGTTTTATGGGATGGACTGTGCTCGGTGTATGGAATATGTTCTCCGGCTGTGTGAGGCTTTGCCTGTAAGAATCTGGATGACTCATTACATCCCCCACCCCCCATTAAACTCCAGCTCCGGTCAGACGCCCCCAATCATGCTCTGGCACCTCTCCTTCTGCCCCGTTCAGGGCGATAAGCCCCAATTATGACTGCCCTCGTCCGGAGTTCACACACACACAGACACTCAAACACACATGCAATACTGTAAGTAAGCAAGCATATACACAAACACACACACACACACACAGTGAGAGGTCTGATGGTCAGGTGCCCCAGACAGCATTCCCCTGTGTGATTAGGCTTAGTGAGCCATCTCCTCTCTCCAACCTGTCGCCAGTAGCTCTGCTTGGCCTTAACACCCAGCCAGCCAGCTACACAACACCACTGTCTGTGTCCGTGTGTGTGAGAGAGCCAGTTTGTGTAAGTATGTATCCGCAAATCCAGGCAGTGTGTGTGTCAAATTTCTCTTTCACACTGATCTGCACTGTGTGTGTGTGTGTGTGTGTGTGTGTGTGTGTGTGTGTGTGTCTGCTGTCTGCAACCCCTAAAGCTGTGTGGATTAGTGACAGGACCCCACCGGAGAATGACAAGGCTTTTGTCTCTGGAGCCCAGTGGTTTTATGGCTGAGCACGTTCTTGTGTGTGTTATGCATGTATGTTTGTGAAAGTACGTGTGTCCATGTAGCTTTGTGCGAGTACTTTTAAAGCATGTACTAAAAAAGTTACCGTATTTGTTGTCTCTTTTTCCTATAGCCTTTATTTCTCAACCAGTGTGGAGATGGGTTAATGGAAAGAGAAAAGGGGTTTGTGGTTTAAAGTCCCTGTGTTTATGTTTGTGTGTGTGTGTGTGTGTGTGTGTCCTGCTCCACTGAGAATTGTAGCTCCACAGGCTGGAGGAAGCTGCTGTGTCACCACCTGTCACTCAGTCATCCTCAGACCGCTGTGTGTGTATTTAAGCTCATACCCAAATGAAAGTGATGGATTCTGCTTGGGGCATGCTGACTTATCAATTACAGTTCATCATGAAATTTACTAGCAAACCAAACACACCCCTTAAGCAGAGCAGTTCCTTACATTTATCAACCTGTCGATTGCTAATCCCGGATTTTTCCTTTTTTTTTTTCATTTTTAAATTTGTAGTCTTCAGCCCCAACCAACGCTGACTCAAGTGACATAATTTAAATTTTTATCACTCTTCACACAGCTCCCTGTGGAGACACCAAACGGTTTTATGAAGGTGCACTCCTATGGGCGTGGGAAAGTGAGTGCTGAGAGTGCTGCAGCACCCCCTATTGACAAGGGGGGGAACAACACAGTCTGTAAATAGTTGGCTATGTTACCACATTCTCTGAACCCATCGGCTGTATTCGGCGTCTGACTGGCAGACGGCGATACAGCCTCTGGGGGCAGACCCCCGATTTTTTGGCATTCCGGTTTGATTTTGGCAGAGGAGGCGAATTTCCGTTTCCGACTTCCGTTTATATATAAATAAATATGCTGAACCATTGCGATTGATTCAGAGTTTGCAGTGACGGCAATTATGTTCCACCTCGTTAGGTCACTGCACGGACCGTTTAACCTGGCAACAACTGCAGCCGGCTCAAACGTGATTAGTCAATATCACGCGGACTACAAACAGCCTACAACTGGAAACCAGGGCTCTTCCGGAGGCAAAAAACAAAACCTGTAATCAGACTGTGGTGTCTAAAACTGGCGGATGTCCCCTTTAAAGCTACAGTGGGCAACTTTAAAAAAAAAAAAAGAAGGAAAAAGTTTTGTATTATTTCCTGAAAGTGTCACTAAATTCTGACTGTAGTAAACGAGATAGATCACCTGTGGAAAAAAGTCGTGTCCCTCTGGCCCCTCCCTATGCTCCTGCATCATTTTCAAGAATATGCTGCACCTGAACAAAAACAACCAATCACAGCCAACAGGAGTCCTCAGTGTTGTGTCAATCACCGCTGTCACTCACTACAATCTCAGTCTTGACGATGAAGAATCATCAAAGGCATTTTCAAACAACTGATGTCCCCTCTACCCAGCTACAGCTGCCCCTCCCCTCTGAAACCCAAGCACCGAATCCCCCTACTCTCTCTGTACTGAGAGATATACCTCTGACTTTATCCACTACAGGTCAATAGAGTGTACATACCATCTCTAACTGAGCATTAACCCCGCTGTCCCTTAGTAGCAGTGCTTTGTTTGAACGTATGTGAGTGTGTTTTTGTGTTTGTGTCTATGTGTGTGTGCTGGTAATTGGGGATCGTGGGGGTGACGCTGCGGTTTTTCCGTGGAACTATGATTCCGACTGGAAATACCAGAGCTTTGACCTCACACAGCAAAGATCCCAACCCTAAATCCCTGTCTGCCATCTGATAGTCCAACACAGACACACATAGAGGTGTGCAGAGGAAAACCACAGAGACCAGCGGTAAGTTGGGGATGTAGGGGCACAGCTGATGGGGGGTGGGGGGGTGATTAGAGGCATTGCATAAATATTCACCATGTGTTGTAGAAATACGAAAATAATAGATCTTTTTGACCGAATATGTTCAGCTTATGTGCTCCACATCTGCTTTAAATTCTTACAATTTATTGCTATTATTTGTTCCATGTTTTCTAACTATCATATTATAGAGAAAGTTTTTTTGCCCTGTGTTTTGCCTCCCAGGACCATTGACCTAATCCTGTGATGACAGGAGCCTGATCCACTCTGCAGACAATACAGGGCTGAAAAATCTACTCACTCTCCTCTGGGTGTTGGGGAAAAAACAAAAAACATTGCATTTATATTTTAATTTACTCCTGTTAAGTTTTGTTTTTATTATTTTGACACTAGTAATTGAGCAATTATTGCAAAGGCAGGATAACACAGTGTTCCTAAGACAAAAAATGATTTTTGGTGACTAGTTCATATTTCAGTCTTATGTGCTTTTTTTTAATTAAACAAAGTGCATTTTTTGGGTTGGTGCACGCCTGCCTGTACACAGGGTTTTAGAAATACTAAGGTCCAAGGAAACTGAACTGGCCAGGGGTTTTAGGGCAGCCTTCTGGAGGGAAAAATGATTTCCCTGATCTAAATATGTGCATTTTAAGATGTTTGGAGAGCAAAAATTTTATAATGATAGCTTTAAAACTATGTCAGCAGGCAGTAGCATAAATGATCTTTCAAGCTGTAGCCGAATACAGACAAATATCAGGAATATTGCATTGAATGATCCACACTACAATCTGGAAATACAGAAGAGGCTCACACGATCACGAAATATATGAAAACACTGAAATTCACACTACTGTTCTCTCACACTCTGTATTTCACTTGTCTCTCCTACCAAAGTGTAGTAAGAAAATTATTTAGTAAAATGATATAAACCTTCTTTATTTCATCTTCATGCTTGCATCATTTTGCATTTAAATAACAGAAATGTGTCTCATGCAGTACATAAAAGTAAGCATGATATGTTGTACAATAATATATTTACACAATAAAACTATATTATTTTTCAGTTATGTGAGGTGTTTTGTTGTTAAATTGAGCTTAGATTCCACTGTAATTACCAAGGAACATATTCAGTATATGTCTGTGTTAATGACTTTGTTTGAATTTGATCAGGTCGGTTTTTGCTTGTGTCGAACAGCACAGGGACAAAATGCTAATCCCATCCTGGGCAGATTGGGCAGTGCCTGCTCTTCCTCTTTCATCTCCTCCTTCTCTCTTCCCTTTTTTCTCCTCATCTTTTCCTGAATCTCAGGTGATGGTTACCTGTATTAATTCTTTGCATAGATTCAGCAGCCTGTCTGGTCTCTCAGGTTGTTGACATAATCAAAGAACCACTGTTCAAAGTAAAAATGTTGTAGTAACAACAAGATTACACATTACATATTACTATGTAACACGTTACTTTCCAGTATTACACTGTGTAAAGTTATGCATTACTCATTATACTACTTTTGTGTCACCAAAATGACCTCAGAAGTATGACATGGTGTTATGAAATAGATGAGGGTAATGTTGTTTCATAGCAGCTACTTAAAGCACAGAAGCTCCAGTTTATTACATTTCATTTTAAATCTAGAATTATGCAGATCTGGCCCATACATGCATTCACATACAGTGGTTACCACTTTGTGTTAAAACTTGTAAATAATGTGATGGTATAGAACAATTAAACAGCATAGACCTTTTGAAATAAACCTTAGACACAGGGATGGACAGGCAGAGGATCAAAGTTTGATAATTATAAGATATGGATCAATATTTGTTGATTGTTGAATATTTGTTTTTGCGTTGTAGAATATCTTAACTGCACCTAAATTTAAGTTATTTTTAGGCAGTCGTTCCTTGATTTTTATTATATGCATCTCGGAGAAGATCTCAGTGGTTAGTACAACCATGTACTAACGTGCATGTTGTGGCCTGGGCAGCAAAAGAGGAGCACATTCATGGTAGATCCCTGACAGATGAGCCATGGTTAGAGCAAGAGGTGACGTGGTTTAGCATCCTCAAAAAACAGAGGAATAAACCAAAATAAATTCTTCTGTGAGTGTTTATGTGTGCGCCAAAATGACACTGGGCTGGACGGGGAAGGGAAGCCTGCGGTGAGAGCGAGGCCCGACAGGCTGGAGCTGTTAGCTGTTGTTGTTTTCTAGCACTGCGGTAATGCCTGAAATACTTAAACAAAGCTTCCCAGCTAAAGGCAACTGTCTGATTTCCTATCCACTGCAGAAATGACTCTGATAAGGTAGATTAACACATCCAGAGAACCTGGACTTCTCAACATGTTGATATCCACACTTACTATGCAATATGCTCCTTATCACCTCAACGATGGTATAGGGCTCTCATATCTAAAGGCACGTGGGACACTGGAACTCTGACACACAGGCCTCCAGCACATACAAATTCACTAGTAAGGAAACTGTTCTCTGCTGAGTGACGCTGAGGAATAAACACACACATAGTTGTGGCTTCTGTCACTAGAAACAGAGGAAGTCACAGCCTGTAAATGTGGGGAAAGAGTGGGCCAACCAACGCTGAAGCCAGCACCTATGTAGTCAACGCCTCAAGGGCCCACCCGCCTCCACCTCGACCTTCTGTCTCCTTCTTTTTCTCTCATTGTTGTGTGTGACCTAAGCAGGATAGAAGTGAAAGGGTACTCTAAAGCCATTTTCTCATAGCAACTCCAGACAATGTCAGGAGAATTAGGTCCAAACAGTGTCTGGAGATTCTCTTTCACACATGTAGCGCACAACAGTAGATTGTCTGTGTCAGACGTGTTCTCACCTACTGGAAATGCTGTTTGGTTTAGGCAAGCAGTGGCTCCTGGTTGGAGTGTGCAGGAGGCAAGACCTGACGCAGATTACACTGTGGTCATGTATTGTATTGGAATTTGGTCATAAACAACCAAGTCTGTTGCAGTTCCTTGAATTTATCTGATGATTTCGGCAACAGCCCTTACCCGCAGAAGATCAAATATCTTGTTGTCTGTACAGATAGACATTTTTGTTGGTGTCTACATGCAAATGAGCCTTCCTCTTCACCCTTGGATGTTTGTTTTCCTTCAGTTTCGTGCAAGCCGCAAGATAGAAACATCATCAACACGCCCACTTGCTTGCTGTGAATTCTCCGGTTAATAACCTGCTCTATTCACATTTGAGTATGATGGAGCTTTGTACTAGGGGGCTGGTGGGGTAAAGTCCGTTCAATGTCCTGTCTGACTAATCTGAACATTTGCTCACATACAGCTCCTCTGGGTAATGTCAATATAATTTCAAGTTTGCAGTGCATGTGTGAAAGGGGCTTAGGAGGCCAGGAAATAATATTATTAATTGTACAAAAGGAGATTAACAGTGCACATATTCAGACAGCATCTTACATTTACAGTTACATTTGGTCACACATGCAAAAAGTGATGGAAGTATTGTGTGACAAACATCTGCACACCTTAGCACAACTGCCAAATTGCTGCAATAAGTGGGCAAGATTGTCTAAATGTTTCAGAAAGTTGCGACAAAGATGTAGTCCCTTATTTACTCATTTTAGTACATGAGAAACTAAATTGTCTGGAAAGTACTCCAAAAGAAAGAACATTGTAAAAAGCTGTTACATTCACCCATAGAACCCATTTTCATTTTTGAAAATGACCGTGCCAGTTCCCTCACTATAATTTAGCCGAACTTTTGAGCATTATTTGGCCAGTGTCCCAACAAGCTATGCCAATATTGTTGACATCACTGGATGTCTTAGGTTGGCCCAGTTGGAAGGTTCAGCAGTTGTACTGGGGGGCCATGGCGCCATGGGATGGTAATGTCAATAACTTGGTTGGTTGGTTGTTCCACCACTTTGGTTCAGACTGTACCAAATTGTATAATGGATTGCCATGAGATTTTGTGCAGACATTCATGGTCCACAGAGAAAGAATCACACAGAATTTGGTGATCTGACTTTTCCTGTAGCGCCACCATGAGGTTGACTTTTCTGTTTTTAAGTGAAATAACTAAGCAACTACTGGATGGATTATGGTGAAATTAGGCACAGATATGATGCTCAGACAGTTTATCCTGTTGACGTTGGTGATCCCCTAATCTAAGAACCCACTGGCTATCGTTCTGACTAAGAGAAGCCCCTGGGGAAGAGGGACAATATTTCAGGCTGATCCAGTGAAATCTGGGCCAAGAATTATTCTTTCATGCTCCGGTCATTAAGGCTAATCTCTATACACAGATATCTTTATATGAATGCAGATACATTTTAAAAAAGTTCATATGAAGCTAAATTGTCATCCAACATAGTTGATGAGTTCTGAGACTGCATTTCAGCCAATGCATTCTCCCTCTCAACAAACAGACTCTTTACCTACTGTTCAAACGTGATTGGTCAAAACAGTCTACAAACAGGAAACAGAACATTTTCAATAATAAAATCTATGCAGATATCTATTTGTGTTCCCCTGACTTTTCCTCTTGTGTCAACAGCAAATCAAGGCTTTCACCTATTCAGAGGTTTTCCTTAGCATCAAGATGAATTATTACAGAAATTTGTACAAATATTCATAGTCCACAGAAGGTGGATCACACTCACTCTGGTGATCCTCTAACATTTCCTCTTAGGTTCATGAGGTTGACCCTTTTGCCATTTAATGAAATATCGTCACAACTCATGGATGGCTTGTCTGGCTGTAGATTCTTCAAAATACCTTTCTGGTATAATTTCAAAGTGAAATGGATAAGACTGGAGCCTTCATTTTGTGACACTGTTAGCGTAGTAGTGTAGGTATTGTTGGAGAGCTAAAAGGGCGTGTGGGAGAGTACTGTTTCATACTCAGAGCCAGTAAAAAGGCTAAAGTTCTTGTTATATCACACTTTCTGACAAGATTGTCTCCAGACCTGCTTCATGCTTGTTAATCTCACAGAGACAAAGTCATTTTCAAGGTCTAATTATGATTTCATCAGATTCCACCCGACTACGCTGGACTGTGTTTTGATTATTTTTGTATCACATGTCTGAGCAGAGACATCATTCCACTGTGGTGTGGGAGAATTTTTCTCTAAAGTCTATAAAACCTGCAGGGAAACTTGCCTCGCCCTGTCTGCAATCATAACTTAGAAAATTTTACCAGTATGACTTTCAGAGGGGAGTTTTAGTGTCCCTTCATGGTCAAAAGCTGGTTCCGGTGGCATTTCCACCCGGACAAGAGGAGCACTCTGTGGCAGCCGAATTTTCCAGCCTTTATGCCAGCTTCAGTGTGTGCACATCGGTTGAAGTGTGTGGTCAGTGCTGGCTTTTTGCTGAAAGCCAAAGCTCTTCCAAAGCCACAGACAAAGCCACAGCAGGTGGATGGGTAGCAGGGTGGAGGAGAGGGGGGAGGGGTGGAGGGGGTTACAGAGGGCTCAGTGCCTCTCCTCATCACGCTCCTTGACTCTGAAGAAAAGGCTGATTAATCTGAGCCTAATAGGATGGAGGGGCCACACTCATCCTTTTACTGCTGCTGGACAGGCCTGCAGGACACCGGCTGACAGACAGAACAACAGATGAGAGAGTGAGGAGAAAAACTTCTGAGGATTTAATGCTTTACAGGATCCATAACAAATTCTTAAGTCTTTAGTTTTTCACCATGTCTTCTAAATATGAGAGTGAATATGAATTACCCCAATAGAATAACGTCTATCCTCAACTTTTTCTAATTCTTAAAGAATTTTAAAGCATTGACTGATGGTATGAAAATAAAATCTGGCCCTGGTTGGAGTTATTTCTGCTACTTTGTTTTGATTAAATGACAGAAGATCAGACACAGTTTGGTTGCCTAACAGGAAGGAAGAGGAAACTGACTTATGCGACAAGTTCTCATACCTAAATGGCAAAGTAGGTTGTTTGTTATTGCCTCCCAAAATTATGAGCAATTTCTAATTGGACCACTCCGTGGTTAAAGTCCAGCTTAGACTTTAAGTAATATTTCATGGGTCACTGTGTGTTAATGGACCAGCCAACATCCATTTAATAACACCTGATTTGTAAAGGTGAATAGCAAACAGTTGCCTAATCACACATCCAGCAAGAGCAACCTAAGCAGTCATTCAAAGATTTCTATCTGTCAACCTGATAAATGTAAGTTCACAATTCACTCTCTTTTTAGCTGTTGTCAGTCTTTACCAATGACAGTATGGATATGGATCTCAACATCCTCCTACTGTGCAAAAATGAAGACAAAATATCCCAGATATGGCTGCCGCCATCTTGCACTCATCACCTCCGCCAAGGAGGTTATGTTTTCACCAGCGTTGGTCTGTTTGTCTGTCTGTTTGTTTGTCTGCAAAATAACTCAAAAAGTTATGAACGGATTTTGATGAAATTTTCAGGAAAGGTGGATAATGGGACAAGGAACAGATGATAAAATTTGTTGGTGGTGGTGTTGATCAGTTGAAGCAAAGTGGATAAAATAATAAAATAGCGCTAAATAGCACTGTGTATTCACCGAGTTTTAGAATAGACTCATTCCATGACCAGACGTGTGCCACCGGTTGGCAGTGGTGAGTAGGCCTACTTGGGCTCGGCAGGAATGCATAAAGTCTATCGTCTGACTGAATGGGGGTTTCCCTGACTCAATGACACGGTATGTACAAGACGCTGCTGTTGATTAAAACCGCCTCCCAACTTGATGTTTTGGTCATGCACATAATGTTAGCGATTGACAAACATTAGCGGTTAGTGAAAGTTAGCTAAACGTTAGCAATTACCTAACGTTAGCCAATGTTAGCGATTAGCTAACGTTAGCCAACTTTAGCGATTAGCTAACGTTAATGATTACATTGAAGACATATTCAGCTGGTACTAGAGCCAGCACATTTTTAAACAGCCATAAACGGCAACGTTGCCTATTTCTTTACTACAGGTGTGTTTATTCTTGCCGTTACAAAAGGTAGCATAACGTTAGCGGTTTTGCGAAAGATAGCTAAACGTTAGCGATTACCTAACATTAGCCAACGTTAGCGATTAGCTAATATCACCTACTTGGCGGAGGTCTGCACTCTCTGAGTGTTTTTCTAGTTGCTTATTTGGATCTGCATTGTTGTGACCTTTGCGGTATCGAGTTTCCGCCCATACACCCATCCTACCAATCGCGAGCAGCACCACTGATTAGTTATCAGAGCTTTTTCACTGAAAACAGCTGCCTGCTGTTGCTTGGAGATTGACGAGTGTAGTGAGGTTGAATGAAAACTAATGTTGTGGGCTGCAAAACCAAAATAATGAGGTGAAAGACGCTAAACCACAGAAAACTGCCTTAAGTGATGTCACTTGAGTCAACGTGAGTTAGGCTGAAGACTACAAGTTTGGAAATAAAAATAATCAGGGGGTATGGAGTTGCAAAGAAGTGAGCTTACCAGACCTCTGTAGCCCACTGCTCGTCTCCAGGCTTCATTAGCTCCTACTAGCATAATGCAACTGAATCTCTGACTGAACTGTCAGCAGTCAAGCTGCATTGTGAGTGATGCAGACATAAGGTTTTGCTAAGGAAGAAGAGGTGCAGAATAAAAAAGATTACATCTCTGGGTCTGCTGCGTAGATTTTTGTCCTTTTTTGTTTGAAACTGTCCATCATGAGTCCAACAGCATTATAGGAGTGAAATGCTAACTTGGTGACAAACTTTTTTAATCAGCCATCACAACCTTGCTGAGTAACTGGCTGAAGTCAAAAACAATCCCATATTCAGCGTAATAATTAAAATCACTACACTCTCCATTAATTGGGAATATTTGTCTTTGGTTAGGATATTTGCTGATGAAGCATCACCCTCTGAAGCTGAGTAAGGGTGCCAGTGACAGGGCCCATGGGTGACTGCTGTGGTCCTATGACGCCTGCCTGGCTTTGTAATGGACGCCTCTTGGGTCCTTTCAACCGAGCTCAGTCTGGCCCCTGGACCCTCACAAGGCCTCTGGGAGCCCGCTGTTGACTCCCCATTGTCTGTGTAAGTGTGTGTGTGTGCGTGTGTGTGGTGTATGTATGTATGTGTGTCCAAAGGGGTCTTTGAGGCCTCCTGGGGGCCGGTGACTCCTCTTTGTCTCCGGTTGGCCTGCTGTCAGAGTGTCTTTGTTATGACAGTTGGGCTGCTTTTATACAGACTAAATCACCGCTCTCAGCTGTTCATTTACTGGCCTAACCCCAGACAGCCCTCGTGACACCTAACACACACACAAACACTCACACAAGCATTACCAACATCATCCTCTTTGGCTTCATTGCATCTCTCTGCTTCTTTTACTAGATAATATGTCAACGTCCCACCTGTGAAAATCTCTATGGTTTCTTTTTGGTAGAATGAGAAAAGAGGATGAAATGAAAAGAAGGATAAGGAGGAAGGGAAACAAAGCGAGGGAGGGGATGGGGGAGGCCAAAGGGTGTTTGACCTCTGACCTTTGCATTGTGGTGCGGGCACAGGGGGGTCAGAGGACGCAACATCCCTGGGTAATCAGTAACTAGATGCTAGATATGACACACCAATACACTGAAGAGAAACACAACTAAATTCAGTCCATTTTAAATCTGATTTATCAATGTGATGGGAAATAAACCTGTGTTGTCTAAGCAGTAAAGTAGCATTGATAGATATAATGTAGCATAGCAATGAAACACACACTAACAGATTCCCTCTGAGGCTCTTTAGTCACTACAACAGTGAAAGTACTGTAATGATAATCATCTAGAAGAAAAAGGTGAGGAGTTGTTTTAAAATTCAATACAGCATTAAATCACAGTTAGAAAATAGAATCAGCACATCACCAGTCATTTTATCCCCAATTCTGCTTCACTATAAAACTAATTTTAAAAAAGATTGAAGCAAGTGAAATGCAATTTTTGTCTGATGAATAAACTGTTTTGCATTGAGAATTACCTCAAATGATCATTTCACTGGCAGAAAAATTAGTTGTTTACCATTCATCATGAATGGCTTACAGAGTCACAGTGCAGAGAGAAAGAGAGATGATGTCATCATTGATATCGACAACAATATTGAACAGCATTGATCTAGCTTGTGTTTAAAGAGGGAAGAATGGAAATGCACACATTTTTTTCTCTTTGGTGTGTGTGTGTGTGTGTGTGTGTGCTGATACCACTGAACCTGCTTTGCAATATAGGTAGACTATTGACAATTTTGGGACCATGTAACCCCCGATCAGATGAGTTGTTCCAACATCAAGTGCACCACAGCCAGCAGGTTTTCCTTTTTTTTTCCCCTACAGTTTTTTTCCAACATTCCTGGTGGCAGCCTTGCGGTCTACAAGGTGGGCTGGCCAATCTGGCGTTTGCCAAGTTGCCTGATGTGAATTCCAAGCCTGACTGGGGTAGTTGGGGACATGGGCAGGGTTAGGGTTAGGGTTAGGCAAGTAGTGGTTATGTGCCCTATCTGCAGCACATGTTGTTTGGTGTCATAAAGCAATTATTTTATGAGCCTCCTTATGAGCATTATTATGATAGGTTATTATGTAATCATCTCTACATTTCACTCACTTTTGATTTTGGGAGTACCAAAACACACTGACTAGTACAAGTGCAGCACACTTATGTTTGAACTCCTTTCACTTTCTGAATAATCAGGGCAAACCCTGCACTTATGTGCTGACATGCATACAAGTTACTATGGTTAGTAGATGATCTTTAGAGATGATCACATCTGACACCAAAAGTCACCTTTCTTGGTGATATGCACGCTGCTGGGCAGCTTCAGTATGTAAAAATAACCGTACAGAACTTTTTGTAATGTTTCAGTAGTAAGATACAGGGATAGGTACGTCAATTCATAATGTGGCCAGATAGCACCTGTTATGGCTGTATGATACGCCACTGGACAGCATCAGGTTGGAACGCTGCCGGTAACAACATAATATAAGGAGCTGGAAAGTCCCTATAGGGCAGGCAGGAGGGATGGTGGATGGGTCCAACAAACCCTCGACTTCACCAGGGAGTCCAGTGTTTGCTTCCTGTATGAATTTGGCGCCAAACCATGATGATTTTTTTCCTAAACCTAACCACATGCTTTTGTTGCCTAAACCTAACTGTTATGTTGTTGCCATCCCGATGTTGGTTGAAGCATCCTGGAACATAAACAGGAGATTCAGAAGGATACCTCGCACGTAACATGAAGACGGGAAAGTCCACTGACAAAGTCAGTGAATGTGAAGACTTGGGATGAGAATAGGTTGGTATAGTTAAGCTTTTGGATTCATGCTAAAATCACTATGAAAAAAGCCTGTGGCTGGTCTGCTTTGCTTTCATATCACAAACAAATTGCACCAGTAGCTCCATCTACAGTTTTACTGACAGCTTTCACACCAAACAAATCCAAACCAAACTGGAAAAGGCACAAGAGTTAATTGAAACAATGACTGAGATGTTCAGGTTTGTTAAACATGGTGGAAAGAAAGCAGAACCTACACCTTATTGGTTCCTACGGGTTCGTGTTATGCAAAGCACCAGGTAACAGAGCTGTTTAGTTACTGTATCTGTTATCTGTGATTTCTGCTGCAACTGAGTTACATCAGCAGGTGAGGATGAGGCCAGTTTGGTTTATTAATGTTTGGATTCTGTTATATTAACCACTCTGCTGGATCTGACTTCTCCATGTTATCATCAGTAATGGAACAATAAAACAGTCCATCCTCTACATTAACAATGACTTATACTTAGATTTTAGCTTGTAGACCACCATTACAACATTGATCACCACTGTCACAGTATCCAGGTTTACTAGAATTTCTCAAAACTGGGACACAAGTTTTTCAAGGTTTCTGGGTAATTGATAGGAGGTTTACATGTGCAAACACAAAACTAAAGTGCAATTCCACAAAAACCTAGGGCCTGTCCCATTTCTACCCCTTAAATCTTCCACTTGGTATTGAGTGCCCTCATTTGCAAGATAACCCTTGATGAGGGAAGTGAGAAATATTAGGCTAGAGATCTTTCCCTAAGAAATGGGACACCACTTCATACAAGTTGGCGTGGCTGATGTGCAGGCATACGTCACCTGTAGTAGCGACGCAATGAAAATGCCGGCTCCAGCGCTTGTGTTGTGGCATGTTCGTGTATTCTTCTCCGTCTGATGAATCAATGGAGAAGAAATGCTGAAAACAGGAGGCACCTACGACATCTTCTAGTTCTGATCGATTTTGTTCGGGTAAGTTGATTTGTTTAAATATTTTGATGCTGTGTTCAACTGAATTGCTGATGAGTTTATGCTAGTTCAACCATCAGTTGTTTGTATAGCCTACATTCCGATCGTACAGTAACAAATTGTTTTCAAAAACGTGCTGAAGTTGCTGACTTCATCTTCCACTTCGTTCTAAGTGTGGGTCGGGGCTCCCTTGGAATCTAGGGCAGGTTTTCAGTGTTGGAAACCACTTCCATTACCTCAATTCTGTTTTGGGACACCACTAGCCTAAACGTTAACGTGCACAACCAAGTGCAAGTGGGTATTTCTAGGGGAAGTGTGGGTATTGGGACAGGCCCTTAATATTGTAACTGGGATACTACTGTGCATGCATGTAAAGGGACTCTGTGTTACCTCTAAAGCCATCCCCAACACCGGCTGACCTTTTTCCCCCTCATCCTCTTCTTCAAACATGTCTTCCTCTTTTCAGGCATCAAGATGTACAAGGTCCATCTTGAGAAAGAGAGAAGGAGATGAAGAAACAGTGGGAAACAGAGGGAGAGGAAGAGACTTGTCAGAATTGTCATAACTCTTCCAGGGTCACGCACTGTGTGTGTGTGTGTGTGTGTGTGTGTGTGTGTGTGTGAGACAGTTCATTTGTACACGACTGTGTGTGAGAGTAAATGTTAGAGGGCCGAGCAGCATTAGTGTTACCGGGGTGATGGCACAGGAGTGTAAAGCCAGGGGCAATATAAAACCTGTGCTTTCCCAGAATGCCTTTGTGTCAGGCGTGTGTGCCAGCTCCTGTTACCATGGGGATGGGAAGGGTTGTGGGGGGGGGTGGTCGTTAGGGGAACATGTCCTGACTCAGACCTTTTCTCCCATGACCCCCCTTCACTGTGTTTCATGTGTCCAGTGAGAACACACTCTGTCCATGCCTCTGTCCCTCTCACTCACTGTCTTTATCTGTCACACACAGTCGTGCGCAGATGTGTGTGTGTGGGCTGCTTGCACACTGTGTGTAGCGAGCCCAGATGTCTGGGGCTCCATGGGGGATAATGGTTTCTTTCACAGGCAACGGTGTGTGTGTGTGTGTGTGTGTGTGTGTGTGTGTGTGAGAGCGAGAGAGACTAAGAAGTGTGTGAGCTCGTGTCTCCCTCAGCAGTGGCACATGCTCGCAGCGATCTCAGCTCAACAAACTGAATGGGAGTTAGTTACAACACACACACACGCATACACACACAGCGCTGGAGGGGAAGCAGTGGGTTGAAACTGCTGAGTGTTGGTGCGAGTGCTCGCATGCTTGTGTGTTTTGTGCAAATTAGATTTGATCCTGATTGTGAGCAGCAGAGGATACTTCAGGACACAGCAGGAGTTCAGTTCACCGCTGCAAACTGAGCACTCTGTCAAAAACTCGACATGTCTACTGACAGCTGTGTGACTGCTCAGCACTTAGATTGTCTAAAATACATACAAAACACAATTATGTTGTATATAAGAGAAAAAAAAACACCTGTCAAGTTATTATTTAAAGTTTTTTCTGTCTTTTACCCACTGATATATTAATTTTAGCAAAAAAAGATGAAAAAAAGTAACTAAAATGACACTTACATGTAACTGAACTGTAACCAAGACATTTAAGCTTTGTTTATACATATCAGTTTGCATGTAAATATTCTCTTATGCATAGAAAAAGAGCTTACAGCAGTGTAGTGTTCAGCTTTTGTTAGAAAATGTCTGGAATTTTTGGTAAACATGACGCATAATTGAACGTAATTTTACTCTGTTAGTTATTGTGAAAGGAGCTGTACCAACTCAATACTGTGCTAATATTTTTGAGGTAATGGGGGGAGGGTTTGCTGTCAGAGGTACAGTCCAAAGAAAATATGAAATAGTTTGGAAGGTTCATGTTTTTCTGAAAAGTGAAACATAAAGTTCAGGCTCCAATAATTTCTGTGCAGTCCTTAATTCAGCATAATGTTTTGTCGATCATCTGTGTTGGTGAGTGTACCTGACCTGTAAGAGCAATTAATTTCAGGTACAGACTAAAAGAAATGAAAAGAAAAGAAAAGAAAAACAAAGACAAAGACATTCAACTGGAATCATAGTGTCACAGTATCGGTCACCTCTCATTTAAATGAAAATTAAATTTGTCCCTTGATCTGGAATCGATGCCTATCATGTAGCACATCTGCCATTCTTGTAACACTTGTGTTAGTAAATTAGTTGATCTGCCCTGTTTCATGGTAGCAGCAGTAATTTAAATGAAAATTTGCAGAACAAGTGACACCCTCTCCAGAGAAATTCAAATTATGTCATGTCATCATCATCAGGGGGATTCCCTGTTGTAATATTGAATTTTTTTTAGATTAATATTAATACTGAGATGCTATGTTACTTCATATTTCTACTTCTTTACAATACAAATATTATACTTTTCATATATTTATTCATATGCAGTTTTGATTTATACAGGATTATACATTAAAGGTTCCGTGTGTAAGATTAAGTGACATCTAGTGGTGAAGTTGCAGATTGCAGCCAGTGAAACTTGCACTCTGTGCGAAGCCCTATCTAGAACTGGTGTTTGGTTTGTCTGTTCTGGGCTACTGAAGAACAACATGGTGGACTCTGTGGAGGAGGACCTGGTCCATATGTAGATAAAAACAGCTCATTCTAAAGCCTTTGGAACCAAAAGTAACCCTTCAGACATGGTACCTAGACCCCAGGTCCGTTTAGTGTTTCCACCGCAGACAGTACTCTTTCATGTGGGTGGGGTTGTTGTCACTCACTGCTCCATCCAGGTCTCGCTTTATTTTCTCATCACCGGTGAAAGAGAGGAGTCTGCACCTCGTTTATCGTCCACAGAACAGGGTTGCACGGCAACATTTTCAGAAAGAAATAGAATAGGCTGCAGTGAGAGTCTCTCTCCATGGGATATTTATAAATAGTGTGCTTGTGCATTTAGTCCTTCTCAGGGAAACTCAGGGGTTTAATGTTGCCACAGTCCACAGGAACAACGCTCCACAATGCTTTTTGTTCTCTCCAAGTGAGGATTAGAATATATGCAGTTAACATAATCTGGTCGAAATTAATATATTTTTTAAACACTTGAAGATCCACTCGTCACTAACAGTGTATGTTGTCCAAGAGAGACAATAAAAACTTATGAAACAGTCAGAGTTGTCACATTGAAATTTAAGGTGTGGTGATAGATTTACGTTGTCAACTCATGCATTGAGTAACATTACAAGTAAACATTCCACCTTAAAAGTCACGGGCAGTCAGCCCATTGAACTAAGTTATTTTTTCCCAGACTACAGCTGCTGCGAGGCAGCAAAACATCCTATATTTTATAGTTATAATTTACTAATACATGTAAAACTCTCCACGGCGTGACCAGTGGTTACATGAGCCTCAAAACCAGCCACAACTCAGCCCTGAGCAGAGTGACCATCTGCTATTGACCAATCAACAGAGAGCAGTGTTCACAGCTCCACCTTTTGGTACCGGATCTGTGTGCTAGGTACCCCAACAGAGCGGACGGTAAAGAACGGTTCCATTGGTACCATCCACAACTTTTCACAGTGGAAACGGGAAAAAAATGGGTACCAAACTGAGCTGGACCATACCAGACTGCTTGGTGAAAACGGGGCTTTAGATAACAAAAACACAATAAAACTTTCTCTCAGGTGATTGTACACTGATGAAAACGTGGTTGTAAAAATTATATTCCATTTCTGCCAATAGATATCCCACTAAATCCTACAAAATGGAACATTAAGGGGGGAAAACACTTTTTACTACACTGCACTTACTTGACAGGTGCACTTTATCCTACCTTACTTTACAGATTAAGATTTGAAATACAAAACATGATCATTTTACAGAATACTGAGGATTGCTAATGGATCAAAGTTGCCTTCTTTATTTAAGGTTTATGAGACAGTTTAAATTAGCCGCACAACATTTAAATGCAAGAAGTGACATCTTTATATGACATATAATAATAAAATAATGCAACTGATTCCACAGCATGAACACATTTTACTTGCATGCAGGACTTTTGATTGTGTGGCATAGCTACTTTTACTGAAAGGATGTGAATACTTCTTCCACTAATCAACTGTTAGTTGAACTGCCATACAAGCAACCGTATTATTTGAAAACGCTTTACACAGTGGGCACACTCTCTCCGTTGCACTTCATTTCACTTTGGTTTGGCTGCTGCTGATTCATGTTGTGCACATGTTGTATCCATTAACAAGCCATTTAGTTTGGTTTCGACATTGCAGCTCTCATATGTGTCTGTTGCAACTCAATTTATTGTAGGATTTTCTTTAATCGAGTACTTTTCTTTTTTTATTTCTTCTCTAGGGAAAGCTTGAATGTAGATGTCTTACAACAATATTACCAGTCTCACATTTTCCTACATTTCTCACTCATAATCAAGGATTTGTCAACCATAGCTGTATAAGATGGTGGTGTGATAACGAGGCAAGTTACATTTCAGTCATGTAAGAGCATTCAGTGAATTGTTGATATCCTGCTGATCATCAACAGGCTCCTTTGCTCACTTCCCCCCTCTGTTGGCCAATCAGCAGCAGAGCTGATGCAGGTGACCCTTTGAGAAACTCTCTGGATGCACTCAGGGATGTTGTCCACTTCATTT
The DNA here is from genome assembly GCF_041903045.1 of Epinephelus lanceolatus. Classification (NCBI taxonomy): domain Eukaryota; kingdom Metazoa; phylum Chordata; class Actinopteri; order Perciformes; family Serranidae; genus Epinephelus; species Epinephelus lanceolatus. Next base: position 12,834,246 of record NC_135734.1, read on the forward strand.
GGTTTCACCTCTGGATGCCGAAGCCTTCACAGAGGCAGACTGCGCGGCGGCAGCTCTCAGTCTCACTCCGTAATGCGTGGTGAGCTTTACACACTCCCCTGAGCTCGGTGCAGGTGCCATCTGTCTCATTGTGAAGCAGAAATGGGTTCAGTGGGAGCAGGAGTTTGGAAGGAACTGTCAGCCCAGAATGTAGGTCAGCAGGTTCCCACACCAGCTCCGCTCTGCTGTCCAGAGGCTTCGGCTCTGCGGCTTTTTCTGAAGAACCTGCAGACTTTCCGCTCAGATGAGGAGAAAACTTTAGAGCCCCTTGTCAGTTGGTGTTTTCGCTGTTTAGTTGATACTCTGTATTTGGGCTCATATTCAACTTTTTTTCCAACGCTGAATTCATTTAGTTTGGCTGCTGCAGCAAAATCTCCCCACAGGGAAAAATACACATTTATCTTATCTTTAAGTATCCAAAATCAGACAGATGACTTGTCTTACTCAATGCTACAGTGTTCGTGTGTGTGTGTGTGTGTGTGTGTGTATGCGCACGCGTGCGTGTCTGGCAGCCAGGAGCCACACTGCACACAGCTGGTGGCGCAGCTGCAGCGTCTCGTCCCAGCAGGGTGTATTCTTAGCTCCCTAAAACCCAATAAGTGAAATGAGATTAGACGACACACACACACACACACACGCACACACACACAACCCAAACCTCAACCTCAACCGCCACCACCACCCACACATGAACACACATACAAGCTTAAGACTCAGCCCATGTGTGAAGAGCGGCTGCTGCTCAAGTCTCCTGTGTATGTTATTTCTTGTTCTTTCCACATCTGCAGGTCAGGGCTGAAACAGCTCTGATGTCACATGTTAACATACGTGTTGATGGTCTCAAACCACTTCACATCCAATGTTCCTGTCATATTTCTCCCCTATAGCTTTACGGTTGGAAAAGTCATCTTATATGGCTGCATCATTCCATTTAGATTTTGTATGCATTGTTTAATACATATTTCATCCAAACATCAGCCCATAGTTGTTGTGTTTGGTAAGTCCTCTCTGATAGAATTCACTATAATTTGGGTTTGAACAAAGCATAATTGGTACCAATAGCACCACCAGACTCATGGGAGTAATTAATTTGCGCCATATTTATTGATTTATTTGCAATCATGCAAACATTTTCATAGGTTTTATTATGTATTTACTATAATGTATAGCTCCTTGCTGTGCATCTATGCACTAAACAGCTCTTATACTGCGATTACTGAATATTGTATATACCTAATATCTCATTTTATCTATGATATAATATTTTATAATCTATATTACATTATACCAGTAGTTCTCAACCACCAGGGCCCGTGAGGGAGTTCCAGGGGGTCCCCAGAGAAATGGGTAATAGTTCATTTTCACTATTTAACTTGCTGTAAAAGTGAGTGCAAGAGAGAGTACAATGTGAGTAAGAGCCCTAATAGTGACTATTGTGATCATAGGTTTCACTTCCTCCACAATTATCTCCTCAACTGTAGTTAACAACTACAGAATTCTGGTTTTAATCAGATCTAACAACCCATATCTTTTCAGATGGAGTTACCTGTCACGAAATCTTATCAAATGGAGATCAGACCTAATGTGGTCCTTGACACAAAAAAGGTGGACAACCACTGCATTATACTATATTATACTATATAATTACATTATACACTATATTCTATTATTTCTATATTGATTGAGACATAGATATATATCATCAGTTGCCATATATTCTTCTCTGTTGCATGTTTTCATGGTACTTTGTTTTATATTATAATATAATACTCTTACACTGACGCTGGCTATTGGCTGCTACCTTGGCCAGGTCTCTCTTGTGAAATGTTCAATCTCGATGGGACTTCCTGGTTGAATAAGGGTTAAATTAAAAAAAATAAATGTAATATTACATTATATATACAATATAACTTGGCTGGTGTAATATAATAAAATATCTTTAGCAATTCTTTATTGTGCTACACTACAGTTTTTAAATTTCAATTCTTTTTTTTAATTCAAATTATTTTTATTTTTATTAATCTCTTACTTTCTCTCTATTTGTTTATTCCTCTCTGTCTTTGATCTTTGTGCTTCAACACCAATGTTCCCCCTCTGGAGATCAATAAAGGATTTTCTTTCCTCTTGTCAGATGTATGTATTATATTCATTGGATTCATACTAATATAAGCAGAGGGAAAAAAACACATATATATGTATGTACAGTACATATATATGTGTTTTATATACACAGACACACTTATACACAAATCTAAGGCAAATCATAGCTGGTCTTTTGGTGCTTTTGTAATACTCAGTTTCCCTCCTGGAATGAATAAAGATTGATCTCCTCTTGTCTTCTCTCTGTATATTTATATGTATGTACATGTCTCAAGTACAGGATTTCTTTTACTCTGAATGTTGAGCATCTTGGGCACTAAATGTCCTGCGGCTTGAATAAAGGTCTGTTGTCTTAAATGAACTTCTCAGACTCTGTCTTGTTCTTCAAATATACCCTTAAAGGTATAAAAGCACATAACAGCTCATCTTCATTGTGTTTTATCATTTCATAATGATGCTTTTACTGAGTGCCCTGTTTCTCATGGCTGCAACATGTTCAATAGAAGTACATGTTTGTTCTTTTTATACACCTTTACCCATAATTCAGTCTGACATATTTGGTATATTTGGAAACTTTGGGATTCTCACTGGTGTTAAAAATAAAGTCCTGTGGGTTAGAAAAAGTCATTTGCAGTGATGGATGAGAGGCAGTGTGGATTCCTGTACAATAAATAAAGTGCATGTGTATTTTTCTCGTGTATTTTTTTGTTATGTAAATAAAATATCAGTTTTCAGTCCTCCACCTCGCTCTTCTTCTTCTCCGCCAGGATCAGGTGAGTCATATAAAGTGCTTGGTTGTATTAGCCTCCATGAGGCCAGTGAGGCTGCCTCACCTTATTATCCTCCTACAACGTTTTCATCAATCAATAGTGTATAGCTGACATTTGTCATATTATTGGGGATTTGCTGGTTTCAAATGCAGACATTTTGCAGCCAAGCTTTAAATAGCCCGTTGACCGCAGAATATTTGGTTGAGTGTGTGACAGGGAGAGTGAGGTGCTGCCAAGAAGTGTGTGCGGTTTGAGGAGTGTGTGTGTGTGTGTGTGTGTGTGTGTGTGTGTGTGTGTGTGTGAGTGGAAGAGAGCGTGTTTATGTATGTGTTGGAGAGGAGTGGGGGTGGCTGGGGAGGGCATTAGTGAATGGCTGTGCTATTGCATCCTCCCAGGAGACCTCTAAAACACACACATTGTCCCCGTACACACACACACACACACACACACACACACACACACACACACACCCACACACACCCACACAGTACCTTAGCAGCGCACTAAACCCGCCTCCTTCATCCCCAAAAAAACTCCCATCTCGCTGCCATACCTCTATATCCTCGCACCGCCCCTTCACTAAAGTCAGCACACACACTCTCCTCTGCCAGACGCACCGAGAGACGGTGGTGTGTGAACAGGGGCCGTGCGTATTTACGCTCAGAGTGTGTGCATGTGTCCGGGGAGAGTTGGAGAGCCCGTGGCGCGCTGACACGAGAACCCCGCGTGTCTGAGAGCAGGACCCGGCACCGGGTGATCAGCTTCCAGAGAGGAAGAAGAACTGTCTAAGAGCTCCTTCATATTTTTGGGCTTTTATTGACTGCTTATCCACGCGCTGTCCCGGCTGGCGTTGACGCGCAGCTGAGAGTGAAAGCAAACAAGTTGATTAAGAAGAAGGGTCCGATTCAGCTCGAGCGGCCCCAGAGTTTTGATCGTATTTTTAGCATCCTTCTCTTCCCCCTCTCCCCGTCCCTTCTGAGCGCGGAGTGGCAGAGGGAGGGACGGGAGAACCGGGCGGACGGACCGTGAAGCTGCGCGCTTCCCCGGTGGGTGATCCACTGGATGCGGGACGATGGATTAACAGCCCTCCACGGACCCTGCCGCTGCCTCTTTTTCACCGCCTACCCCCTGTCCACCTCGGGATTATTTCAGCTCTCACCGACCTCCCCGAACCTCCCTCTCGAGATGACCGAGGAATATGTTTTGCGGTGCGTCCTGATGCTCTGCTGCGCGCTCCTCTCGGCCAACGCGAGTAACTGGCTGTAAGTTGGACTCCTCGTTTCTACTCTTGATCTTAGAAAGCGGACCACATCTCTCACTCTTCATCACCTCCGCTGTTATCATTCACCTGCCCTCCTTCTGTTCCTCCTCATCTTCACATGTTCACTCTTCTTCTGTCCTCTTTCCCTCCGGCTCAGTGGCCGCTCAGGTTAATTGTTAACCATCAGACACACACGCGCACGCTCTCTCTCTCACTCTGGCCCAGACTTAATAACTTACCAACACCGCTACATCCCCCCGCAAAGACCTTTACAAAAAAAAAAAAACCTCACCCACAAGTGAAAAAGCACATGTTCTTCTTGGAAAGGTGCAGCTTTTCCATATAGGTGAAATTTCATATTCTTAATTGAAACATTTTTTACATGTGAAAAATATGTTTTATGTGTGAAACTAAAGGATTTAAGGGCAGGTAGAAACGTGACAGTAATGTGCATGTGCAGCCTGGAAGTAAAAAAGTTTATAAAGTTGGTGTCAGATGGGATTTTTAATGGTATCCTCTGCATCCATCTGTTTGCCCTGATAACCCTCAACCACAGGCATAGATTTCATAGGGGACACATAGGAGACAAGTCCCCCTCAATATCCAGAGCATGAGCCCCCTCTCCAATAAAAACATGACAGTAGCTGAGGACTTTTATTTTGATAAAATAAAAGATATTTCTACCACAAATTGATGCATGCAAGGCACAAATTAGTACAGAAACAAGAAGTGTTTAATGCTCGAAATTCCCCAGTCGAGGACCCCCAAACCTCCCTTTCATATGCGTACCCCCAATGTTGAAACGACCTCTACTCCCTTGCCTCAGCTAATTTGCTCAGTATCAGAAGATTTTTGGAAATGATGCTGTCAGGACCTTGTAGAAACAGTTCAGTTTTTTAAAAGTGCAGCCTGTAAAACTTAATGTGCTAATTTCCTTGTAAATGGTGAGAGCAAATTGTGAAACTGAACAATTGTTGACTTTGGAAACGCTTTAAGGAACTGTGAGACCAATTAAACCTCTGACCTGCAGTCTTTTTCTCATTGGTGAAATAATGTGACAAAAAAAGAGGCACATAAACATAAGCCTATGTTCTTAAAAACACTTTTTTTCATAGTCCCAAGTTTGTATTTTGTCATTACTAACAGCCTATTGTATGTCAAGAGAAAGACAGATGCTGATACTGTTAATATTAAACAGCTGTGGGACCGTCTCAGCTGAATAAACAATACAAAAAAAAAGAGTATTCAATTATAAAATCAAAAGACATAAATATCCCAGCAAATAATTTGAGCCTGAACACCACATGGATATTACAGAGATACTAAAATACTTAAAATACCTCAATAAATAAAGTACAGTGAGACCAATGTTAGTTTACCATTGAATCCTGCAGGCAGACACTGAGTGTGTGAATGTAATAGTAGAAATATAGGGATATCTCAGGAGATAAGGGAATCTGAAAAGTGCAACAAGGTCATTACTCATGCTGGCCCATGTAGGGATATTTTATGGTTCATTCATGTATTTGATGTGGGGGCTGTAAAGCAGTCACACTGCAGGGGCTCTAACACACAGTGTGACTCTGTAGTTGCAGTGCGCAATGCCACCTCTTCCTGAGGCCGGTCGGTTGGGTCACATGTGTGTGCCTGCTCTCCCGGCAGCCTGTGGGAGGTGGTTAGGTGGGTTTCTGCATTCCTCCGCAGGCTCCGCTCCATTTTCTGCTGCCATTCATTCCTCGTAGCTTCTGCAAATTTACAAGCAGCGTTCATCATTTAGAGAGGACCTTCCTGTTCTCTCCGTAGAATCAAGGCTCAGGTGGTAAGAATTACATCTGACATTATTATTATTCGACACAGTTCCTTACTCTTATCATCCTCCTATAGGGCTTAAATGTGGCTGCTGAGCCAGATAGTTTCTGTTCATTGACTTTCGTATTTGTCTTTTTATTTCACTTCATTTCTTTGCATTAACACCTTTGCAAGATTTATAAAAAAGATCACAAGAGCCATGTGTGTTTACATCAGTCTGCGCTGCGGACGGCCTAACTGATATCCCTGACTGATTCATCAGAAGCAGCACCATCTACCATGAACTCTGTCACTGAGTGCAAGGTAATTGTGCTGTTTGGGGCTGAAGGCGTGGTGACAGCAGCACAGAGCAGGCATGTACAGGCAGGCTACCGAGCTGCCAGTCTGCTCACACTGTTGAGGAAAATGTGTGTGGGGCTGGTTGGACTGTATCTCAGTCCTCAACACCTCAACTAACTCACAAGCTTCGGCTTAACCTCCACACAGCAGCAGGTATATGCAGGGTCAAAGGATGGGGAGCAATTAGGAGAGAGATTATCGGGCTGTAGAGCATGCAACAAGCCTGCTGTATATAGAGAGCAGTTTACCAGACTGTTCGTTACAGTTAGTCAAATGAACATCCCTCTGTATCTCTGCTGTTTGTTTGCCGTCATCTCTCTCATGTCATTTGTACTGTCAACCATTCACCATAGCTGCACAGTTGTTGGATCAGCTGGTCATGTTACTGATGTCACAGTCAGGGTGACAGCTCAGAATGTTGCACACTATTACAGCTTTGATCATGTAAACGGCATACTCTGATATTTCAAATTAGGCCTTATTCAGAATAAAGCTTTTTCTGATTAAAGGCCCAGTGTATTGGATTAAGGGGGATATATTGGCAGAAATGGAATATAATATTCATAGCTATGTTTTCATTAGTTTAAAATCACCAAAAAATAAGAATCATTGTGATTTGCAATACCTCAGAATGAGCCGTTAATATCTACATACATACATATATACTTCCTCCACAGAGTACACCGTGTTGTTTCTTCAGTAGCCCAGAACGGACGAACCAAAAACTCACTCCAGATCAGGCCATTCACATTTTTGCCTTGGCAGCTGTAATTCCTTGACACACTTGGAGCACAGGAGAAGTTACAGTTGGTTGCAATCTGCAACCTCACCACTAGATGGCACTATATCATACAAACTAGACCTTTAAGATGTGAGCTATGTCAATATTATTTGGGTTTTAGGAGCATTCTGTGGACATGTCTACAGTGCATTTGGAGTATGCATATCAATTGGGGTTTTTACCGCAGTTTGTGAACTTTTGCCCGTTTACAGTCAGCTTTGTGTCTTGTCATGGATATGTTGTGCGACCCAACAGTCTGAAGGCTGGTGAAGAGATACATGCCCCAAAAAAAGCTCACATCAGAAGGAGAAACACACCTACTTTAAGAACAGTAAAAGACATGGATATTAGCAGGTTTTTAGATATACGCAAATATCATGACATCGAGCTTTTCAAGAAGATGGTTGAAGGAATGAAAGAGGGAGGCTGTGGTTCCACAGTCGAACAAGTCCGCCACTGGTGGAAAAGAATGTTCCACTTTTTTCACATTTTAACGTGATAAATGACATGGTAGGGTACGTCAATCAGAGTATGCATGGCTGCATGAAAACGAGAATATTACTAGAATATTGATTTTCATGCCATGTAAACAGCTTAGCCAGTAAACAGGTAGATATTGTCTTTTTCGAAATGAGGGCAAACACAAAAATATTTTGTGCATGTAAACGTAGTCACAGTGGAGAATTGTTTATTACACTAGTCCAGATTTCTATCATATGTGCTTATTAATGTGCAAGAATATTATTATAAATACAAAATATATTATTACATAGTTGGGTGAAAAGTTGTGTCTTAACTCATGTTGCTGAAAGTTTCAGACCATCAAAGTAAAATTCATCTGGTTTCATGATTGTTTGTGAAGAAAAATACTACAAATAATATTAAAAACTTACAAATCTGTATCATTTTACTGATGAGTTAGCATCAGAGTTATTGACATTTTTCACTGTAGACACATCGAACTGTTGCTACGACAACAGATTTGGTGGTGGATGATATCTGATGTCTGTTGTGGATGTGGTGCTGTTCGGACAATTGACCTCAGAAATGTGGATGTGGGTTCCTGACTTTGAGAAATGCAGAGTAGGCCATGTGATCCAATCAGGACCAGGACTTTTGACTATAATTTACTATAAGCAGCAACAGCAACTAGAAGGTAACATGCGGAAATGGAACAAATGAAACAAGGTTTGGGCTGATCTCCAGTGATATTGAACTTTCACGCAGTTGGACAACTCTCAAAATACAGATTTAGAAATAAATGCCTTCTGTTGTAAAGTTGTGGTCTCCAAACCCAAGCAGAGATGATGACATCACTGTGACATCATTAGGGATTATTCTCTCAGACTTGACAAAGCCCCTCCAGAGCCATGGAAGAAATCATACAGCTGTTTTCTCAGGCTGAGTAGCTCTCCTAATGACCAGCAAACTAATCCTCATGTGTGAAAGTGGTGAAGTGCCCCTTTATGTGAGGTATAACAGTTCAGTCTGGTTGTTTTGTTGGGTCGTTGGTTTGTCCTGCAACTTGGGTCAGTGATAACTTTAGGATAAAGTAGATTTCATTTTGTAAGCAAAATTAACAGATACTTGGTTTTATATTAAAACCAGCAAGTGCTTGAAAGATTGTGAATGTACATAAAACAGTCTTAGAGGTGTATTCAACAGTTGCAGTCTTCAGAAATCTTTGCTTAAAATTGTTACCTTCAATTAATCCTGCCAAAAATCAACCAGCTCTAGCTTCTCAAGTATGAATTTTTTCCCTCCTCTTTAAACTGACTGCCTTCAGGGTTTTGGACTGTTGATAAAATAAACAATGTTTCTTGGCTCTAAGAAACTATGACAGGCATTTTCTCTATTTTCTGATTTTCATTCATCAGATCATCAATTTGATATTCAGAAAACACTTTGAAGATGAATCCATAATGAACATAATTGCTAGTTGCAGCCTGTGTTGGAGATATATGGCAGATTGTTATTGTTTCTTAGATGAAACATTTCATAACACCTCTCAGCTGTTTGTACGTCACACCAAACCGCAGCCTGTTTGTTTACCTCACCTGTAGCTCTGCCTGTGCCTGTCACCTTTAGCCCGTGAGCCAGGATGCGATCACTTTGCCAAATCTCTGTGGTTGCTGAGTCATGTTTAGTGTCCTACTGCCGAATAGGGATTTGAATGCTACTTTTCATTAATTTATCCGTCATCACCCTCCTCCTCCTCCTCCTCCTCCTTGTCCTCCTCTTCCTCCTCCTGCCCAGCTCCAACTGGTTCTGCTGCACCTGCACGCTGCTCCAGGGCTGCTGTGTGTGTGTGTGTGTGTGTGTGTGTTTCTGTGTGTATGATTTTTTAAAAATTTATTCAGCATGTAAACTGGCATCTTCCCCAACGGTGGCACATACTCAGTAATTACAACACTGACCGCAGCAGAATGGTAGACACCTAACAGTGCACCATGCATGCTCCAACTCACACACAGCTGAACACAGTGTTAGAGAAGAAGCAGGAAAGTTGTGTGTGTGTGTGTGTGTGTGTGTGTGTGCATGAGCATGTGGGTTTTGAAATCAAATAATCTAGGAATGTACTGGCTAGTGAGAAATTAAATGAATGAAAGCAAGAGGACTCACCGAGGGCTTCACTTCAGTCTACAGGAGAACTTCACTTGTTTTAACCCTCTCTGCTACTTCATACATTTAAGGAGTTTTATAATAGAGGTGTTGGCTAAATGTAAGAGATTCGGTTCTGTAGTGATGACCAGCAACCCAGATACTGTAATAGATGTGACAGCTGTTGTGACACTTTATAGTTCGCAATGTTAGTAAGCTCCAACAGTTTAAAATTTACTCAGTACAGTTAACTCCATAATCTGTGTCCAGTCTTCTGAACTGCTCTGTTAAATTTGTGAAGTTAAAATGAGGAATAATCTACACAGTATCTTCTTATTTCACCACAAAAACCTAAATAAGGTGCAGCTGCCAGGAGGCAGATTACCACGGAGCTAAAACTTTCTAGTGAGATAATAGGGGGTCATCCCTATATTCCCCGGGTTCTATGTTCCCCGGGTTCTATGTTCTATAGAACCCTTTAAAAAAAAAAGGGTCCTATGTTCCCTGCTTTCCCCAAAAGGAAATATGTTCCCCGCTTTGTATGGGAACGGGGAACATAGAACCCTTTTGAGAAAAAGGGGCTAGGGTTAGGGTTAGGGCAAGGGTTAGGGTTAGGGGGTTAGGACCCTTTTTTAAAAAAAAGGGCCTATGTTCCCCGGGTCCTTATTATTAAAAAGGGTTCTATGTTCCCCGGTCCCATACAAAGCGGGGAACATAGGACCCTTTTGGGGTCCCATACAAAGCGGGGAACATAGGACCCGGGGAACATAGAACCCGGGGAACATAGGTACGCTCCCGATAATAGATCATTGCTAAAAACAAGCTAGGCTAATTGTTACTTGCTGTTGGCTATATTGTATGTAATTTCCTGTAATCACAATATAAAATTTGCATTTTCTGTTTTAAAATTTAACTTTACAAATGTAAGAAGATGGCAAGTAGGCTACTCAGCCGTCTTACAAGTGGTTACATCACCAGTCTGATCTGGAGCGCACAGCTGATAGTTCTGTGGTTTGTGCACATGATGTAACAGAAGTGGATATTCAATGGGCTCAGTGTGGACAGAGAGCTCCAGTGTTCTGTGATGGTGTGCGATAGTCAGACACTCATTTTCTGATTGGACAAAGTGTCATTATATTCCACTCAGTAGTGGCTGCTGAGTCAAGTGGGACACCTGGTAAAATTCGGTATACCGGTCCAGTCCAGTGTTTGGCTTAATGTCAAACCACTTTGAATCTTTTCACCCAAGCCCAACTCCAGCAGGGTGGCTCACATGTTTGTGTTATGGTGCTGGAAAAGATCATGGTTTGGGCTTAAATGGATACTTTAGATTAGACCAACAATATGGTGTGGGTTAAGGTTAGTACTTTGTTAAGGTTAGGGAACGATCATGGTCATGGTTAAAGAGATGTTTTGTTGAGCCATCCATCTTGACTTCCTCCCTCTGTAGACTTTGTTGCTCCATCATAATGTCACCTGACTTCCTCCATTGATCTATTATATTGTCATTGTGAGCATATTAACTTGTTGTCGTTAGCATTTAGCTCAAAACTGTGTACAGTTCAGAGTAGAGTTGTAAACTCTTACAGGGCTCTGAGAGTTTTCCTCAGAGGATGCTTGTCAATGGGACATGCAAAGTTTCAGATATGAATCCAGCAGCCCATTAGAGCAGGCAGTGATTCTATTTAGTTAAATTCACTTTTGTGAACATTTTAAAGCATCTTCCGTGCATTATAGCGCGCAATTTTATTTGTCATCACAATGATCCATACAATAACCATCTGCAGGTTCAAAGGGTTTACCACCAAAGTGCCATAAATAAAATGAAAGCAGAATTATGAGTGCATTCCATTTTTTTCATGTTGAATTTGTGCTGTGAAATTTTCCATGTTTCAATCAGTTAGATCTGACTGTTTTACATGCAACACACGTGTTGACAATCTGGAAGTGCCATTTCTGCTGCTCAATATTTGCGTTGCAATGTAAACTTGATCCTGGTAATGATCCACGAATAAATTAGGATTTTTAAAATGACACTCTTTGGTATCTGGGAACACCCCTGTCAACTTTAACCCCAACAATCTTTATCTCACATCATGTTGCCCATCACAGCCACACATCTTTTGTATTGTATTTACAAATGTGGAGTCCCAGGCCACATTTTGGCCAGACTCGTTAAATAGATGACACGTGGATGGCAGGAATCAACAGTCCTGAGGGAGTTATTCATGGAGTTTTATTCACTGTTTTCATTCTCCAACGCTCCAGATGATTTACAGTACATTCCAGTAGAAACTGTAGAATAATGAATTATAATCACATAAATAACGTGCACATAAGTACAGAGATTTCTGTGGTTATTTTCCAACAGTCTGGGGCTGGTTACATAAAATGGAACCAGTGGATCTGCTGTGTGTAATTGTGGCTTGACAGTGACAACATCACTCCAGTTAAAGGCTGCAGAACAGATACACGCTGCCTCAGATGGCTGTGAAGACTCACCAGTGAGTGAAGGAAAAGTTTTCAGTATATTAAACAGTATGTGATTATTACAAAGTTGGTAACATTCATTAATCTTTATTCTGCCCCACTGGCAATAATGCTATGATTGGAATAAAACATCATTTTGTCAGTGTGAAAAATGCAGAATGAAATTGATAAAGCAAGGCAAACAAAAAGATTAGTGTGATTTCGGATAAGTTTATATGGTAATGTCACCAAATAAAGTGACCAAAATATTATGGACCCACTCATTCTTGGCACCAAGAGTTGGACTGACAATGCCACACTGAGGTTCCAAGACACCCCACTAGCACAGTCTAGGAAATAACCTCAGTGTGCCCTAGCTGACACCAAAATTGAGCTTTCTGCCAAATTACTCAGTCAGATGTGCCCTTGTTTCTGATAACGCATTCTGACCAATTGCAGTGTCGCCAATGCATACCACCCACTGTCTGGTTTGCCCCAATGTTAACAATAGTAGCTGTGTCAGCACTGTTACCACTGTTAGCACTGTTTATTAAGTTAGCACCTTTGTTAGTCGCCCACTCAGCCACCTCCATGTTGACAATCAGACCCTTTAAAGAGTATAAAAAAACCCTAAACACTGACTTAAGAAAAAGTAACCATAGTGGTTGTGAATCATTTCTCTCACCACAGATGTGGCAAAAACAAAGGTTTCATCTGGCATCTGTCTAAAGAAAAGACAAAAAACAGAGTGACCTTGCTCAATTTCATTTATTTGTTTAGTTAAACTGTCATGAATCAGCTCAGGAGAAAGGATTAGAATGCTCATTTATTTACTCAAGAAAGGACATCCCCTTTAAAACCTAGAAAGAGTTGAGTGTTTGCTTTGAAACACCTCACTTTCAGTAGGGAACAGTGTGTTCAAGTCTGAATGCCATTTGCTACTGTAAACATGAACCAGCAGATACGGCAGCAAAGCAACCAGAATATGGAAACACATGTAAAGAAGTTCATATTATTACTAAATGTTCTGGGTTAGGCAGAATAAATATCATTTTCTCTCTAAACTGCCAAATACACTCCACATCTACAGTAGCATCACGGTGTTACACATATCACTGATAACTCACTAACAGCATGCCACAGATATCTTTCTATACACTGTAAGATTAGAAGCACACACACTGCTCTCTCTTTCTGTGTCTCCTTCCTTGGCATCTCTCTTTGTCTCTCTGTTTCTTTGTGTTTGCGTTAGTGTGTGTCTATGAAGTGCGTGAATATACATGCATATGTCCCGCACAACCATGGTGAGGTGCTAAAGAGATGGCAGCTGATGGGTAACCAGAGAAAGCAGAGACCTTGGCATTGCGGTACACACTGGCGCCTCACACTTCTTTCACACACACACAGACGCACACATGAATGTGGTAAAGCTGTGGCATGTTATTTCGAGCCCTCTTGTCACCAGAGCGTGTACAATTATCGTGACACACTTGGAGCCACTGGGAATTGCTTATGTTGACCAGATTACCACCAGGACAGCTTGGGCTGACGAGGAAACACCTCGGCCGCTGAAAGACAAGAGACAGTTCTGGCAGATCAGCTGTGAGGTGCACAGGGCTTTTAGGAGGTGTAACATACCCTCTGACGGCCATGTTGGAGGGCTTATGCTTCTGGGCAACAACGCTTGGTAACAGTTTGTTACATTTCTGGATTTATATTTTTGTTATGTTTTTATCCTTTTTTAAGCACTCAATCACTTTTGTTGTTCTATGTAACTTGCCTCTGGCTCTTGAGCTGCTGTAACGCGTGAACTTCCCCGGTGTGGGATGAATTCTCGTCTCGTCTCGTCTCGTCTCATCTCATCTCATCTCAAGATGTCTTGATCATATGCATATACATGTTGCTGTAAAACTGTTTTTACTTTGAGGCGTGGGACTTCCTTAACACTTGAAGGAGAGACAGACATGAGGTAAAGATACTGCTGAGGTTAAGGGGACAGGTGCATGCAGGTGTTCTAAAAACAACTGGAAGGTAGTGATTGTAGTTTTGCACGCTCACCAACACATTCAGCAGTAGCAGTGACTGTGATACACAGCTCATGTAGGCAATTAAAGCTGTGTTTACACCAAAAACTTTGTGTTTAGTACCCTTACAACTGTAACTCATACAGATACGTACATAAAGTTTAGATCCATTTTGCTTTCCACCAATGACAATTCAGACCAAAGCATTGCGAGGAGAAACCATTTTAGAGCTTAGCAGAGAAAAGTTGCAGCAGGTTGAACTGGCCAGTCTGAGCTTGGCCCAAGCCGGCTGATGGTGGCACCTGCAACTCAGCTGGTCAAATCGCCGACAGGTGGTTTTAGAACATAAAGCAAATCACCTGTTTAAACAGCCAATTGGCTTATAGTGAGGTCTGCTGGTCAAAAGTCAAAATGACCACATGGTGTGTTTGCAGGTGCTACGTCCCTGCCGAGCCCTCTCTTTCCATCCTAATGGTGTGTTGATGAAGAACGGTGGGTCGCCGCTGCTGCTTGCTGTATGTGCTTATCTGAACTGGGCTTTATATGTAGGCAGGGTTACCGATGGTAATAACCATCTCACTGCTCCATCCAGCTCTCGCTGTATTTCCTCTGCACCTTAGTGATTGTGCATGGAACTGGTTGCAGGTCATTTTCAGAAGAAAAAAGAACAGGCCACATTGACAATTAAGGGGACTTTGATTGATTCATACTGTCAACTCATGCATTAAGTAACATGCAAGAAAACACTCCACCTAAAAGTTGCTGGTTGGCAGCCTTTGAGGGGCACAGTGAATTTAATTAGTTTTTCTGAGTATATAGCTGCCAACTGTTAACTAGAAAAGATGAAAAGGCAGCAATACATCCTTTGTGTGTGTGTAAAGCTGGTGTTGAGCCTTGTCGAAGACAAATTTCTGTAGCCTTTTGGTTTCAGACAATAAAGTTTCTATTCTATTCTATTCTATTCTATTCTACTCGTACTCATACTCGTTGTCCTCCGCTTATCCGGGTCCGGGTCGCGGGGGCAGCAGCCTCAGCAAAGAAGCCCAGACAGTCCTGTCCCCCGCCACTTCCGTCAGCTCTTCCGCGGGAACCCCGAGGCGTTCCCAGGCCAGCCGGGTGATGTAGTTCCTCCAGCGTGTTCTGGGGCGGCCCCGAGGTCTCCTCCCGGTTGGACATGCCCGAAACACCTCCCAAGGGAGGCGTCCAGAAGGCATCCTTACCAGATGCCCGAACCACCTCAACTGGTTCCTCTCGATGTGGAGGAGCAGCGGCTCTACTCCGAGTCCCTCCCGGATGTCCGAGCTCCTCACCCTATCCCTAAGGCTGAGCCCAGCCACCCTGCGGAGGAAACTCATTTCGGCCGCTTGTACTCGCGATCTCATTCTTTCGGTCACTACCCAGAGCTCGTGACCATAGGTGAGGGTTGGAACGTAGATCGAGCGGTAAATTGAGAGCTTCGCTTTCTGGCTAAGCTCCCTCTTCACCACAACGGACCGGTTAAGCGCCTGCATCACTGCTGACGCCGCCCCAATCCGCCTGTCAATCTCCCGCTCCATCCTACCCTCACACGTGAACAAGATCCCGAGATACTTAAACTCCTCCACCTGAGGAAGGACCTCCCCCCTGACCTGGAGTGGGCAATCCACCCTTTTCCGGCTGAGGACCATGGCCTCAGACTTCTATTCTATTCTATTCTATTCTATTCTATTTATTTAGGTATAGTGGGCTAATATATGGAAACTTGCCACCGTAGAAGCAGTGGTCACATAACCTTTGAAACGAGCAACAACTCAACTCGTCATAGGTCTAGTAACAGTCTCTGTTACAATCAATGAGATATTTTAATCACAGGTTTGTGGTTTGTGCATTGAGTCCTTGTAGAGCAAGTGTTGATTCTCTATAGACCAGTTAACAGATTGCAGTGTTTCTAGCTCTAGCTCCTGCAGTGTGCTAGGTACCTCAACAAAGCGTACCAAAAATACAGAACAGTTCTGTTGGTGCCATCCTCAGCTTTTGACAATGGAGACTCAAAAATAACTGCTGAATATGTGTAATGAGCGGAACTGAACTGAACCAGAGTGCTTAGTGGAAACAAGGCTTACACTTTAAAACTGTTAGAGCCCAATCACTCTGAGTCTTTACTCAGTCAAATCTGAACACACAACAGACAAATTGTCTTTTTATCCTTTTAATTTACTCACTCTGCACACATTTCATCTTGATCTTAAAATGAAAAGTTGAAGGAGTTTCTGTTCTGTTCAGCAGTGATAGTTAGATACCAGATAGGTGAGAACCATGCTGAAAATTCTTACCTCTTACACAGAGAGTTCTTTATACATACAAACTTGTGTACAACACACAGTTTATACACGTGTGTTAACTGTGTAAATAGTTGGCAGGGGTGTAAATGGTGCATGTCAAAACCTGCCCGCTGCACATGAATGATTTCAGTTTTACAAGCAAGCTTATCTCCTTATCTATCAGAACTGAATGTGAAAATAAAAACAACCATAAATTCATTTTTGACACTGTAGAAAAACCTATCAATAATGCAATCACATTCTTTCCAGCTTATCCAACACACTGACAGTGTAAGACATCAAATCATTAGTCTGAGTAATTGTAAACTTCTACAGTTTGCTCCTCTTGAGTTGAAAACTAAAATTGTCAGTTCATCCAAATTTAAAATAGTATGTTAGACTCTGTCCCTCCAAATGCTCTGCCTTTACTGAATCTTCCCCCTTTCATATTATCCATGCTCTCTCTTCAAGCAACCCTTTGACTTCAAATAGGCAATGATTAAAACAAATTCTCCGACGTACGTCCTTCCGTAGATTTACAAAAACTAAAGATATATTTCTAATCTTCCATTTCTTTTAAAGTGACTTGACATCTCAATGACACTTTAAGCCAACGTTGGCCTCTCTTACCACCTTTCACCTCACGCTTTGGTTATTTCAATGTCAAAACATAGGCAGCTGTTTATAGCAATGCTCAGACTGTATACATAAACAAGTGACTAATGAAGAAAGTCGAAGTTCTAGCAAACTGAGATATTTATCTCAGGAGTCGGTGGAGATTAAAACATAGCTAACAGGTGTTAGATTGGTCAAGTGATCAAACCCCAATGGGATGATGCTGTTGTTGTGTGTCTGTTGTTGAAGTAGAAAGTTGTAGAGTGTAACTTAATAATCAACTAAATCCCAAGAAAAATGTCGGTTTGGCATATTTTGCACGCCACAGATATGTTACATTAGTACGTTATCACGTAGCCCATACATTGAAGCTTCATGTTGAAATTTCACATTTCAACAATATTGTGGTTAAATGTGTGATTAGGTTTAGGCAGAAAAATCCACTTGTTAATGGTTAAGAAAGATCATGTTTTGGCTCGAAATACCTGGTTTGGGCGCACAATCCTGGCAGGTAAAGCAGCAATGTCTCGATAAAGACTTGTGGAAGCTGATTACTGTGGAGATCCTCTAACTTCTCCTCTGGTGTCCTTATCAGAATCCTTAAATTACAGTTTTTCCAGTACTTTGGCTTATGAATAAGTACCTGAAAGGTTAATGACATGAATGCATGTTAGCATACCATTGTCAGCATTAAGCACCACTTTGCCTCGCAGAGCTGCTACTTTGCCTCTGCATGGCTGTACTCTACAATAAATGTTGGCATTCTATGTTTCTGCAAACTGTGGATATGTTACATTTGTACATTGTTATGTAGCAGGTATGTTGAATCTTTCAACAATGCTGTGGTTAATGTGTGGTTAGGTTTAGGCACAAAAACCACTTGATCATGGTTAGGAAGTTTTGGCTTGAAATACCTGGTTTCGGGGGCACAGTCCCAGCAGGAAACACATAGTGATGGAACCCTAAAAAACACCTATGTTAGGTGGCTAAAAGCCACAGTCTTTGGGTTAGGGTTAGGTTCATTTGTTGGTCTTCAACCGTGATTTGCAGCTTGGCAGCCATCTCGCCTCGGTGACATGCCATCCACCATCCCCTCCACCTCAGCTCATATCAGCTCATATACTATGTCACTGTAGAAACATGTATGAAACATACAACTGTAGCGTATCCATGTTTTGCAGAAATGTACTGAGACTCTTGTAGGAAAATTGGTTGCAGTGACAAGATGCCTAAATTTTAATGTCTAGTTGTTGTCTAGTACATACTCATTTAACAGAAAAAGAAAATGAGAAAACGTTTCAGCTTTTCAGAAAACTAAAGAAACTCTAAATGATTAAAAACATCAAAAACTAAAAAGTAGTATAAAGAGTCCGTTTCAGGAGGCAGGTTGGGATGGTGGATGGGCCAAACAAGCACAGGACTTTCCCCAGGAGACTGGTGTTCAGAACCATGTGAAACCAAGTGAACTTTGAGTTATTTTAAGGTACATCATCTCCATGTTTGTTTTCCTAAACATAACCTATGTCACTTTACATTAATTACATAACTTCAGTCGTAGAGCACTAATTTGTTAGATATCATATGAATAATTGTATGAAGATACATTGCTCTGTCAGGTAGGGAGAGGAACAGAAAATGCAGGAAAGCTGTTGTGTAGCAGGTTAAATAAGGCTTTTATGCAGAGATCTGACGCATATAAGATAAGTTAATATTATGCTGGTGATAGTCACTTCTAACGTTAGCTTGAGTGGGGGGCTGCTGCAGTACACTCATGCACTTAGCAGCATCTAAATGTCAGCCTTTAGATGAAACAATTGGCAAGTAACAGGTTGTTTATTTACAAACAACACAACCCTTCAATATCTGGTGATTCAATCAAATATGTATAAATGTTTGGATAAGCAATATCCAGCCACTGTGTTGGATCACTGTTCCACATGGATTGGGGGAAGACTGAAGGGACAAGGTGGCGATCAACTTTAATTTGTTATGGTATCGCAAACGTTCAGCTACATGCAAGGTCCCTAAATAATAATAAGACATGTCCATAGATCAAACAGTTGTTAAACAAGATATGCATGTGCTGGTCTGGTGGTCAGCTAGCTAATGAGCTGACTTACACAAAACCTGGTCTCAGGTACACAGCACAGGACACAGCTTCAGCCAAGTCCTGCATTTAGAAACAATCAGCTGTTCACAGCTCTTCTTTCCTAAGAGCTACAGACCGCCAGCATGGCTGCACGAGTGTTTGTTACATCATCTGAAAGACCTTCATGGACAGAAACAAGACAATAGAAAACACCACAAGGAATCACTGGACAGTTAAACAGGCTGAAGATGACGCTTGGATGAGGCTGGTATGCATGAACATTATACTGACACACACACTAATTGATTCCTAACCTTCAGGGGCCACGGCACTAACACCAGGCAGGAGGTTAATTTCATGGCTTTTATTGCCACTTTTCCCAAATGTGTGTAAAAGAGAGAGAGAGAGAGAGAGTGTGTGTGTGTGTGTGTGTGTGTGTGTGTGTGTGTGTGTGTGTGAGGGTTGTGGTGTTGGCAGAGCATGTTATTTTTAGGGGGAAATGAGCTCTAGTGGAGCCAGCAGCATATAAATACACCCAGACACACACATGGGCACACACACAACACACACACAACACACACACGCACACACACCTTTAGCTGCTCAGTGACTGTGTTAACTGAACTCATCAGATGTTTTTCACTCTCACCTCTTTCCTCTCTGACCACTTTACTGTCTCTCTGCTTTGCTTACACTTTTCTTTCATTCTTTAAATGATTTCCTCTGTCTGTCTCCTCACATCCTGCCTTCCTTCTTCACTTCTATTCTTTCCTCTCAAGGTCTTCAACCAACGTTTATTTAATTTGTCACTCAATACATAAGAGAATGGCTTTTGAGTATTATGACGTAAATTAGACCTACGTAGTCCTTCAACCCACACACCCACTCATAAAAACATCCACCACCCTTAGACTCCTGAACAATCTACTGCATGGCAGCAGTGCTTTCTTTTTTCACTTGATGGGTTTTATTCCTCTCTGAGATACCCATCATGTGAGAAAGGTTGTTTTATTTTTATTTCTTTACTTTTTTTCTGTCTCATGAGAAAGAATTACAGATTGCATATTACTTGGGCAAATACAGGCTCTTCCAAAGGCTTTGCATTGAGTATTTCAAAGCAAGGTTTATTTTAAGATCTTTAAGATCCACTTTAAGATTTTTGGATCACTATATTGTTAGTATTTGATGTCAATATTTTATGTGTAATATGAGATAAACAACAAGCCTTCAGTAGGTAGGTCACCATTCACATAAAACCATGGTCTGCAACCTATAAACAGACCTCTGAAATAGTACTATTCTATGATCCTCAGGTTATTTTCAGTGACAACAGTGTTGACTATGTTTTATTTTTTGAATTATTCAAGTATGCACAACACCTACACAGTAGTCAGGTATGGTTAGGGGTAGACAAAGCAAGCCACTTGGTTAATGATGCAGAAGGACCAAGGTCGTGGAAAAGTTTAGGAAAAGTGACTCCTGATATGAGACAAGATGCAGCTGCAGGTGTTCAAGGCATGTGCACGTAGACCAAGAGCCTTGCAAGGAAGCTTACCCTCGTAAAGGTTGTGTTGTACTAAAAGGTGTTATTGTGTCCACCCCATTTATATCAGTCAGGGTCAAGCTAAATAACAACAACACCTCTCTTTATAATGTAGCCTAGTACAGCTCAGGAGCACCTTGATCCTCCAAAATAAATTGAATCAACACCTCTCTAAAACTGTTTCAACACTGAACGTTAAAACAACATTTCCAAGTGTTAATCACATGTTTAAAACTGTAGCTGTTAGTAGGTTAAACTCTCCAATGCTCATACATTGTGGGAGTCACTGGCAAACAATCTATTCTGTTGTCACGGTAGACAGATGTGTCCACATGTCAGACATATATTTTTAGGGAGAAAATAACCCTAACCCTTAAAAATATCAAAGATAGTTAGAAGTATGTGATGCATGTGCTAAGATAGTGATTTAGACACAGGTCAGAGGTCAGCTTTACCATGTCTTCTTCAAGGACAGCTCAGCAAGGTTCAGGGAGGTTCAGAGGTCAATTTAAGGCTAAGGTGGGTCAGAATCAACTTTTTTTTTTCTTTGAAAGTGTTGGACTTTTTCCCTTGGAAATAACTTGAATTCTGGTGTCAGCTTTTCTTAGACGTGTGCACTGATGTCCAACAAGCCCTCACTGATTGGCATTATATGGATTTGCTGACATTACTCAGATGTGTTGCCTGCATGTACGCTGGTTTCTAGAAATGCATATCTTAAGTGTTAAGACAAAAATTCCAGATTCAAGCTTAGATGTCAGATGAATATGTCTGTCATTGTGGAGTAATCCAATGGACATTGGTCTGATACTACTACATCTACACACATACATTTAAAGACCTGTTTCATCTATCTGTTTCACGCACATAACCAGTGCATCATGCAATCAACAGGTGTTTGCTCAAGAATAATTTGAAGAGACACATGATACAACATTGGCTGTTCAGAACAGTCTGATCGTCTGAAGCCATCAGGAGAGCCACAGAAGGTTCAGCAGGTAGGAGGGCGAGCTGAGTGATGTACTGTGGCTCAGTAAGTGGCTGAAGTTAAAGTGAGAGGATAGTGCCCTCTACAGGTCACTGTGTGTTTTACATACTGAAGGTGACCACTGCGGAGGGGACAGGGAAGGTTAGCTCAGGTCACATTTGTCTTTACGAGCAGGACAAATCTCTGCTGCCTGCTGACTCTCTACTTGCACTACTAAATGTGACATTTTCTGAGTCATTTACTTTACTGGTGTAAAACTACCAAAGAACATTGCCAATGCATCAAGTCAAACAAAAATCTGACTTGTTGCAGGGTTGCTTGCAGGTCTGTTGGCTCATTTGAAAGCTGTGCACAGTGCCTCAGTAGAAAAGACATTTCTTAGACTCTTTCTTGCAGCTCTCCTCCTTGCATTTCCCATCCATGCTATATTTACCTGTCGCTGTGTACCTCTGCTGTGTGCTTAGTGCTGGAAAGGCAAACATGAGGATATTTTCATATAAATACACATTAGAGGTGATGGAGGCACAGAGAGTGTGCTACAGTTTGGGGGCATTTGTGTCACTTTGAGTGTGTGCATGTGTGTGTGTGTGCAAGAATGCTGAGAAGTTTGCTGAAGCACACTGCTGTCATGCAGATGTGTCCAGCCTGTGTATCCTCTCCCTCCCCTGAATTTCTCTCTTCTCTGCTGCCCATACTTTCTCTTCATTTCAGCCCTTAGTTTTGCTGACTTTATATGTGATAAAAATATTTTGTCTAGCCAATGGATTCAATGTGATTCTTTGTTGCTTGACTCAACCTTTACTTGGTATTCATGACTTAAGACTTGACTTAGACTTGAGACAGATAACAGAAGGACTTGACTTTTTTAAATTGAATATTAGCATTTAGAAGTTAGTTTGTTTGTTTTTTAATTCATGACTGGGTGATTTCTAGTGCAATAAAGTGCACACCTGGAAACTTATTAGGATGTGGCAGAGAAGCAGAGGCCAACAAATGCTACCATGGAAGGAACTAATCCAAAAATAAGAAAATCTGGATTAGCGGTATGCAGACCAGCAGCTCAAAAATCAGCCCCACGACAACCAGAACATCCAACTTCATTCATCTCTTCAAAACCCACAAAGAAAGGGCTGTGAATGTGTCTTTTTAGCTAACTTATCAGCTCATTGGTTGGTCAAACGTTAGCTTCCCCAGAATAACATGACTTGATTTGTCTTGCTTTATTTATTCGACTTTACTTATGTGATTCTCACCAAAGTAACTTGAGACTTGAAGGTCAAGACTTGCTTGTGACTTGCACATTTGTGACTTGCTCCCACCTCTGCTATCAATCTTCTCATCTGACTCTCTGCAAGAAAACAATAAATGTAATTCCCAAAATTCAGGACCTGGACCTTTTGTAACAATTTATGTAACAATAAATGTCGACTCAAAGGTCCACTTACCAGCTTTTAGCTGCATCTCATGGTCTTCATTCAGAATGAAGCTCTTATATATTGATTCATTATTAAAATGACATATCAATTTGCTGTTGATCAGCTAATCGTCGAATGATCTTTTCTGCACTACAGAGAAAGTATTCCTTCAATAACAGAAGCTTTGTCTGTCATTGAAATGAACTGTGGTAATGCATGTTTATAAAGCATAAAAGTGGTTCAGAATGGATTTCTGTGTGGTATTCTCCATTTTTATGTTATCCTTTATTTCCTGTCTCCAGATAACAACCTGCGTCATAAATGTCTCCTCTGTTTAGAATTATCTCTTCTTTTCAGTTTCAGCCTCCCATGAGGCCGTGGGGGGCTCTGGGTGGGAGGTATGGAGCATTCCACCTGGACTGTGGTGCGTTCGCGTGTTTGTGTTGCATTACACATCGCAGCCTTCACAACACCACTGGCTCCACTGGGCTTAGGCCCCTGGGATTTAAGCACGCAACCACCAGAGGCCAGAGAGACAGAAAGGAAAGAGGGAGTGGAATGAGGATGAGATGTGGGATGATGGTGTGTGTGTGTGTCTGTGTGTGTTGCTCTGTCCTTCTGTGGGTCTGTCTCCTTGTTGAGGCGTTTTGTTAACCTTGTCTGTGGGAAGCAGAGGGTACACACAGCAGATAAAGTGAGACAGGGCTGAATAGACTCACACACATTCGCCCAAGGCCTTTGTTGAACTATTCCCACACGTGTAAACATATTCACACACACATATCCAGAAAATTACCTGAATAACAGCTTATCCAGTGTTTATTAAATGTTTCCAGGGTGAATGTCAGGTCAGCGCGATGCCATCCAGCTGTTTGTGTCATTGTGAGTGTGGCGCTGCCCATCAGACAGGCAGCGTGTTGTTGTTGAATGTGTTTTCTCCATGGGTTGTTTTTATCGCTGTCTGATGGTCTCCCAGCTGGATGCCTCGACCCAAACGTAGCGCGCTGCCCAAGGCTCCGCTAAACAACAAAGAGGGATCAAACGCCGCACATGGCTTTGATGAAAACCTCGCTTCTGCAATTGAGCAAATCAGAGCGGGGCAGAGCTGAGCTGGACTCCATCCACATGGGCGGAGGGGGGGCAGGACCTGTAGATTTGGAAAGAGAAATAAACTGACAGTGGGCTCCAGGACAGACATGGAGTTTACGTACCCCCAACAGCTTCGATTTACTCCAGCTCCCTTCAGAAATTTTGAAATGATCAGGTCTTCTTACCACTGTAATCTCCCGCATTTCAGTGTCCAGTGATGAAATTGTTGTTAATAACTTTTCATATTTTAGTTGAAGCCCTTCTGTTCCTTCAAGCCATTGTGTGTAACTTTGAAAAGAATAAATACCCCTTTCCTCCTCTTACAAATCAAAATTGAATCAATAAACAATAAAACACTTCTTTGCTCAGTTGGTCTGGTATGTCCAGTAGCTTATGGTGTTTGCAAATTTATGATAAGATTAGATATTGCACTGACATTACTGAGTCTGCTGGCTATATTTAAGCTTGTCACAGGAAAATACTTAATCACAAGGCACAAATATGAACCCTTCAAGGGCTTCTGTCCTGTTTGCAATTGCACCGTGAATAAGAACACTGAAGTGATGTACTGTAAGCTGGATGGCAGATGGTATAGCGATGTCACTTTCACTTTGACGCGTCAAAAATCAAGTTATATTTCTGCCGCTACATTTATGCTACGAAAAGTCTGGATTTTACTGTCGGTCCATTTTGTCCATGTGTTCTTCCATTTTTTCATTACAAACTGTTATTTGTGTTTCGAGCTGCATTGGCTGTGTTTGACCAATCACCGTACACATACATCACTCATGGTTCCTCCTGTGCTGGGAGACTACCTACTCTGACAGAGGAGCTAAAAGAGTCCTCTAAGAACTAACGCCGGATTTCCACTGGATGCGTGTCCGTTGCAGAACGGCAGCGCTGGTTATTCGCTGCATGCTCCGCCGTCTGTCAATACCCACCGGCTGCGTTTGCTGTGCGGTGCGGTGCAGCTCCGCCGGAAGACATCTCGGTGCACTGCCATGATTAATATCTCCTCGTCCATGGTGTTCACGGGGTGAAATGACATCTGAAAACCTCTGACCTGTTGACTTCAGGCCTGCCTCTGCCCATTATGTAGTTTTTAAGGTGTAGTGCAGGGAAATATGATCCGCCGTGAACACTGTGTACTTATTTTGAAAATTAACCGGATGTTTTATTGTGTTTCTGTGCACGACTTCCTGCCCCGCACGATCTGCTCTGTGCTGAATTGCTGCGTTGTGCTCCAGCGTCTGGCAAAAATAGAAGTCCTGCGTATCTGTTGCGGAGGGCTCCGGAGTGCCACAGCTGTGACAGAGCCGGAACGCAGCACAGCCGCAGCTGGTGGAAACACACACATTGACTAGAATGGAATCCTATCGGCTCCGCTGCCGTGCCGGAGCGCAGACGCAACCAACACGCATCTGGTGGAAATTGGCCTTAAGATTCTTTCTAGCTCTTACAGTGCAAACACAGCAAGAAGTGAGGTTCTCAGACCTATGAGAAACTTACTCTGTTCTGAAAACGCCTAATTAATCTACTGTTAATATAGTAATATTGATTAGAGCAGCTTTAAAGAAAGTGTTGGGGGTTCATGACATAAAAGCGTTGGACACACTCTGATAGAGGATGGGGGCCTTGGTGGAGCTCCTGAGGAAAGTGTCCACCTTATGAGAGAGTGAGGTCACCCCTGAGGGCAGATGTGAGCGGATGTGGCTGAGATGTGGTGGAGTGGCAGACAGCGAGGTTATCACAGCGATGAGTGCTGAATACTGATGCTGTCTGGAGCGGAAGAGAAAAAGAATATCATCAAAGAAGCAGAGAGATTATCTGAGCTGTTGAGAAGAGGAGATGAGGCAGTGAAAGCAGAGGAGGAGCTGTTTGACCTCTGGACAGATGATACACTAATTACACTACCACATTTACAAACAGTACTAAACATACTGCAGTAATGCCAAACTTGTGTTACCTCTGCTACTATCTTTTTTACCACCCAAGCTCAGGAGGGTTTGAGGGCTGACATGTAGCTAACAGCTCATGTTTGTGTAATAAAATCAATAAGGCTGTCATAAAGCCTTAAACACATTCAGCTGGTGTAAAACACTTGTAGCACAGCTTCATGTTGTGCATTATAGCTTTGTCAATAATCAGACAGCAGAATTCTCTGCAATCTGGATCTGTGCCACAGCTTGATTGAGATGGGCTAACAGGGCTTTACAGAGGTATGTGTGGTCTTGGGAACTCATAACCCAAGACTCATAAAACAAGCTTGAGAAACCTTAAGGAAAAACATGTCTACTTGTACAGAACGATAGCCTAAAAGTTAATATTGTTGGAATTTCCCTTTATTAAGGGACATTTGATATTCAAACTCTTTCCACTGTTTGGATGAGCCTGCAAATACTGTCATTTCTTCATTATAACATGATGATCACATCTATTACATTTATCGCTGTCCCTTCAACACTCTTTCATACAGCTGTAGTGCTACATTTCACAGCATGAACGGCTGTGTAGCCTGATGCAGTGTGAAATACACTGCAAAATGTATCAAGTCATGGACAGTCCAATGTAACAGGCCACTTGGATTTAATTTAGCTTATTTTTTTGTATTTTAGATGTCAGTCCATGAATTTTGCCTGTTAAACAATAGTGTGTTTTTTGTTTAAGCTTCATGAAAGGAGTAGTCCAACCATATAAGTGTGGATTTTGGGAGGGGGGAGTCGGGGACACAGGGGACATGCCTCCCTCAATATTTAGAACATGTGCATTTGCCCCTTTTTTATTGACAACAATACATTTCCACCATAAATTGGTGCATTAAAAATCGCCAGAATGTTGAATGGAATGGAAATTAGGTGTCTGATGCTCAGAATTTCCTGGCGGAGGACCCTCAAACCTTCTGCTTCATATGTGCCCCCCACCCTCAATGTTGAAACAAAACTTAAAAAATCTTAAAGACGCTGTATGTAAGAATGTGGCCAAAACAGTTACTGCACTCAAATTCAAAATACTGCCGCGAGTCGTGTCCGCCCCCCCCCTCCCCTACAGATTCGAGGTTGCTGCTCTGTGCTGAATTGCTGCGTTGTGCTCCGGTGTCTGGCAAAAATAGAAGTCCTGCGTATCTGTTGCGGAGGGCTCCGGAGTGCCGCAGCAGAGACGGAGCCGGAACGCACCACAGCGCAGCCGGTGGAAACACACACATTGACTAGAACTGAATCCTAGACGCAACCAACACGCATCTGGTGGAAATTGGGGGTGATTTGTTTGCCCACGGGCGGCTGCCGTGGCAGGGCCGCGTCGCCGCGTCCTTGATCTTCGGTTTTCCAGCGGGCCGTTAAAGCACGTCCGGCTTCTCTGCCGCTTCTGCCGGGATACAGCTGAGGAGGAGCCGGCTGCTAATGCTATGTACCGGGACACTGCTAATGCTGCTTGCCGTGCTGCTAACATTTGTTTCTCAAAAACATCAGTCGGGTCGATGACCCGCCTGCACATGGGCTACAATGTATGATCGAAAATGAGTAACAGTTGAAAGTATTCGAAATGTCCATCCCCGTCTAGCTATGATGCTAGTTAGCCAACTTTGGCTAAAGCGGACATGTCGAGGAGAAGAGTAGCCACTTCGACATCCGATTTCAAATACTTCTCCGCTTTCAACTGTCTCCACCGATCAAAAGCATCTCCTATATAGACCCTCGCTTTGCCTCGAGTTTTGTCTTGGCGTTTTTTGGGAATCATAACGAGGTTGTTTGGGTTTAGTCACACTGTTAGCCATTGTAGCTCAGTCGTAACTGTAACTGATGCTGAGACTCTACTGACTGCGTGACTGGTAGACGGCGGTGGGTGGTGCAACAGGCCAAAACACAAATTCAAAACATAAACATGATTTGCAGACCGTAAAATGTTTTTTTAAATGCGAATATTCTGGCTGTACTATTGTTGTCGGTGAGATCAGTATGTTATATGAACATTATTCCTTAGTCTCTGTGACATATTAGGAGGATTTTACGACTATTTGCTTTAGATGTCTTACATATAGCTCCTTTAATTAATTCAATTTGCATGCACCTGTTTAAGTAGTTCCAACTCTGGCCTCTTAAAGTATATCCTATGAGTCTTTTATAATCTGACAAACTCAATTTGTTTAGGACAACTAATATGATTTGCCTTGACCTCGAAAAACTTATTATTATTATAATATTAATCTAAAAGTTGTGTTGATATTTAGGGATCAAACTATTTCATTTAAGATACTCTAACTTATTTACTTTAATTCCATCCTACTCACTGATTTTGACAACATCTTGAAATAAGTTGTCAACTGACTAAATTACATTAATAAAACTAACGTAATTTTTTATGGTGAAAAACTTCCTTTTTTAAGCGCTATCCATGAACCCCATGGATCATTTTTTAGCGTGCATCTTGTCGCACCATCCACCATCCTCTTCACCTCCTGTTGACAAAGCTAGCTTATATATTACATCACTTTAGAAACACTGAATTGAAATGTAATATTTTCATGGTTTGCACAATGTACAATTCCAAAATTCTCTTCTGGCGACTGGGCTGCTTTACAGTGTGGATAAACTTGTTGGAAGAGTTTCGTAGAATCAAGAGTGATGCATGTTTTTGTGCCATGGTTGAAGATAAAATATGTCTTTCAAAGCTCTGAGTGTGTTACATGATACTGGTAGAGAATTTAGAAGTGAGGAGTTATGTCATGTCATCTGGAAAACTTTCCATTGTTTGAAAAAAAAACAAAACCAAGATTTTTAGACTCAACATGTGCTTAAGTGAGTACACGATGAGAAGTGTAGACAGTACATAATCAGGGCTGCTCCCTCTGTGGCAGTCTCACTGCCAGCTTATGAGAAAGCCTATTTCTGTACGGTGCAGCTGGGACTGGAGATATGAGACTGGAGTGAGGTGAGGTGGATGTGTGAGGGTCAGGGCATCCAGACCGATGCCATTTTCTCACACATCTTAGGTTGTGTGTGTGTGTGTGTGTGTGTGTGTGTGCAGTATATCGCTCTGACCTGTCTGGCCTGGAGGTGGTGTGCGTGATAAGCCACTTTCCCTCCTCTCAGAGACCTTACAACCAGACTTTTATCCAAAACATTCCCACAACGTCATGGGAACCAATCCTCTGTACACAAGCTCTGCTTCTCTGAACAGTGTCGTCAAGTCATCCCTGGTTTAAAAGGGAGCATTATCTGTAACAACTGTACCAAAGTGGCACTACGGTGGAGACAATATGCAGTCTGTGTCTTACTTGTGTCTCACCTTGTGCCATCAGATTGGTACTTTTAAATTCCTTTCCTTTCTTTAAATTCCCTTTTCTGAATGTTTCTTTGCATCCTCCAGGTACTTTCAGGTCTACTAAAGAAATGTACACTAATATACACTGTGTATCTTATTCCATCAGGTACCTGGCCAAGCTGTCCTCAGTAGGAAGCATCAGGGATGAGGAAACGTGCGAGAGATTACGAGGCCTCATCCAGAGACAGGTACATACCTTTTCTGGCTGTTGTCATTGTATGTATACTTACAAAATGTATTGCATCATTATTTGTACATCACGTGACAAATGCTCCGTTGGAAATAAAAAAAGAAGTAGTTAAGAGTGAAAGTCTGTGTAAAGAGGCAGGTTGGGGTGGTGGAATGGTCAAACAAACACTGAACTTTCCCCCAGGAGACCAGTGTTTGTGTCCTGGGTGAAACCAATTGAACTTTGATTTATTTTAAGGTACGTTATCATGTTACTCAGTCCCTCAAGGATGTCGTAAAATTGCAATCACAGTAAGAGTATAATTAGTTGCATGATATGTATGAATTTACATTTCCAAAGCCATGCCTCAGTGTGGGAAGAAAAATGCATTACAAATGTGCTGGTGTTACATTTGTAGTGGTTCTCCTATGAAACCACTGTCTGTCCTCGGGTGCTTCTTAATTACAGTTTGAATGTGGATTGTGATATGGAATCATATATTTATTGTTGTTGTAAATTTATTGTATTTCTACAATTGGCTACGCTTTGTCACTGTTGAACTTTCCTACCATCTACCAGATTTTAGAGATTCGGCATTTATTCCGCCAAAACCAAAGGCCATATCTCACAGTGTTAACGAAGCTGAAAAATAATTTGAGTATCCGCCCCATGATTCAGAATTTGCCCCAAAGTTTAATGAGTTCTCTCTTGGTTCATGCAACAACCTTCCACCAGGTTTCATGAACACTGGTCTAGCACTTACTCCTTACTCCTGCTGACAACTAGACAAACATTGGTGGAGATCATGAGAAAGTAAAGCATTTTAGTGTGTCTGTGGCTGATGTAGCTCCTGTGTGTTTCTGCTCCAGGTTCAGATCTGTAAGCGCAGTGTGGAGGTGATGGATGCGGTGCGCCGTGGAGCACAGCTGGCTATAGATGAGTGTCAGTTCCAGTTTCGCAACCGTCGATGGAACTGCTCCACTCTGGAGACCATGCCTGTGTTTGGCAAAGTGGTCACCCAGGGTAAGATTAGACACTGTAGCAAGTCTTGTCATCAAGAAAAAGATACTGATATGTCAGACAGCACCAAAGCTGACTGACGCTAAAACAGATTTTCTACCTGCGAGCATGTCCAAACCCTAAACTATATATATACTTTGATATCACTCAGAACTGTTTCAAAAACTGATTTGATGTGGATTATCCCATTTCATTTTAAAATATTGTGACATTTTTAAGCTGCTTTCCATGTGTGTTGGCTCAACCAGCTCCTGCATGTGAACATCTTGGCTCCTTCACTTAGACTTTAATACACTCTTTATCTGGAGATGTTGTTTTGCCATTCAAAATGACGAGCTCTTTTCAGCTGCATAATGAAACAATGTGACAGTGTGTGTATGTGGGTCTCTGTGTTTGTGTGTTAGGCACCCGTGAGGCAGCCTTTGTGTATGCCATCTCAGCAGCCAGTGTGGCGTTTGCGGTCACAAGGGCCTGCAGCAGCGGAGAGCTGGAAAAATGTGGCTGTGACCACAATGTACATGGAGTCAGTCCAGAGGGTAAGTCTCCCTCTCTCTTTCACACAAACACACACACACATGCAGAGAAAACAGAAGGACCGACGCATCCAATACATTTTAATGCAATAATATGAAAAGACTAAATAATGTGACATTTTAAATACTTATTTTATTTTGAAAAGGCCGGACTGATATAATTGGTTGCATATTAATTATTCCAGTTAAACTCAGTGTGTACAGACAGATCTTTTACAATATCAATATCATGTATTGCTACAATGAACCATCAGTACAGAGGAACTGAAAAGAGGCTGCACATTAGTGTAGTGTTTATGTGATGTTTAAAGTGCAATGACGGAGCCATACAGATAACCACTTCCTGCCTCTATCTTGATATACTGTCACAGGGTTCCAGTGGTCAGGCTGCAGTGATAACATTGCATATGGAGTGGCCTTTTCCCAGTCCTTCGTGGATGTGAGGGAGAGGAGTAAAGGCCAGTCCTCCAGTCGGGCTCTCATGAACCTGCACAACAACGAGGCTGGCAGGAAGGTAAAGTGTGTTTGATGTGACATGTGAATTTACAGGAAAACACTGCACTTCTTTTAGTGTGGAGCGCCCAAAGGGTCATGCTGGCATGGCATTTTTTTTCTGAAATACTTTGCATTACCTTATAATAAATTTTGCATTAACAGGCAGTGACTTTAGTATACCACTTTCACGGGCTCTGTATTTTAGTATCTAATAAAGATGCTCTCTATAGAAGAGAAAAGTTTCTGGATATTAGCTTGGTTTATTAGAAATGGTGAGGACATAGGTTGTTGTGTGCTTCCATACACAGTTGGCTGCAGCAGCAACACTGAAGAAGAATGAAAACTAAAATAGAGCTATTTAAGTCTACTGGAGATGGCACAAGCCAAGTCTCAAGTCATATGAGTCAGGTTTCAAATTATTTTGTGACAAGTCAAGTCTTTCAACAGAAGTCAGAGTTAAGTCTCAAGTCCTCCAAGATAAATCCAGGTCAAGCTTTATATCCTTCTAGATAAGTTGAAATCAAATTTTGAGTCATTTAAGACAAGTTGATGTCAAGTCTCAAGTCAAGGCTTACCCTATTACAGACAAATCCAGTGCAGCCATGTTTCAGGTCAATCAAGACAAATTCAAGTTATTTTTTAAGTCATTTGAGACAAGTCCAAGCCAAGTCTCAAGTTATTCAAATATGTCCAGGTCTCAGGTTATTTGAGATAAATTTAATTTAAGGTTCAAGTCATATGAGAGAAGTTCAAGGTAAGTCTCAAGTTATTCTAGACAGGCCCAGGTCAAGTCTCAAGTTATTTGAGACAAGTGCAAGTCAAGTTTCAAGTCAGTCAGATAATGTACAGATCAAGTCTTAAATTCCTCTATAGGAGCTCAATTCACATTTTGAGTACTTCCAGAGAAGTAGAGGTCAAATCCCAAGTGAAGCCTTTAACAGACACGTCCAAGTCAAGTTTCAAGTCAGTCAAAACTAATGCAAGTAATTTTCTTCATTCGAGTCAAGTTCAAGTTAAGCATCAAGTCATTTGAGACAAGTCCAAATCAAGTCTCAGATAAGGCAAGTCCAAGCCAAGTCCCAGGTCATTCAAATAAGTCCAGGTCTCCAGTTATTTGAGGCAAGTCCAAGTCAGGTCTCAACTCATATGAAAGGAGTCCAACGCAAGTTTAAAGTTATTCTGGATAGGTCCAGCTCAAGTCTCAAGTTATTAACACATGTGCAAGTCAAGTCTCAAGTTATCTGAGACAAGTCCATATCAAGTTTTATGTCACTCAGGAAAGTTACGCTTCCAGTTCCATTCCATTCAAGTCTTCTTATGTAAGACAAGTCCAGGTTAGGTTGGAAGTCAGTCAAGACAAGTGCAAGTCAGTTTTTAATTTAGTTGAGTCCATATCAAGTCTCAACGTATTT
Source organism: Epinephelus lanceolatus (assembly GCF_041903045.1). Classification (NCBI taxonomy): domain Eukaryota; kingdom Metazoa; phylum Chordata; class Actinopteri; order Perciformes; family Serranidae; genus Epinephelus; species Epinephelus lanceolatus. The sequence continues at coordinate 12,867,426 of NC_135734.1, forward strand.
GAGACAAGTCCATTTCAAAAGACATAAACATACTAGATACAGTTTGTTTATCCTCGCAGCAGTCAAGTCAAACTCAAATCCCAGTTCTTTTTTTTATTTGTTTTGCTCTCATCATACTCAAGTCCAAGTCTCAAGTCCATAGCTCTTGTGTTTTGCTGTAGTTTTTAACTGTAAGCACAAACAGTCAGCATTTAAGAGACGTTGCTATCTACTGCAGCTATCCTTTATGGATATTATGCATTGTCATCACATTATTTCAAGTCCTCTCTGCTAACCAAAGGTTCTTTGACATCTCTGCAGGCCATCTTGTCCCACATGCGTGTGGAGTGCAAATGTCATGGTGTGTCAGGCTCCTGTGAGGTAAAAACCTGCTGGAAAGCCATGCCCCCCTTCCGCAAAGTGGGCAATGTCATCAAGGAGAAGTTTGATGGTGCAACTGAGGTGGAACAGCGCAAGGTGGGCACCACCAAAGTCCTGGTGCCTCGAAACTCCCAGTTCAAACCTCACACAGACGAAGATCTGGTCTACCTGGACCCCAGTCCAGATTTCTGCGACTATGACCCGCGCACGCCGGGTATGCTGGGCACGGTGGGCCGTCAGTGTAACAGAACCTCAAAGGCCATCGACGGCTGCGAGCTGATGTGCTGTGGCCGCGGCTTCCAGACGCAGGAGGTGGAGGTGGTGGACAGGTGCAGCTGTAAGTTCCACTGGTGCTGTTATGTCAAATGCAAACAGTGCCGCAAAATGGTGGAGATGCACACTTGCCGGTGATGGGAGGGGGGCTCAGAGGGCACTGCTGATGAACAAAACAAACGCCCCACACTCCTGCTCAATTGCTAAGGCCAGAGGGAGCAAAAAGGACACGTGGAACTCCCTCTTCTCCTGCTCGAAACCACCCCACCCTCCAACTACTGGTCACAGAAACAGACTGAGTGGCTGAGAGGTCAAATGTCATCCTATTCATTTTATGCCACCTTAATGGATATCAGTAGATTATGCATGGGATTTCCTACAAAGCTACAGAGGCAGTTTGTTTCTTCTCAAGTAGAGATCATCTTTCACTTTCTGTCTCCCTCCCTCACTCTCATATTTGCTTTGTCATTGATGCTTCTTATTTTTGTAATGTTTAACTTATTTGTTGAGACTGAGGAGATTGACGGGGGATGGACCTAGAAGGGGACAGACGAGTGGAGATAATAAAGGACAAACTGGACCCACCTGTGGGCAGATGGGTGGGGTTAAGGGGTTGGGGTGGGGTCAAGAGGAGGGTTGTTTGCCCTCTATCCTTGCTGCTGCTGCTGCTGCTTCGGGGACTCACTTCGAGTGCTGGATGTCAAAAAGGGAGACGCCGAGTCTGTCGGAGGACGGACTTGAACAACAAGGAGGAACGTGTCACAAACAGACTTTCTGTGACTTGCTTCCTGAGTGTACATGGCTGTGCTGCGCTGAGGTTCAGTTGCTGTTGAGTCATTTAATTTGCCCCCTGCAATGCCCTGATGCTGCTCCACTCACTCACTCACACACACACTCACTGTCTTTCTGTCAGAGCGAGGACGATGATGGACAGGTGAAAGCCACTGTCAGCTCCTTCCTGTCTTTTCTGTAGACCCGTAGCACTGGCAGGCGATGGGCATGAAACACACAAAACACACACATACCAAACAAACATTACTCCAAACAGACACCTGTATTTATCCACAGCTGCTACCTGCGACAGCAAACCAGAAACCTTAAATCAAAATAGTTTCCAGATCAGATATTAAATGATTGGTTAGCATTTCAGAACATTGATCTTGGCTTCCTCCTGCACCATCTGCCAAACGCTAGTTGGCTTTAATGCAAACACAAGTAAACACACAGAGACATGCATGGACCAGCAAACATACTCAGTGTAAACACACACATACACAAAGGGGTCTGCCAGAGGGTTGCCGAGCATGTTCACCATGCATGATGACTGAAGCACTTTCTCTCCAAGCGCACATAGAGCCCTCGCCCCACAGCAACCGACATCTGAACACACATTCAGTTCATTCTGTTCCTCAAACACACACACACACACACACACACACACACACACAAACATGGTTTCCCATGCCACTGTCAGGACTATTGTTGTCTTGTACCACCACCATAAAGCCAAGCTTTCCTATAATAACGTGCTATCATTATAGAGACATACTGTAGATCTGTAAAGACTTATACACTGAAGAAGACTATACTGCCTATGAATGTATGTTAATACGGAATATATGCTGTGTCAAAAATGACCGTTGTCGCTTCTTTCAAAAGATACTGCGTGTGTGTGTGTGTGTGTGTGTGTGTGTGAGAGAGAGAGAGAGAGAGAGAGAGAAAGAATGCCACCAAAACAATGTTGCCCAGAAGGAAAGACATGAGAACATGAGAGGACAGAAAGATGGAAAGTGAGAGAGAGCAGATCCTATTCCACCACCAAGCCCTGAGACACACACACACACACACACACACACACAGAGCCCTGCTGACAGACATACACATATTTCAATAAAATCGTCCATTTCCCGTGTCTTTCAGCTGCGTTATTATGTGGCCACAGTGTGCGCTGTGCAGCATTTTGTGTGTGTGTGTGTGCTCTTGTGTGAGGTACATTACACCCCGAGGTCCTTCCCTGCACCCCCGACACCTATAAACACAATTTATGCGCCATATATCATCCCATACAGTATATGAACCAGAGATAAATTGATGTGTTTCCCGCGGTGCTGGGAACCTCGTAGTCTGGTTTTGGGAAGAACCAGAGCGGCTGCTCAGGTTACAGCAACTGCCTGATTGGGTTCGGGCTGAAGAGGGAACAGAGGCAGGAACACCGGGCTAGAACAGGGATTACAGCGAAATGCAGACCACATGGCACAAGCTTTTTCCCTCCTTCTGTCTCTATCAATATCATACTGCCCTCCCCTACTCCAGCCTTCTCGCTTTTTCTCCTGCAATATCTTTGACTTACGCTGGTCTCAGTCTGCTCCCCCTCTGCGGAAAGTGTAACCCTAACCACTCTCGGTCTGCAACGGTGGGGATCTGTCCTTCATTAAGCCACCATGATGGCCTAGATGAGGTGGGTGGTGGTGGCCACACTGATTGGGAATGTCTGTGGGCTTGTGTGTGTGCTCAGTCTGTCAGACAGCCAGATGTACAGTCAGTCAGTCAGTCAGTCAGAGAAGTCTAATGCCTTTTGTGGTTTGCTGCGGTTGTGGCGGAGACAAGAGGCTGACAGTAAGGTTTTACCACTTAGTGAGTGTGTGTGTCAGGGGGGTGAGCGAGTGTGTTGAAATTAAGATGCAGCAAATATGGGTTTATGAAGGCTCGTACAAATATTTGTGGAATGAAACTACTCATAGTCAATATTTTGTGCTAATACCAATTATCAGGCCAAAAAAATGACCCTCAAATAATACTCAAATACACACACTTTTGACAAACATTGGAAATAGTACGTAGTCCACTGAAACCAACTGCTTAATCATCATTATGTCTTTCCCATGTTAGAACTGAATTTAAGAAGTGTGTTTAACAGTGAGTTTAGCCTATAGCTATAAGTCAATTACTAGATCAGGAGGCAGATACGCACAAATGTCGGAAAAGGTTAGCCTAGCACCAAAAGTGCTAGTGCAATTTACTTTGACAAATGTTTTCACAAGTGGGTTATTATTAGCAATAACCTTATTTTGTGTTTTGTACACAGAGATGAGTTGAATTCATGAGCAATAAAACAAGCTACAGTCAGGGATTTTGGTGCAACAGCTACACGATCTGCACTGCAGCCTAGTTTAATAATAACTTAGCTTTGAGTTTACGCAATTCCAACATTTTAAAGTTGCACCAGCTGAAAAAGCTCCAATGTAGGCATAAATTTAAACTTAAATCTTACACTTAACCTTTAGTTGGTGTAAATTTGTCCTCGTTTAGGTACCTTTTTGTTGTTGGGTGATTAATGTTAGCTATTCCTAGCCGTTAGCATCAAGAATAACATTACTGAATTTCACTGATTGACCACAGTATGTGAAAACGTCATTTTCTGCAACAAGATGTTGGTTAGTGTGGACTTTATGCCAGAGTAACTAAGATGAACCTTGCATCTCCATGATGCAGCCAAACACTGATTTTATTTATCATTATATCTAATTTCAATGATGGTTTAGTGTGCACTTTACACCATATCATAGAAGAGAGACCTTGTGCATGTATAGCTGGTGCAACAGGCTGCTGGTAGCTTATGGTTGCTAATGTTGGCTAACATTTGCAAACTTTTGGTAGACATTGGCTTACAATCGACAATACTGTCAGTTCGCCAGGGGTGGGGGGGATCGATACAGCATAATATCGCGATATTTTTGTGTGGCAATATCGTATAGTCACACGGTGCAAGTATTGATTTTTTATCATATAAATTATTAAAATTACAAGTACAAATTAAACTTTAGGTAGCATACTTAAATAAAAATGAAGTCCAGTAGATACATTTGGCTGCAAATAAAATGACTCAAGTGAGATGAACAGACTGAAAACTTTACCTTATTACATAAACAGGTGTTGACAAAGTTCTCCTTTTGGCACATGATTTCCTGTTGAAAAATAGGTAATAAATTGCAATATGTCTCAATATATTTTATCGCAATACTCAGCATATCACAACATTTTTAAAATCACTTTAATATTGTATCGTGACTTAAGTATCATGATAATATCATATTGTGAATCCTCTGCTGATTCCCACCCCTATAGTTCACTGACTGGTTACAGTGGTGCACCACAATGTAAAAGTTACAGTAGCCAACTTATTATTTTTGGTGAAATATGTCACTTGGGCTGAGTCCTTGGCATCATAATAATGACGCTAATTGTACCCTTTAACATCTGTATAAAATGTACCAATCTTTCAACCAACTCCAGTATAAAACCATACACATCATTATCAGATGTTTAGAGCAACAGATGTAGATTTAAAGCACAGAAGTTCTCCTATGGTGGGCAGAGGGTGGATGGGTCGAACAAGCACTAGAGACCAGTGTTCATGTCCCATGAGAAAGAAAAAGTCACTGAAAATCACCAGAAGTCAAAGTTGAGTTATTTTGTCACATCACTCCGAGGTTACTACAATCTTTTCCTTACCCTAACCAAGTGGTTTCGTTGCCTAAACCTAACTGTCAACCCGAGCTTAGTCAAGTGGATTCAACTCACGCAACTTACCGCTGACACCTTCTGTCAAGATGTGCTGACCCTCGCATCAACAGCGCAAAAGGTTTGCCCACAGCGTAATTGCCCAAGCATCAAAATATGACGAATAGGGATGAGATCACTTTGAACCAAAAGACATACACTTAAATAACCCTAATCCTACGGTTTACTGCCCATATTTTAAGATAGATCAGCATCCATTGCAGCACTGTCTGTTTAAGTTGAAACCTGGATTCTAAAGATAAACATTTATTTTTTGCAAGTATAAAAAAACTACAGCCCCAATGAAAATAATCAGCATGGCAGCAGAGGTACTTGCATCATCGTAACTCGTCCATATACATAAAATTCACCAATGCTTTTTCTCCCAACTTTGCAGCTATAATCTCTGCTGTCTGAAAACCTGTACAGCACTCAGTCCTCTCTGTCCTGCTTTTTACAGACACGTGTGAGCTAAACACAACCCCTCAATTCTCTTAGGGATCGCGTCCTCTGTCAAGCCAAGACATTCAACCTGCAAGGGTTGAAAGCTTATGGAAATTGGTTTCATCAAAGTCTGCTAAAAACACAATTGTTTAAAAAAACATGAGATTTTTTTTTATCTGTTCTTATCCTGACAAATGCCAATGAGATTTTGAATAAGGGTTTTTCACTTCTGGAGAAGCTTCCCCAGGGCATACAAATCAAGGACATTATGCAAATAATGAACTATAAAGGTTAAGAATACAATGGTTTGTCTAATTAGCATGTGTTATTTACATTCACAGGTACAGTTCTGATAAATCCTTCTTGGAGGTATGAGAGGTAATGAGTTAATGACGGTGCAATTTCACCCTTTCACATAAATCTCCCAGCCAATTCTTTCCCCAGACAGGCAGCTAATAGCTCACATTACACCTCAGGTACCTCTGCATACCTTAGGTCAGAGGTTTTCTGACCGTCTCTCTTTCTCTGTTGGTGTGTGTTGTGAGTGTGAAGGGTTAACAGTGCAGGTTGGCTGGATATTAATGCCACTCGCTCAGAGAACCCAGGAGAAGGCTGGCTTTAGCCCAGGGCCCAGCCCTCCCAGGCCTCTCTCAAACTCCCAGATCTCTTCAGCATACTTCTCATATTAAAAGAAAACAAGTTACACAAATGAGACAGATGGTTCTTGTTTGTGATGACAGTTGCAATTCTCTCTCCTGCAGCCCTCCTCCCCTCTTCTTCCCTCTCGGCTTTCCTCTGGTGTCTCCGTCGTTTTTGTTTTTTTTTTTTGCCCAAAAACGGCCACGTTGTGCAACATGAGCGGAGCGGTCGTGAGAATCGGGCTTGTGGGCATCAAGACGTGGACACCGCGCTCCATATCTGACGTGGCTATGTACTGGTGCAGAGGACTTTCTATTAACTGACTGTAGGTTTTATGTCCTTTCTACTGACAAGTGCACATTACGTCAATCAAAAGGTGGGGAAACTGGACCCTCCAGTGTCTTTTCCCCATCTCCACATACACAACAGTATCATCTATGAATTGCATTGTAATGCTTCTATTATGCTACAAATTACAAGTACGAGAAAAGACATGAACCATTAAGCTTCACGCTCGAAAATTCTGTTCTGGAGCTGCAAAGATAAGTCGCTAACGCCAATTACCTGCATATTAACATAATTTATGGAAGAAAAAATGGTTGTTAGAACTTACCTTATGTACATGAAAGACAGGCCAAGAATCAGATAAATGGCTGAATTATGTATAAAGAGTTATGTAGGAATAATCAGCAGAGGAGGGAAAGACTGTTGATCAACTGATTTGAACTCATAGTGGGGGAGAGTTGGGTGACATAAACCCCAGGAGAGGTGGATGAAGGGGGTTGGTGGTTAACTACGAAGAGCGATGTAGGTGACCCACAGCTTACTGTCTGCATTCCTCCTCTGTGTACTGGTACACCCCCATGGATCATGACAGACAGACGGAGACTCAGATCCTCACTCAGCCACAGAATGAAACGGATATGTTGCCTGAAACTTTTTAAAATGAGAACATTATGAAAATTATATAGTTTTTTATTTAACAAACACTAAACACATTACTCAGCTATGCCAGTGGTGTAATTTGTGGGTGCTTTCCATTGGGCTAACGTGTCTCCTCACATCTCTCCCCTGCACCTTGGATCTTCCCAGCGGCAGATGCAAGAGGCAGATGCGAGGAAGTGACGTGAGAACATAGGAATTATGTTCTCCACATGTGGTGAACTCTATCAAAATCAGTCAGATGTTGCAACGGCTCATTTCTAGGAAAATGAGGATTTCTGTCAGCATCTTGACCTCGATGTCAACATCAACATCTGGTCATTTTGTGGTTGTGTTTGATTTTACAAAACAAAGTCTTGGATTTCATAATATGAAACTCTTATCATCAAATTCAGACAATAGATACAATTATGAAGCGTATAAAGGCATGATGACAAGCTAGCAGCAAACACTCGTCAACCACACTCTGATCCTACTCAAAGTCACTTTCCTTCCCTCTATGTATCCCTGAAATTATGAATTACAGGCTTAAGGTAACAAGGCGGGATCCCAGACAGTGGGTCTTTGTCTGATATCAATTAAATCTTGCGCTTTCAGAATATTAAAATCTCTTTAAAACCACCGGCTCTGCCACCATGGACCCGCGTGAGCTACTTTCAAGTGGCTTAGCATCGAGCATCAAAATATAATTGTTTAACGTTAAACTCTTGTCAATATGGACATGCTACACAACTAATGCTAATTCAACTGTTCAGTTCATTTTTAGCGAAATCAGCACCACAGTATAATTCGTTCAGATTTACCAAAATAGGCCAAACAAAATTGGTGACACTCTTCCTTTGAAGTGGTCGTTATGTCCAAACATGAGTCCATTCCTCCATAATTTATGTTCCTTTAGTCTGTAAGGATCCACTGATCAAAAGAATCAAAATGGTCTTACATAAAATTAATCCAAGATGTGAATACTGTCATGGAATGGACAGCAGTTCTTCCGACATAAACAGTATTTTCTTGTTTTCCTGCACCATGTTGCTGGGTTTGCTTGTTTTCGTTACCCTGCCTGCTGCAAAATAAAAGTGCTTCCAAGCTCCTCTATTTTTTTTCTTGCAGCCCCTGGAGTACAGCATGTGTTCCCAGTTTGGAAGGCCAATTGGCTTTGACACACATCTTTGCCACGAACATACCACAACTTTTGAAGGCTACTATTTTGCTTAATATTTTGAGCACTGAAACAATACAAATACCATTAGAAAGCTCATATTTCTAACAGTGTATAAATCTCAAAATGTGTTTCAGGGTCAATGTGGGCGAAAATGATGGAGCAGGTCACAAATGAGACATCCCAAGCCCCCAGAAACAGCACTAGACTTAAAGGTCTATTTGACATAGTGGCCAAATTGAGGAATTACAACTTTACAGTTCATCATATGGGCCACAGGACCAAAAAAGACTTTTCCCCATAGACTTACATTGTGAAAGACACGTCTGTAAATCAGTGGATGGATCAAATCCCGTTACTGAAACAGATTGTTTTTTCAGCCCCTAAATAATGATCTGTTTCACTAACGGGATTTGATCCATTCAATAACACTGAGAAAGTCTAGAAGAGCCACACGATTAAATCATCCATCCATCCATCCATCCATCCATCCATTTTCTAACCACTTATCCTCGCAGGGGGGCTGGAGCCTATCCCAGCTGACATTGGGCTAGAGGCAGGGTACACCCTGGACAGGTCACCAGACTATCACAGGGCTGACACATAGAGACAGACAACCATTCACGCTCACATTCACCCCTATGGTCAATTTAGAGTCACCAATTAACCTGCATGTCTTTGGACTGTGGGAGGAAGCTGGAGTACCCGGAGAAAACCCACGCTGACACGGGGAGAACATGCAAACTCCGCACAGAAGAGCTCCCACACCCGGGATCGAACAAGGAACCCTCTTGTTGTGAGGCAACAGTGCTAACCATCACACCACCGTACCCGAATTAAATCATTTAAGTTCCATTCAGGTTAGTGGTGAAGTCAGCTGCTTGCTCTATGGGCCTGATAATATTATCTGGGAAGTCAAACTTCTTTGGCTTCATGTGCCACTGAGAAACTTTCATACAATGAACCAGGCCTTGCCTCCAACACTGTATCCAGGTCTCGCTATAAATCCATGAGATATCCTCACTCACAGCAGTGCCAGTTTGGGGAGACAGCAACCAATACTGAAATAATTACATCAACACTTTAGAAGATAATCATCTGGCATCTGATGATCCCTGCTCCAAAACTGGTTATACATATATCATGGCATTAAAATAAGAGAAACAAATCGGAACATTGTCTAGAATATCATTGATCGATTTCAGTGTCAGGCTGGAGCACTGGAGGAATCATCAGGGCCCAGACACATCGAACTGACATCAGTGAACTAGTAGCGATAAATCGGTTAAGATTCTCAGTCATCCAGGTCATGTTAATCATAAGTGCTATATCGTAGGCAACCGGACTTGCTTGCGTTTCTTGAAGACGTTTCGCCTCTCATCCAAGAAGCTTCTTCAGTTCTAAATGACTGGTTGCGTACCAGTCATTTAGAACTGAAGAAGCTTCTATACGATATAGCACTGATGATTAGTAAAGGCCAACTGCTGCATCTCCTCATGTTGCCTGTGTTTCATCCAAAATGTTGCACTTGAACACACCGCAAAGCATACAGCCATCAGCCTACTAGCAAGTACATTCTGTGCCTGTGTGAGAGGAAATAACTCTCCGTACCGGCAGGTAGCGGTAGTCTGTATTTATTATTCAAAAAAGGAAAACTCAAAGACCAACAGGACAGATTCAAGAGGCCAGTTTGCCAGCTAGCACATTAACAACACAACCTGATTTTGAAAGAACAAAGGATGTTTACTGTGCGCGAGCAAACAGTGACAAAAACAATTCCGAACTGTTTCTGCTGAAGAGCTCAGTGGCTAAAACAGATATAATCTTACCTAATATAACAAGTTTGTTTTGATCTCAGGCCCTCTCGTCTAAGGTCATTTGTTTGCTTTCCTCATTTCTGTTTCTCTTTTTGTGCACCGAGCTGAACTGCCGATCAGAGGGATTTCTCACAGCAATGGGCTCTGCCGGTTCCTTCGCCAATTCAACATGCTGAATCAGCTGAAAAGCCACAGACAAGGGCCAGCTTGTGCCAAGAGTGCAGGACACACCGCAAAAACTAAAGTGACAGACACTCACCGACAGCCCGACATTGGCCAACAGTTGACTTGGTGTGTCTGGGGCCTACTGTAATCAGCAGAATCTACTCTCACCCTGACTCAGACAGTTCTTTATCTTGTGTAAATGCTTTTATCAGATAGGACTAAAGCTCAAACTCTGCATATACACAGACACGGAAGCTTGCAGTATGGACTCTGCAGTGCACCTGCCTTTGTCTTATACATGAAACTGTACATTTAATGAGCAGGGTTTGTTTAGACTTGCTCAGAAAGACTTGAGATTTACCTTTGACTTCAAAAGATGGAAATCAACTCTGGGTTAAATGGTGAACGGAGAGATGTTTTAATTTCTGAGACATTTACAGTGAAATCTAAGCAGGTCTGTTTTCCACATCTATCCATACAAACTCACTGAGCTTTTGATTGCAGTGAATTCCGAGCGCTCATCTCGAGGCCACTCAGGCAACATTTTATCCCGGCTTGGACAGATCAGATAAGGACGGATCAGTCGGGAGGAGTGAAAGTGATGACACGCACACACATGGTGGATCAGGCTGTTGATGAGGGCTTTAGCTGCCACAGCTTCATCTCTGGATGCTGGTACGGAGGATCACTGTGAGCTTACCTCTCCACACACACACTCTCTAGCGACGGTTATAGCTGTGTGTCTGTCATCGGGAAGATTTCAGCTGAACTGCAAAGAACTTTCCCTCAACACCTGGGCACTAAACAGACACACACACCTGAACATATGTGTCTATGTAGGTGTGTGTATGCGGGTGAGAGGGGTTGAAGTGTGTGTGTTACATGTATCTATTAGCCAACAGCAACCTGCCGTGTCAAAATAATCCTTGCAGTGACCAGTGGTAGCATCACTTCATGGTCGACTCACACAAAACACACAACCACCTCAGGTTATTGTAGGATACACAAACACACACAGACACACACACACACACACACACACAGCTGTTTTACACAATGGAAAAAGTCATCAAGATAAGTATAACGATCAGGTAAGCTCACACATCTTGACTTTGAATATAAATTTTATGCAGCATTTCCTGAATCATATTCATATGTCATTATCCCATTGTTCTTTAATCTCCACAGACGCAGTTTATCTTAAGAAATGAATGTTGTTCTTACAGTATATCTGCCTGGCCCCAAAATTTAAGATGACACAAGCCCGATAGTGTAATAAGAAACAATGAACACAATCTCTCATGTTGTGCTGTGTTATTAGGAAGAATACAAAAATGAATTTGCTACACATACCACGTAGCGATAGACATTTATGTTACAATCATCTCAAAAGTGCAGAATTGTGATAAGGCATGGTCACACATGCACAAAGTTAACAGTGGCAAATATTTTCCTCCCGTTCACCTCCATTCAGTGAGAGCAAAAAGGTGAATAAAAAATTGGTGGCAAAGCAAATTTGCATTGGCAATGATTGTTGCCTTGTCTAACCAGCCCATATGAAATAATATTGTCCTTGAAAACTACAAACAGCCCCACATGAGAGATGCTCATGTGAGATGCTGCCTGGCTGGCCTTGAGTCAGGGATCAGGCATAGAACATAAAAATATAGAAACTGTACCAGTAACATCATATTTCGTAGTATTTATTAGCAAGCTAGCTTCCCATATCTGTCACACCTGCCACTGCATTCTTGCTACATACTCAAAAACATTTATATTTCACATAAAATGTATGGCTTTAATTAAATAAAATAAAATCAGCTTCGGTTTCTCTATATTTCTTTAAATACTAACTAAACTACGTTGGAATGATCTTTTCACAGAATTAACAAAATTACATATTTTCACCTCTCATAACATGTGGCCATTAAACTTCTGGTTTTATTTGTCCAGGTTTTCAGATATCTGTCTCTATGCCTGTTCAATGGAGGTGAATGAAATGTTGCTGGTTGCTCATAATACTGAAAAATTACATTTAAAAAATTAACAGCAACATCTGTTATTTTTTTAGAAACAATGTAATGTCGATAATACACAAAAATTGGACCTACTTTCTCAAAAAAAGTTTTAATAAAAACTGATGACGGTGCACAAGGTTATCCAGAGTACCATCATTTCAGGAAAAACAGCTCACATTGCTTTAAGCCCTACAAATGACAGTCAATTCAGCAGAAATCTCTGAGACAGATACCTTAAACCTCGGCTCATAAAACCAAAACTCTCTGAATGACATGAAAAAAATGATTTAAAGTCCTCCTCCACTCAAAAATGTGTTTGTCTTCTGTTTATGTCCCCTAAAATGTCTGACCTTGACTACACTGGCTTGTATCTGTGCAAAGTTTGTCACTAGAGAGGTGTTTTCACTTTCCTCTGCCGTCTGTGCACTTCCCAAAAATCTGACATTGAAATGAACCCCAGGTAAGATAGATTAGGTACATTTCTAGTTTCTGTATCGTTTTCGAATACAGGAAACACATATTGACAGGGGAACAGACTTTGTCACAACACCGGCAAAGAAACCTAAAACCAACAGTGATGAGCGGACAGAGAGCAAAGTTAGCGTTAGCATAGTGAAAGTTTTGACAGCACATATGTTAGAGTGTGCACTTTTGGAAAAAAAGTAATTAATTTATAAAAAAAAAAGAATTTAAAGAAAACCTTACCCGGGAGCTTCCGTCCACTATTTCCCAAAAACTCCATCATAGCAAATATTATTGTGTTTCACAACCATTAACGTTGTGTCAGCCACTGCCAGTTAGCCTACAAGCTAAAGCTGAAAACACTGGCACCTCAATGCGCGTCAAGTGCCCTAGCACACACAGGATGCTGCAGTGTGTCAACGGACATAATGTAACTGATGAAAAGTTATTCCATGTTTAGCCTACTTTTTTATAATAAAGCTGATCCTACTGTAAATTGTCTATGACTATGGATAAAACCAGCCTGCAGTTAAGTCATCAAAGTGATGAGTCATCCTGTATAATGAGTCGCCTACTTTTACTTTTGGTACTTTAAGCACATGTTGATGCTAATACTTTTGTAGTTTTAATGTACTCAGGTAAGATTTTGAATGCAGGATTTATACTTGTAATTGAGTATTTTTACATTATGTTATTGCAATTTTTAACTAAAGTAACAGATCAGAAAACTTCTTCCACCTCTGCATTAGCTTAAAGTTGTGTGTGGACACCCACAAATTAAATCTGATTTCTCACCTTAAGAGTTGATGTCCAGAGCTGTGGCTCGCCAGGCAATATCGTTTTAGCCATTGACCTTGCAATGGAGGGATTGTGTGTTGTATAGCTCCGGATATTTCTCAGTCTTAATAACTAGTCTCTCCTCATCCATACCTCACACACACTCAAAGGACAGCCAATGAGTTTTTAGTTTCCTTGGGGACAGCGACAGCTAGAGGTGATCAGAGAAAAGAAGAAAAAGTCGAGCTGCTACGGAAGCTGGAATGGACCAACAGGAAGTGATTTTAGAGGGGAAAAAAACAGGCATGGCGAGGCTGGAAATAGAACAGTGGCATGAAGTGCCACTGGACGGTTCCTCCAGGAGCATTGACGCGCTTCTAGCAGCCAGTGTGGGGTTGTTCATTGAAAATAGTAGGGGCGTGTGTATTTTGATGCGCACTATTCGCCACTGCTGTGTTTTGACCTCAACAAGCTAACAGACAACATAAACAAATAAAAGATGCCAACTACACTTACCGTGCTGCTATGTCTTGTAGTTGTCGATTTCGGCGCACAGCAGACTCCTCATCTGAGTCTGGGTCTAACTGAAGCTCAAACATGTATTGCTGAATCAGTCCTGGCGCCAGCTCAGTACAGAAGGGGGGGCGGCTGAAAACCAAGAGGGGGGCGATGACGTGATGCATAGTATTAGAAAACGTATGCAGCCCAACTGTCTTATCTAAGCCACATAGATACACCAATTCATAAGTTTTACCGTGATAAGAAACAAGTTACAATAACACACTGCCACTAAGTAAATATACCTGCTTTACTAACACAACGTTCATTGTAACCCGACCATTAAGAAACAGATGAAATCCCGAATAACCGCACTAGCCAATCAGAAGCAAGAAACAAGCCAGGTAACTCAGAGCAACATAAAATCAGACTCCACAGATCAGACGGTGCTGATCTAACATGTCCAACAACATATGATCAATAACCACATTGCTAACAAACACAAACAGTAGCAACAATACAAATGATAAAATACCCAGCTCTTACCTTCAGTAGAGTTACAGCTAGCCATGCATGCTTGATGCTCTTTACTGTTACTATGCCTGCTAAATCCCTTTGCCTTATCATTAGCTGCTTCCAATTAGTATATCCAGTTCTTGTGAAAACGGAGTCACTCCCTCCAAATTTCCTGCAGGGAAAACAAAAGGCGGCATCTGCTTACTGCGAATATTCAAGCCAGTCTCTCTTGTTGTACCAATTAGCCGAAAACGACCGTTTACAGTCATTATTATACTGTTGTTTCTTTGGAAACTGCTTGAGACGAACTTGAACTGGCTTGTCAGCTCCGAGGTCCTCTGGTAAACCACACTGCTGCTGCGAGTGCGATGACAGGCTCTCCGCTCCCGGTGAACCCGGCTCAGAGGCTATGGGCGGCGGCGCGGGCGGTTCACTCTCCTTGCTGCTCGGCTGAAGTTCCCGCTGCTCCGACGTACTTGGCCTCGGCAGGTGTTCCTCGGCTTCTCCGGTTCTCCTGCTGCTGCTGCCAGGCTGCAGGGATGCCGACGGTGTAGTTTCTGGCTTTTCCAGCCATTTGCGAATGTCCATTCCTGAATGAAAATATAGCTGCTAGCTTGCGCTTGAAAATCTGTTCTTCCTCGTTTGTTTTTTTTTTCTCCTTGCGATGGGATGATGCCCTGACGAGGTATCGTAAACTGTGTGATGGGTTCAAGGACAACTGGAAACTCGGAATTTGGATTTGCCAAATGTTCATTTTGGTTTTAACAAGTCAGTGGAGTTCTTTCTGAGTTCTGGGTTGTTTTGAACACATCATAGACTGAAAACAATAAAAAAAAATGAAAAAATAAATAAATAACAGTTTTTTAAAAATGAAAATACTACGTTTTGACCCCCTCTTGATGCCGGGACTGTGCTGAATCCCTCCGATGTTTCCGCTAATGCTAACACTAGCCATCTTGATGTGCACTGCTCTTTCAACGTAGAGAGAAGGTGGAGAGTGAAATATACCACAAGCAAAATTCTCAATGAGGGCCCCTTTCCAGAGATTTTTTTAACTGTTATGTGGGAAAACTATGTTAAACATTAATTTTAGTCGAAAAGCCAAACTTCCAGCACTGTTGCCTGAAATACAAGCAGCCTTTACAGGAATACATCCATCTGCATGGAGCTTTTCTACTTGAACAACACAGATTGTGATGGACAGCTCGCAGGACAGGGCACCTTTCAGCTCACACTGTAGCCCAGAGATAACTTTCCCCACATGATTTACAATGAGTTAAAAATAAAGATAGCCTCTCTCCATTTCTCTTACTCGTGCACCTCCTCCTACCTGCTGGAGAGCATTTAGAGCAGGTAGACTGGGCCAAAGCTGCACCTCTACACCACAGCCAACATCTACATGAAAACCACATTGTGCTCCATGTGTTGGCAGGAGCTCTGGACACTCGAACAGCAGAGACTGTCAAAGGTTCAGCACCGGCACGGCTAAGCAGGCTGCGTCCTACAGCTCGAGCCAGCTTCGGAGATTTATTTTCATGCACACGCATAGCAGCCATGCCCTCGCACAGTGTATAGCTGACACGTCTGAACACTGATTTACTGCTGAGCTCCGATAAACTGCTTAAATCCTCAGCGTGTTTTTCATCACAAGTCAGTATCTGTGCAGATCATCATAAAATTGTCTCATAAAAGTGGGTGCAGCACACACACACAGGCAGCTTTCCACCAGCACTGTGTGTGTTTGTGTGTGTGTCCTCAGTGTCCTGCAGGTTGCCTGGTCATTACATCCCCACCACTGCCTGCTCGTCCCACCCAGAGGAGACACTCGGCCTGGCTGGATGGTGATTGGACGACCCCAGAGGACAAAACATTTGGACTCATTTGTCAAACATGATGAAGACCAATGGAGGCCAGGTGGTGTCTCTCTGCGTTTGTATGTGTGGACACGGAGGGCTGAGGAGCATGTGTGTGTGTGTGTGTGTGTATGTGTGTACGCTAATATTTCAGCAGAGAGGAATGCCCTTCGTTCAGCCTGCGTGATAATTAATGGCTGTCAGCGTCTCTTTAGCGGAAGAAGGCGCTGACAGACAGCACTCCAGAAACGCAGGGAATGTGTGAACGCCTAGCAGGGGTGGATGAGGGTGGAGGAGGGAGCTGAGGGTGGGGTGCACATCCCTTCTAACTGCATGTTTCAGATGATCCAGGTCACCAAACCTGGGATATCGCCCTCATTTGCTGTCATTTGAGGAATTTCTGGACATCTGTGTGAGTGTGTTAATTGATCTCTCAACACCAACATCACCAACACACTGTTACATACTGTCTGTGTGCATGTGTGTGGAACTATGGCTTAACACAATCACCAGAAAAATGTTGTCATTGTACCTTTCTACAAACCACAGACAATTGCACGTTATTATAAAGCGGATAAGTTGAAACTTTACATTTCAACAATGCTATGGTTGATGTGAGGTTAGGTTTAAGCACAAAGCACTTGGTTATGGTTAGGAAAAGATCATGTTTGGGATTAAAAAAACAGATTTGGTGGCACAGTCATAGCTGGCAAAGCTGGCGATGTCTCAGTAAAAAAACAACCACTTTCTGTGGCACAGTCTTGGCTGGAAAATCAGTTAAGGGTCGCAAAAAAACACCCACGTTTAGAGGGTAAAAGGCCACTGGAAAGAGAAATGACTCTTACACTCAACTGGTTTTGTCGTTTGTTGGTCTTGAACAGTGGTCTGATATGATACGTATGAAACCTACAAATGTAACTTATTCATGGTTTGCAGAGAGGTACAATGCCAACATTTTCTTCTGCCGACTGGGCTGAGCTTGAGAGGTAAAACTAGTTCCACTTTGTCAACAGGTAAAAGGAGAGACAGGGTCCGAACATCTTTACAGTCCTTCACAAAGGGATGGAAAGTGTGTCTTTGACTTGGTGGCCCACAAACACATTACACACAGTTAAAAAAAATACCACAAAAAGCAGTTTAAATTGCTTTCTTAAATCAAATGCGAAATCAGTTTTCAGCACATTGACGTCTACTTTTCATCAGTTTAACTTTAAACAGGATAAAAGCATTCACCTGAGAGAAAAAACAAATCTGCTCTGGAATCTGAATTAATGAGACAATAATCTCATAAATTCTTGTTTTCTGAATTAACAATATTAATATCTTGTTAATTACATAAAATAAATCAAATAATGGATATAGCCATCCACTGATTTGTTGACTCCTGTTTCGAATCCTCAAGTTTGACATGTTAGCCGTCGCCATCTTGGATTTTTGGAGCCAGAAGTTTTCATATTTGGATTAGATAGTGGAGCTAACGCTAATGCTAGCTGCTAGCTTGGTTAGCACAGTGCATTTACAGCTATAGTTAACTGTGACATTGCTAATGCTAATTTGTACCCATGAAAAAAAAGGCTTACAACCATTTAAACAAAATGTACTTACTGGATAAACTGAATGACCAACTCTTTAGAGGGTCTTTTTGTACAACCAGAGGCTGAACAAGACTTTTTTAGGCAACCAAAATGTTACAATTAATTTTCATGGCCCTTAGACTGTTTCACCCACTGTCAACAACTTAACCAGTAAATTATTACATATTTATTCCACTGTTCACTGCTGACTGGATACAATAATCTGTGCAATAATTAACAGTGTTATTACTCTGTGCAATAATTTAACTTTACCTTTACTGTATATATTCTGCTTATTATCTATTTTCGCCACTGTAGCTATCTGTGTATGTTTGATAGTTACTATATATATTTTTGCACTATACAATGTATCTTTCTACTCTTGTAAGGAGCACCTGTACTGCCAACAATTTCCACACAGGGATCAATAAAGTATCTCTGATTCCAATTCTGTTATGGCTACACCTATACTCCATTTTTTTTATTGATTGATTATTTTTGGTTTGCCATAGATAAGTTATAACTTGTCATGAACATTGTTGTGATCATTACACCAACAGACCATAATGATTTATCTGCAAACAGCATGGTATCAACATTGTCATTATAAATATTACCAAGCAAGCCATTTATGTCTCAAAGTTAGTTTATGTGTGGGGCTGACTGAAATACATCTTGGTCACGATTCAGCTATCAACAAGCTGCACTTTGGCAGTTTGGGGTTAAAGGACAGTTCCAGATTCATTTTATGCAGCTTTGGAAAAGCCATTATACATGTTGGCACTGCCTGTATGGACCTCTGCAGACCTGTTAATGATTCAGCCTCTACAAAGTATTACTTTAAGTCTATTATACTACTGTTTCACATTTAATATGTAGCACTTTCATATATTAATATTCAATATTTTGCACCAGTGTCATTGCCTTTCTCCATTTTGTTTCATACATTTTAAAAATCTTCATGGGTGGTTTGAGTTTCATCTTACCTCTGTGGGTGATGTGCACACACAACCCAAGTGTCAACATCCAATTATCAGTTTTTAAAGTGGAAATAAATGCAGGCCAGTGGATTGTGAATAGCATCAGCAGTGTATGTGTGTCTGTGACCAAAAGAGGGGCACCAACATCAGGGGCAATTACGTTTGGGTGGACAGCACCTCCTGCTGGCTGAACGTGACACAACAGGCTCGTGCAGCTGTGATGAACACTAACAGCCGAACAGTAGACAAACTGGATGTAGAGATCCTAGTTGCCTTAACAAATGTAGCCTGCCACCTTAACATGGCACAGGGTCCACCACTATGTGGGTCAGATGTCTGATGTTGAAGGATGACAAAAGATCTCCCTTGACACTATTCAAACATGAGCTAGCATCCAACACAATCATGAACTGAAAACTATTGTTAGGTGGACAGGTCATTCTGTTGTTCACCAGTCACAATAAAAACCAAAAAGAATGGCAAGGTAGAAGTGGTAAAGGCAATTAAGGTATAAGTTTAATATTTTTTAAAAGAATGCATATACAAAGAACAAAGACTTTAGACAGAGCATTTGGTTTTGCACCAAAACAACAACAGGTTATAATAATTATACTGACTTGGGCTGGAAATCAACCCAACTCTAAGCCACCAGTAAAGAAAAACAAGAACCAACCAATCACAAATAATCTTAACCAAACAGTCTCTCTGCCATTGGAGGTTTTTATTCAACTAAACCAATCAGAGCTTTTCTTGGTATAAACTGGCAGGGAAGAGTTCAGATGGGTTCCGACCCCTAAATGTAAAAGGAGTGAAAGTAACCTTCTTTTTATATATTTATATATATATAAAATAAAAAAAAAAACAGCACAAACAGAAATAATGAAGAAAACAAAATATTTTGGTAAAAACACCTGGAGCCTACATCAACATTGTGTGCCAGCTTACATTATAATTACATCTGTTAAACCAGTCATTTAGAACAGAGACCAAGGCTCAGCTACACGCAGCAGCGTACAGTTAGAGCGCGTGCAGCAGAGCGGACAGCCCTCAGCTCCTCAGACGAATCAAAAACACATCAGGAAGGCACCAAATTCTGACCTGGCACAGAATTGTGGTGGAAATTCATGTTCATTGATCAGTTGTCTAAGTACAGTTCTCCAGATTTGGCTGTCAGTGCACGCCAAGGAACACTTGCTTTATGTGGCTGTCTCTGCTGTACCCGCTCTGAGTGTACAGTGATGACAATGTTAAAACATTCCCCCCCCCTTGGTCCCTGGCAACGCATAAAGAACACACCGCTTGTTCTGCTAACACTGTTTAAGTTCCCTGCATCTAGAAGGCCAATTCCTGCGGTCGACAAGTGGACCCGTTACTACTGGATGCCTTTAGCTCTTCAAGTGATTACCACACTCCAAAATGGACTGCGACTCTGCGCTGTGAACGTCCACACTAAGAGGACTGGATACTAGATGGCAATATTTGCTGATTCAATTTCCTCGGTGAGAGCTGTGTGGAGTTTTACTTGTATTGCTCTGAATTACTGATCCCTGTCGGATCTACACGGTTTCCTTAGTGGTTAAGAGCGCGTCTGTCTGGAACATGGAATAAATATCTCAGACTTGTGTTGGAGGAGAAAAGGGGTGTTGGCAAACAGAAACAAAACAACACTACTTTGTTAGCAATTCTTCTGGTAGTGCTGAGAAAGAAGGTAGGGATCGGCCGATGAGTGTGCTCGTCAACAGAGGGGAAGGGACCAGCAGCATGAGCAGCCACCAATCAGGTGGCTGGGAGGGGCTGGGGCGGGGCTTATATCCATGAAAACTTTACACTGGCTGAGGACGTCTAAATGGCTGGGCATCTAAAAGTTGATTAGGCCACAACACTGACTGAATCCAAATCAATCTATCAAAAGCTCCACAGAATGAGTTCTACTTGTACGTAAGCTTGGTGTCTGGATCCCCGTTGGAGGCTACGCCACCCTGCCCGGAGCCCACAGCAGCCTGTTGGCGAGGTTAGGTTGATCTTCTGTCCCAAACTCAAGACTTAAGGGTGAAGCTTCTTATTATTGCAGAGAATTATCTGAAACATTGTAGGCTGTTTTCTGTCTAGTCTTCTCTGTGGAGGACAATGCTGTCGACCAACCTTAGCAGAGCGAGGGAAAGGGGTGTGGTGGCAGGGGAGGGTGTATGTGTGTGTGTGTGTGTGTGTGTGTGTATATATGAGTGTCTGTGTATATGAGTGTGTATTTAAGATGTATGTATGCGTTATGTGTGTATGCTCTGAAAAAGGAGGAGCCTCTCATAGCAGCACACATTTGCGTTTCTTCTTGGGCTCTGGGGGCTCCAGTGCAGCCAATATCGCCTCATCAAACACATTCTTTAGGCCTTTCTGTGAACACAAACACACAAACGCACAGGCTCAATGAGGGGGCAACGCAAACACACACAGGTCAATTAAAAGGGTAGGGAAAGGGGAAATACAATAGCAGCTTAAACAGAGGGAAAATAACTGGGTGAAAACAAAGCAGCATTAAACATCTTTAGGACAGTGACTACTTTTACATGCACAAAATATTCAGTTTTTTGCCCTTATTTCGCAAAAAGACAAAATTCCTACAAAGCTGTTTGCATTTAGCTGTGCATACTCCGATTCGTGTGCCCTAATACTTCATTCATCACGTCAAAATATGGAAAACTGGAATGGCTGGAGCTTCTTGTGCCATTGTTGTCATTGACTGATTGTTTTTCCCACTGGTGGTGGACATGATCGACTGTGCAAACACAACCTCCCTGTTTTATTCCTGCAACCATTTTCTTAATAAGGTCAATGTAGTAATATTTGTGCATATCCAAAAACCTGTTCATATCCAAGTCTATCATACGGTTTAAAAGTAGGCGTGTTTCTCCTTCTGACTAGAAACATGGGCTTTTCTTTTGGGCATGTATCTCTACCCCCAGCCTTACAAACTGTTGGCTAGTTGGTTTGTGTACAACGTATCCATGACACACACAGAGCTGACTGTAAACAGGAAAGATGCTGTGTGTCGCAAACAGCTGAAAAAACCTCTATTCAAACGCATATTCAGAATGTGCTGTAAACATGTCCCGTGACCAACACAATCCCGCGCATTCCGCATCTTATTCAGGAAATGGCGAGCTCGGAAAAAGGCCTACTTTGGAATATCCAAATAGATTATGCTGTTTACATGACCCGTACTAATTTCAGAATACTGTCAAATTCAGAATATTTGTGTGCATGTAAGCATAGTCACTGTAATGTGAGAGTGCTGTTGGGGACAAAAAAAAATTTAACAAATATGTAAATTATTTCAAGAGGATCGGATCAGATCTGCAACAAAAACACAAGAGAACGTTCTGCTTTCCTATAAATGTGATTAGTAGTGTGAGCCACATCAAGGAGTAAGTGTCAACAACACAAATCACATGCATGTCTGAGTACAAAATGTAGCTGAAACCAAAGGCAAGTCAAACAAGTGGAGGAAAAAGGCAGCATAACCTCTGACGCTACAACACAAAAATGGAATGTGAGCATTTCCATTCCACACCCCCTGTTTTTCTTCATCAGCTCTGCTCTTCAGATTAAAATCGCTGACTGACTCACGACAAGAGGCCGTCCAGATTCAACATATTTAATCTGGGTCCACAAACTGGGTCTACTCTCAGCCTCAGAAGTGAATGTTTCTTTTCTCTTTGTATTTTCCCTGGAGCCAAGCTGCTTACACCATGAGCCTGGTCATGTGAAGTAACCAGAGCTGCTCTGACACAGTGCTGCACTATACAGTAAACCAGTAAGCACCCCTGGTGTTGCTTCACTCAGTTGACTAACCCTACTAAAATCTTCTCTGATAGAGCACTGGGAAAGAAGGGAGCCAGAGAGGAAAGCAAGTTCATTTGTCCTTTATTAATTCATTTCACAGGTCATTTCACACAATTATAGCTTTTTAATTATCTGTGGCACATGTCTCATATATAGAGAAAATTGGGCCAAACACGTAAGCAAGGAAGCATTTTTAGAAGATTACAACCATGACACATCAAGTGTAGCTTCACTATAAACCATCATGAGACCATGACAGTACTGTCTGACCATGGGGCAGAACCATCATGGGGCTTTTTATCAGCATGGTCACACTGACAAACTGAGCCCAAAACTCTCTATACATGACGTTAGTAATTAAAAGCCCTACATGTAACCATAGTCAGACTCCAAGGTCTGTTTAATCAAACATCAGTAGTACATTAGTACAAAAAATACATGAGCATTAGAAATGGAAGCTCTGTTTAGTGTTGAGATCAATCTCAGTGTGGAGCCATGTGAAGCCTCCGCCCTCACTTCAGTCCAAACCCTCCCCACATTAACTACTACTACAGGATAGAGGGGGGGAAGACTAACTAAAACAATGGCTGCATCCCAAATGACATCCTACATCCTCTGTAAGATGTCGCTCCACTGTTGGCCAGGGGCCACATTAGGGCTGGGCGGTAATTCGACTATTAAGATATAGGTATATTATAAAACAAAATATAAGACAAGACAGTAGCATTTATGTTGATATAGTTTGATGTTGTGTTACACAACCAGTTTCTTCATAAAGTCGTACCAGTGTTTGCATCTCTCCTCTCTAACACACCACGCAACCCCGCCCCCACTCTCTTCATGCAAACCTGGTGTGTGTGTGAGTGAGGTGACTCAATAGCTATTCTATTTGGTAGCTGTTGTCTGTCAAGCGATGGTCAGACAGAGATGACATCTGGATGCGGGTCACAGATGTGTTTATAAAAATGCAGCGCAGTGACAAAACAGACACTTCATACACAAGACGTAACACAGACAAAGTTTCTCTCTGTCCATGCTACGTGTATAAATAATAACAAATGAATAAATTTGAAACAATGTCGGCATTTTTAAGTACCATATTAATTTGAAAGGTCATGTAAAATGACTTAAAACTCCCTCTAACAGAATCTGAACAGTCTCAAACTACACTGGATTCACTTGACACCTTTACACTCATCCTTTGGGCTAGGTATCTGTACTCCATACGTTTAAGGTATCGACTGAAATAAAGAGGGAAACCCTGTCTTTGAATTTTATTTTGATCAGTCTGTTGTAATGAAAGTGCTTGTTACATGTTACACATGACTTTGACTTACAACTCAACAGTTAGCCCACTTTGTAGAAAACACAGAGATGTGTGTTGTGGATCGGCATTCAGCCTAAAACTACCGAGGTATGATCTTTAGTCCGTATCGCCCAGCCCTAGGTCACGTCAATAAGCACTGGGCCAACGAAGAAAAACTAGGAATGATACAGTAGTGAAGTGCAGGATTTATGATACAAAATTAAGCTTTCATAAAACACTCCAGAGGAAAGATATGAAGTACATTAACACACCAACCAAACAGACTGTCAGCAGTTACAGGTTAGAAAAGGCAACAAGTAAAGTCAATGAAGTGTAGAAAGGCCAACATGAGTCAGTGAATCAGGCCATGAAACAAAGATTAGTTACAATGCACTCTGACTGATGGACTGGTTGGTCAGATGGCTGGGATTGGTCTAGATTTCAAAAGCAGCACATGTAAATACATGGAGAGAGGGAAGGAGAGGAAAGGACAGAGATGGGGTAGAGAAATGAAAAATGAAGAGGATAATGTCAATCAGAGGAGGAAGAGATGAGAGCAGCGGCACAGAGTGTTCAAAATATACAGCATTTCCTCTTTCTCTGCGTCTCAGGCGGCTCTAGGGCAGCTAGGATAGCTTCGTCAAATACATTCTTCAGCCCTCGCTACAATGACAGGAGAGGGAAGAGAACAAGAGCACAATTAGCACAGCAAACACAGAGCGAGATAGACGGGAGAGGAGGTAAGAGGAACATGGCAGAACAAGTAGGAAAGTATAGGTGTGAAATACAAAGAAGGTATGAATTGCAGGGCGTCTTTGTGAGGGAGATGCATAGCACAAAGATGACAGTGTTGAGATGAAGGCAGTCGCTGCGTAGTTGACTGTGCAGTGCTGAGATCCCCAACAGGAAACAGGATATTACATCAACAGCTATGCAACAGTTGTGCCAAGGAGGGGGGAGGAGGAGGAAGGAAGGGGCAGAGCAGAGAGGTGGGGACTCCGCCTCAACTCCATCAACACTATTGTTCTCTGCCTGAGTGAGGCCTAGCTCATCTGTTCTCCTATGAGTCATGTTCCCTCTGCTTGCTTTCCTCCTCGAGTTTCCAGCAGTGATGCACCACAGCCAACACAAGTACTCAGGATTGATTAAGTAGATAAACGCACAAAAGCACAGACTGATTTATTAATCTGAAAATCTAACACAAGTACTGACTGCCACAGTATTAAACCTAATATTGAGTTTAAGACATGGTAATTCATGTCATCTACTCTTGGTATTATTTAAAGACTTCCTCTAAAAGCATATAATTAGTTTGATCTAATCACACACTGGCCATTACAGTTCCAGGACTCAAATTACTGTACTACATGAATAAGTGCATGCAACTTTTAAAATTAGTTGCACTTTTCTTTTTACTGCATTATCTGGCATTCCTCCTTCATTCTCTGAACTTCCACCACTTCAGATTTTACTTGATCAAAGTCAGTGTCATCCTGAACAGGATTACATTCAAACTTTCAGCAAACCTCTGAAGGAAAACATTGATTTATTTAATTTGTAAGAGTTTAAAAATGAGGACTTTTTTTTAGTGTTTTCAATATCATTTAAGCTCACTTTCCCTATACAGCTATCTATGGTGAAATTACTTTTGGTCACTGTCAGGAACCACTGTGCTCTGTAAAAAATTAGCTCATGGTTTCATTAGGTACATAAATGTGAAAGATTATTGCCAAAATGCGAGTCCTCCTTTTGTCTTTTTTGGCTTCTCCAATTACCAGTCTGTAACAGAATGAATAGACGGGCATCAAAATCCAAGCAGCTGGCCTAACAGGGTTTTTGCAAACAGTGGTTCGCTTGACTGCTGTGTCTTACAGTGATGCTTTTACTCTGTGCTGCTGTCTTGTCTTTTTTCTCTTTGCAGTGTAATCAGTTATAAGTTTATTTTTCACCATCTCAGAAAATGGCTGTGTGGCATGTGGAAACTGTCATTTGTATGAGTCTCACTGTCAGTGTGTTGGCAACTCTAAACAGTTTTGTGCTCCAGTGCATTAACAGCTGACAATTACATGCACAGTTCAGATTTTCCATGCACTACAGTGCATGTGGTATTTTGAGCCCTGAATTTTCATTAAAAGGTTTGCCTGCACAACCACAGCCACTCTCCCGAAAAACATAGCTTCTCTATTTGACTTCACAAACCGCAGCATTTTCACGTTAGAAGACATGTTGCTCCCAAAGAAAAACTGAAGCTATTTTGTAAAGTTCTTGATATCTTAACATTTTGTCACACATTGTCCTTCAAAGCTGCACTGTGTCCATTCTCAAATTATAGACACAAGCAGTACACTTTTTACTCCAGGTATAGGAAGCAGATCTGAGGACACAGCCAAAGGTCACGTTGTACTGGGAGACTCCCAGGAAAAAGGTGCACAAGACCAGATTAGTGTCCCTCTCGCTGGACTTCTGTGGTGGAGAGGCTTGTAGGAAACACCTTGCCTGACCCTCCTTACTAGAAACCCTGGGAAACACCACTCTCAGCTAAAAGCTGATAGCTTACAGGACCCAGGATGCACTGCGGTCTTAGGCAAGGTTTTTAAGCCATATGAAAAACGTCTAATAATTTATAATTAGTAATACCACCGAGCTCATAAGAACAGTGACTGAAACCAAACTGGCATGCAGAATAAAACCCATTAACCAGAGCGTGCACAGGCCAGGGGGGTGTGGTCATGTTCCTCTTTCCTCCTTTTTCTTAGTTCTTGCTATCAAGGTGTGGATCATGTGTGCCAAGAGTGTATGTATGTGTGACTGTATATATTTATATATATTACCTGCGTGAGGGCTGAGCACTCCACATATTTCACAGCCTTGAGGTCTCTTGCCAGCTTCTCGGCTGTCTCCGGAGTGATGGGCTTTTGCTTGTTCTTGGCCAGCTTCTCTATAGTGGATGGGTCATCTCGCAAGTCAATCTGAGTCCCAACTAGCAGGAAGGGGGTCTTTGGACAGTGGTGGGTGATCTCTGGAACCCACTGTATACACAAAAACAGGGTTATGCGACGGTCAACACACTGCATCACAAGCATTTAACATTTTACTGTAAATTAGTGGATACCTGTTTAAAATAGGATAGGGACAGGTAGCCAACTAGATTGTTTCTGCTTACATTGAATCAAAATTGATTGGTCACTGACCAGCTCCTACAACACAATCTGCACAGCAACTGATAAAATAAAGGCCCTGTGCTAAACTTGTCAAAATAAAAAAAAAGGCTGCAAATGACAAATCACAAGTCTGTGATTATTTTAAAATATCTATCTTACTGTTTATTCATTAACTGAGTATTTTAGGATATTTAAAAAAAAAAAAAGAACCCATATTTCACAAGAGACTGGGAAAAAGACCAGTCGCAAGAAAATAAAAAGGAAGGGCTTGACTTGCCTTTTCTTTGACGTTTTCAAAGGAGGAGGGGGACACGACGGAGAAACAGACGAGGAAGACATCTGTCTGGGGATAACTCAAAGGTCTTAACCTATCGTAGTCTTCCTGACCTGGAGAAACACCATAAAAAATGTTTAACTCACACAGTCTGGGCATCATTACCAGCAGTGACACAATGAACAAAGCAGGGTATCTTTGTTGGTAGAACCAGGCACGGCACCAAAAAACAGGGCATCCTCAGTGTTAAGTTTAAGAGCCATCAAACACACCCAGGGTTGGAAATTTCATTTTTTTGTCCCTCTGCCACTGTGGCTGTTGGATTCCAAAATCTTTGGCTGGTGAGTAAAGCAAATCCCTGCACACCCTACATTTACAAAAGTTAGCATGTGGGTGGAAAGTGAAGGAAGACAACTTTTTCTATGATTTCCATTCAACATCACAGAAACACAAAATGTATAAAATGACAATGGCTTAATCAGTTACAGTCACATAAGCTGGATACACTGGAATAATAGCACTACACAAGTGATGGTTGGTATCGGAAAGACGTACCTGCTGTATCAAACAAGCCCAGAGTGTAGGGCTCTCCTCCAATCATTACAGTTACAGCATAATTATCAAACACCTACGAAACACAAACCAAAACCAACAGTTAGCTCATTTGCTTAATAGTGAATTATGTATATATTTTATCACCACTGGAGTCTAGAGATATGTTGAAAATAATATAAGTACTTTCACATTCAATATCTTTTAAACTGATCATCTTCATGCATCAGGTTCTAACTGACACAACTCAAACTGTTTCAGGTAGCTACGTTCACATACAAACTTTAATCGAGCAGCAGGAGGTCAACAGTGGTTTGCTACTTCAAAGTACAACAGAGAAAATAGGACAGAACAGCATGTGATCTGGAAGGTTCTTCAAACTCGTAAATAAAATAATCAGTTAGCCTGTTTATATCTGCTATTAACATGCCTATGGGGTGATCACATGTGGACCAGCACTAAATGTAAGTGTAAACAACCACCAAAACACATTATGATCTGATTAATCAAACTATTTGGCAAGGTGGTCTGGGATGCATTTGATGACACATCTTCTCTAATGTGAACACTAACGCCTCCTGATGCATCCCTGACAAGGACATCATCATTGCAGGATGTGATGGTTGTTTTGGTTGCCCTATGGAAGGAGAAATGTTTAATTCTGCTGCACACTAGCGAACAACAAGCATGAGTAAATATAATAACTGTGTGTGGGGCCACTTCACTTTCTAGCATAAGTGACTTAGGCAGTAACAAAATCTGAACACAAGCAGTCAGCATGATAGACACAGGTTTGAACGGCAATGTGTTATGGCAATCCACTTGTGTTCGGATCCTGAAACGCATGTTAATACCTGATATAACCAGGCTCTGGGATGCTAGCTAAAAAAAGCTGGGGTGACCCATCTTAACACCTGACACACTGCTTGGGCTTTCTTAATTCAGACTTTTCAATTGAGTGTGCATGTACAATGACATGGCCTGTAGTGAGGCTGACAGGCTCAGCTCAGTGTCACTGCAGTGTGCAGATGAACAGTGTTTGGCGTGCCCCACGTCGCAAGTGCCCAGATATCCCCACTCATTTGCCGGCAGAGGTCAGCCAGGTGATGCATTTTGTGTCATCGATGACACATTCCACATCACCTGCTAGGATCTGGGCACTTCTTGGCATGGAAGTTCTGGGCACTTGAGGCACAAGGAAAGCTTAACATTATTCATCTGCACAAACTGCATTGATACAGAGCTGGTTAAAAATTGGCAATGTTTCCCTTCAATATTAGTCAATTGGCAGCATGCTAACCAAAGCTAAAAACATATAAACACTATGATATTGATTAACTCTAAATTAACTCATAACATCAAAATTACATCAGAATTACAAACACAGCTACAAAGGTAGAAAATATTAGGCTCCATGGAAATTAGCAGCATCTGCCAACTGTGAGCATGTGGTAACTAAAAGAAAGAACATATTGAGGCCCACAAACGGGCATTAACACACTTACCGTAGGTACATATTCAGAGGGAAACTTGTTTGTGGTGTAAGAGATGAGCAGGCAGGTTTTACCTACAGCACCGTCCCCAACTACAACACACTTGATGGTCTGCATAGCTGTGTTTTACAGTCTTCACTATTCATTCAAGATCTGGAACAGACAAATAAATAGAAAGGAAAGTTAATTAGTTGATCACCAGTGAAGTCACTATGGGCAAAAGGTAACAACTACAGCCTGTAGATTTTTTTACCCCCTTTAGCATTCACTCATTTAACCTTATTATTATAAGTGCCTTGGGAACACCCAGCCTCAAATCTTTGTGGATTACTTAGGTCTAAATTAGCACTTTATTGGCAGCGTCGACATTGTAGCCCCTTTTACAGTGCCCGTTTAGAGTGGGAATATCACGCCATTATGCCACGACAGAGTGGTCTTGCCTCTGAACCAGGAATGAAAGTAGCAACAGAGCTGAAACGACTCATCTTCTAAGCAGGCAGTGTGCACGACAGGATAACAGGTGGCATGGGTGTGAAGTTCTGACAATGTGTTATGATTTTGAAAAGTAGCTGTCAGCACATAGCAGCTAACTAAGAAGATCAGCAGCCAAAAATGTATGCAAACTGGGAGCACACTGCAGTTGGGGAGCTCCTTACCCTGCAATTGGAGGACAAGATCAGCTGCCATAGGACAGGGATGGTAAATGATTGCTTTTGCCACATTATGCCTTTGTTACTGTTTATAAAGCCCTGACGACGTATATGTTAGATGTCACACTAGTGGCTGACGCTACTGTGTTTCATATCAGGCCTGTCATGCCTCTTTCATTGGGTGACTGCAGAATGCAGTGTATAACAGCACACCAGAGCAGAATGAAGCTGTCGTTGCTGGGTTCTGTGTAAAAATGCAAGGGGCGTGTAAAGAAGGGACTTCGTTGAGGGCCTACAGCCCAGTCTCTCCGTAAAAAAGACTTGTTTCGACAGGACGAAGAAGCAGAAGTGCATAGGGGACATTCAAGTTTTCCGGGGGAGACCCTGGAAAGCTCAACACCAGATGGCATTTTGATTACTTGTCAACGAGAAACTGTTGGTAAGAGCATTTTTCAACATAACTATAAAATAGGACCCTGACCTAAATCTGAAAATTGAGGTTACCAAAGCCCAGAGAAAGAATGTCATTATCTATTTGAAATGGATATGTTTATGGGGAGATAACCTTGTTCAGTCACAGATTAATAACTGGAGCATCCTGATCAACCACAGGGTCAATGGAAGTGTCCAGATGTCCAAATGAGGTTTTGTAATTTAAAGGATTGAGGGATCGTGTAGACCCACAGCTGGTGACTGTGGGTCTATTTGGGTGACAAATGACACAGTATAAATGTGCTTCACATAGTCATCACACTTTTTTTTTGGCTGTGCTGTCACGGTATTCAGAGTGTTTGGATGGAGGAAAACACTGAAGGAAAGAAAAACCAACCAGACTGGGGTTGACTCCCTTGCACTCAATTGCCACAAAACAGATTGGAAATCCAGTCATTACTCGTGTTGGTTTGACACTATAGAGGCATCAAGAAACAACAGATCATATGAACCTTAACTGATACTTCATAGGGTCTTATATTAACATGTAATAAAGCATGGACAACATGCTCACAACTTGTCAATATCTTAAGAACTGTGCCATGGCAGTCAGCTTCAATGCTTCTGGTGGAAAAGGGGATTCATGCTCAATCTCTTCACATAATTGAGCCGAACTGTTTTTTTTCCTCTAGAACAATTCTATTAAAACTCATTTGAGTTGGGAATCTGTAAACTGGACAAAATGAGTACAGTACAGACAGAGTATACTTGTAAGACCATCCTGATTACGTGAGCTCAACATTCTGTTTCACTCTCTGTATCACTCTGGACTTGGTCCCACCCCAAACACTTTCCAGAAATTAAAACCCATTCAGGGCCCATCAGGGATCTGCTGCACAGCTGACAACGTAAGCAGCCAATTAGGGACTGCATTGTAGTTGATGACGTAAAGTGCAGGCCGCATCATGCTGAACAGTAATGGCGGCTCCCCAAGCAACAAGTGCTAACTCTAACTTTAGTTATCACAGCAATAAGTGAAGTCGTTGCAGAAACAGAGTCAGTAACAACAATAATAATAATAATAATAATGATTACACAACAGTTGTGAGAATCCAAACAGCAACATTGTCATTAAAGGTTGCCTGTTTAGCTGCAAGTCAGCAATCAAGATCCCACAGCCGCCAGAGGGAGGACAACAATGCCTACAAGAAATCCTTTGACTGATCACAGTCGGAGGAGCACAGGTGTTACTTGTGTACTACATTTACCATGGCTCTGCTCTATTCATGCGTATGCCATGGCAGTGTGACAGTGAGCAAGTGTGAACAACACCAGGACTCTGAGACTCAAGCAGCTGCACTAAATTCAGCTAAAGCTGAAATACTCAAACCAGCTGCTTTACTTTGAATTGTACACTGAATGTCTTTGGGTTTTGGCCTGTGGGACATATTGAGCAAATGCTTGGACTAATTGGGTAAATACTTGGTAGATTGATAATAATTAGTTGCAACCCAGTGATTTTATTATTCACACCTGCGCTTTTCCTGCTGTCACATGACAAAATGCCTTCAATGAAAAGGGCCTTTGTGATGTGTAAAATAATAATAAAGGTTGGCCTTGAATCTGAGAACATCGTGATGCACGGTGATGCATTGTGCATTTAGAGAAAACAGGCTATATGCAGTATGTGGACCACAGTATTCCCCTGTTTCTCCTCCACAAGTTACAGTATGTCAGTGCCAAGCCACTGCAGAGCTCTGCACCACTGTGTGGGGGTGGGGGTGTCACTGAGTAAAGCAAGAGGGACAAAGCTGCAGACGCCAAATGTTACGGTGTGAACATGGTTTAACAAGGGAACAGAACACAGGTGGATGTCCTGCAGAAACACAGAGAATACGATGGCGCAGATTTCTTCAGCATACTAATAAAGCCTTTGCAAAATAGCTGTTATGTTAGATTAGTGAAAGAACAGTTAGTTGCACTGGCGATCTCTGTTACAGCCATATAACAATACATCTGCCTTTATACTGTATTTGATACATGTTTAATGGAAACGACAGACCAAAGTGGTCTGAAATTTGAGGCTGATTACACATCTGTAGTTGAATCAAATTACAATTTAGATCTTGTCAACATGAGTGTGTCATCCTGCTGTAGAGTACACTGATTTCTTTCCCAATATTTTCCAGGTAGGAGCTGGGAGAGGAAGCCAAGGGGCATTTCCTACCCCTACTTCATACAAGTCTGTACTTTAAGGTCTATTTTCAATGTAATCAAACCAGTGCAAGCTATAGAAACATTTCTCCAATACCGCTGGACACATTTTGATACCAAAAATATTTTTTCCATATCTTACGTCACCCTACAAAAACATTTTCCATATTAAGTACAAGGCAAAAAAATAAAAAAAGAAGAAGAAGAAACATCTGGTCAAAAACACAAGGTTTTGCTGTACAAGATGTTGAGGTAGAATACTAAAATAAAATATGATTAGAGAGCAGAGGTGCTTCTGGTAAAGGCCAGCTAGCCCTAATCAATTTGTGGAGGCAGCCCAGACTGAGGCGCAGACTCAACAGCTTGCAACCTTGACTAAAGGCCAGTTTCTCAGCAAAGACTCAGGAAAGGTTACCCTGACTACAGACTAAACTTTGTAACTAAAAGTAAAAATACAGATGTGAAAAGGTTAAAACATGCCACTTTAAAGAATCAATAAAAACGGCACTGCACAGCAGTCTAGGATATTGAGACAAGCTCACTACACTCCAAAGCATAAAAACTATCCATTGGCCAACAATCAGAAAAAGACTGTGTAATATTGATGGGTTCATCTGTCTGTTATGCTGACAGTCGAGTTTTTTTGCCTCTAAACAAG
Organism: Epinephelus lanceolatus; assembly: GCF_041903045.1. NCBI lineage: Eukaryota > Metazoa > Chordata > Actinopteri > Perciformes > Serranidae > Epinephelus > Epinephelus lanceolatus. Next base: position 12,901,040 of record NC_135734.1, read on the forward strand.
CCATTAAGGCATTATTAATGTCCATATTGACTGTTTGTCATACTAACATGACCGACTGGTGATGCTAACCCAATTTATTACTCGTGGTGTAAATCACAAGTTTCATCACAATATTATCATAATCATTGATTAAGCTGACTCCTCACCTATTGCTAGCCAGCACCATTGAAAGAGACTGCTGCAAGCTAGCAAGCCCACCTGTGGATGTAGCCTGCAGTCCCTCTGCCTCACTCCTCAACTCAAAGACTACACAGCCAGAAAGTTTGCTGATCCCACAGGGAAGGAGGGGGTGGTCAGGCCACTCCATGGAATACGACAGCAACAGTAGCTTGAAAAACAGCACTATGGGTAGTTAGAGGAAACCTTTACTGATTTTTAACCAGCTCTGTTTCATTGCAGTGTGTGCAGGCAAAAGTACAGCGAAACACACTTAATCTACACACACTTTGCAAAGTTTCCCTTTAACAGCTGCAGCAACTAGAATTCAGCCAGCAGCTGTTGGTAAAAACAGAACATGGCGGAGGCACGTGTAAACACGACACATAGGGACATAGAGTAGATAGAGGGACATCAAAACCCTACGCCTTGCCTCTAAGAGAGCACAGTAAAGTGGGCAGAGTTCATCAGTGTTTTTTGGCAAGGGTAGTGTTCAACGTGACTAATCATCTCAATTTGTGCCTTTTCATGGGGTGCCTAGCTATAAGCCATTTATTGCACGCAATGTAACGAGTTGTCTTCACATCGAGCAATGTTTACTTCACCTGACTCTCCTCTCCTGTGCCTGTGTGTGGACAGGCAAAGTGCCACACTTGGAGAAACACAGAGTGGAGTCTGTAAACGATATCAAAATCCAGTTAAGACTCTCATGCTATGCTGAAATGAAATGAGTGCACATAAGTTATATTTCCAATCAATGCTGCACAGAGGCCCGGAAATGCAAACCACATATTTCCAAAAGAATGAATTTCTGGTGTTATTTTTGACATTTAAAAAGGAATTTTCTGGCCAAGCAGGGTTCTCGTTGTCCTGGCAGCCCACCGGGCCTGTACAATTATAGGGGAAGCATTCATCCAACAGAAAACTTGGTCACCGATTAAACTCTGGGCGCTATGATGAGCAACTGACTCTGTTGCATCATTATGAAATTAGAAGTGAATCTGTTGTTTGTTATCTGAACTTCATTGGCAGATATTATGCTCTGGTGACTTGTGTTGCACATAACCTAAGAATTTGACACCTAGGTGATTAAAATGTAATCAAAGTATATCAAGCAAAACAATCATTAATTGATTACTTTTAGATTAAAATGAAAATTGAAAAGCCCAGAGCATACTTCAGAGTATGTGTGTTACAAACATGGTTGTAAATTGTGCTCATAACAAGGGGTTCTCCCAAAATGTCTACAGGTAAAGCAGGGCCTTTACTGGGATGGTATTCAGGTGACGTTCCAACCCACAAAATCAAGTAAAGCTGTGCCTGAGGCAACATCTAATTGTTAAGTAAGGGAAAACCCTGACATTGTCTGGAAGAATCCTTTTGCTACTTTGGCCAATGAATGAACAGCTAGTTTCACTGTATGGTGATCACTGTTACATTCGTACAACAGTGTATGAACTTAGGTATCATACTGCCCTGCAGTATGATACCTAAGTTGACTAACTCTCAGCTAAATGCTGCAGTAAGCCGATGGACATGGGCAACAGAGGGTGGCTGCAGCCGCAATAATGCTTCTAGACTTAATCCACGCATTTGTGTTTGTAGGCCAGCTAGCACACTGAGGGCAGGCCAGCTTAAAGAGTAGTAGTGAAAGCAGCTGACATTCAGTTTAATGTTGCAGTTTACCCACAACTCAAGCTCATTTGAAAACAACTGCATGCAGCAAGACGTCTGGTAAAACTCTCATAAAATCATCTAGTCTGACCAGTCAGCATTTCTACTGAAAAATAAACAATTGTTCTGCCAACTACGGATCCAAACATCACTGCATCCACATAACTTCACGCCTGCATTACATCAGATTTGGTAACATTTCCTCAGCATCCTACTAACTCACTGTTATCTGACACAAAGTTTCAGTGATGCCCTCAAGCAAATACTTCCAGTCGAAAAACCTGGGGCATCTGGTCAACTGAAACTTTACACAAGGAGACTTCAAATCAAAGAGCTAAGTATCACAAGTATTTTCTTTTAGACGTCGACACAAAATCAGTGACGAGTTCTCCAAATATTCCTTTACGATTACTTTAGTGTCCTCATAATTTATGACACGTCTGACTGTGCGACCACGAGTAGTGACAGAAATTGTTACTATTAGCCTTACGTGTAATTATCGCTAACTACATAACAAGACACTTAAAGATCCCACCTGATAGACTGCTACCATTAAAAGCTCATGTTAGCTTAGATGCCCTAGCTGTTGTATTCTGGCCACATCCCCGGCCTCAATCTGGCCTAATTTCCTGCCGGCTGTTTAAACTAACGACAAACTAACTTACCTGTTTCTCTTTTTACTCAGTCTATATAGCAGACTTTTACCGTGGCACCCAAACATAACGCTAAACAACTATAATCCCTGACCCTGCTTAGATTATAAAAAGTAACGTTACCGACCTGGCGTTAGCGATTGTTACGCCTCCTTATTCCGCTCGGTACCAGCTAACCGTGAGCAGCTATTTACATCTTTTTCTATTTACTGCTCTAGTCGAAGGCGATAGAAATGTCAAACTCTCACAATACTTAAATCCCCAATGAATCGGATTTGAAATACGGCTGCCTCACGTCACACAGGTTTATTTACGAGCCGGTCCAATATTACAGACTGCCTGTCTGCCTGCTTGGCTAACTACTGTCCTCCTCAATTAGCTTGCTAGCTAGCTGGCTCAGCTAACCTTAGCGGATGCTGTTGCTGAATGAGATATCCAATTTGAAAATTACACATCATGTAGCACATACGTACACCATAGATGATGATGACAATATACAAACTAAAAAACAACCACAAATGTAACCTAATATTGACAAGAAAATGCATTTTTTCCGTACCGTATCCTCTGTTTGTGTCTTTACGCCGGGCGTTGGCAGCTCCGCACTAGGGGCTTCCCAGTCAACAGAACAGGGACACGTCGCGTGCGTGCTGCTGCACTACGTAATTACGTTGGTACGTTTCACTACAACCAGGCTGCTTCCCTTTATCTGCGACCAAAACCCCAAAACTAATGGCTCAATGGGTAGTCTTTGTTTTCAGCATTTAAAAACACTGGTCATTTATAGTAGTCTGAATACAAAGCGTATTATACAATCTGGAAATGAACCTTAAATAGTATGGTTTGTAAATAGTTGCTGATGTGACACAGTTGCAAATGTGTTCCACCCACCTCGTAGGAAACTTACACCCAGGGATTTGTCCATGTATTCATATTCGTCCAATAAAAACGGATCAGAAACACTGAGCTTGAAAATATAACGCATATCACATGGGACCTGTATGGAATGCACAATGTGGACATGATTGTATTCGGGCAAATCTGCAGCCATGCTTCCAGCTGTGATTATTTTTTAATCCTTTTTACACTGTATCAAAAAGTACAATGTAACTGCGTCATGTTCCAAAACTCTATGTAACATTATAGGTCAAAGTCCCCCTATAAAACACAAGCAGGCTCATTAAGTATCTGTGAAGTAAATGTACATTTGTCTTCTATTATGTATGTGGCACTGAGGGTTGACCTACATAGGTACACTGCAATATAGGAGTTTGCCACTAGATGGTCCTGCAGCCCAATGACCCACATACTCCTGCAAACTGAAGTTGAGAAACACTTTGAGAAGTTAAAATACAAACAACCGCCATAAGAAAAACGAATTTATTCTCAAAAACATAAATCAAACACAACATTCATGTTATATGAACACAAACATATCCAACATCATTTGCAAAAACAAAACAAAAATGGGAAATTCTTTCTTTCTAGGAAAGATAAGATGGGATGGGATTCTCGGAGAGGTGAGATTCTTGGGTGTCTCCCTTGTCCTAGTTGGACACGCTCTGCAACAAGGTGATGTTGTCTCCTTTCAACATGATCCTCCCTGTGAGACACAGAAGTGGAGAATGATCAGAAGAGCAAGATGACAGATGGAAAGAGATAAAGTTTCACTTCACTTAAGGAGAAAGTGCCAAGTGTTACAAATGATAGTAAACCTAGTACACAGTACGTGAAGGATCTGTACAATGTCTGGCTTCCACTCAAAGCTAAGGTGTGTTCATTAGGAACACATTCATTAGGAAAACACACTGGTAATGGAATAGTACAGTTGGTATTTTACTTTCTGGGTCTGTGAAAGAAAACGTGGGTGGCAAGGTGTTCCTTGTGTGGGCTCGGTGAGACTGAATTAGTCCATTCCCAAATGTATCTATAGCGTGTTTAATATATTCATAGTGAAAAAAAAGTGTTTTGCCAGCCCCAGAAAAAACTAAACCAGCACTGGCATTTTTAATGTTTGGGGTAAAAAAAAAAAATTGTTCACAGGATATTTTTTGTTATTGCTGTGATTAATTTTACACACACAAACAATCACCATGTTGTTTACTGTACAAGAACTAACATCCAAGCCTGATGTGTCATAGAAGAGGTCAGTAACTGTCTATGGGACAGCATCAAGTGTGGTGATATGCATGTGTACAAATCAATGCTAAACACAGACACAAAGAAACACAAAAAAACACATATCAAATGAAGGGTGCCCTTACCCAGCGGCTTTCTGTTCTTAGTCTTCATGTGGACTTCCTCTGCATCATCTAGAACCAGGTTCATGTACTCATCAAAACCCTAAGACAGGGAGGGAACAGTGAGCCAAAAAATTAGTTTCAGTGCAGTAACACTTTCATTTTCTGATCCTAAACCCCTCATTTTTCTGTGAGGCTTGCTCTTATTGCAATCACCAACTGCACACACTCAATGTAATTTGCTTGTTTCAACTTGATGAATGCCACATGTTCGTGAGGAGGTACACATTTGTGAGATTTGACCAGTAGCATGATCAATGGCCCACAATTACTTAATTGCAGGCCACCCATTCTGCTCAGTGTGTCAGTTTCATTCATAAACATGCAACCTAAGAGTTAAGAAAATATCTTCTCATTGCAGTGCTTAAAGCTTTGCCGTCTGAAATCTGCAGGAGAAATAATATATTAAGAAATGTATCAGTGACAGTAGTGTTACAGGACCTAAAAAAAGTAGGATATCTTAATACACCTGCCGACAACGTGTTATCAGAGCAGCGCCATTAGATGCTAAAAATGTCTTAGGGAGGCCGTCATGGGTATGTGAGTCACAGAGAAGAATGAGAGAATAGAATTCAGTAGCTGATGTTAATTTTCCATCATTTTTGCCAGTATTTGCCAGGAAAGTGCAGAGAAAGACAGGAAACATAGGGAGAGCAATTGAGAGGGGTATGACATGCAAGAAAAGTCCAGCCAGAACTAAATTGTGGATGCTGCAGTCATGTGGTTTGTTTCTTAACCAACAGTTTATTAACCCAGACAATGACTTGCAGAGGGACGCTGAGGCAGATGTCAAAAGCGAGGGAACTGTACAAGCTGCCATGCTACAGTATGTCAATCAAATCTAAAAGATAAAAAGTAAAAACTTAGAGGGGACCCATTATGCTTTTACTTATTTTCTGACATGTACAATGTTACTGTGCTTTCAAGTTTCTTAACAGGGATGCACCAGTTGTGAAATTCTGGGCCCATAGTGATGTTTAAAACAACAATTTGGCCAATAGCCACTTTTTCTAATATCTGATACTGCTATTTTGTTGTCGTTTATTTTGCTTTGGTTGTCATTCATTTCCCCTTTTGTGACAGGGAAACAAATCTTAAATGTAAAAAACTGAACTGTTTTAAAGTTATTCAGGTCTTTGTTACACTACCTTTAAATTCAATCATACACATTGATGAGACAACCTTTTAATACATCTGTCACAAAAAAAAGGTCTTCAGAAACTGCTTCATAAGCCTTTTTACTACAAATAAAATAACTCCCTCTCTAATATCTATTTCATATTGCTGTGAAAACAAACAAATTTCTCCTTTACCAACTGTATTTAAACAAGTTTCTTGTAATTTTACAAGATTACATTTGAACACATCATAATGTTATCATTTACCTTCGCCCAAAACTCATTTTTACAGAAGAGCTTTATGTATCTTTGCAAACTCCTAATGTAATGGAGTTAATATACAGTATGTATGATCCCACTTACCATGGCTCACACTGCTTTATTTTACTTTCTCTGAAACTGATTTATTTTATGGTCAGTGAACACAACACACCTGCAGACTAGGGTCATGTACCCCGGAAAATAGCAACACTTTGGCTGCGCTGTCTCCCTGGTAGGTGCACATGTTATCAGCTCCGTAATTATTTTGTATTAGTTATCTTAACTTTATATCTAAGGGGTTGTGTATGTTACCTTTTGTAAGACTGGAGCTCCCGATCGGTTGAGCACGTCTTTCCGTAAAAGTTGACAGTGTTTTTAATTATTTGTGTGTAACGTGGTTAGCATAACTCAGGGTTTAGCTAACTTGCACTCCTTTTTTATTTGATATTCCCAGAGTGAGAGCACGTGTATGAATGAGGCCAAGACTGACTGTGAAAATATTTCCTCTGCCAGATGCAGGAATAAACGGCGGGTACCAACAGTGCTTCATGACTGATTTTTCTCGTGATTATACACAATGCAAGAGAGAGTACACAACCACTACACTAACAGCAAATAGCCAATGTTAACTAGCTCTCCTCCTGACAGTGTCAACATGGATTTGTTGTTCTCAATGTAGCATTATGTGGGAAAACTATAGGGTGCATCCATTTATGTGTCGATAGTGAGTTTACAGCATCCTTCATCCTCACGGCATCTCAGGAAAGACCTCTGTTAATGCCCCCCAAAAAAATCCTTTCTCCCCAGGACAACAGGGCGCTGTTGAACCCTGCTTTTTAGCCTGTCCAAGTGATTTAGCACAACGGAGAAACATCAGCCACTGCCATCGCTCAACGTCATCTTATTTGCAGACAGGCTGTTCACAGTCAACAAGGTCAATATTGTCTGATAAATCAGTGCATCCCTTGTTTCAAATTAAGAGGTAAATGTATGGAAGACATAATCCCTGTGAGCAAAAACTCCTGGCTTCAGACAGTTTTGAGAATCTGTCTCAACATTTTTTCTACTTGAGCTACAAGATAACGTCAGATCATGACATATTTCTTTACATGCTCATCCAGGCACACTACCCCAAGTGTTCACACTGCGTAGCTTACACTGCTACATGAAGCTACAAGCAAACATCAGGGAAACATAATCTCACACTGGAACATGTTCCTTTGTATCTGGAAGCTCTTATTAGGGATTCTTTTTTAAAGATATATATATATATATATATATATATATATATATATATATATATATATATATATATATATATATATATATATATATATATATATGGTAGAAAGTGCCGCTTTTCTCCATTACAGTAATTCCTCTGGCTGCAATGACAGTTCAGAGACTACAAGATGCAGAAGACTTTGAAACTCTACTAATCAGAGATGGGTTGTTTTTTGAGAGCAGGGCTAAAAAACTCATCGATGCAAAATTTATCTATTCTATTTATCTATATACAGCGCACTGTGATTCAAACAAGTGATTGCTGCTGTCACACAATGCCCTTATGTTATGGAGAGGTGACTTGATTGGATGGTGCGAAATTGTAAAACAGAGAAAGAGAGGAACAACAGCTAAGGATGAAGCAAAGAGACAGGTCAGAGAAAACAACAGTGTCCAAAGTTTGGGATCATTTAAAGCTGAAACAAAATGAAAACTGTACAGTGTGTCTGATGTAAATCCAAACTAGCTTACAAGAACTTGCACAATGTTAATGCTTCAGCATCTCAGCAGAAAGCATCCAGTCTATGTATGCATCCAGTCCAAAGAGCAGACTAAACACAAGGTAATGTTAATCAAAACCGATAAACAGTGATTGAACAGTGAACAACATTGATATATTGAGTCCCTGGGACCCACATGTGGTCATTTAAGTAATTTCCAGGCTGTTTTTGTTGAAAGGGATCTTATTATTCACCAAAAAGACCTGTCTGTGTAAGGATCCCTTCTATTATGTTGTCAGAGTAATCAACCGAGCCAACCGAGTCAGTGGCAAAATTATGCACTTTTAGTGGACGTAAATTAAGAGTGTACAAATGCTTCAAGTGGTTTAATTGCAGCGTGTTTCGCCTCTGCAACTAGACCAGTTTCAAAAATTGGTGTCTCCATTAGTAACTTAGACACAAGAACAGGGGAAAACAGGGTCCAGGTTGAAAGATACAGATGGGATGGGATGGGATATCGTAAGAAATCAACCTCTGTCGTTTTTTTAAATTCCATTTCAATAAAACAGACAAATTGAGCAAAAAGATAACTTACAATAATGCAGCCCTCTATCCGCATGTTCACCTGTTCATACAGCCAGACCTGGATCCGAGAGCGCTGGGAATGAAAGGAAAAGAGTTGTTTAATCCATCTTATTGACACAAAACAAATTAGAATAACAGTGGAAAAAAGGTTCAATGCATACTTACATTTTGTAGATACCTGAAAATTAGGTTCTGACACATGGAGTCAAGGAAATTCACGGTTCAAAGCAAACGCACACATACTGATACACGCTTACCGTGCTCACTGTGAAGGGTTGTGTAGTGATAGTGTTGTCTGGTGGCATTTCAGACTTTTCCACAAAGAGAGTAAGCTTAAGAAATACTACACTGAACAACATGTCAATATAAAAAACTAATAAGGTAAAAGTCACTCTCCACTTTCACTCAAACTTATTTTTTTTTTCATTTGAATATAACGTTATAACCAGCAACTCCTGCAGTAACGCCACAATGTAGAACACCAGAGTTGCTGGATGCAGTTTAGCATGCTATGGCTACACACAGCGGCTAACGCTACATACCGGTCCTCTATATGCACTACAAAGAACCAGACCTGGTTGCAACTCTGTTAAAATCAGTACGCATATCTTGCTTGTAATAAGCCAGTATAACACCCAATAGCTCTGTTAAGACTATCTTATCGTTCACACCGTTAAAGATAAATGACTAGCTGGCTAACGTTAGCTTTAGAGAGGTTAGCCTAGCAGCTAACGTTAAGTTACTGTAGCAAGAAATTCAACCGCGTCTTTCGTTCAGTGCAATAAAAAGGATACAATGGGCTGCACCATAACCTTCTGGACCTTCTGTCCTTGTCCTCTGTACGCCATTTCTCCACGAAAAAATACCAGCAGTAGGTATGTGTAAAAAAAATTGGCCCTTTTGAAAAGAGAGCTCTTCAACGAAACACTCACGTTGTGGTGTTGCTTTAATGGCGGGTAGCTTCGGTTGCTTCCGCGTGTAAAAAAAGATGACACACAATGTGAAACAGCGCCACCGCAGGTAGGAGGTCATTACTGCACCCACTTGTTGCTCTAAAATGTACACTAACAAGTGTGCACGAGCTTACAAAATAATGGAAAGCTGACAATAAGAAATAAATAAATAAAACAACTTTTCTATTCACTCTTAGGTGCTAATACAGTAAAAAATAGCAACAAAGTAGCCTGTGGCCATGTTTTTGTACTGCCACAGCCAAACACAAAAATAGACTTGTTTAATGGAGTTTGGCTTTTACATGATAACAAATGTTGGAAAACAAAAAATCTTGAGAGCAGCCACTGTCTGCTGTCATTGTGCACTGTATGGAAGTGTCATTTGTGCTATGGTGAAAGCTCCAAACAAACACAAACTACAGTTCATGTCTTTTTGCTAACATTTAATGAAGTCTGCACCATTTATGCCTACATCCATACTCTCATTTAAACCTATTTACAAATTGTCATTTTAACTTGTATGTTTTGAAGGGCAATACGCACTGTCAAAAATCTTTCTTAAGCATGAAATATTTGCTCTTGATGTACCCAAAACATTTTTTACAGTCAGTATAAAGAAATACATTGATGCAATGCTAGTCTTTTTCCTTCACTTTACACTGGTTCTCATGCAAGGTGCTTCCTTTTGATAGCCTACATTCCACTTTTGACAATGTCAATAAATGAGGGTCCTAGCACAGCCTAACATTAGTGAATTTAAAAAAAATCAGTTCAACTTAATATAGAGTGTTTTATTATTACACTTATAACATATGCATTGAGTTTATTATTCAGATTTTAATATATTTTTTGTTTTCTTTTTTGTTTGTTTTCTTTTTGTTGTTTGTCTGTTTTTTTGGGGGGCAGCCATGGCCTTATTTTTCCACCAGGTGGCCCCATGGGACAGAAAAAAAAATGTGACTACCTCTCACCCACCATCACTGCCACCAATGAACATCCTTGTTTACTATGCACAGCTGTTTGTGGTCCTAGAGTTCTTTTAAAGTTTTGATATAATCTGCATTTGTACATATTCTGTGTAAAATTTAAAAAAAAAAAAAAAAGACACTTACACACCTGTTTCTCTCAGGGCCCTTGATGGCCCAGCATCTACCTGCCTAACATGCCCTGTGTATGGTCTGAGCATGTGGATGACACTGGTTATTGTATTCCAGTACAGCAGATTTCACCTGCACTTACACTGATAAATGCTCTTGTAGCTGAATGGGAGACAATTCTTGCAGCCAAGTTCAGAAGCAGGTTAATGGCCATGGTTTTGGAATGGCATGTTCTATAATCATACGCTGAGGATGGCTATGAGCTGAAATGCGTCCGTTTATCTGCTGCTGTGCAGTTTATCAAATTAAAAGTGTTACACTTATAAGTGAGTGCTGTCAGGTTTTGTACTTTTCTGTGATTTTTTTTAGACCGGCACCTATGGGGTGCCGTTTGTAAAGTGTCTCACGCTGAAAATAACATCAACATTTTGCCACATTTAGCTTCAAACAATGTTTAAAAAAGTATTGTGAATTTTTTAACTTCACCTTTTACCACATTTACAGCAATATTTGTTAACTTAGAAATATATTAAATAGTTAAATCTAAATATTAAATGTGGCACCTAAATGTTAAATGTTAAATCTAAATATTAAATCTAAATCTAAATGCTAAATCTAAATCTAAATCTAAATGTTAAATCTAAATATTAAATCTAAATCTAAATCTAAATGTTAAATCTAAATATTAAATCTAAATCTAAATGCTAAATATAAATATAAATCTAAATGTTAAATCTAAATGCTAAATATAAATATAAATGTTAAATCTAAATATTAAATCTAAATCTAAATCTAAATGTTAAATCTAAATGCTAAATATAAATCTAAATGTTAAATGTTAAATCTAAATGTTCTGGTGAAATTAAATATTTAGCTAATATGCAAATTCACACTGCCGGTCACTGGAAGTACCAAAATAAAAGCTCGAGATGGTCAGACTGTGTTTATAGAATCAAATAACAAATTAAAACCAACTTATCAGGGGAAATGAACACTTGAACATACATTAGCGTGATAATAACTACCTAAAATAATAAGAAACGTGTTTGGAGAAATTTTATTTGATGTGTACTTTGAGTTGTTAGTGTCCCTTCGGAGGGAATCACCTTGTTGTTTACAAATACTTCCGGTAGAAAACCAGCAGAGTTTAGCTACATATATATATATGCATATCTCACATTTTCACGTCACTATATCACCGTTTAGACTAATCTGGTGTTTGTAAAGTCTATAAACACCATGACTGAACAAACATTACTATCACATTCTGAAATTAATAACATGGTTATCGTAGATTAGCGGGGCTAACCGTTAGCTGTTAGCCCCGTTAGCGGTGTCTGAAATTTTATTTGACGTGTACTTTGAGCTGTTAGTGTCCCTTCGGAGGGACTAACAACCTAAGCTAAGCTAACAACCGTTAGCTCTTAGCCCCGTTAGCAGTGTCCGTAATGAGTCATTAACTCTTAAACGGTCCGTGAAAAAAATATTTTTTTCCAGTGGATGTCTTAGTTACAACATGATTGAGCTAGCAAAGCAGTTTTGTGTTGTGATGTGTGGTATTTATTCAGTTTTGGGAAATCACGATGTCTAGAAAGCATCAGTGGCTGCAGCAGCAGCAAAGCTAACATCAGGACGTCATCTGTTAAAAGCCTCCCGTTGTCGGATATGACATGAAACTACTCCAGTTAGCTCAATCATGTTGTAACTAAGACATCCGCTGGAAAAAAATATTTTTTTTCACGGACCGTTTAGAGTTAATGAGTCATTACAGACACCGCTAACGGGGCTAACAGCTAACAGTTAGCCCCGCTAATCTACGATAACCATGTTATTAATTTCAGAACGTGATAGTAATGTTTGTTCAGTCATAGTGTTTATAGACTTTACAAACACCAGATTAGTCTAAACGGTGATATAGTGACGTGAAAATGTGAGATATGCATATATAAATGTAGCTAAACTCCACTGGTTTTCTACCCGGAAGTATTTGTAAACAACAAGGTGATTCCCTCCGAAGGGACACTAACAACTCAAAGTACACATCAAATAAAATTTCTCCAAACACGTTTCTTATTATTTTAGGTAGTTATTATCACGCTAATGTATGTTCAAGTGTCCATTTCCCCCAATAAGTTGGTTTTAATTCGTTATTTGATTCTATAAACACAGTCTGACCATCTCGAGCTTTTATTTTGGTACTTCCGGTGACCGGCAGTGTGAATTTGCATATTAGCTAAATATTTAGTTTCACCCAGAACATTTAGATTTAACATTTAACATTTAGATTTATATTTAGCATTTAGATTTAACATTTATATTTATATTTATATGTAGCATTTAGATTTAACATTTATATTTAGCATTTAATTTTAACATTTAGATTTATATTTAGATTTAGATTTAATATTTAGATTTAACATTTAACATTTAGGTGCCACATTTAATATTTAGATTTAACTATTTAATATATTTCTAAGTTAACAAATATTGCTGTAAATGTGGTAAAAGGTGACGTTAAAAAATTCACAACACTTTTTTAAACATTGTTTGAAGCTAAATGTGGCAAAATGTTGATGTTATTTTCAGCGTGAGACACTTTACAAACGGCACCCATAGGCACCCAATTGCTTTTTTGAGACTTTTTGAGTGAGCACGCCAAGTCTGCTGATGTTCTATAATCACACATGTTGCTGTAATGTTCATGGGTCCACATACTTTTGTATGTTGTGTTTTTTTTATTCATCTATAATGAGCTGTGATGAGCAGGGAATCTGGTTTAATGTCCAGCTGTATGAAAGACAACAGATGCCATAAGAATTTTAATTTCATCAGCAACTCACTACTTATGAGTTTTGAAATTTAAAAATTACAGAATAATAACATATATATATATATATATATATATATATATATATATATATATATATACTTAAGTGTTATTTAAATGTCATTAATTATATAATCTTTAAATTTCAAAACTCATAAGCACTGAGTTGCTGATGAAATCAAAACTGTTGTGGTGACTGTTGAAACCAGATTCCCTGCTCATCACAGCTCACTATATGTATATGTATATATATATATATATATATATATACAGTACAGGCCAAAAGTTTGGACACACCTTCTCATTCAATGCGTTTTCTTTATTTTCATGACTATTTACATTGTAGATTCTCACTGAAGGCATCAAAACTATGAATGAACACATGTGGAGTTATGTACTTAACAAAAAAAGGTGAAATAACTGAAAACATGTTTTATATTCTAGTTTCTTCAAAATAGCCACCCTTTGCTCTGATTACTGCTTTGCACACTCTTGGCATTCTCTCCATGAGCTTCAAGAGGTAGTCACCTGAAATGGTTTTCCAACAGTCTTGAAGGAGTTCCCAGAGGTGTTTAGCACTTGTTGGCCCCTTTGCCTTCACTCTGCGGTCCAGCTCACCCCAAACCATCTCGATTGGGTTCAGGTCCGGTGACTGTGGAGGCCAGGTCATCTGCCGCAGCACTCCATCACTCTCCTTCTTGGTCAAATAGCCCTTACACAGCCTGGAGGTGTGTTTGGGGTCATTGTCCTGTTGAAAAATAAATGATCGTCCAACTAAACGCAAACCGGATGGGATGGCATGTCGCTGCAGGATGCTGTGGTAGCCATGCTGGTTCAGTGTGCCTTCAATTTTGAATAAATCCCCAACAGTGTCACCAGCAAAACACCCCCACACCATCACACCTCCTCCTCCATGCTTCACAGTGGGAACCAGGCATGTGGAATCCATCCGTTCACCTTTTCTGCGTCTCACAAAGACACGGCGGTTGGAACCAAAGATCTCAAATTTGGACTCATCAGACCAAAGCACAGATATCCACTGGTCTAATGTCCATTCCTTGTGTTTCTTGGCCCAAACAAATCTCTTCTGCTTGTTGCCTCTCCTTAGCAGTGGTTTCCTAGCAGCTATTTGACCATGAAGGCCTGATTGGCGCAGTCTCCTCTTAACAGTTGTTCTAGAGATGGGTCTGCTGCTAGAACTCTGTGTGGCATTCATCTGGTCTCTGATCTGAGCTGCTGTTAACTTGCCATTTCTGAGGCTGGTGACTCGGATGAACTTATCCTCAGAAGCAGAGGTGACTCTTGGTCTTCCTTTCCTGGGTCGGTCCTCATGTGTGCCAGTTTGGTTGTAGCGCTTGATGGTTTTTGCGACTCCACTTGGGGACACATTTAAAGTTTTTGCAATTTTCCGGACTGACTGACCTTCATTTCTTAAAGTAATGATGGCCACTGGTTTTTCTTTAGTTAGCTGATTGGTTCTTGCCATAATATGAATTTTAACAGTTGTCCAATAGGGCTGTCGGCTGTGTATTAACCTGACTTCTGCACAACACAACTGATGGTCCCAACCCCATTGATAAAGCAAGAAATTCCACTAATTAACCCTGATAAGGCACACCTGTGAAGTGGAAACCATTTCAGGTGACTACCTCTTGAAGCTCATGGAGAGAATGCCAAGAGTGTGCAAAGCAGTAATCAGAGCAAAGGGTGGCTATTTTGAAGAAACTAGAATATAAAACATGTTTTCAGTTATTTCACCTTTTTTTGTTAAGTACATAACTCCCCATGTGTTCATTCATAGTTTTGATGCCTTCAGTGAGAATCTACCATGTAAATAGTCATGAAAATAAAGAAAACGCATTGAATGAGAAGGTGTGTCCAAACTTTTGGCCTGTACTGTATATATATATATATATATATATATATATATATATATATAAATGTGTGTGTGTGTGTGTGTGTGTGTGTATTTATTTTATTTGTGTGAAATCCATGATATTTTAACAAGCATTTGTATATACTTATAATGAAAATATAAATGTAATATAAATAAGAATCTACACATTCCCACCAATATTCATATTTGGTAAAAATGGTAAAAATGTGGTTTGTCCAAGTGGTGTTGCAGTACACTAGCAGAGGCGGTCAAACACTGTTCTGTCTCTCTATTTTATTACTTTGAAATGTACTGACACATAGAAAACGAGAATGTAATATTAGTATTATGTAGGCTATACTACCATCAACTGTAATTGTTTTTGTTAGCATGTCATAAATATGTAAAAGGTAAAAAATGTCATAGTAGAGTATGCCATAAAAAATGTCACAAAATTGTATTAAAAAATGCATTAAAAATTATGGTTTCAAAAAGTCATTAAAATGTCCTAGTATAATATGTCATATAAAAGTCATTGTGTGTGCACTTTACTGTGCGGCGCTCAATCAAATGGCACATCAAAACTTTGGGAACCCCTGATCTAAGATTCTTTTTTTTTTACAATGCTCTAAAATGGTCTGTTTAGATGCTGAGTTTCTAAAAACTTCTCCTAGGGGGAATTCAACCCCGGCCCCCCTCCCTCTGGAGGGTCAGGTCACAGAAGGTGCTGACTGAAACAGTGGTCAGATGGTTAAATAGGTGCTTACGGCCCTCGCTGACATGGAAACAGAAAGAAAATCAGTCTGGAGCAAGACATTTTATTGCATGTATACATCAATCATCAAAAGGAGAATTTTGTTCCACACTGCTTAGTGCAAAGTGATCGCAAACACAATCAATGACAGTGTCAATCTTATTGTTTATATTGCAGATCAAAACAATAAAAAAGAGAAAAATGGTGAAACATCCTGTCAAAAGTTTAAAGCAAATACAAAAATAGTTAAAACTACCCTTTTCTGCATCATATATATTGCTTCAGCTAACAAATGACTAAAGTGTCTCACCTCTGTCTTTGCAGTGCACTCATAAGGAAATTATTCTCCGGAGTGTGTTTCAATTTCTTAGAGATGTGATATGTAACTTATTTCTAAGTTTGCAAGTAGGAATACACATGAAGGATTTCTACTTTTCTCTTTGGCTGAAGTCCAAATTTTCACAATAAGCAGCTGATAAATGATCCCCAGATTTTAGCCTCTAGAGGGTGCTGTGTCATATCAAACATTACAGTTGGCACTGGAGCATTTTGACAGAATTTCTGAACCATTTGGTGAAGTTAACAGCAGTTTCTCTGGACCACGGGAAGATAAATGTAAATCAGCATTCACTCCTGATCTGGTATTTGTCTCTTGCATAGTGGGTACTCGCTGTTAGGTGAAGTTTCTAAAAAAACAACCTTTATCTTAATCTTGAATCTCAGAAAACCCCACAGTCAAAACACTCCTCCTGCTCTTAAGCCAAGAAGAAAGCCTTTAAGTCTGTTGCCAGATACATCATGACAATCAACCTGCATCTAACCATAATTGGCCAAGGCATTCTCTCTGATATTTATAGATGGTATTATATAAAGCAGGATTGCCAATTTCTCTGTTGTGCACAATATACCTGTAACATGATGAGCTGAGTCAGGGAGGCCAGCCTTGAGTGTGCAGTTAACAATAGTATTAATAACATATAACACTGGCTTGTCCCCCTGCTCAGAAGAGAAAGTGTGACGGAAATTAGCAGCCGAGGACAGACAAGAGTTCGCAAGTGGGGGGAAAGAAAAGACGCAAGGAGCCTCGGTGGCGCAGGCTGCGGTGTCACCTTTCAGGGCAGGGACCCCTCGGCCGCATCTTAAAAGGCAGGGCTGCTGTGGCTTGGGGTGGCGTGCGTCGCTCATCGGGCATCGCTGTCAAGTGCCACATGCTTGTCTTTGTGCTATGAGAACAGGAATGGGCTGCTGACTCTCAATGCCACACGCCTGCTCACATTCTCAAGGAAGACTGAGAGAAGGGAGACACTGCATTTCACTGGCACTCCAGCTGGCTGCCATACAGGCCCTGGAATCAAAATAACAATGAGGAGGCTAGTGTTATCATGCACAGTGTGTGGTGCCTCAAACTGTCATCATGGTCTTATTCACAGACAAGGTCATGTGGGCATCTTCTGATATCTGTCAGGAATGGGAACTGTGTTTATAATGATCAAATTTAGAAGGCGAAATAATACATTTAGCAGAAATATAGATGAATAGCACAGGATACATGGAGCAATACCACATGAGCTTCTTTCCCCTAATACACAATACTGTACGTCACTACTGAACACCAACACCAGACTCTACTGGAATATTCTATAAATAGGAAAAGTTATAAACACGCACATACATACACACACCCAAACAGGATACCCTGCCACTACTTGCCTTGTGTGTTTTCTATCTCTACTCATTTCCACGCCTGTCTTTCCTACCTTCCAGTTCCTCGTCTGACCCGGCCAAAGGAACTGCCCCTGGTTAGATCAACCTCCTCTCTACATCACTTCCTGTTCCTGTTGGTGGTGATTGTTCTGAGGGGAAGGGAAGGCAGACGGGATGGGGAAAGAGCAGGGAGGAGGGGGAGGGAGGAGGGGAGTTCTTTGTTTTACTATCTGCCTCACCTGCCTGACCCCCACCTGACAGGCTTGACCCCTGCAGGCCTGGTAGAGCCAGCCAGACAACCCGCTGGCTGTCTGTTTCCTGCCTCGCTGACTGACAGGATATTCATAGCGTGCTTGGAACACAGTTCAAGTTAGACTGCTGGTCTGAGCCAAAGTCGGCCTTTTTGGAAAAAAAAATGTATGTTGCAGTTTAATAGTCTATATCAGGTAACTTATTAGTAGATACAACAGTAAAATTGAGGGGGGACTGGGCACTTGAATATTTATTTATTTATTCATATATTCTGCCTTAAAGCTACCGTCAGAGATAGTTTGGGAAAAATAAAAATCTTGTTTCTCTGCCTCTTCCCACTGTTTCCAACGGCATTTGCTAGAAACTACTGTGATTGTTGGAAAACAACCAATCAGAGCCGAGCAGCCTCTGACGCAGCTGTCAGTCATGTCAATCACTGCTCGTGAACTGCGGCTAAACTGTCAAACTAGGCAGCACTGATCAAATATGAATCAAGATTCTGCTACTGCATTGCCTATTTCTTACCTCAGATGTTTTCATCAACATATTTTAGTGTACTGTTTAGCTGTAAAATGAGAAAGTTTGGTTGGGGGTGCTTGGTTTTCGCTTGACTATTTCGGATGTAGCAGCTAGGTCGTAATCTTTCCCACTTTACAGCTAAACAGTTAACTGAAATATGTTTCTGAAAACATTTGATTTTGCAGGCTGCTTTTGGGATTGTTGCGGCCTGAAATGTCTGAATTCATGGCAGCTTTTCGCAAAAACTGTGAGCGATCGCAACATTGCAAACTGATTTGAGGTGAGAAATAGGCAATGCAGTAACAGAAACTTGATTCACTTGTGATCCTAATTTGACAGTTTGAGCGTAGTCCACGAGGAGTGATTAAGATGATTGACAGTTTAACTTAACTAACTTTAACTTAAGCCAGTGAATTCTTGTAAATGCCTTTAGAAGCACTATGCGGAGGCAGAGGAAATTATTTCACAGACTATGTCTCATGTTGTCCATGCTGTGTGGATTTAGTGACAGTTTGGGTAAATAGTATATATGGCAAAAAGTTATCTATTAAAGTTATCAATCACACCTTTAAGCAGGAGGAATTTTATGACTTAGTCACCTCATCGTGATGTGTCTGAGAGTTACAGATACCCACACACTGAGAAGACAGGCCACAGATGTTTGCATTGTTTGGCTCAGTTTGTCTTTGTTTTCTGCCATTTCCCCATACTGATATTGTTGTGCCACCTCAGCTCAACTCTGGCCATGCCCATCTGACACACCTGCAAACAGAACCTGCTCAAACAATCATCTTAACTGAGTGTTATTCAGGTAAAAAAAAATGTAACAGGCATGAATAAACAGCTCTCAGGCTGTAAATGGTGTGTAAGAGTGATTATTAAAATATTAGTTTTTATTTTAATCTTGTAAAAAGTTAGATATTGTAACTTGAAAGCAGACTATTTTGAGAGACGATGCTTCACTGCGTGGTGTTGCTGCTACAGCCTTAAGCTATCAGTATTCTTCATCAGCTTTGAGGTTGTGTCTGGCCTTTTCCAATTCAACGTTCCAGCACTGACAATCTGACATTCACACAAACTTCACACCCTTACTGGTCGGGGGAGGTAAGAAAGTAACTTTGAACTTCTCTATTGATGTATCACATCTCCCACCTCTTTGTCAGTGTGGCTGTTTGGAACAACTATAAACAAATCCGATTTCCGACGTGGTTGGACAACATGTTGTTCAAACTAGTTCTGTACTGGCATAACCCAACCCTTAGTGTCGAGACAGTGAAACGGCAAACGTCATCCTTGAGTCCTCACAAAGCAGGTGATGGTAGTGACCTCTGGGGTTGCAACTGCATTAGAATAAATTGATTTCGGTCCAGGTTTTAAATGCTGGTGCGATCAGACCTTATTTGGTGTGGTACAGTATGACCAGTAGTTTATAGTGGCTAATGTTGGTTGGCTGGGTTTAGGCACCAAAACTACTTGGTTAGGTTTAGAAAAAGATTGTGCTGTCGATTAAATTTTTTGGAAACCTACCAGGTGTAAGTACGTCTAAAAGGGACATAGTGTAAAGGTGCGGACACACCAAACCGACATCAAAGAACTAGCGGCGACGAAAGCCAACTGTCGTCTACGTCACCTCACGTCGCCCTGTGTCAGTTGCATTTGAACACACTACACGGACTACATCTGACGGCCAAGTAGCATGTACGTTCTGCGCTCGCGTGAGAAAGAGCGGAGTGAGAGAGTGGTACATCCTGTCAGTTGAGGGGTTTCCTATCTGTGCAGTCAAGCACCGCAGCACCTCCATGGACTATTACATCCAGATGGTCCCGGTGTTTCCTCCGCAGGCTCCACTTCACTCAACTTCACTCAGCTGCCCGACAAACTCGCTGCTTCTTCCCACTTTAATCTGAATAGCTCCGGCTCTACGGTTGGATCCAAATGGAGAGTCGGGGCTAACGTTAGCTGGGAAGCTAGCGGAGGCGAACTGGCTGTGCTTCCCACCGGTCATGCTGCGGCTAATGCTCCGCTATCCTCACAGCTAGCTCCGGTTTGTTATTCAGGTTAAAGTGGGAAGAAGCAGCAGATCTGTCGGGCAGCTGAGTGAAGTGAGGAGGAAGCACCGTTTAGTAGTAGTTTCACTACAGGCAGATTCACTCGCTACAGGGGCGAGGAAATAAAACCTGAACAGCCAGTCAGAGTGATCTCTCTCACCGACAAGCTCCGCCGCCGATTCAACATGCTCAATCGGCCAAAAAGCTGACGACGCCGAAGTGCCGACGGTGCGGGACACACTGCAAAAACTAGCCCGACAGACGCTCACCGACAGCCCGACTTTGGTCAACGGCCGACCGTCGGCTTGGTGTGTCAGGGCCTTAAGTGTAAAAATGTTCATTAACGACGTAACCAAGTAAAGGATGTAAGTACGAAAAGTTAAAAGAAGTCACTGTCGACTTTTAGCCCCACACAGGACACAAACAGCAGTGTCCTTCGTGAAAGTTCTGTGTTTGACCCAAGACTGTCTGTATTTGAGGTGTAAAGGCTATGCACTAAATAGAGTCCCTAAAAATTTCCACAATGGAACAAAAGAGGAAAGCTGTGTCATAATCCCTCCGTTGCTTACTCATTTACCACTCCTACATATATACAGACTCAGTAGTTCACAGCAGCGTACAATTTCCCACTCAGAATCCACTCTATAATGACAGACAGTAAACATAGTAAAGTGATTTCAGATGCAACTATGGCTTGTGTATTCATGCTGTGCAATACTTCAGATTTCTTTCACATGTAATTTAGAGTTATGCAAGTCGTTACCTGCCGGTAATGGCTTAAAATGATTATGATTCATAAAGGGCAACACATACTGTTGATGTCAGACATGTCAAAATTCTTCCACCCCTTGTTTTTGACGTAAGCCTAAACCTCTAATTACTGCACACTGTGGAGTAAAGGATTGAGTTTTGATCATGAAGGAAATAATAAATGAGTGAATAAGGGAGTGATCTGGAGCACAGCCTCGCTCTCAGTCAGGTCACCTGATGATGATGATGTCACATGTACAAGCTTTGAAAACAAATGTACATAGTCTCACTTTTAAGATATTGCTTATGTTTATACGTTGCTTAAATCAAAAAGCAGAAGCATTTAAATATAAAAAATCACCCTATACCAAGTCTGGCCTTCCAAGCACCAGACTTTGGTTCACTTGAGTGTGTGCTCAATGAG
This sequence comes from Epinephelus lanceolatus, assembly GCF_041903045.1. NCBI lineage: Eukaryota > Metazoa > Chordata > Actinopteri > Perciformes > Serranidae > Epinephelus > Epinephelus lanceolatus. The sequence goes on from NC_135734.1 coordinate 12,922,715, forward strand.
GACCTCGCCAAACTCGACCAGTACTGCAAAACCTGGCGCCTAAAACCAAGCCCAGCAAAAACAGTCTCCAGTGTGTTCCACCTCCACAACACTGAAGCTGCCAGAGAACTGAACATCCACCTGAGCAGACTTAAACTGAAGCACGCCCCCACTCCAACTTACCTTAGAGTGACCCTTGACAGGACCCTATCCTTCAAGGAACATCTTAAAGGGACGGCAGCTAAGGTGAAGTCCAGAAATAACCTGCTCTGCAAGCTTGCTGGCTCAAAATGGGGGGCAGAAGCCCCCACACTGCGCACCTCAGTGCTGGCCCTGGCATACTCCTCAGAAGAATATTGCGCCCCTGTTTGGTCCAGGTCACCCCATACACACCATGTGGACACCCAACTCAACACAACCATGAGGATCATCACCGGGACAATCCGCTCAACACCACTCCCCTGGCTCCCCATCCTATCAAACATAGCCCCTCCACACATCCGGCGAGTAGCCTTCACTCAAAGGATGCTCCAAAAGGTCAAAGACTCCCCTCATCTACCAATCTACACAGACATTTTCAACCCACCCACTGCCCGACTTCCATCTAGACGTCCAATTTGGAAGAATCCCCCGCCAGCTGACTTTACCATCCAATCAGCTTGGGAAAAGGAATGGGAGTCCAAAGACGTCCCAAACAAACATCTGGTGGCAGACCCCACCCTGCTGGTCCCCGGCACCAACCTCCCAAGGAGACAGTGGTCAACCCTAAACAGATTCAGGACTGGACATGGCCCCTGCCTGGCCAGCCTTCACAAGTGGGGCAGCAGCTCAAGCTCACTTTGTGCTTGTGGAGAGGAGCAAACAATGCAACACATCATTGAAGCTTGCCCTCTACAAAGGCTTGAAGGAGGCTTAGTCACCTTCCATACAGCAGATCAGACGGCAACTGTTTGGCTGAAGGACTTTCGCTAAATAAATAAATACCCTATACCAAAAAAGTAACTATTTGAACTGAAAACATGCTCTTTTTCTAAACCAAACCAAGTAGTTTTAGACCCTACAGTGTCTACAGTGGACCCAACTGTGCCGTCACCTCATAATTTAGCACATTACATACCATCACCACGTAATGCAGTGTTGAGAGGCTGTGGTCATTTCACATACTGCTATGAGATCACAATGCTAATTTTGCCTCCAAATGTATTGGGATGGACAAACTGTTAAAGTCAATGACTTTGGTAAGAGCATGTGGTTTAGTGAGCATTGTGATGGCAGGTTGTTTCAACCTGTGTGTGAACTCTTTTCCTATTCATGCTCAGTGTGACACACAGGTCGGTGTTTGTGGTGCTGTTCTCTTCACTCGATGGTATCACTCAGCGACGTGATAGCAGGCGGGGAGGCCTTAAATAATGAATACTGACATGTTTATTCCCTTTATTCAGTGCAGACAATCAGTTTGCGTCAGTACAGGTTGGAGTGGAGTTATTGCTCTAACCTGTAATGTAGGAAGCAATTATAGAAACATGTGTAATCATGTTTTGATTTTCTGTGCATGGTCTCAACCAAATATGGGGTTTACTAATGTAAGTCATGATCTAGTTATCGCTTAGTGTACTACTTCCATCTACTACCCTTTTCTATTAGTAGATACTGTAAAACCAGGTTATGGTTTGTAGCGTTTGACCTCGGAACATGCACTCATATGTGTATTTGCATGTACTATATTTACTCTGTTTACACTCAAAACACAAAATCTCAAAATCTAATGACCTTGAAATCACGATTTTGTGGATTTTCATGTTTTAACTTAATATAATTTATAAAACTTGTACAATCTTGAGCTCATGATACCTTTCTGAAACCTACTGGGGGAAAAAAGAAAACTTTATGAATGCCAGGTCATCAAGTGAAGCTGCTTTTTTGTGAATTCATGCAAAGCTGTCAGTTTCTCGATGTAAAGTGGCTGTACTTGTTGGGAACAAAAGCGAACACAGAGCAGAGGTCCTTTGTGGCCAAAGGTGGAAAAAATCTTGACAGCTGCTAAAAAATGTAACCAGAATTCTCCATGTAAATTAAAGAAGTATAGCCTCCTACTAATTCAGACTCATCTAAGCAGTCTTTTCCATATCTGCAGTAGTTCACTGTGATGTTCAACACAGCTTTGGCAATGCTGCTTACTGTCATTGCTGTTAAGGGGAATTCCACACAACTATATCTCTATGTGTCATGTGGTTGCATTATCAAACCTGTTTGTTTTGGGTGGTGAATGTTTATAATTTCAACGTGCCTGTATATGACCGACCTCTAAACTTTGTTTCTTGAATGGGTAATGCCAGAATCAGTGACAATCAATAAATGACATCTAGCTGGGGATTGCCAGATTGGTCACATAAGCCACACCAGCAGCAGAAAGAAAAGAAAAAAACAGTTTCCAACTTGTTCACACTTTCTCTATTAAACAATTCATTCAATAGCCACTGCCTCGGACTTGCTTATGTGGTTCTTATCTTGTTTTAACAGCACCGTCGAGATGCACAATACATTTATTTTCCCTCCAATTAACACAGTGAATAATACGCAGGTCCGATAAGGGCTTTTTGTTCCAAACAGTGTTTGTGAAACCGAGGAAATGTGGAGGCATTTTTCATTGTGAGCTTGTTTGGCTGTAACACTGGGGATCTGATGAACATGTCGGCCAAAGCTGCTCCAGTGGCAGGGGTCAGTGAGCAGAGGCACTGAGGGGGGAATGAGGAGGGGAGGGAGAGGAGGAGGAAAGCTTCATCAATATCTCAGACACTGACCGTCCCACTGCTCTCAGATATTAATCAACTGTCGTTCAAACATTATTTTATCACAGTCTAAGTCAGATCCTTAGAGCCATACTTTGGTCATTTAACAACCTTTCTAATGTGGTATATTATGCTCAGTGGTACTGCCCTTATGGTGTGTGCTGTTTGATATGTTCTTTACTGTTGCGCTATATAACAAAGGTGTGGGCTCAAGTCACATGACTTGGATTCGAGTCACAAATTTGATGACTTTTGACTCAACTTGACAACAACAAAAAAGACCTGCAACTTGACTTGTACTTAACACCAACGACTTGTGACTTTGCTTGGCCTTGAGCCGTTTGACTTGAGAATCCTTGTTATCTTCCCCCTAGCAGAAAGATAAAAAAGGATGTTTTTTTAAAAAGTGTGCCACCTAGCTAACATTTGTATGTGGGGCCCCTGTGGGTAGTAAATGAGCTGTTTTTTTATTTAACTTTAGGTTTGTCTTCCATTTCTAAAGATCTAAGACTTTTTTTGCCCATGTGGGTAGTAAATTAGCTGAAAAACTGGCCCTGTATAGGATTATCCATGGGTTCCATAGTGGCCCCATGCCAATTGCCCACATGGGTGGTTTTATCCAAGAGGGCTCCAGATAAGATGTCCGCTTTGGGCCCATACCCACTTGGTACTCATGTAGCCCTAGCCTATCCCATGTGGGGCCCACTTGGGTAAAACCACTGAGGTGGGCAAGTGGCATGGGGCCACTATGGAACCCGTGGACAATCCTATACAGGGCCAGTTTTTCAGCTAATTTACTACACACATGGGCAAAAAAAAGTCTTAGATCTTTAGAAATGGAAGACAAACCTAAAGTGTTGCGTTTAAATTTTTTTTCAGTTTATTCTAAAAGTTTCTGTGTTTTCACAGGGGTGGTAACTTTGGTCCTACTGCATTATTTTGTTGCATATTTATTCTCTGCCATACTATCTCCAAGGTTCTTTGCATTAGGTGATTTACCTCTTAGTTATCCCATCTGTTAAAGGCAAAATATACCCTAAAACTTAATACTTTAGTGAGTACTTAGAATACTTTAGAATTTAGTCTGAGGTTTTTCCAGAGAAGCATGATTTGAATAAAAAGAGTTCCAGTTATGTGTCAGGATGTCCCCCTATCACAGTCAGTTCACTGTAGTCACAGTGTGCCACCAGTTGTTTTAGTATTCACTGTGAGCGCCAACAGGATTTGTCTCAGTCCTTGTTTTGAAATCCTTGATTTGTCTGGCTCCATCTTTTAATTCTTATCATTCTATCTTACTATTATTTCTTACTTTCTATTTATCTGCCCCCCCTCACTCCCAGGCCAAATATTTTTTATGTACTTTAATTTTATTTAAGTGTTTTACCTGGATTCTTTATTCACTAGCACTTTGATTATTCGTTGTAGATTTGACAATAGAGTTCTTAATGCTGGTTCAGCCTCCACTTGTGTCTTTTTATCTAATTTAAAATGTTTTCCCCATCACCTGACGTGTATGTCACATGACTTTAACTATGAACAGCGGTTGTTTGTTTGATCCATTAGCCCCACTCAGACTTTCTCACTTTTTTATACCACATCATTGCCGCAGATGGGTTTACATCGGAGACAGTTACAAGATCAGTACGTCCTCAGATGTGCTCACACCCAATGCGATGTGAGCATTTCATGCAACAAGGTTACATATTTAGTCAATGCAACAATGCAAACAGACACAAAGTCATGGCAGGTAACATGTATGATGAGGTAACCCCACCAAAGATGGTCCTCTGCAGCCGCAGAGGATGGCTGTAGCCCTACACTGGCTAACCAACCAGCTGTATATGTGGTGGATGAAAGGCTGTATATCTCCATGACTGACTTTCAGACAGATCTTTGGGAAAATACTGGCCATGTGCAGAAGAAGACTCCCAGGTTAAAAAATCTTTTGCACACTATCTAGTCTTAGTTACTTTTACTGGAGATTACCCTGATGTTTAGGAGCACATCTGAAGTCTGACTTTTGAGGAGAATGGACGTAATAACCAATGTTGTGGGGTGTAATGGAAAAGTAATATAACAAGTAGTGTAACAAATTACTGTTAGCAGGAAGGAATGAGTAAAGTAATAATATTACTTTTAAAAAGTCTAATGAGTATTGAGTAACAAGCTACATTTTTTGAGAATAAGCCCAACGCTGCCCCTCACTATGTTCACTCCTGCTCATATGCCCTTCTGTTTGTGTCTCTTGCTGGCTCCCTTCAGAGCCAGTTTTGCCTTTTACCTGAGTTTCTTTTCATCTTACCTGCCTTGTCTACATCCTGTATTTGAGTTCTCACCAGTATCCCAGAACCATTACACTACCTGGTTTCTCTACATATATCTGTGTGAGTGTGAGGTTGAAATATCTGCCAGATGTTTCTGCTTCCAGCCTGTAGGAGTGTGAATGTCAGAGTCAACATGTTACGCTGTGCTGCTGAATTCACCAGCTGCATCAATCTGCTGTTACACGTCTAGGCTATTTGTGAGTGAGGCAGCTGTGAATTGTGGAGAACCACTGTTTATTGTATTTAAATACACAGTGAAGAAAGTTAAGTTTTCCAGTTAAAACAAATTAAGGATGATGCACACTGTCACATTATAAGCTCAGTTTGAGGTAGGTTTCCTGCAGACATGCTACATTCCTATAGTTATGGCTTATAGTTATTCTCAGGGTTGTGTGTGTGTGTGTGTGTGTGTGTGTGTGTGTGTGCGTGTGCGCGTGTATAATCTCCAGTGTAATGTATGAAAAAAAATAAAAAGTCCAGTTTTTTCTGCCTGTTTCGAGAAATCAGCATCATCAACAACATGTGCAGTGGATACAAAAGCCACTTATCACATCGTTCACAGTTTGGTCAGACCAATCTGCTAAATATACAGATCACTGGTTTACAATCAGGCTAGGTCATGGTCAGGGTGCAAATGACCCCAGCCCAAAACCAAGGGGGCGGGGGTCTATGGTTTACCCTTAAATGCGAGCAAGTCCAGCAATTTACTTACTACCTTAAATCTCTGACAATACAACTTATATGTATTTACATGATAAATAAATGTAATTTTGTTATTGAAACACATTTGAATGTGCCATCTGATACTCCCACCCCCTGCAGGTACCATTTAAAAGGTGCAGTCAATCTGACATGGATCTGGTGCGCAATGTGCAAAACTCATGAGGGCGGCTGATGTAAATGTGTGAGGCAGACTGCTGCCTGATGAGCTCAGATGGAATGTCTCACCAAAAATCAGGGGCTCTTAAAAGAAAAGCGAGGGTACAGACAGAACAAGAGAACAGAAAGTGCAGAAGCTATATAGAAGCTACGACATCAATTGGTACCAGTCATGTTACGCTATGCTTTCAGAAAGGGGGACAAATAATGCTCCAAAGTTACGCTAAATTTTGGCAAGGGAGAAAGAAACACTGACATATATTTAAAAAATATGTATTTCAATTTTTCTGCATACTGTGGTCCCAAAAAGTCTTGGAACTGTAGAAATTGAGTAAAAGTGGAGAGTTGAAAGCCACATACTCTTTACACTATTTCAGTTCTGCACACAATTTGACCAATATTTGATTAAAGATTGAATGAATAAATGACGAAAATTAATATTTGTTCAGTCATGATCTGTTCTTATGATTTAATAGCCAAGCTTGCAGTTATTTCCTCAATCAATTTTTGATTTTACTTTTCTCCAATCATTTGTTGTAGGGCATTTTTTTGGCCCAGGGCAAATATGTGACTACCTCTGCTTTTTAAAATAAGGAAATAAGGTCCTAATGCAGAGTAAATACAAAATACATATGGAAATATGAGTCATTGGATTATATTCACAGGAAGTAAAACATTTTGCATGGTGGTAAGTACAGTAACGGGCGGCCTCCTTTTCACTACAGCTTTGTCATGAGAAGGAGCTGAACTACATGCGTCTGCATAATACATTGTAACTACACTATAATTATAATAACTTTACAGCCTATTATGTCATAATAATAAGCCACACCCTTCATCTTCATCTTCATCATCACATGCTAGCCTACGTTTAAACTATATTAATAATATAATACGTTATAACTAAGTAAGTAGGCCTAAGTAAACTTTTTGCTTTGTAATTTCCCAAACCCATTTTTTTTTGTAAATGTCTCATAATTTTAGAATAAATTATTATATAAATTATTTCATTTCAATATTAACACTGTTACCTTATTGTTTCTTCCTAATAGTGATAATATTATTACTATGGTATGCTGTACTTAGGTACTCAGGTACTCAGCACAAAGAGAGAGGACAAAAGGTTGAAGGGATCCTTCAAGGTTTGTTTGTTTCTTTGTTTTTTAATTACTAACACAGTTATGTACCCAGCTAGTATTTATTGATACCCTGTATACACTAAATAATTACACAGTAATTCCAGGGCTGTAATCTAAAGCATTACCAAACTAAGTATTATAGCTAAGTGTGTATAATCAACCTACAAGCCTGTACAGTTCAGTTTGAGCAAATGTGTTTTATTATTAAATGCCAAACTTTTTCAAAAAGCTTCACATGAGACAAAAACATTCAAATAGCAGGAAAGATTCCCGCATGTAATTACCACTGCTGAATCATTAAAAAACACAGTGTGAGCCAGATGAGAAATCAGGAGCCATGTTAAGCGCTGCCATGTCTACAATGAATCCAGGTTGCAGTGCTACAGGTTTATAGATACTGTCTGTCAGAATTCAGTCATGGTAAGGATCCAACATCTTTGAGTCACTCCACAGGGTGAAATACTCACACCACTGTGCCTTTGAAGTGTGCGGGTTGATTTGCTGACAGTAAAGAAGTTCAACAGAGGAGATAATTAGCATTGTTCCGAGCAATTCTTTCAATCAACATGACGTTTGTGGCCTGACTTGTTAGTGCACCACAGGGGCTAAATAAGTTGCCATACTTACATTCCACTTGCAAGAAAGGCAGGGACAATGATTCATCTGTCTTCTCTGCTGCTGTGTGTCAACTTCAAATGTCTCACACTGAGTGGACAAATTGCTGTAGGAGATGTGTGTGCTTCTAAACATGTTGGCCATATTAAGAGCAATATCTCCTTATAATACCTAGTCTGTTTGTTACCCCCAAACAAAAGGAAAAGTAGCCCAGCTTGCAGCTCACACACCCTCACCTGTCTGCAGGGGCTTATTCTTCAGAAGAATTAAATCAATTATTGTCTTCTGAAAGCTTCCAACACAGCTAACAATAGATCTTAACAAGACTCTACTGCTATGCTATAGGCTCTGGGAGATACACTTAGGCACACTAGCGCTCTGAGCTAAATACTAACATACTGATGTTTCGCAGGTATAATGTGTATCATGTTCAGCAGTTTAGCTTAGCATATTAGCATGCTAATGTTTGTTAATTAGCACAAAACTCAAGCTGGAGCTGATGGGAATGTCATTAGTTTTCAGATTTGGTCCTAAATTAAAGTATTGGACAAACATTCACTACATTGTGTTGGTAGATGAAAACTCAAGAGGATCACCAGACTAAGAATTTATCATGAGAGGGTGAATATCTAAACCCAAATTTATGACAATCCATCCAATAGCAGATTTCATTCAAGACCATTTGCAAAACTCATGGTGGCGCTAGCAAAAAAGTCAAGGCATCATACTGTAAGTTGCCCATTGCCTTTGAGCCATGCATGCCTGTATAAAGTGTTTACATATACAAAAATGAAAACTCTGACCTGCTGATGATGCTACAGGGAAAATCAGGGGATCGTCAGTGTCAACAGGAGTCATCTTCTGGGGACCATGAGTCTTTGTACCAAATTTAACCTGAATCTATCTGGTAGTTGTTGATGTAGTCTGGACTGAAGTGATTAACCAACCAACAGCAGAGCAACATAGCCGTCCCCAAAAATTTGAAAATCACTTTGATAGACTTTTGACCAACAGAAGGGGATGCCCTTTGCAATTTCATTCAGAAATTCCTATTTGCTTCAAAGATCCAGTGTGTAGGATTTAGTGACATCTAGCAGTAAGGTTGCGGAACTGAAACTTCTCCTGTGTGCTAAGTGTGTAGGAGAACTACGGTGGCTAACACGCAAATGCGAATGGCTCTAGAGCCCTGGAGCCAGTGTTTGGTTTGTCCATTCTGAGCTACTGTGGAAACAACATGATGGACTCCATGGGAGAGGACCCGCTCTGTACGTAGACATAAATGGCTCATTCTAAGGTAAAGAAAACACAACAATTCTTAGTTTTAAGTGAATATAAACTAATGAAAACATAGTTATGAATATTATATTCTATTATTTTTTTCCCAATATCCTACACACAGGACCTTTCATAAGTATAGCCTAATGTCAATTTTATTTTTTGCCTAAAATTAATGTGTTCTTGTTGTTCAAAGTGATGGATACACAACTTGAGCAAATTTCTTCTAATAGATTTTTGTGCTGCACAGAAATGAATGGAAACCAATGGCTGTCTGGTATTTATATTTCTAAAACAGTTTGCAAAAGAGATAGCTGTGTACATAATCAGTTCAATATTTTGGGTATAAATTCATTTTAAAGGCTACACTAGCTTTTCATGCCTTTGGTCAGGGCCAGTCGAGCTGTTTCCCCATTTTCAGTTTCAGTGCTAAGCTAACCATTTTCTAGATTTAGCATGTAGCTATCAAAATTATCATCTAACTCTCAGCAGGAAAGTGAAGTAAAGGAGCTCTGTACATATGAGGTATCTGGACACAGTTCTCAACAAGGACGTAGCTCAGCCAGCCACTGGTGCTAACTCAAATAGTGCTAAATAATGGCAACAGTGCTAACCTAGCTAACGGTGTTAATCAGGGGTGCTACACTTCCACAACAAAGCCTCCCAATATCAGCAGTAACTGCCATGTGAGTGCAGTGCAAAGTCCTGTTGATGAGCTTCCAAGTGGGACACACACATGCACTAACATACATGAGTAGCTGGACCAGCTTACCATAACAAACCACAGAGAAGCTTGGATTATAACACACACACAGAGGGACTGTGACTTAAGTCTCTGCTCCGAACGCCATTACTCCTCGATATCTTTGCATAGCAAATAGTTATTTGCTCTATAAATACTCTAAATACAGAACCATGAGGTGTATTTTCCCAAATGCTGAATTATTTCTTTGAAGCTAATGGGCTAAAACTTGCAAATAGTGGTAAATACAAAATAGTTTCTACCATCTGTGTTTTTTCTTGTTTGTTTGTTTTTTAATGTAATACTGGCATGGCCTTTAGAAAGCCAAACTGGTCAACCACCACTCTCAGATAAACAGCATCTGGTTTATGTGGTTTACTTAGGGGTTTTTTTGTCTTTCCTTACAGTGTGACACTTAATGCAAACAAACTTTTATAGCTTATTGCAGTTTTTGTGAAAGCTGAGAGAGAATGTACAGTACAGGCCAAAAGTTTGGACACACCTTCTCATTCAATGCGTTTTCTTTATTTTCATGACTATTTACATTGTAGATTCTCACTGAAGGCATCAAAACTATGAATGAACACATGTGGAGTTATGTACTTAACAAAAAAGGTGAAATAACTGAAAACATGTTTTATATTCTAGTTTCTTCAAAATAGCCACCCTTTGCTCTGATTACTGCTTTGCACACTCTTGGCATTCTCTCCATGAGCTTCAAGAGGTAGTCACCTGAAATGGTTTTGACAGTCTTGAAGGAGTTCCCAGAGGTGTTTAGCACTTGTTGGCCCCTTTGCCTTCACTCTGCGGTCCAGCTCACCCCAAACCATCTGGATTGGGTTCAGGTCCGGTGACTGTGGAGGCCAGGTCATCTGCCGCAGCACTCCATCACTCTCCTTCTTGGTCAAATAGCCCTTACACAGCCTGGAGATGTGTTTGGGGTCATTGTCCTGTTGAAAAATAAATGATCGTCCAACTAAACGCAAACCGGATGGGATGGCATGTCGCTGCAGGATGCTGTGGTAGCCATGCTGGTTCAGTGTGCCTTCAATTTTGAATAAATCCCCAACAGTGTCACCAGCAAAACACCCCCACACCATCACACCTCCTCCTCCATGCTTCACAGTGGGAACCAGGCATGTGGAATCCATCCGTTCACCTTTTCTGCGTCTCACAAAGACACGGCGGTTGGAACCAAAGATCTCAAATTTGGACTCATCAGACCAAAGCACAGATTTCCACTGGTCTAATGTCCACTCCTTGTGTTTCTTGGCCCAAACAAATCTCTTCTGCTTGTTGCCTCTCCTTAGCAGTGGTTTCCTAGCAGCTATTTGACCATGAAGGCCTGATTGGCGCAGTCTCCTCTTAACAGTTGTTCTAGAGATGGGTCTGCTGCTAGAACTCTGTGTGGCATTCATCTGGTCTCTGATCTGAGCTGCTGTTAACTTGCCATTTCTGAGGCTGGTGACTCGGATGAACTTATCCTCAGAAGCAGAGGTGACTCTTGGTCTTCCTTTCCTGGGTCGGTCCTCATGTGTGCCAGTTTGGTTGTAGCGCTTGATGGTTTTTGCGACTCCACTTGGGGACACATTTAAAGTTTTTGCAATTTTCCGGACTGACTGACCTTCATTTCTTAAAGTAATGATGGCCACTGGTTTTTCTTTAGTTAGCTGATTGGTTCTTGCCATAATATGAATTTTAACAGTTGTCCAATAGGGCTGTCGGCTGTGTATTAACCTGACTTCTGCACAACACAACTGATGGTCCCAACCCCATTGATAAAGCAAGAAATTCCACTAATTAACCCTGATAAGGCACACCTGTGAAGTGGAAACCATTTCAGGTGACTACCTCTTGAAGCTCATGGAGAGAATGCCAAGAGTGTGCAAAGCAGTAATCAGAGCAAAGGGTGGCTATTTTGAAGAAACTAGAATATAAAACATGTTTTCAGTTATTTCACCTTTTTTTGTTAAGTACATAACTCCACATGTGTTCATTCATAGTTTTGATGCCTTCAGTGAGAATCTACAATGTAAATAGTCATGAAAATAAAGAAAACGCATTGAATGAGAAGGTGTGTCCAAACTTTTGGCCTGTACTGTATATTTGAGAAGAACCATATAAACAGCATCTGTAAGATGAGGAGCAGGAGATGCTTCAACATACAGCAACAGGTTTGTCATAGCCAAGCACAAGTGTTAAAGGCCCCGGTGCATTACTGTGCTTCCCCTAAGGCTGACTTGGCCCTGTCAGTCCCTTGATTCACGATCGGTGCTTGCCTTGTCTCTGCCAGATATATATCTGTGTCATTAGGTGATAGGTTGTCCATAGTTTCTGGACACAGGCAGACCGCAACCATGTCAACACAGACTGTAATTCACTCAGGACAATGCCCGTTGTCCTCATAACCGCTTGTCTCCGAGGACGACGAAACATGAGGGCCGTGTTTCATATTACCAGAATCAAGAGCTGCACATGGATAAAACCAATCTCCCTCTCTGTGATGCCTGCAAGGGCTTTATTTCATCTCAGAGAACTATTTTATCTTGCTTCCTGTTTTTATCTCCTCATGAAACTGACACCTGCTCACACACACACAGACAGGCGTACACACACATTGGCAGCAGATCCCAATGAAGTGCCTAAATATGGTGAACAAAAGGTCTGCAGGGGAGTGAAAGGAGAAGCGGAACAAAAAACAAATAAGTAATGAAATTATAACAATACAGAGAGAGGGGGAGATAGAGAGACAGAGAAAGAGAGAGAGAGTAGGGTTGCCACAATGGTGAGGAACAATCGCGCCGCGTCAATGGAAAAAGGGAGGTGGGGGGGGAGAGGGCTATCTGGACAATAGAGCCGGTGACAGGAGCACAATGGCTGCAGTGTTTTCAATTAGACATTATCTCATAGACAGAGTGGCAGGTCTCATTGTGCAAGGGGGCTATTTCAGGGCTGCCTTTGTGTGGGGCAGTGCCATATTCCCCCACCCCTCCTCGACCCTCAACTCCCTGAATCCCTCCCACCCCCCCGCACCCTCGCCCCCGCAGAGGCCCTGTTATCTTGTGTGCCACTGTGTGTATTTGTGCATGCATGTATGTGTGTGTCCGTAGACAGAGAGCAGGCCTTTTATGTGGCTTGTTATTTGCTTTCCATCAGCGCAGGGCAAAGTGTATCCTGCTACATGTGCCTGAGCTGCAGACAGATGGAGGGAGAGGGGAAAAAAACGGGAGGCGGGAGGTGATGGTGTCTGATGGCGGGAGGATCTGACCCTGTCCGACTGACCTGTGATGTTCAGGCTCACTGTTGAGTCGTGTTTGCCAACGCTGACCGAAGTGCCCTCCGTCCTCCAGAGACTTTCTGTAGAATATTGTGCACATCGCTATCGACTCAATCAGGTCATATGTGGTCTCCGTATCTCTATAGGGTAATGTGTGCAAAAAATCAGCTCTCGCCTTCGGCCTCACATGCTTCCGTTGTGTTGTATTGCTGCATTCAGCGGATGGAGGGTCGGAAAAAAAAGGGTGTTGCGGTGTGCTTGCTTCTCAGAAATAATGTGAACTTCGCTTATCGGGCTGGAGCATCTGTAACATGTTGACACGCTCACAAAAACGGTTGTTTTTCAAGAGTCTCATTCAGTCGCCCCTGTGCGGTTTGCTATGTGTGTATGTGTGTGTTGTTTATCACTTTGGCTTTTTGCATGTTGGTTAAGACACCTTGTTCTGTCTAAATGCACACATAAGCAGACCTGTGCTATCGCTGTGATATTGTGTCAGCTAAGCAGAATAATCTTCTGAGGTTTTTCCACTGTTGGTGGTTATCTCAGAGGGGGCCCCTCCCTCTGGTTTACATGGCACGTATTAGGCTGGGTGTCATGGGTCACACTGTTGCGGGTAAAGAAGATTGCTATAAAACTATACTAACAGCTTGGAGGTAAAAGGTTGAATCAAAAGAAAGATGTCTATATAATCACACACTTTAAGTGCTCATGCTTTCATGGAGCATTTTTTAAAGAAATGAATTGCACTCAACAACCTACAACCTTAAGCTCATGGGAAAGTGCAGTTGCTTATGGAAGAAAACTGGATGAAATCAGATGTAAGTGGGTCTTATTTAAGTCATCAATCAACGCCACCATTAGCTGTCTAGCATCATTGTTCCGGTGTTTGGATTGGATTGAAGGATTTCAAACTATAGGTCCTTGTAATTTGTGCTTTCATACTGTCTTGCTTGCTCCATCACTATTGCTCTTGCTGACTTTTTAGGATCTACACTTCAAATGTATCCTCACAAAATAATTAGAATGATATCCTACTGATGAGCACCCCGCAAATGACGTTACGTCCTTACTGTAAAGTTATGTAACTAAAGTTACGGAGGTTAGATTTAGGCAGGTAAACTTACTGTGGTCAGGTTTAGGAAAAGACACATGGTCTGGACGTATCTTAAAATGACTCAAAGTTTACACGGTACTGAACTCTGGTCTCCTGGGAGGAAGTCTGAAATTGGAGTGCTGGGAACTGCTTCCTTCTTTACCCCTGTCAATGCATTGGTCACGTGATCACAGTTATGTTAGTGGGTTATGCATGAATTACTGGCTCATAATAACGTGGGATATGTATGAATTTTGGTGCGTTACTTTTCTTCGGAAAACGCACAAACCATGTGATGCGATGTGATGTGATGGGGCCTACTTACTAATAAGGGAAATTCCCAAACAAAAAGAATCAGCTCACCATCACTACAGGTGAAAACAGAGAAGGTGGGAGATTAACTGACTTGATATGTTATGTTTGAACTCACTCTGTAATCAGGTGAGCAATGTGACATGAAAATGTTGCAGAACTTAAAAATTCCACTTTATTTTAAAGGAGATTGGATGATTGGTATTTTTATTAAAAACAACACAGTAAGTAAATGACAGATAAACTCTGGGTGACATAAAAGCTGTTAAACATCCTGAGATGCTATGAAAATCCAGTTAAGATGTGACAAAAGGACCTTGACTCGACACAAGACCCTTTAATACAGCTTGTTCAAGGCAGAAATGTTGCTCTGTTATTCTGCTTCACCATTCTTTCTAAAAGGTACAGTCACAAAATGGCAAATGTCTTTCCTTTAACCTAGCAGCAGAGGTAGTAACAGTGCTGAATCAACATCAGGACAGCCAGCAAGAGGGGACGGGTGTGAGGTTTAGATGACAGGTTGTCTGTGCAACCCATTGCCGAGAGATTTAAACGCAGCTAGAAGCAGTTAGCAGCTAACTCGAAGAAGAAGAACAACAGAAAATGTGTCCGCAAACTGGGGAGATAATGAAGGCGGGGGGGCTCCTTACCTTCCGAGCAGAGGATAAGATCAACCGCCATAAAACAGGGATGGTAAGTGATTGTTATCGGCATTTTATTTCAGGGTTATTTAGAAAGCACTGCCAATGCGTATGATACATGTTACACTAGAGGCTGACACTGTTGTGTTACAAGCCATGTCCATCACGCCTCTTTTGCGCTTGCGATGTCGGCATGCTATTTAAAACCACACACTGGGGTGGCATAGTTTGGTTCTGTAAGAAACAGCGGCATAATGGAGGGTCTTCATTGCGGCCCTGTTGCAGGATTTTTGCATGAACAGGGCCACTAACATACTGTATGAGGAAAGAAAACATTATTTCATATCTGGAAGTGATTATCTTAATTTTTTGGGGAAACTGGAATTGGAACAATATATATATATTACCTTTGACACAGCACATAGTTTTGATGGACAGAAAGACAAAAAAGAGGAAAAAAATCTGGTTAAATTCATAAAAAACAAAAGTCAAAGCCTATGTTGTATTTTTATATTTGCATTGTACTTGATACATGCATTAATTATATTTTATACATAAATTTAAAAAAGACCAATGCCTGAATTTTCTTTTTACTTAGTCCTCAAAAATCAACAGATTGAGATTATTTCACAACTGTACTGAGATTGCTGACTGCTAAAAAAAAGAATGACTACAACAATCTTAAAAATTAGGATAATACTAAAGGCATATGACACAAAAACATATCACAGATCTGACAAAACCAGAGATTAACCTGTATCAGCGCGACAGTGAGAACAGAGGTGGAAAATGGGAACCACCAAGATAATTTGCAGACTCAAACATACTGCTGGGTATCAGGCAGAAGGAACAACATATCACTTTTTGGTCTCAAACCTTTATTGTTTTGTCATAAAATATGTCTTCTACCAGTCTGTATCTGTTTTTGTAAAACTCTCCAGATATTGATCTGACAAAAGTTATTTACTAGTAATGATGATCGAGGATGTTTGAGTGACCACTGCTGCTGGAAACACTGACCCAAAACCTCCCCACGGCAACGGCTGTAGGCCTACTTTTTACTCTCTTGTCCAGTGTTTCTCGTGGTTTATTTCCGTGCTCTGAACCAGTTATGTGACCCAACAAACTCTGCGTGTCTTTGTGAGAGTCATTTTGTGAGGATGACAAGTCTCTCTCAGTGGTTTCCAGTCACCATAAAGAGCGTGCTGGTTTTGACTTTGACAGCAGCTCAATGGTTATCTGCTGTACTCTGGTTTAATCGGTGTTAATCAATGAGATGAGCTGCTGCGGTGTTTTGATGAAGAGATAGCATGACTGAAAACCTTTTCTCTTGAAGGTGACACTTTGCGTGCATTTTAAAGACAATCATCTAGGATGTTTAAAGTTCCATAAACAAGGACATAGTCTAAATAAAGATACCACAGTGCATTAATGCTCACATTTAAACAGCTTCCAGAACTGTTGTGAACTGTTTTAAAGTCCTGCAGACTGATACAACCACAGGTGTCTTAATTTTTATTTAGGAGTAGTATTTACAGAGGTTTTCATTGTTGGTGTAGTCCATCTCCTTGGCACCTATCGCTTATTAAAATATTTGCTGGGTATCATCTCGGACGTGCCTAATTTAAGTTGTTTAGTGTGCGTATTGTGTGAGGTGCAGAGAGAAGCGGCAGGTAGGCTGTGCAGTCAGCAGCCCTCAGATAGATATCTATCTAATGGCTGAGTGGAGATAGCAGTCGAGTGACCTGATTCCAATCTCTACCATCAGGATCTGACAACCCCAGAAAAGAGGGGCAAACTGGGACACAGGAAGACAGTGTGGGTAATTGACTTCAGTTGAGGTCGGGGTTGTTATGACATGTTGCACCTAGATTACGTTGGGCTGCTCATACACAACAAGCCTCCAGCAACTGCCACTGCGGCCAGAGGGGCATGTAAAAAACCCATATTTGCTCTCGTAACATATTTGTCATATACCTCAGTTACATTTCAGGTGAATTGTCAGACATTGCAAACAGATTGTAATAGGCATGAATAAACTTTGCTTCCTATTAAATTAAATCAAGACAATATATGTTCAGTGTAACATGATGAACTTTACTGATATGTGTATATTACTGTATGTATTGTGGTGCCTTTTACAGATTACAGAGCTGATGTCATCCGCAGCACAGTCACCCATTACTTGATTTTTCCACATGTATTTCATTTGTATATATTGCAAAAATCTACTTATATCTGTACATCGACTGAGATACAGATGGGCGACACATTTCAGCTTCAACGTTTCTTGTCATAGATTCACCTGGATAAGTGTTCTTTTAAAACTTGTTTTGCTGATGCTGGTGGAAACTGTCTAACATATCATGCCACAATCTCATATATTGTAGGCGTTCAACTGAGTTGATATCTGGTGATTGTAAAGGCCATAACAAGTGAGTCACATCATTTTTATGTTTATCAGATATTCAGTGAGACTTTGTGTCCCTCTGTTTCCGAATCTGAAAAAAGAAACACTTAAAAAAAAAGATCTTAAATGAAATGGCTGTAACATAAAAAAAAAAAAAGTTCTTAAAATGACATGCACCAGGGTGTAAATTATTCAAGTGTGATAATGAAGAAATCAAATGTGTTTGATGTATTATACCTGATTTAATGTTTGATAAATGCAGCTAATTTTCTGTAGTGTGTCACCGGTACAGAGAGTAGAAAAGCCTGTAATTACTGATGGACGTGTCATTTTGTCTAATATATGTTGATCACTTTTTAGCATTTTCCTCTTCATATTTGTCTGTTTCTGCAGTGATGGATACAAAATCAATAGCTGTCTTAAATGGGACAGCACTAATGCACAAAACATCTTGATTAGAATTTTCATTAGAATAATAGTATTTGATATTACTTTACGGATTAAAAAAATAAATTAGCAAAGTAAAAAGGAACAACAATATTCAAGGTAAAAAGGAAAAATAGATTAAATATGTCGTTGTATTTAAGATTAAACACATTAAACTGAAAAATAAAACAGTGATGGGTGCTTCATGTCTAATTTGTTACATGTAAGCTATCTGGAGGGCGATGGAGTGTGATGTTACAGATTCAAACAGATTCATGCATGGAACTGGAACCTGACAGCTTAGCAGTTTAGATACTAATATTGTGTTAAATAATAAATAAATAAATAAATAACATATATATATATATATATATATATATAAAGAAGATATAAATATAAAGACCAAACCAACAATAAATTGATCCTCCTGACATGCACTGTGTGATATATCTTATGACTCTGTGCCATGTTGTCAAAAAAACACACTGATGAGCCAAACTGTTGCAACGGGGTGACATCTTCCTTCATTACCATGACGACACACACACTGCACTTTATTTTGAGTAAATTCCTATCAGATGTGTATGAATTCACTGCTCAAAATTGTCCCCAACTAGTGCACCACTTACTTCTGTTTGACTAACGTTTACTAAAAAGCAGTGTTTTTTTCAATAGATAGCAATAAAAGTCACAAAAACAGAGAGAGGGCATGCTACAAGATAAGATGATTAGAGCTTTATTTTTTCTTTCTCCCTGATTCTCTCCCAATTTTCACTCTGCTTTACTCTTTTTGGTCTCAACTCTTTGGTCCCTAACTTTGTCTTTTTGTCATTTGGTATTGGACAGGTGTGAGAGGTTTTTCAAGGAAAAAAAACTGTCTGCTGCTGCTGGAAATAAGGTTGATGAGAGCGTTGAGAGTGAACCAAAACAAAAAGCTGAAAGGGTTTGTAGAGCTGAGGGGAACTGCACAGCTGGGTTATAATTCTCTGTGAGTTTGCCACTACAAGCAAAACCTATCATATTACACAATCATTTGATCCATTCCTATTTCAAATTATTGATTAGTACAACTTTAGTAATTATGCTCTTGTAAATGTGATGATCTACTGAGGAAGAAATCTGAAAAACAGAAATTAAGATGTATCTAGATGAGCTGAGAATCTCTTGGTAATCAGATTGCACAACTAAAAAAAAAAAAAAATCAAAGTGAACTGCTGACAACAGATCAGTGACTCTAACTTTCCATGTGTTTGATAAACTGTAATTCTGTAACTACCATTTTAAACATGAACCTAGGTCAAAATAAGACAGTGTTACAGGTTGCTGTATGTTAAATACCCATTTACTCTGTACCTATTTATATTCTCCTTTTCTCTGCTGTATTATTTGCTGTTGCACCGGCTCAATATCCTCAAGGGAATAATTAAAGTTTCATCTTCTAAACAACCTGGCACACTAATATGGAAACTCTGGTGCTCCAGGAGTACAAATAAAGGTTGAAGCTGTATAGTACAGAGCATGGTAATACAAGGCTACGCTTGAACCTACAGCTAACAGTGGCTGAGGGTGCTGCAGCATGGCCCAGCCTGGCAGAACAAACAGAGCGGGTTGGCACTGCTCAGCAAGGCTTGGCCAGCTTCAGCAGCCTAGACAAAGGTACACGACCTGAAAGGCAGGAGGCAAAATAAAGCTAGGAGATTGTAGAGCTGGCACTATGCTTTCTACTAAAACAAAACTGCGTGGTTTGTATGGACAAAATGACAATTTTGGGGGGGGTATGTGCTCCATAGGTTGTGGTCTCTCCTGAATGAAGTTTAAACAAGAGTTGAACTACCATCATTTGAATTTGGTATTAAAGGGACAGTTCACCCTAAAATCAAAAATACAGATTTTTTCCTCTGACCTGTAGTGCCATTTATTAACCTGGATTGTTTTGGTGTGAGGTGCCAAGTTCTGGAGATGTCAGACATAGAGATGTCTGCCCTCACTCGAATATAACAGAACCAGATGGCACTTGGCTTGTGACATTCAAAGTGTCATAAAACTACAATACAGTTACAGGTACAGCTGCACAGCTACAATACAGCAATGTCTCTTTCCAGATCTCATGACCCTGTTACTCAAGATAATTCACAGACTGTGTTGTGAGCAGTTTCATGTAGGAACTATTTTCTTTCAACTGAACTACACCCACCAATCATATCACTGTGCAGAAGGAAGTGTGCATCTACTCATGGTCAAGAGGCTGGTACGAGATATAAACATTAATGGCGTTCTCCTCGGCTGAGCTGTAACACTAGCTAGCTCAGTGGTGGCAGTTAGCTAGCAGTCATTGCACGCTTCGGTTAGCAGATGAAACCAGGTCATGCTGTTGAGTTTTTAATTTTCTTTTTCTTTTTTAAGCTAAGTGCCATCTGGTTCCATTACACTGAAGAGAAGGCAGACATCTCTCCAGCTGATATCACGCTAAATAAAACCCACGTTTGACTGTACAAACACTGCTAGAAAAGTGGCCATCGGTTGTTAAAAACAGGCGTTGTTGTTGTTTATCTGGAACAGTGCTCTGCAGTGGTTTTTAGCACTGCAGCCACCCTCCCCTCCACCTCCTGATGACAAAGTCAGTTCATGTACTTTCTTACTTTTGAAACATTGATATGATATGTATCATACGCATCCATGGTTTGCAGAAACGTCCAATGCAAACATCTTCTTTTGGCAACTGGACTGTAAATGGGCAATGTAAAAAGTATGCAGAATTAGCTTTGTTAGTAGTTCCTGTTTGCAAAGTACCCACTGATGTACAGACAGCTAACACTGGATAAATGTGATACTGAGATAAACTTAAAAATGTGGTGATTCAAGTTCTAGGGCATCTTTTTTCTATCATGTATATGTAGTCACACTAAATGTAAAAACATGTTCATCATGACTGTGAGTTTGGATTTGACTGAGTTATGACTCAGAGAAGAATTACGGATTTTAATGCAAATTACAGCAACCAGGCATTCGCTTAATTACCTTCATTGCTACTCCTGCTGCTGACTGTATTGATAAGCGGTCAAATCAGTGGCCAAACCGCAATAAATACCTTCCTGTTTTTTAGAACACCTGCATATGTCTGTCCCTTTCACCTCACACAGTTTCTTTGCTCTAAAGCAAGAGTGTACTTGAGCATGAAAGTTTAATTTTAAACGTGAAAACCATAGTTTGACAAAGTATTCTCAACTCAAATTAAATTCCTGCTGATGAAGACTGCGAGATGTCGCTGAAGGCTCATGAAAAAGCTAGTGAGCGGAACTTGGGTTAAAATTGTTTCATCAATGCATAGGCATGTCCTTACACAGAGATGTAGTTGACCATATTTTATGTGGAATTTTGGTTGACTTTATTGCATCTTGATTGAATGTGTGGGTGTGCTATGTTCCTGTCCTTGAGAGAGACAGTCTCAGACCTTCAGCATTCAACATTATCGTGAATAAGGTTACATTGGTCATTCATACTTCTTCAATAGGTTTGTTCAGGGCTGGTACTTACTATTCGTTGAGAGATGGGGTTAAGTTAAGGTTAGGGTTAGACATGAAACGCTGAGGATTACATCATGTAGAATTCAATAAAAAACGTTTCTTTAGAAATGAATTTAAGCAGACTCTCATGTATTCAGCTACATGTATGTCTGTGTACAACTGAGTGGATTTTTGACACAAATTAAGTTTTTAATGTGTATTAAAACACAAAGACAAATTACTTTTATAATTTCATAATCTCAGTATCACTTAATGGCAAACAGATTTTTGTTTTGTCTGATTAAAATGTGGCTGAGAGCTCTAAAACTGTAAATTCCCAATTTAATCCAACACCATGTCCAGCAAAAAGAAAATGTAGTGGTATTCTCATTAAAGTGCTACTCATGCCAGCAGTGGCTGATAAACATTTGCTTACGTGACTAAAAACAAGTCAAAGTGTCTGTGAGTGTGTGTGTTTTGCATTTATGGAGAACACACACCTGTTCTTCAAGTGAATTTTGTGTCTTGGACTTTAAAAGGAGGAGGTTTGTGGACTGAAAGTAACTTTTAAACTTGTCTCCAGGCTGTGACAGAATCACATCTGGCTCCACAACACCAGGATGAGAGCAGAAAGTAGCTGAAATAACTGCGTGTCAGTTTCTGTGTTGTGTTGGCAAACACAAACAGGACATGGTGAGTGACTTTTGGTAAT
This sequence comes from Epinephelus lanceolatus, assembly GCF_041903045.1. NCBI lineage: Eukaryota > Metazoa > Chordata > Actinopteri > Perciformes > Serranidae > Epinephelus > Epinephelus lanceolatus. The sequence continues at coordinate 12,944,831 of NC_135734.1, forward strand.
TTTGAGGCCAGAGGCACATGGCACAGCTGCAGTGGAGCTAGCACTGAGGAGGAATACATTGTCAGTAGATATGGCAAGTCTGGCTTAATTTGAGACTAATGAAATTCCCTCCTTTCCACTGCGCTGTGCGCCACAGCACTCTGATAGCTCCGTTGTGGAGGAGAACAGTCCAAAACATGTTCACCAGAAACCCCTCCAAGAGAAAACTGATATCTGAGGTGCAGAATTGCTACAAGCAAATACACTCAGTGGCCACTTTATGAGGTACACCTGTGGATTCTAATGCAGTCCCAAACGACTGCCTTGAAGTCTACTTTCATGCGTGCCTATTATGTTCAGGTTTTTTCTTCTCTATCATAGAGACCTTAATTAAATTACATGTTTTAACATTGACGTCATAACTAATAGTGAGGTGTTTCTGAATCTTTCTGCATAAATGAGGTGAGCATATAGATTGTATAAAATAATGGACATAGCCACCATGATGTCACCCACTGGTTTGTGAACTTACAGTTTGAAGCCTTGAGTTTAGCATTTTGGCCATTGCCATCTTGGATTTTTGGAGTCAGAAGTGACCATACTTGGACAAGAGGGTGGCACAAACCCTGAGGCTAGCTGCTATCATGGTTAGCACAGCATACATTTAAAGATACAGTTAACTGTGATGATGCTAATGCTAATTTCCACTAGTGAAAAAAAGGCTTAAACCATCAAAACAAAATGTAATTACTGGAAAAAACTGAACATCCAACTTCCTGGAGGGCCTTTTAGTACACAAAATGCTGCACGAGCCTTTTTTATTTATTTATTTATTTATTTATTTTAGGTGACCAACATGTTTCATTTAACTAACCCCCCATGTCCTCGGGTCAGGCAATTTAGGTAAGCTTGTACGAAAAAAATTGCAGGTTTTGGGCAGGTGGGTCATAAAGTGACAAAGCAATGTTCTTAGTAAGTTATTAATAACTTACAGAAACATTGTGCAATAATCCAACTTCCATCTTCTCTCAATCTGATGTAACCGTCCCTCTCTCTGTCTCACTCACACAGCAAGCAGCTTAATAACCAGCGCTGCTGCACTCACACTTTCTTCTTATTCAGATTTTGACCCGAAAAATCTGTTTAAGTTCAGCATAGGCCGAGTTAAATCTCTCCAGTCTTAGGTCCTGTTTATACGACAACGATTTCAACTGAAAACGGTAAACTTTAGTTGCGTTTTGGCTGATAGTTTACACGACAGCGGCGTTTTGGGTGCCTGAAAACACAATGTTTTTAAGACGGTTTCGAGGGTGCAATTTTTTAAACTTGCGATATGCAGTTCCTCTGACCAATGGCGGACTCCCGAGCTCTGCTTGTGCTGCTCACCCAATTGAATTTATCAACGCTCCAGCAAAGTGTAGATTTACTGTAGCAACTCCACCTCGTTGTCCGTCCAGACAAATGTTCATGCGGTTGCCTTTTTTTTTGGTTTATACATCACCGCTCTGTAGAAGGAAGCGCATGTACGCAGGAGCGTGTTGTTTCATTGCAAAGTCACACCACCAAATACTGGCCTGGCATACTGCAGCCTTTTTGGTCATTTTTGTGGATCCGTGTGCACAGCAATTGTTATCAAAATGTTGTCGTCTGAACGCGGAACTTTTTTCAAATCGAAAATGAGAAACGATCAGCGGATTGCTTTAGTGTAAACATGGCCATAATGTCCATTACAAATATTTCCTTCTGCAAATATGTAAATATGCACTTCTGTAACGTCATTTTAACAAACCAATGTACACATCAGCTGTAAGCTTGAGATCACACTTAAGATGAAACCACTTAAAAGATGGGTGAGCACTTGCTGTCTTTCTACATTTGTAGTTTTTAAAATAAACATGATTTATATTGTGATATTTACAGGAAATATAGCCAAGAGCAGCTTGTCATTAGTGATGATTACCAGAAATTCAGCTCCAATTTACAGGTCATTAATTGAGGCATTTCTTTATGGGTGGTGCGGGTTGTAAAAAACCCTCACCGTGCATCAGTACCCTGTACGATTGACAGTGGTGGGGAAATCAGCTATGGAGACCAGAATGGTTTTTTGTACCAGGCTGTAAACATGTTAATTTCTGCTGCAAAGTTGGGCATTTTAACATGGGGATTTATACAGTCTATGGGATTGACTCACATTTGGAGCCAGCCTCAAGTGGCCATTCAAGGAACCTCAGTTTTTGGTACATCTATAGGCCCGTTTCCACTGAAGAAGATCCTGGTACTATCTGGGGGGCAGGAACTACTACAGGAATGTCCTCTCACTCGGCCCTCTCAACCGCCGTGTCTCCACTGAGAGAGTGGAGTAGGAGGAAGGTTCCTGTAAAGTTACCAGGCTCTGTATGTGACGTAATCGTTGCGCGACCATTTTGACCGGGGCAACGTAGGGGCGTAGGGACACCATTAGCCGGTGGCAGTGTCTGTAATAACTCCAGTCACGGTCCGTGAAAAAAATATTTCTTCCAGCGGATGTCTTAGTTACAACATGATTGAGCTAACTGGAGTAGTTTCATGTTGTTTCCGACAACGGGAGGCTTTTAACAGATGACATCCTGATGTTAGCTTTGCTGCTGCTGTTAGCTGTCCCTGTCAGCTGATGCTTTCTAGACAAAGTGATTTCCCAAAACTGAATAAATACCACACATAGCAACACAAAACTGCTTTGCTAGCTCAATCATGTTGTAACTAAGATATCCGCTGGAAAAAATATTTTTTTCACAGACCGTTTATTGAGTTATTACAGACACCGCTAACAGCTAACGGTTAACCCAGCTAATCTAGGATAACCATGTTGTTATTTACAAAACGTCACATCCCGCCTTAAGTATATCCAATCAGTACCAAGTAATCCCCAAGCCCCAGCCAGGAGTTTCTCGGGGCCGTTCTGAGTACCTACCCCGAGGCAGGGACTTGTTTAGCCCCTGTAAAAGTTCCAGAACTGTCCTTCGGGGGTGGTTCCTGCGGTGGAGACACGTACCAATGGCCCCGGCCCCGTAAAATTACCTCGAAGTTCCTGCAGTGGAAACGGGCCTTATGTTGGCTTCAATTATCAGCCCGTGAGGGGCACCAGTCAATACAATACAGTCCATTACAACACCACCTTTGACCATCACCTCAGCAATAATTGGATTAAGACATATCGAACAATATGAGCTTTGTAAAAGGAACTCACAGCGGATTAGTTGCATTGAAAGCCAACTGAATGTTCAATTGTACCTAATACATCTGAATTTGCTTGTAAGAAAAAAAACACTGGTTAATTCTGTTCTCCAGTCTTACAAGATCTATTTGCACGAAACAGACATCTTTAATGTATGCGGCTCCTCCACAGTCCCCACAGCATCATGGTGCAAAAACTGACAGCTGTGTGTTGGATTACAATCATTCACACCCCAGCCATGTGCGTGTAGTTCAGATAAAAAAAATACTGTTTATTTTGTTCTTGCTTAATAGATACACATCAGTACAAAACGTATCTACAAAAAGTTGATCTTCGAATTGGAACTCCTCACGCACGTATAACAGCACATCCGCAAACAAACTGTCTCTGCACCCTGCGCTCTGCCCTGGTGTGAGCAAATGCAAATCCTGGTAATAATTGACATGAAAATTACACTTCACAGTTTGATTCTTACTGGAACTGCACCTCTGCCCCCACACTGACACAGTTAACTTCACTGTCTGTCACCAAAACACCAAACAGGCACAAGTGAATAATAAACCTGGAAAATTCAGCTTTCCTGCCTCAAAGTCCCACCATGAGCTTTAATGAAGACACAGCCCGTAGTGTCTTAGTCTGACCAACATTTGGACAGAAAATGTGTCAAAATGTGTTTTTCTTGGTTATACTGTGATTTGATGTTTTACCTAAATCTTCTTTCTTATCTTTGACAAAAAGACATGTCCTGATTATGACATGAGGCACAGTTTGAAATGCTGCTGTTACATCTACCAGCATGGTATGGATACATGAACACTGAGTTTATAAATATATATATATATGAATATGCTATTTTGTGGAATGAACAACTTTATTATTGCCTTTGTTTTTCCCAGTGTTAAAGGGCCTTTCTAATAAAAGCAGCTGAGCTATTTCAGACATTTTTAATATAAACACAGCAAACATCACAGAAATATCTGTTCACCAACAGAATATAAATAACTATTAAAATAAAAAGAAAATACAAATCATATAGTAGTATGCCAAAAAATTTAAGTTAGAGAAACTTGGACTTCATTTCAACACCCATGAGTCCAGACTCTGGTGGGCTGCAGCCTTCTCCTCACATACCAGACACATATGACATACTGACAATGTAAACTTTTGCCCTGCAGACACTGAATTTCAAAGCATGACTGACTCTACTAACAAAGCTCAAGGTTTATTAAAACTTCATCAGTGTATCCAGGTGCCAGCTGGAGGCTCAAACATCTGGTCCACCTGTATTTGGGTGTCTTTAGGTTTAGGTCAGTTAAGTTACTGTGGTTAGGTTTAAAAACGAAACATGGTGAGGTGTAACTTAAAATGACTCAGAGTTCACTTAAAGTTTGCATGGTTCAGAACACGAGATTCATGGGGAAAGCCCAGGTTTTTGTGTGTATACTTGCTGCAGCACAGTCATTCGTCGACACAGCCAAAACGCCCGAAACTGGTGGTCTCCGCAACCTGATCTCACAGAAATACGTGAAATGACCACGACCTCTTAACACCGCATTCCGTGGTGGCAGCACGTAATGGGTTGAAATTACGTGCTGCCACCACAAAAACAATGCCAATGTAAAGTCAGTTAGGGTCCTCTCCCGTGGTGGACACACGGATTCCCTGATTCAATCATGTCACGTCAACCTCGTTTTCCTCAATGATATCTTTAACATTCCTGTATACACACAAAAACGCGGAAGTGTTCTTGATATTAAAACGGCAAATACATTCCCCTGTTATAATTTCCCACCAGTAATAATAATAATGATAATAACGTGATAGTTGGGCTGTTCTAGATATTTGTTATAGCCTATTCAAATATTCAATCACAAAAACGCCGTTTCTAGAGAACTTGCTAAAATATCTGAAATGAACCATCATGCCTACTTTTTCTTAACATATTTCATCTAGGTGCAGTGTCATTACTAGTTCAGCTTTACCAGACATTTGATATACTCGGTAGATGTATCTTTTTATGACCCTGTTTTACAACAAGCCACAAAAAACCTACCATCCCAAAAACGCCGTTTTTAGAGTACTATCTAAAATAACTACGATTAGCCAATATCCTTGCTTTTTTTCTTAACATAGTCCATCTAAGTGCAGTGTAATAACTACTTCGGCTTTACTAGATATTAGATTTATTCAGTAGATCTAGCTTTTTACAACCCTATTTTACATGCTGCAAACGAACCTACTGTCCCAAAAACGCCGTTTCTAGTGTATTAGCTAAAATATCGAAAATTAGCGGACATCTTTACTTTTTCTTACCATAGTTCATCTAGGTGGAGTGTAATAACTAGTTCGGCTTTACTTGATATTAGATATACTCAGTAGATATATTTTTTTACAACCCTATTTAGAGCCCTACTTTGCAAATCAGAAGAACTACAACTATGTTGCTGATATGTATCAAACTGCATGGCGCGGTCCCAGGGAATTGTAGTTTTTTAAAAATCTAAGTGTTTTTCCCAGATTTGGAAGTTGTAAATATTGAATTGAGAGTACACTGTGGACTTTAAGGGGATGGTAAACACATTTGTGAAATCAGATTTTAAATATCTAATTTCTAAATGGGTGAAAATTAATTTTATACATATTTTATCCATATCTGACAGCACCCACAGTTGTTGACTACACTCACATGATAGCTGAGATCAAGAGCTCTCTATAACAGTTGGTCCCATGTCTGTACCCCCTTTCGTTGCTAAGTTATAAGCCCTGAAACATGCACTGAGGTCAAGGTTCAAAGGTCAATGGCTGAAAGCAGGAGCCATGTAGAATCTTCATACTGACATATGTTACTCTCCAGGTTGAGACCTTTCCAGTGATGTATTTGGTTTAGCTCTATGACGAAGTTTAGATTTTTTCATTTTTTGGACACAAGCCATGCCAGGTGTAGTTTCAGAGAGCACTTTGAAGGCCCCGTGTATAAAATGAGTTTTGTTTGTTTCTTTGCTTGTTTTTATCTTTTTTACTGTAGATAGTTAGTAAAATGAGTCATCCTCAGACAATACAATACTACTAAAAAGTAAAACCAATAATAACAATAATGAAATAAGCAAAAATAATATTAAAATCATATTGAAATGTTAAAATCTATTTACAGAGTGGAATTGTAGCCTAATAGATAACTTAGATAATATTTATTATTGTTTAGACACTTTATTATTGCTTAGATACTATTTAGCCTATTATTGTATTTACTTTTAGCATGTTCTACTTTTGAGTAATTTCCGATAAGTTATGATAAAAAAAATAAAAAATTACAGACTATAGGAGACAACCTCTTCAATGTCTCACGTCAATTAATTAACACGATTTGTCGGCTTTTTATAAAGCCTTTTTTTTTTTTTTTGCTGCTGTCTCCAGTTGAGAGTGGTGATTTGCTAAATACATTCTACAATAATAATTAGATTAACATTTGGTCTATAATATTGTTGGCTATATTTCGCATTTTAATTAAAAAAAAAACGGAAGAATAAAAGAAATAAACACCGAAATAATTACTTTTTTTTATTGATACTCCTCTCTGACACACACACACACACACACACACATTGAACACGCGATTGAATGAATGAATGAATGAATGAATGAACGAACATTGGAAGTGGTTCAGCCGCAGTCCCGCCGGCTGGCTCACATTGAGATTACATTTGTTTTTTATTACTAACAAAATGTTTTATATTGACTGTATGAATGGTTTCGTTTTCAAATAAATATTTGGAAACGAAAATATGCTTTGGTGTACTTTTACAGAGTTTTGCAATATAGCCTACCTGTATCAAAATGTATAATTTTCAGCAGCGGTTTGTGTGACAGCTGCCACGGTCGGACGTATAACCAGCGGGGCAGCCGCTGGTTCTGTGGCGCTGGCTTGGGGTCCACTCTCCCCTGGTGGAGTGGAGGGTGGCCGGGTTGCCAGGGGCAGAAGGCTCCATGTGATGGTGTTTCCTCTCTGGTTCTTCCGTGCTCAGCCTTATTTTTATCTTCTTATTTATTTATTTATTACTGGCGTTTGGATTCAGTTACGGCAGACGGATGGCAATCTGAAATGGAATGAAGCCCACAGACGGCGGACAGCAGCTACAAAACAGTAGTGGAACGCGCCCCATCCGCCCACAGCACAATGCTCTTAAAGCCCCACGCTATCAAAAGCTGGCAAAATACATTTATTTTATTTTATGGCCTTGACATTAACCTGTCATATTGTTGAGTTATCAAGGACACTTCCGCGTTTTTGTGTGTATACAGGAATGTTAAAGATATCATTGAGGAAAACGAGGTTGACGTGACGTGATTGAATCAGGGAATCCGTGTGTCCACCACGGGAGAGGACCCTAATTGACTTTACATTGGCATTGTTTTCGTGGTGGCAGCGCGTAATTTCAACCGATTACGTGCTGCCACCACGGAATGCGGTGTTAATAGGTCGTGGTCATTTCACGTATTTCTGTGAGAACAGGTTGGGTCTCCGCTAGAGGCAGACCACAGCGCTCAGACACAGAGGTCGTGAAAAGTGAAGAAGGCGGTGACACTGTATTTCCAGATGTAGTAGGCTATATACAAACATGCATGGGTGAGGAATACAGGTGCCTAATTGCGGATAAGGTCCAATAGCCTTTCTTCAAAACTATAGTCCGCCATTGTGATGACCTCCGACCTCACGTTCACGGTCTCTAGAGGTCTACTTCACACGAGTGCCTCTAGGGTTCATGTCAATATTGCATCTTGCACATGTGTCACGTGACCTCGTGTCAAAGTGAGCGGCCTATGTGCCAAACGACCACAAAATACACATGGCAGCCATGATGCGTACACGCACGCGTTGTCTGCAGCAAGTATACTTCTCCTCTTAGGCTTGCTTACATGAACTGAATTACTTACATGGTGTAAAATAGTCAATTGTCATGAGGAATCATACAAACTCTCAAGCATGATTTTTTTTTCCTCCATGGTTAAATACTTCTGAAGATGTCCATGTAATGTAATGCAATATAATTTAATATGGACATAGACAACTTAACTTGCTAGCGTGCTATCTAGCTAACGTGCTGTGCTTGTAACATTAACTCCTTGATTATAACAGAATATAACTTTCACCACTGCTCATTTTAGAAAGACCACCACAAGAAAACATGTCCTTAGTTTATGTTTATAAAACATACAATGGAGCATAGATGTTTTTTCTGGCTGCCAGTGATCAGCCATAGCTAACATAGCTAGTGGGCTAATGTTAGTGAGTCTTTCATTGTCCCATACCAGGATACAGACTGGAACCAATCTAACACCAATATAGTCAAAGAACACTTTTTCTTGCAATGGCCTTTCTAAAATTAGCAGAGGTGAAAGTTACTATATTCTGCTATGATCAAGGAGTTGATGTTATAAGCAGAAAACGTTAGATAGATAGCGCGCTAGCAAGTTAAGATGTATAATGTTCATTAAAGGAGCAATAAGCGAAATTCAGGACCAGGATCCGACATTACCTTTTAAGAAACAACGGTTGTTGGCGAAGTTGTCGGATAAAGAAAGGGACAGAACTCGGATTAACATTGGCCTTGCATTTCCAAGGTGGAGAGCACTGCAAGAGCTAAAGGGGCTACAATTTGGCTCAGAGCTAGCTCTTCTTCTCCTGGACAGGTAACATTAAGTAACAACATAAAGTCAAATGTCTGTTTTAATTAGTGTTACAGTAATGTTAGGCACATGTCGCTATGTCGATTCAATTAAATTTAATGTTACAATCGTAGCATGGGTTAATGTCTGGAACTTGAGTTATTAGCGGCTCGGTCCCAGCAATGGGTCAGGCGTTACGGTTGTGTTAGGTGAGTAGCCCGGCAGCCCAGCTAACGTTTGCAATTAGCATTGTAAAATGTAGCCCGGCGGGCAGCCCGGCGGGCTGTGTTTAGCTATTTCCCTGCCTACTTCAATGATGATGGTACCTGTAATAAATGTAATATATTTACTGAGATGGAGGCGAGGCTCAGTGACTAGAAGAGCTGGTAGAAGCGCTCCATAGCTGTAAGTTACTCCAGTGGCCGTAGTAGCTCTAGTGCTAACTCTGGGAGCTAACGCTAACGTCCCTACTCTTCTCCGTGAGCCGGAGCCGTGGCGGGCTCACAGGCTGACAGAGAAGAGTAGGAATGTTAGCGTGGCAGCCGACTAGTGCTAACGCTAACAGGAAAGCAAGGAAATAGCTAAACACAGCAGAGACCGAGAGTGAGTTAAAGACATCGCTAACTGCTAAACTAAGCCAAACTAAGTTGGCTGTTTAGGTTTTATTTCCTCGCCCCTGTGGCGAGTGAATCTGCCTGTAGTGAAACCTAACCGGTGCTTCTTCCTCAGGATCCACTTCACTGCTGCCAGCACAGCCAGTTAGCCTCTGCTAGCTTCCCAGCTAACGTTACGCAACCGGAGCACCGAGCCCTGGTTTGTTATTCAGGTTAATGTGGGAAGAAGCAGCGGGTATATCGGGCAGCTGAGTAAAGCTGAGTGAAGAAGCTGCGGAAGAAACACCGGGACCGTCTGGATGTAATAGTCCGTGGAGAGGCTGCGGTGCTTGGCTGCACAGATGAGGCGAGTGGGGTGGGGAGTGGAGAGCAGAGGTAGAGGGAGGAGTGGCTCATGAGACACTTTGTTTTAGTCTACAGGCAGTGCACAACAGCAAACCTAGCGGTGTAACCATTTCGCTTTTTGCCCCTTAAAAGATGTAGATCATATTAAACAGGGAGGTCTCCACAAGTATTAACCAAGGAAAATAAGCCGAATTCCATGCTTGACAGATGTGAGCTTTTACAATTCCTTATGACGATTAATTATTTTAAAATGCATAAGTAATTCAGTTCATGTCAGTCTAACACACACTCCTCTATTCAGCATCCAGCAGTGACTATAGCCTAAATATCAAGATTCTGTTTAACTTCAGACTTTCTAATACACATAGATCATAAACCTATTAATATAAACACGATTCAGAAAAACAAACTTGAGAAAAATAAACTTTATACAGCTTTTTACTGTAGCTCCCCTGTTTGCTTGCATTTGTTTACAGGCAAGTCTGACTATTTCAATATGGCTGTTGACGCATGATCCAGCAGCCAGTGAGGCCTATGTTTCTATATGGTTATATATAGCCTAGTTTAAACATTCACATGCATTCACACACCACAGCCATTGGGGGCTATTTGGGGTTCAGTATCTTGCCCAAGGATACTTCTACATGCAGACTGGAGGAGCCGGGGATCAAAACGTTAATTTTAGGATTAGTGAACAACCCACTCTACCTCCTGAGCCACAACTGCCCTAAACTGTCAATTCATTCATTCATTCATCTTCTAACCGCTTCATCCTCTTGAGGGTCGCGGGGGGGCTAGAGCCTATCCCAGCTGACATTGGGCGAGAGGCAGGGTACACCCTGGACAGGTCGCCAGACTATCGCAGGGCTGACACATAGAGACAAACAACCATTCACGCTCACATTCACACCTACGGACAATTTAGAGTTATCAATTAACCTAGTCCCCAATCTGCATGTCTTTGGACTGTGGGAGGAAGCCGGAGTGTCCAGAGAGAACCCACGCTGACACGGGGAGAACATGCAAACTCCGCACAGAAGGGCTCCCACGCCCGGGATCGAACTGGCAACCCTCTTGCTGTGAGGCGAGAGTGCTAACCACCACACCACCGTGCCGCCCACCTAAACTGTCAATGCCTATTATAAAAAAAAAAAAAAAAAAGCTTCATGCGACACTATCCCCAGTGGAAAAACAGCAAGAGGTTACTGAAAAACACTCAGGTTTGGTGGATAATAAGCCACTGGAATCACAGCAACTGGTTGCTGAAGAACAACTGGTTTTGTTGTTTCTGGGTCTCAAACATTGGTCTGTGGCTTGGCAGGCGTCTCGCCAAGGTGTCACACACCATCTCCTTGATATGACACATACATTGATATGAAACATATGAAATGCACAAATTTTACATAATGTGGTTTGCAGAAATGTACAATGCCAACATTTTCTAATGGTGACTGGCCTGTAACCAAAGTGCATTTGTTGCCTAAACCTAACCACAGACTGGAAGTGAAACCTGGGATTCTGGTGTCACAGTCCTGCACTTTGTATGTCCACCATCCACTCAGCCACCTCTCTGCGTTTCATTAACTCAAAAAAACATTGTCTCTCAACATAATCCAGACAGCGATCACATTGACACCACAATGTAATTATGAAAACAGTTTATTAATCTGCAAACATATTTTCTAGTTGACAGAGTTTCTTTCTCACATGGTTACATAGTAAAAGAGGGTGGTCAAAATCCACATTCCTCCTTTCAGGTACAAATGTATACTAAAGTTCAGCGAAAGATTCTAGACTTCTCTCTGAGTTAATCTGAACGTGTCGTATTTTTCTATTAAAAAGTCATCACATACAGTAAGAGCATTAAACAAGAGGAAAGCCTCTCAGGCTTCTCCACAGCAGAGCACAACATTGGTGCCATAGAAATGGCAGATTAAACTTGTGTGATTCAAACACATAATAAAAAACAATAATCAAAACACTGTGCTGTCACTGTCGGGCTACTCATTCAGTTTCTCTCCATTGTTCAGGTGCATTGTCAGAAACAACGGTGCATGCTTTTTAGATTAGGTGACACAAACAACACAACTATGTTTCAGTTTTCAAAGTAGTCAATGCCTGCTCAAAATGTTATTGTGTTCTGAGACTCTTCATGCCATTAATAAAAATCACATAATGCTGTGTGAAAAGCAAACGCTGCAACAACAAAAAAAAAATCCTCACTGAAGACCAGAAAAGGAAAACAAGCCTCTGTAAAGAAGCAGTTCATGCCTGCAATCATGTAGTGGTGGCAGGGAAGAAACGTATTTTAGGTAGTTCATAGAAAGGATGGCACGTGGCTCACAACCAGACGATCCTGGGTTTGAACCCGCTCACCAGCTTAACCTTAACCATCATGTGGTTGAGGAAGCACATAGAAAGACAGTTTAAAGATGTTTACCACTCCTATCTATATTGTTGCTGCCGTAGATTAAATGACAGTTTTGTATTCATGCCACCACGATTCAATTTGCTATTTTCTTTAAAGGCCTCCTACAGTGCATCCCTGTGTCTCACAGCTGCATTTCGTGCTCCTTCCGCTTCCATAGTTTGATGTACTATGGTCTGTCTCCTTTGTTCAGATGCATTATTGTGTTTCAATTTGCAAAGCAAATAGATGCTACAAACTCCTCAGTTTACACCTGCAGTGATGAACAAAACTGAAACTAGAGTCAAGAAAACATTTTAGACAGTGTGCAGGCCTATTCTTATTTTACATACACTGACATCAGACCATAGATCACAGCCTGATAAACATTGTATTGTCTAGTCCTGATAAAGGACCATGGGAAGGATGTTGAAAATATGAACTTACCAGATGGTAAGACATGTTGTACTGTCCTACAAGCAATGACAAAGCAACATCAAGTGGCCTTAAAGTAACCAAAGCATGATTTATCCAGATGGGAAAGATCTCTTCTAGTAAAGTCAGTACAAACCATCAAGGTAGTGCAAGACTTCATCGCTCATCGGCCAGGATGCTGCTGGGCAGTGGAGCACTTGGGGCTGCCACTGACGGCCAGAAGATATACTGCAGCAGTACTGGTGATTAAAACAATAACCTCATTAATAATATCTGTCGGAATAAATGGAGTAAGCTTTACAGCAGCCTTATGTTTTCCCTCTTTGTAGGTAGCTAAGAAGATACCATGTACTCATATTTTCCACATTCTTACAGTGTCTAATTTAATTTAACAAAGGCAGACCTGTATGTAGTATAGGGTTCTGGACCAGGGCTACACATTTCTTGGTGTGACACTGTAATAAAGTTTGGCAACTTTTTACTTTCATACATTGTTTTCCATTTCACATTTCAATATATACTCAGACAACAGTTTGTATGGTATCTAATAGGGCTGTACCCAAATATTCAGATATTCTAATATTCGGTTCTATGGGTAGGTATTCGTTATGAAAATTTGGTATTCTTTTTTTTTTTACATATTTTTTTGGTGCTAAATGTAGTCTTTTTGTTGTTGGTAAATGTAGGTTATCAATAAAAATAAAAATAAAACTTTTAAATTGCATTGTTAAAAATGCGAAAATATAGTATAGCCTACCAACGGAGCTTGTGCGCACGGCAGTGGATCAATGCCACGTTTTACCACTTTATCACTATTCCCTCTAACTTGTAGCTGTTTTTTCGTTATCTTTTGAATTTAATATGAATTATGGAACCGTTTTTGTCAACGTTTGTTTCCCCCGTTTTGTACAATAAATTATTGTTTAAAGTTTCAACAAGTTTCTTTTGGAGTGTGTGACACAAGTGTGTTTTGAAAACGGCCGCGGACTGTCACCTGCTCAACGCATCAGTACCTTCGGATGCCATGACAGTAATAGATTATAGATTAATAGATTATAATAATAATGTCAAAATATCATTTACAGACCAATTTAACAGACGATCACTGCTGCCCGACCCGCAGGTCCATTTGCAGGTCCCGCGGGTTACGGGTCAACCCGTGCATCACTACTCAGCTGAGTCTATAAAGGCTGTACACACAACAGTACGGCTGTAGACATTATATTCTATTCAAGCCGGCAGAACCAGCAGTGCATTGGCTCTACAGTGCACGGCACTGCTCTCTGCCAACCATTTTATTGCAGCACAGAGTGTCTGCCAGCAACCAATTACTTGCAGAGGCTTCCTACAACTTGTTTAATCAGAAGACAAATTAAACAGGATGACTAGCCAATGTGAAAATCAAAAGAAAGCATAGGATAATGTACTGAAGGAGACTGTTGTGCCATCACATTTTTTTTGTGGTTTGAGAGCAAAGATCTGGTTGCCGCTGTGCAAAACTCCGCAATACAATTAGGTACCGGACCCCCCCCCCCTCTAAATTCTGCCGAAGGTCCGAATGTTATCTAACGAATTAGTGCCCCACTAATGACATTACATACTTAACATAAAGTTACGTACTTAGTGTTAAGTTACAGAGGTTAGGTTTTGGCAAGTAGGGTTAGGTTTAGGAAAAGAAACATGGTGTCGACGTACATTAAAATGACTCATATATCACTTGTTTTCAAACAGTTAGCAACACTGGTCTCCTGGAGAATAGTCCTGTACTTTTTGACCCATACACCACCCCAATCTGCCCCCTTAAGTGGACTACTTCTTGTTTTACACCCCTCTGCGCGTTGGTCATGTAATCGCTGCCTTTACAATTATGTGGGTTATGTACAAATTGTGGTGCATTACTTATCATAGGTATATGTACTAACAGTGCATGGCAACATCCTGCACATTCTGATCCTTGCTGCATTTCTTACTTACTATGCTGCAACCTTTTTTGACTATGTTCCCAAACTGGTGTGTCCTTTTACATATGACATCACACAGATTATGGTGTCAAAGTTTTGTACAAAACTCTGCACTTCTACTGATCTACAGTGGGCTCTGTATACAGGCAAAACACTGAACCTCAAATTGCTCCAGATGGTTGGCTTGCATGCCTGCTGCCACCAGTGTATGAATGGGTGAATAAAAGACAAAAATTGTAAAGCGCTTTGGATAAAAGCACTATATAAATGCAGTCCATTTCCATATTTTCACACAGTGAATGAGCCAACACAGCAGAAACAGATTTTGTCTTTATTGGGAAAAGCTTTAGAATATGTGAGCAGAAGACTCTCAGGTGAAATCTACACTCAGTGCTGGCATATGTGTTAAATATTAAATATGTGATGAGAGCCAGCAATTATTGAGTTCAGTGAATGCTTTTGAAGTTGTGATCACTGCCTCATTGCATTTTCAGCCTAAAGGCTCTGTTATACTCCAAAGCTGCACTTTTACAAAGGACCAAATGACAGTGGCGTCATGCTGCTCCAGTGTGTTGTGGCTAGGAAAAGATCATATCAAGGCTTAAAATATCTGGTTTCTGTGGCGCAGTCTCTGCAAAAAATGCAGCAATGTCTTGGTAAAAACTGCTTTTTGTGCCACTATCCCCGGTGGAAACAGCAAAGCATTGCTAAAAACACAAACATTTGATGACTAAAAAGCTGCTAGAAATGCAGCGATGACTCACTAAAAAACTTGTTTTTAGCAAGTGGAAGCATGGCAGGTATCTCACCTTGGTGTTACACCATCCATCCCCTCCACCTCCCAATGACAAAGTCAGCTCATATACTGCATCGACTTAGAAACACAGATCTGATACATTTGAAATGTACAAATGAAATGTATTTATAGTTTGCAGAAATATACAGAGCCAAAATTTTCTTGTGGCAGCTGGGCTGATAAAAAAAACCAAAATGATAATGTGAAATTTAGAAGAATGTATGAATGCAAATTCAGCAACCTGCATGCAGCTGTGGAATCATGTAGTAGCCAAGCTCCTGATCAGTACAACAGTGTTGTCCATTGTTTATGTATTACTGGTCCACAAGTTGATTTAATCACTTGACCTGGTACACTGCTGTTAGTAAAAAAGCTTCTTGCATTCAGTAGCATTATGTCACTGTAATATTATCTGATGTTACCTGTACTTGGAGAAGGAATGAGTATGTTACATGATTAATGGTCGCAGTTGGCCATCTAGAGCCTCCTCTTGATGTTCATTAAAAAAATATGATCTCAGACCTTTTAGCTTCTCCTTTCAAGCTAAATCCAATGAACAGTGAGTGAAGCTAGCTTCTGAAGGACCAGAGCCACTGTGGTACAGACTTAGCCTTTGTGGTACGTGCTCTACATGTGAGCTGCAAGGTCACTTAGAAATGTGCTTTAATTATATTAAATTTATTGATCATGTGAAAACTAGGGGTGTGACGGGTCACAAAAGTCACGGTTTGGTTCGATACAATACAGTGGTGGCACGGTTTGTTAAGTTTTCGGTACAGCAAGTGAAAAAGCCAGAGAAATTTCCTTGATTTTTAAACTTTACTTTGGGCTTTTGTTTTTTTGTATAAAGCAGTTATTACCATCTGGCCAAAATAGGCTCATTAGAGTATGGATAAAATCAGTGATTTCTTTCCACACAAGTCACCTGTGAGAAAATACTTGTTAAAATGTGAAACACAACTGTGTAGTACTGAACTGTGGAGTTAGAGTATTGGGTTATTTTTCACCATGTTTGTGTCCAGCATTTTTTGGGTGGGCCAAAAAGCCTGCTCAGCGACACACTGAAGCCATCCCTAACATAATCCCTTCCTTACTATATAAAAACTGCTTTATAACTGACAACAGAGCACATAGTATCAGTGTTGTTTCTTTTGCTTACTGTCGTCAGTGGTGAGTTCGCTACATCCCACGAACTCTCTGAGTACATTGTTTAATAAATCCATACATAAGCATCTTTGTTAAATGCGACCATCACATAAACACAAGCTAAACAGCCATCACTAACGTACCTTTCAGTCCTTCTGTCCGAATCGGCTACCCTGCCCAGTGCTGTGGGTGTGTGCTTAATGCTAACATTAGCTGCTGTTAGCTGCTGAACGAGAGGCTATAGCCTCACAGCGGCTATTGGTCTCTGGTTAGGAAAGTGTGTGTCCTGTGCATTGTGCAACCATGCATGCGCATTGGCTTAGCTGCTAAGGAGAGTCTGTAGCTGTGCGGTGGCTCGTTCTTTGGCTTGTGTTCTTATCCACCACTCTCTCTTACCATCATCCCCATTATTCACAGCGAAACAGAAGTGGCTCCAAACACCAGACCTGTAGGTTATCGGAGGATCTTCTATTTCTGGTCTGGTAATGACGTTACTTACCATCTTGCAACGAGCTAGCTTAGTGTAGCTGCCTCACAGTGTGTCTTCCTGGAGTAGAATGCTCTGGTTTGGGGTCTGACAGTATGCTGCCTGTTCCATCATGTGGACTTAAATATACAGTTTAAGCTGTGTATATTATTTTCCAAATGTAACGGGATAGATCAATGTATCCTTCAGTTTATAATGCGTTCCAAACTGAAAGCGTCGCACTGTGCAGTTTAATACAAACACATGTACTGTTCCAGCCATAGTGAAAACATCTAACTTGTAATGTCATTTCTATAAGTCAGTAAGTAAACTGTTGCACTTGATCCTGTCCAGGGTCAATCGTAGACCTTTGCATGGATGCCTCCTGGACCTTAGGCATGGGTCATCTGTACCTTGACCCCCCTGACAGCAGGCCTGTCTGTCACACAGAATTAAATGTAACATCACTGTCTAGGACTTCCTGAACAAAACAAGCCAGAACTCCAGGCTGATGCTGAGGGGTCAGTTGATCTTACTGGAGGGTGCAGAGAGGTTCATATAGTGCTTGAAAATAGTCATGTCAGTCATGACATATCTGAGAAGCCAGAACATCACAACACAGAGACATCATGTTGCTTCAAAAGAAGCATGATCAAGTATGTACTTATATGTATGGCAGTACATAACAGTGTGTCTGTGTGTGTGTGTCTGTCAAAGAGAAAAAGACTGAAAAGATGAACTGAAGAGAAAAAAAGGGACATTAGTTTGAAAGCGTAAGAAAAGAGAAAAGTGGAAAAAAAAGGAAAGGGTACAAGAGAAAAGGGTAGATGGAGAGAAAAAAAGAAGTGTAGAAAAGGGTTTTGTAATCTCGGTATAGTGGTGTTGTGCCGTCTCCATGGCGACAGGCACAAAGGCCTGTGGTTGGCCATTGATGGCTAATTGTATTCTTCACAGCTCTTTTGTTAATTGTTGTCTGCCCAGCTCCCACTTCCTGCTGGGCCACGGCACAAAGCCACGAACAGGAGGGATTAGAAATGGCACATCAGCTCCCCCAATGCACCGCAGAGCTCTCTCTACCTCCATCTCTCCCTCTCTTTCATTCTCTCTCCTCCTCTCTATGTCCCTCTTTCTTTCTCTATCTCTCTCCATCCCCATAGAGCCGCGCCTCCTTTTATCTTCTCCTCACCGTGTGCACTCCCATGACCTCGCCGATTCTTTCTTTCTTTCCCTTTATTTCTGCCTTGATATGAGGTCTTCACTTCTTCACTCACATTTTTGTGACGTTCTGTCAGCTTGTTTTTCTGCTCTGCCTCCTTCACTGCCAGCGTTATTCACAGACACAGATAAGACCAGCTTACTGTACAACATGAACACACTAATGCAGATTAAAACTGCAGATACACTTAAAAGTAATGTATATCTTTTAATCTCAGTTGGGCCTTTTCATCACTAAGCCAATGTTTTCCACTACTGAAAACTTTACGCAGAGCTTCATGCAAACACTGATGTATGATCGAGAACTTTTCCTACTCATGAGCATGGTACAGTACTTACACTTTGCAGCCGTGTTAAGAAACTGTTCAGAGACAAGGTGGTGTCTGTGGTAAGAAAACTGTTTGTGTATGAAAAGAAATCTGATAAAGAGTCAAACTACACCAAATTACTATTCTATACTCCTCTGTCCTCTGATAGCAGACAGACCAAACATCAATGACAACAACTACTGTTTGATCAGATATATTAAAGCACAACACAAGCCATCACAGTGAATAGAACGAAGCAGAGGAAACGGCCATGTTCGCCAAAATGTTCCGTCAACTCAACCAAAGACTGTTGAAGTTTACTGTATGAACCACTGTGTGCTGTTTCCTATGACCACTGTTGGGGGATGGGATATGCTCGGAAAACAGCGCATCTTCAGTGGTGACCTCAAGGTTTATAGTAGATGTACAGGAACAGGGAATACACCCTCCTCCTGCACCTCTCCACTCTTTGTCACTGGTGAAGATTCTCAGTCATCCAGGTCATGGTAATCACAAGTCATAGGCAACTGGACTTGCTTGAGTTTCTTGAAGACGTTTCATCTCTCAGTTTTGGACTAAACGGAAGAAGCCTCTTGGATGAGAGGTGAAATGTCTTCAAGAAACTCAAGCAAGTCCAGTTGCCTATGATATAGCACTATGATCCCCTCTCTGTCCTAAGCCCCTCCCACCAGATGACCGTGGGCATATGCACATGCTTCATACAGTTACCTAGTGTTCACCAAACATTAATTTATTTAATCTTATTTCATTGTAGAATTGCCCACAGTGCATTCGCTCAGCCTCTCCTTGCTTGGCTCTCTTTCTGTTTATCAAACCACAAATAAGACAAAAATTAGCGAGCAAGCCACCCTGCCTTACACCCCGCTGATGTGGACTGCTGGAGAAGAACAGGCAGCAGTTTAGGAGATGGATCTACTGTCAGTGGCATTAGTAGCTCAAATTTATCCAGCGCAAACCTCCCAGCACAGGGTGTCACAGTGCGCTTGTGGCCAGAGGGGCCAACCTGTGTAACGGCAGCAACAGAAAGTTTGGTGATCCAGTGAAAGTGCGGGCAGTCCGTGCCCCTGTAGCTGGGGTTTGTGCTAGCTGGATTCAGGTTGCTGCATCCACTGACTGGGGGTCTGTCTCTGAAGCTGCTACCCGCTCTCCATCCAGCGAGGTGGTCTGTAGCAGCGGCGAGTGAGGCAGATGGCACACTGTGATTCAAGGCTCCAGCTAACATTAGCTAAATAAACGTGAACTTTAAGCCGCAGACGTGAGCCTTTAGCTCCAGTTGGCAGAAGGCTAACTATTAGCAACATTTTCTCTCCATCTTCAAAATGCTTCACTGATATTGTTACATGTTTTATTGCGTTCATTGTCAAACTGTCTTTTAAACTCACCCTGTGATAAGTCCGTCTTCCTTCTCTGGGTTGCCTTGCAGTGTAGGCAGTTGTTACCAATGCTGGAACATTAACTTTCTCTGCAGGATTCTCCGCCATTGAATCAGGCTTTCACTGAAGGGACATGCACATGCATCTGCATCTGCAGAACAGCCAATACCAGCGCTCTCTCTCTGAAATGACCCGTGATTGACTGAAATCTCCTGTCACAGCCGTGATTTTCTACAGCCTGAAAACAGTTAAGAGGAGTTGCAGACATCTTGTTTTCTCTCAGTCGATTTGAATTACCATATGCTCTAAGTTTATCATGGGAGTTTAACCCAATTAAACCAAAATGAACCAGCCTACTCCAGCTTTAATTACAACCAGTGAATCTGAGGATGAATTTCCTGTTTCAGCGCAACCTTCTGGCAGAGCTGTGATTAAAGGTGCCAATATTCTCCATCAGAACATGCCTGTCAGATAGTCAAACAGCTCCTACCAATACTTTCTTGCGTCCTAATTGGAGGGGCTGCATCTGCATTTCTGTTACTTTCCAAAATCCACAATCTGACATTCATGCTCACTTCACACAGTGGTTGGCTAGGTGTGTGGAGGTGAGAAAGTAAGTAGAGTTTGAACTTACCCCTTCAGCTCCTTTTTCATTCATCACACCACTATTTCTGTGACTTTTTGTGTGAACAACTGAGTGCAACACTATGAGTGCCTTTCACGAAAGGCTGTCTGAAAATGTGTTATCCTCATGTTGAATTGATTTTTGCATCTCACCCCTCTCACTGATGGCTGGCTTTTCACTGCACCTTGGAGCGTGGCCGTTTGGAACAGCTATAAACACATTTGCCTTCCAACATAGTTGGACAACAGTACTATAAATTACCAACTTGTTTTCTAGCTTTATCTATCCCTAACACTGCACTTTTGTTCATCTTTTACCTGCAGGTTAGAATCGTCAGTCCACAACAAACACTGATGCACAGTGTGCATACAGTAACTAATGGGCTGAATGAGTTAAACTCTTCAGCACTCTTATGATAAATCCTTCACTGACTGAACACATTAAAAACACTAGTGTGGACATAAAATGTAATTCAAACCACATTTTCTAATTTATCCACAGTTGTGTTTACAAAAGGCCATTTAAAACTGTGGAAATTAATTTCTAAATTTGTCTTCCTATGTTCCAAAGATCTTGTCATTTTCAAGGATACAGCATATAAAGTATGAAATGAAAGATGAAGGCATCCAGGATATTTTCATTTGATGTAACAGTGCAGCCATTAAAAACATGATTCTGGGTATGAATGTGTCATTCAGAGTAAGCATCTGGAAAAAAAGAAAATGCAGAATCCAAACAGAGTATTCAGTGTACTTCATGCACTGCTGTTGCGTGTGTGCATAAATCTACTTTTATAGGGAATTTAACGGAAAAATAAATGAAGTGATTTAAGGGTCACTGCACCCAAATTACACAAACAAGTTGTTTCCACACATGCTGGAAGTTTTGGACTATTTTTTGCCAGAACATCAATACAGTGGAAAAGAAATGTGACGCTCAAGGCAAAGAATTTTGGAAACAAACGGTTGCTCTGGATAAAACTTTTCTTTCAAATGTTTTTGTAAGGAAAAGATAATTGGTATTTTTTGTACCCAGGTCACAAAACAATTTGAAGTTTTTACTGGAATGAAGCATTGCTGTTGAGTTTGTCAAATGTCATTTATTTTGTTACTTTAAGCAGCAGAAATGAAATTCAATTAATCCCTCAGGTATCTGGGTGGCGGCAGATGTTGGTAAAAAATATGACACACAAAACCAAAACTCTCTGCAGAGAATACAAACCACTATGGGCAAACTGGAAACTTTTTTTTTTAGTTTAGAGCCATTAAGAAGTTAATTATTTATATGAGATTAACTAATAAATTGAATGATCTCCTAATTGGTGATCTACTAATCATTTAAGGCATTTATTAAGTAAAAATACCAAAGATTTGTTCATTTCAGCTTCTTAACAAGATGCACTGCTTTTCTCTGTTGTATCATCATTAACAGCATTTTTGTCGAGTCTGTTGGTCAGGCAAAATAAGGGACTGTACTAAGGTTACACAGGAGAGTGGCTGAACTTTATGTTTTCATTAAAGAAAAATAAAATAAATAATCATTTTTTCTTTGGACCCAACCCTTTAATGAAGAAAACAAAGCAAAACCCTCCCATCAGTATATTAAAAACATATAAGGGAGTTGGAACAATATCTTTAACAATAAATAACTTAAAGAAGAAAAGCAAATTAATTTAAGGTGATGATATACAAGAGCTAGATACTCTCATTTGACACATTAGGGAATATTTTATATGCAAAACAAATCTTTGAGAGCCTTATCTTAGTCTAAGTGCGCGGGTTTTAATCACCCAGGGACTGCAAACATGCGAGCTGAGCTGATCATTGTCCTAACTTTCCAAACTGTAAACAACCACTGTCAATGTATTTTATCTCACTAGACGAATTAGTGGCAGTGTGTGATGTCTTATGTGACACATTTAACTTGCTGCAATTCTGCTGTCTGTTAAGATGCAGAGCAAATGAGAGAGTGTACAGGCTAGTGAGAAAATGGCCTCCTTGTTACAGATTCAATAACTGATATGACCCATATGTTTGGTGTTTGTTCCTATTAGCTGCTTATTTGATTGTCATGGGAAAATAAACCCCTGGTCCCGAGACATGATTGTTGTCCCCTGGTATAGACATTTTTATGACCTGTGGTGGACATGATAGCATCTTTTTGGCTTTTTCAAGTACATCAGATTTAGAGCAAAGGAAACACTTTGCACATCTATTAAAAAAGACAGGTGCGTTGGAGAGAGAAGATCAAAAAGTTGCAAAAGAACTCCTGCACACTGTCTAACTTGCAATAAATAATTTATTTGTGACGTTTCAGTACTAGACCTTCATCAGACAAACAGGTTTGCCTGATGAGGGTCCTTCATCAGGCAAACCTGACCTTCATTGCCTGATGAAGGTCTAGTACTGAAACGTCACAAATAAATTATTTATTGCAAGTTAGACAGTGTGCAGGAGTTCTTTTGCAAGTACATCAGACTACCCTCTCTTCAGCAAAAATAAAAATGATTATGACCACCAATTCCCCCTCTAATAATTTATGTACAGTCCCCAAGACATATGAGGCATCACCTTTGGTACTTGACATTTTATGAACTAAACAACAAATAGAATAGTGAAAAAAATTAAGTTCTGAGTTTAGAGTCAGAAGTAATTTAATTTTTTTAGTATTGATGCATCAGTACCCTATTTCAGTTTGTGATCAGCGCTTACAAATTTGTCTCCTTCCGAAAAGATGCAATTTTGGCACAATCTCTTTAATATCCTAACACTTATTATCAAACTGTTTTTACACATGAAAACATAAGAAATTTCTGTGACACACTGAAACCGATTCTGAAGGACTAGTTTACCAAGTCATCTATAAATGGCATTTTGCAGAGGCAGCTGTATACGCTTACACAAATGGTTTCATTTATTTTCATGTTTAACTGCAATCTTGAAATGTCAGGTTTATTCTCGACATTTCAATGTTATTCACATTTCTAATTTATTCTCAAAATGGTATTTCAGGTAGATTTTTTCGACACTTCGGCTTTATTATTGCCATTTTGACTTTGTTCTCGAAATTTTGACTTTATTGTAGATGTTTCAACTTTATTCTCAAAATGTTATTTTGATTTTATTCCAAACATTTCAACTTTATCATCAATTAAGACTTTATTCTTAAAATAGTATTTCAATTTTATTCCTATATTTCATCTTTATTCTCGACATATTGACTTTATCATTGATATTGTGACTTTATTTTCATAATGGTATTTCAACTTTCTTCTCAACATTTCGACTTTGTCACTGATATTTCGACTTTACTCTCAAAATTTCAACTTCATCATTGATATTGTGACTTTATTTTCAAAACAGAATTTCAATTTTATTCACATTTCGACTTTACTCTCAAAATTTCAACTTTATCGTTGATATCTCGAATTTATTCTTATATTGGTATTTCAGTTTTATTCACGACATTTTGACTTAAGTCTTAACATTCCAGCCTTATTTTTGATATTTTTACTTTATTCTCGACATTTGAACTTTATTTTAAAAATGGTATTTCAGCTTTATTCACTAAACTAAGCCTTAATTTCCAAAATAGTTCAACTGTATTAGTGATATTTCAACTTAACTCTTGACATTTTGACTTTATTCTAAAAATGGTTTATCTTTTTCGCACGATTTTGACCTTTGTCATGACATTTTGATTTTATTCTCATAATGAAAACAAAAAACGTCTCTATTGTTGCCCCCACGTTTGGCCCTAATCCTCTCCCATACAATCGAACTGAGCTAAACTAAAGTGAACATTTCTGTGAATAGATATTGGATTGGATATGGATCCAAAGGAGGAGAAAAGGCTGTCAATTGATCAGGACTAACCCATCAATAGCTATCGATAGTCCGACCGATTTGTGTATAACTGCAACAAGCCGCCAGTGACGGATAATCGTTTGGGTTTGTTTCCCCTCCCTCCCTCTGTGTCCCCTCCGCCACCACCTGGAAATCAGTCCCTCTCCCTTTAAGTGGGAGGTGAGCGGCAGGGCGCTGCGGACGATGAATGTTGGAAACCCAGAGCAGTGGATAGACACAAAGTCACCGGGACTGAGTGAGTGAGTGAGAGGGTGAGTGAGTGAGAGCAGCGCTGCGCTCTCTGTCTCAAATACATTTACGCACCGCAGCAGTATTCCGCCCCTCTCTCTCTCTTTACTCCCCGCCGTCCTCTTAACACCAACATCCACCACCGACCGGCTCTCTCCACTCTGAAGGACCGGGGGCAGAGAAGTCAGCACACGTACCGAGCAGCCTCCGTCCCAAACCACCGTGCTTTGAATGCAGTGAGGAATTAAAGCGGGAGAGGAAGAGGAGGAGGACGGAAGTTTTTTTCTCGTGGCGAGCTCAGGGCGCACCGGGACTGGTGAGTGAAGGCTTGATTGCACATCGGTGAAATGTAACAACTAATCTTTGTCATGAACTAACCTTGTAGATGTGAGGAAGCTGCGCACATTACAACTCACTCAAAGTCTCAGTGTCACGCAGCCTTTGCGTTCAAAACTTCTCTTGAATTTCAGGTGTGGATCTGTGAGAGTGTGAACCATCTAGCAGCTTAAAAGGGACATGGTTGGGCAATCACCCCATGCATGAACTCCCAACTTCCAAAAACTTCTATTTCAGCTTTCCTCCGTAATAAAACAAACACATGGTCCAGTTTATTCTAAGTTGTACCCACTTCTCTCCACTCTGCTCTCTCTGTGACATCTTTATGTCTCCTTCCCTGAATGTGCCACACAGGAGATTCTTCCGACTGGCAGTGTACAGTTAGGGGGAGATGATGGTGATGATGATGATGATGTCAGCCCTGTTGGCAGATGCAAATGAGCAGATATCAGCAGGTTCACTGAGAATAGGTACAGGCGGCAACATTGTTGCTTTTAACAGCAACATTGTTGCTTTTAACACCCTCTTTTTTTGTTCTCCAGCTGATTCACTGAAGTTTAGGAAGAAGAGTTAGAACTTTATCAAGTGTTGGAGGGATGTGAGGTCGTCTCAGTGAGAGGGAGCACTTACTGTCATTTATCAGTTGTCCGGTTAGTGTGTCGTTTATGTAAGGCTCATGCTGCACAGAGTAGTCATAGTTTACATAGTTTACATGCAGTATGTGAAGCATGGGGATATTGTAGGTCAGTGGTGCTTTGGGTCGTACACATGGGTGCTTTGAAAGCATTCAGGGGTCCGCTGCATCTGACAGGGGTCACACATAAGGGTGTGATGTTGATCACATACTAAAGCTGTCGATATGCGAAACAGTTGAGGACACCATGAGCGTAAAGTGACCAGCTCAGAGGTGACTTCTCTGCCTCAGCGCAGAGTACAAAGTAAGGAAAAGCCAGTGGGCATTCTGCCACAGTGGGGGTGGAAGTGAACAGTGAAGTTGTAGATTTGCGTGAGTGTGCGTGTGCTCGTCTTTACAGTGGCTGGCTGCATACAAAGCTATCCGTCAGTGGGGAGTCCCTGACCTTTCTCTCCGTCAATCTTCTTTCTTTTCCTCACTCGCTCCTCACTCCCATCCTCACACCCCCCACTGCTGCCACCACTCCTTTTCTTTTCTCTCTTTCTCTTTATTTTCAGGCCAGTTAGAAAGACAGTAATGTTGCATCTCTATACTTGCACATGCACACGCTCCCATCATGCTTTTTAGCCTCCACAGCGAGGACAGGATGGAGCAGTGCACATACTGTGGACTATATACCTCTGCTCTAACTCTGACATAAACATGCAGGATAATCTCAGGGAGTGGTTTGGCATTTCACCCTTCACCTCTGCCCCCCCCCCCCCCCCCCCCCCCTTCTTCTGTCTCTTGTAGAGCTTTGTCTTCTCAGGTGAATGAGTTCACGCAGGACAAAAGGTGTTCCAGGCTCTCACTCTTTCTCTGTCTCTGTCACTCAGGTAGAGCACTGCTATCATGTCTTACATCATAGTTGTGTTTGGCAGACAGGTGTCTGTTAAAATCCGACATCAGGACAACTTAAACCGGTCAACAGTAACCACGGCAACAGCACTTATGCTCCATACTACCTAACCAGTTAACAAACTTTGTCCCACTTTATGGCTCTCATGTGTTCCTATCACGTTAGAGATACAGAACTCAGCATCCAATATTCCTAAAAGTTCAATATCCAGTGATGTCTGAAGGTTGTTGAACAACTCTTAGTGCTATTTTGAAGGTATTTATCAAATCCTCAAAGACCTTTCTCACCGTCTGAATGAGCAGATATTCAGTCCACTGTGGAAAAAAGCTTTAAAACACATTTCCCTGAGTCTTTTTCCAAATACAAAAACGAGAGACAGAAATGACTAATCTCCTGTCTCAATTTGTACAACATGAACCAAAATGAAAAATCTGTCACAATTATATATGTCACTGTTTCTTTAAAGAAAAAAAAAATGACACGGGCATGTGTTACGTCTTGCTACCTGCGCAGGAAACTTTCTCATGCAGATGTTGAGGAGAGTCTCTGAGGATTTTAAATGACCTTTAGAACAGCAGTAATCTGTTCTAAACAACAATCTGATGGTTAACATTGGGACTTGAAAGTAATGGTGATTAGAGTTAGACCGATAAGTCAGCCAGGCCCATTTACTGGCTGATATCAGCCCACTGCGGATATATCAGTCCAGTCGCCAGAAGAAAATGTTAGCATTGTATGTTTCTGCAAAACATGGATACATTACATTTCCATGTCTCATGTAACTTCTCTAAAGTGATGTATGTGAGCTGACTCTGTCATCAGGAGATGGAGGGGGATGGTGGATGCCATGACACCTTGGCAACTGCCTGCTAAGCTACAGAGCACTGTGCAAGACTAACAACAAAAAGGGTTGTTTTTTAGCAAGTCGTTGCTGTGTTTCCAGCAGCATTTTAGCCATCACACGTGGATGTTTTGTAACAGCCCGTTGCTGACAGTGCCACAAAAAACAGTTGTATTTTACCAAGACATAGCTGTGTCTCCAGCCAACATTGTGACACCAAAAGCGGGTATTTTAAGCCAAAATACTAACTTTTCCTAAACCTAACCAGGTGGTTTTTGTGCCTTAACTTCACCACATGTTAACCACAGCACTGTTGAAATGTAAAGTTTCAACATGTCTGTTACACAGTAGGCTTCTGTGGTATCTGTTTTTTCATACCTTAATACCTTCCTGACATTTCACCAGGGTGTATGTTGTATGACGGTGTTAGTGTGTGTCGCAACCCCTCAGCCTCTCCATCTGGGTTTGATAAGCGCCTGTATTTATAGAAATATTGAAAATCATACCGTCAGGATTCCTTAGTACCCCGGTATATTGTGATACCATGATACTGCCTAAGCTTTACACATGATAATAACATGAAAATGTAACGTATCCATGGTTTGCAGAAAATGTATAACACCAACATTTTTTTCTGGTGATCGGGTTGGATTTATTGGTGTATGTTTACACTGTAAAACACCCTGATTTGTATGTATATTGGTCACAGTTTAAAAAAAGAAATGTAAAGAATCCATATCAAGATTTGTAGTTTATATTTATGTACACAAATATTCTATCGGCTCGTATACCATTATTGTATTTCTGAAATTCCTAAAAAATCAATTCCCGTATTGGTGTTGTGTTTTTATAGAGCTTCTCCATCCTCCATTCATGTTATGATCACGTTAATGCACTCCACAGGATTGTAATTTAGAAAACCTCTTACCTGTTTTCATACTCACGTTAGACTTTTGACTTTGTTTCCTTGCGTTTTGAATGATTTGTGCATGTGCTTGTGTGTGTGCATGTGTGTGTGTGTACCATTTCCTATACATGGGACGTCTGCACAAGGGCAGCAGAGCAGACAAAGGTTTTTCCCCCTCTCTCCTCCTGACCTCCTATATCCTCTGGACATTGTTCTCTCAATCCTATTGAACCAGGAGTCCACAGAGAAACATCACAATGGAGAATAATGGTGTGTCTGTATGTGTGTGTGTGTGTGTGTGTGTACTCCTCAGCCTCTCCTTTAGCGCAGTGTGAGGCCAAGCCAATCACACAGAACAATGCTGGGTTCGGGGAAGCCTTATGATCTCTTTAAATAAAACCCTCTGGCTGTATTGTCTCCTTTGGAAGAATCACAAGAAGTGTGAACATTAAAACACTCAGCTGGTTGACTGGCTGATAAACACGCTGGCAGTCAACAGTTTTATCCTCATGTGACGTCTCGCACAGAAACTTTTCACTTTTTTCACTGCTTATTCAACGACTAAGAAACAGACTTGTTCATCAACTTTTAACTGAATCATACTTCTTAAATATGCTCATATTATGTTATCCTTCCAAATGAATGAATGACTCAGCAGTAGGGCTGCAACTAATGATTGTTTTATTTTTGACTAATCTGCCCATTGTTTTCAAGATTAATCAATTAATTGTTTAGTCTATAAAATTTCAAAAAAGTATGAAAAATACTTATCACAATTTCCCAGAACTCAAAGTGACATCTATAATTTGCTTCTTTTGTCAAACCAACAGTCCAAAACTGACAGACTCTTCATTTACTATCATAAATGCAAAAGAAAAGCAGCAAATTCTCATATTTAAGAAGTTTGAACCAGCAAATAGTTGAAGTTCTTGCTTGAAAAATGACTGAAACGATTAATCAATTAATCAAAATAGTTCGGGATTCATTTTCTTTTGATCAACTAATTGATTAATTGCTAATAGTGGTAATAGTAGTGAATAAAAAATTGGCAAAATTATTTACTGAAGCTTTTCATTTGTAGAGTTGAAACGATAATCAGTAGCAATCCTTTTGTTGCTTGCCTGTTTTTGCTGTTGGTTGGACAAAACGTAACACCTGAAGACACCAATTTGAATTCTAAGAAACTGGGCTCGACAGTTTTCACTGTTTTCTTACATTTTTTATGCAAACATTTGACAAATTCATTTTTAAGTAGAATAATTGTTAACAATTGTATGAATGGTTGTGCACATATTTACCATATTGGCAACATTTTAATATTGTGAGGATGATCTTCATCATATCACCCAGCTCTGACTGATTGCTAAACTCATTATCTTTTCTCTTTCTGAGTTAACCAGGCCACACACACACACACACACACACACACAGGCTCAGACGACTGTCACACACACACACACACTACAAACGCGCATGAATAATATCCAGTTAAGATGCGTAAGCAGTAATAAGCAGTAATTTATCTGTATTTATCTATATCTTTATCTGTAAGTTAAAACAAGTTGAAAAGTGTTGTATAGATCCTTTAAAATGGACTAGAATTGACCAAACAAAAAAATCACTTACAATTTAGTTTTTTACTGCACATTGCCTCTTTAGGGACTGTATACTTAAAAGCTGTGTGAGAGCACAGAGAAATGAAAAGGTGTTTGAATTATGCACTACAGTGTGTACTCACCTGACTTTTTTTTGTCTTGTACAGCAATGTAACATGTTTCTCAGTTCTTAAAATCCTTCATTACTTGATACACTTGAATTCTTGTGATTTCACAAATTTAAAAAATACAGAAAATAGAAACAATCCGACAGTATTACCATCTGTCAACAGAAAATTCATCTGCAACCATTTTGTCAATCAGTTGAATGTTTCAGTAATTTTTTCGAGCAAAAATGGCAAAAAAAAGGCTTTTCTTTGTCTTACTGTAAACAGAACATTTTATTCACTTATTTTAATATGTCACCTTTGGCATGTTTCTTACTGTCCTCTTGTAGTTAACACACAAAAGCATTCAGAAATCCAGAAAATAATTAGCAGTTGCAGCTGTACTTTAAAGCAGTGATGGTCTATTGCTCAGAGGTTTGGTGGAGGTGGTGACATCAGTTTGATGCAAGCTTTTGTGGTGTCAATTATGAATTAATAAGTTTCTTAATTCAGGTCTCTATTCAGGCAGAGGTGACGAAGGTGTTTCTCTTCAACTCTGTGACTTAAAAAGCGGATAAAATGAGATTATTCAAGTTAATTCTTCACTAAATCCTTGATAAGTGTGTTATCACAGACAGTTTCTATGCCTCACAGTGTCCTCTTTTGCATTGTGTAACAGCCTGCTCTCCTCACGTTAAGCCACTCTGACCCACCAACATGTGCTCTTTAATGATTCTGTACATCAGTATCACAAATACAAAATCCAGAACATTCAGTGAAGTGCTGAGAACTGCTTCTTTTTATAAGAACTGCCTGCTGTGAGAGCTTCTTGGTCACCCTTTAAGTGTCAAGGTGCGAAGTGTCTTCGTTTTTTTTTTTGTTTAACCTTTGAGGCTAACAGGGTGAGAAAGAGCAGGAATTATAAGCAGAGATGTTGAATGTGTTAGGAGAAGGTCTTAGAATTCATCTCTTAAGGTGAAAAGGTTATTTGATTACTGTTGCCTTATCTTAACATCTCCTCTCGGGACTTTTTTAAAAAGACACTTTCCACCTGTTGCCTTAATAGAGGAAGAAAAAAGATGACTGTAGGAAACACACACATGTGAGCGTGCACACAGTGGCTCCCGCTGGGCGGGTGATAAAGTACAAGACTTAAACTGATGATGGGCCACTCTCATCTAGAGACAACAGCAGCTGCACACACACACACACACACACACACACACACACAATCCTTCAAGCATCTACACACACACGCCCTGAAGGTAAGATTCCTGTTTCATGTGCAACAACTTTTTTAAAAAACCTCAATAACATGAGGAAGATTAATTTACCTCTCTGCTCACACGGTTAAATATATGCTTTCATGTGTTTGGTTCTGAGGCAGATGCACTGTTGAAGCATCTGATAAGGTGTGTGTGTGAGCGTGTGCATGTGTGTGTGTGTGTGTGACAGCAGCAGTGTAGTATCCACATGTTTAGGTTTGTATTCTATAAAGCTGAAGATTAAACAGGGATTTTGAATGATATTTGTAAGACCTCATTCTGTCCTGCACACGCCGCTGCAAAGTGCATTTATGTTATGCCAGCTGCACTCTGATGTGCACTCACTCGTCCATGAATGCTGTCATAAGCTCATAATAATGCGCTAATAATGCAGGAGCAAAGCCCGCGCTTTCAGCCACGGCAGGCTATTTATCAACGGCTGTAAATCACTTTTGAAGAAGAAAGAACGGAAGAGTTGTTGAACGCTGCCCTGCGTTTCACATGCCACTTTTAAACACTTTCTAATCCCTAAAAAAGAAAGAAAGAAAGAAAAAAAAAACAGCACTAGAGATTTCTTAACTTTTCCTATGTGCGTGTGAAAGCCTGTGTGAAATGCAAGTGTTTTCATTCAGCACGCAATGTCATATGCAAGCTCCTACAGGACTAAGGTGTGTTTCATTAAATATAGAGTTGAGAGGGAAGCTTTTGTTGGGGAGTGTGTGTGTTATTTTTTTTTATTCTGATGTTTGTTCATAACTACAGGTTTCTTTTGTCTCACTGTTCCCATTATGTTCGTCACATAACGGCTCTGTATTGTTTAGCACAAGACATGAATGAGCAGGTTTATGTGAACCAGTAAAGCCTTGTAAAATCTGCCTGTTAATTTAAAGAGACTTAAGAGTTAAAAAGTGAAAGGTTTTTGTGTTAAAATATGATAAATGTAGAGCTTTAATGACAAAAGTGTGTGGATTATGACAGAAGTAACATAGTTTGATCTTCTGCACAATTACAGGGACAGAAAAAGGCTCAGTTTTCAGTTTCTTTTACAACTTTTTCAGTCCTCACCAGCAGATTTGCATTGCCATCAGAGAAGAGCGCACTGATGGTTGTTTTGTTTGCCATGACTGAAGATCTTTTTTTCCAGCCAATTTGTTTATTCCTGCCCAGATCATGAGAATTCACAAACCCGCTATTGATACATGAACTTGGCAGGCACAAATAAAAACAAACCAGTTTCCTGGTTCATTTACATGACTTTCCCCAGGACTCAAACAACAGCGCTCTGTTTTCCTATAACCCTATGTCCAGAGACAGTTTTATTTATAATCAGTGAGATCTAAAGTGACAGTAGGCGATTATGTGCCGCTTTGTAGCTAACGGGTGGTACGTGTGCATCATTTGGGTCCATGTCATTGGTTCGACAGCCCACTGGTTCGACATCCCATTAGTCCGACTGTCCGCGGTGCTGAACGGCTCGCGGCGGGCGTATGGTGCGCCGCGACCGGCTTGAGGCAGAGCAGGCTCACGGCTTATGTGTTTGTCACTTTCTTTTTCATTTTAACCCACACCATGATCTTTTCCTGACCGCAACCAAGTGGTTTTTGTGCCTAAACCTAACCAGACCTTAACCACAGGGCATCATGATGATTTCAGAACGGACTTCGGAACAATGAGTTTAATATGGTCGGAACAATGGGATGTCGAACCAATGGGATGTCGAACCAATGGGCAGTTCCCCATCATTTAAACCAGGTGTGCTGTAAAAACTTCTTTGAACTATAATATAACTATGACTATGGTGCGTTTAGGTGTTTGATATCTTTTAGCACCTCATAAATAGAAAAGTTGTCTCACAGTGATACCGCTTTAAATTCTTTTCCTTTCCTACATGACTTTGTTTCAGTAAAGTGAAATATGTTTCTGACAGATCTCAGAGAACATAAGATAAGCTTCTCTGCAATCTTATCGTCCACTAATCGCATCTGCTTGATAACTTCTTGAAAATCATGCGCTCACTTTTACGTCCTGTGCAGTGAGACACTGAGATAACTCCGTCCCTGTCATGTGTCCCCTGCCATTCTCAACATCTCAATTTAAATAATGCCATGTCGAACCTGTAAAGTCACCGGGGAAATAAACAGAAAATGCACGGCATACCTCACTGTGTCAGAAAGAAGACAAAAACAAAGCTGACTGATGTAGATATTGTTGCAGTGGTGAAGCCGTAGATGAGGGCTGTACGAGCATATACACTGTCAGTTACATGCCTTAAACTTGTGTTATTATACCCCCTCTGTTTGCTGCTCACTGTTGTTCCTCTGTCAGATAAAGATTTTCCCCCCATGTTTTAATTCTTTTTCACATACAGTATGTTGGTTTTATCATGAGCTGAAGTGTAACACAATTGAAGGAGAAACCACCCAGATAAATTTCAGTATGTGGCATTTAGCTACTTTATCAGCCTGTCAGCTCCAAAAACAAAGACTCCTGCAGACTGTGTGACGAATGCTGAACTCTCCCCATAAGTTACAAAGCAATATTTTTTCTAGTAGCTTGTGTTTGACAACAAGAGAATCAAATTAAAAAAAGTAGAAATGTAGAAAGTGAATTTTCTTTATTATGATTTTATTAGTTTGCAAGCGTTACTTAGCAGCTCCAGTTTGACAACTGGATCACATGATGCACTTTACATTGTTTAACCCTGATGTCATCATTAACTCGAGTGGCTCCTGTTGTTTGTTTGTGCGATCTCCAGAGTTCTACGTAATGACTCGGATTAAACATGACTGTTTTTTCGACCACCAATGCTTCTCTACCAACCTGCTTTGCTTTGTCTTAAGCGGAGCAGAGCAAGTCATATTCATCTCTACCTTTTGTGCGACACCATATCCCATTGGGTCCTACTGAAAATGCAGATCTTTAAAAAACAGGTCACAAATACACAGTGTCAATCTGAAGTAGGTGAAAGCAATTAACTTAAAGCTATAGTAGGGTAACTTTTTTTTTTGTAATTTTTGCTGAAATTGTCATTTTGTCCAGACAGTAGTACATGAGACAGATAATCTGTTAAAAAAAAGCTAAACAGTACACTAAAGTATGTTTCTGTAAACATCTGAGGCAAGAAACAGGCAATGCAGAAACAGAATCTTGATTTATATTTGATCAACGCTGCCTAGTTTGACAGTTTGATCGCAGTTCACAAGCTGTGACTGACAGCTGCGTTAGAGACTCCTCGGCTCTGATTGGTTGTTTACATTCAGCTGCGGTAGATTCTTGCAAATGCTTTCAGAAGCATTACGAGGAGGAGGAGGATTTTTTTAACAGGTCAAGTGTCTCATGTACTACTGTCAGGATTTGTTGACAATTTTAGCAATTATGACAAGAGTTATTTTTATAAAATAAGAATAAGAATAACTTTATTCATCCCCAAGGGGAAATTCAGTTATCTTCAGCTCATCTATTATATGTCAAAAAATTATAGAGCTTGATGGCTGTTGGTATATAGGATCTCTATATTCTGTATCTCTCTGTCCTGCATCGAAGAGAGCGGAGCTGTCCACCACAGTTTTTTGGTCCATCAAGGTGTTGTGGAGTGGATGATCTGGGTTGTTCATGATGGCCTCGAAAATCTTCAGTGTGCATCTCTCCACCACCTCCTCCAGTGTGTCCAACCTGACTCCAGTCACAGAGCCAGCTCTTTTGAAGTTACCAACTGCAGCTTTAAGTGACTGAGCGCTGTAGATTTTAGCAAACTTTACTCAAACTAAAGGGCTTTTTATATGACTTACCTGTTTAAATGTTATTAAGTTGCAGCCATGTTGACCACGTTGGTTAGGGAAACTAACCATGGTTAACTCCAGGTAGCTGTGGCTGTCACTATTTCAGTGTGTTCACAGTTCATAAAAGTTAACTGAAATGTTTTGGTTTCCTAAAAAAGTTTTGTCCAAAGTTTGATTGTACGAAATGACCCTCCCCGTTCATTGCAACCGTACATGGGTGAATTTTTATGTAACTCACCCATTTATGTTTTATTAAGTTATGCATAATTAGGGACAGGCTGCTTTGAGTGACAGACTGTCTGCCAACACTGTCCTCGGCCTCTCAGTCAGATCAACCCCTCACTTCTCCACAGAGCAGGTTTTTAGAGCGTTTTTGTTGAGGCCAGAAACAGCGCTGTGAGAATGGTGAGCATATATGTTCACGGCCCTGCTTTCATCTTTTTTTCTGCTTCTTGAATTGACTGGCTTGACATTGAGTCTGTGCTTTATAAACAACAACAAAAGATTCAATGGATTTTTATTTTTTTGTTCCACCAGTGTTCCTCCTGTGTTTTCCTATTTTCAGACACTATCCAGACATATCTGCTGTGTAGTCAGGTCTGTGAGCCGGGCCTGTGTGTGAAGCCAGGCAGCGTGTCATTACTGCGGTCAGCCGGCAACTTCAGACATGATCTCCAGCTTATTGGAGCTGGTTAAGACCTATGGCACTAAGTTGTTTGTGGCATCAGCAGCTATACTTGTGAAACACACGCACACATACACACACACATACACACACACAAACACACACACACAGCATAGACCTCCCGCGGTTTCTCAATGCTGAGACGAACAGGCCCTCAGCAGAATCACCTGTTGTGCTCCTTACTGCTCAAAGGCGTTTCCATAGTAACACCTCAGAGCCCTGGCCCCTTGGTCTATAAGACCCTCAGCAAACATAGACCCCCACTACCACCGTTACAAACTCCATAAAACACACATGCACGCACACACACACACATACGTTGTGCACACGTGGGTGCTCTCAAGAAGTGGCAGTGAATGGAGTGAGGATATAAAGTGTGCCGGGCTAAAGGAGAGAGCACATTGTGAGAGTCGGGCCTCCTTTGTCTGAGCTAGCCTGAAGGAGTAGGGGGTGGAAAGGGAGTGGGGGTGGGGGGGCTTTGTGAAGGAAAAGAAAAAAGTGGCCTTCATACACATCCTTTCTTCCCTTTCTCTTGTTCTATCTCTTTATTGGGAGTGTGTTTTGTCTTCTTCCCCCCCTCCTCCTCTCTGATAAATGCCACAGTAGCCTTTCGCTAGCCGCCACAATAGACGACCTGTTTCAGAGAGAGAGAGAGAGAGAGAGAGAGAGAGAGAGAGAGAGAGAGAGAGAGAGAGAGAGAGAGAGAGAGATGAAAAGAAAAAAATGGCTGCTTTTTAACCTGTGCTTCTGAAAAGCAGACTTTTCAAAAGAATAAAGCGGCCGTGACTAAAGCCAGAGTCCTGTTCTCCTCTCTTTTCTCTCTCCTCGTGTCTTTGTGAAGGGCACAGTTGTGTCATCAGCCTATTTATACATCTTATTTAGAAAGCCTTTGAGAGAGAGACACAGAGAGAGTGGTCAGAGAGGGAGAGAGGCGTATGAAGTGTATCTGAGCAGGATGGAAACACGGCAGACATGTTTAGCATGTAATTGTGACTGAAGACATATAGTCACATAAAGTCAGAACTGTGCTTTGAGATGATATACTGTATCTCTGACTACAATGAACAATGGTTAACTAGCAGTGACTAAATGTCCTTTGTCTTGTTTTTTTTTCTTTACTGTAGAATATTTTCATTAGTGAAATGTATTCAGATCCTTCAATTTGGTGAAAGTAGCAATAACAAACTGTAAAATAATCTGTTACAAATATTACATTGAACTTGCACTTAAATAAAAGTAGAGATGTTTCATCAAAATTTACTCAATCAAAAGCATCAAAAGCACTCATACAACACTGTATATACATTATACTACTGAACTGTAATTACTAATGCAGTAACCTGGGCTTTAAAGGACCCCTATATGATTTCCCAAGCTTTACTATAGCAGCCAACCACTATTTGCTATGTAGAGATATAGTGGACTGATGGTGTCCTTAGCAGAGAATGAAGTGATGCTACCTGTGTGTTGTAATCTGAGCTTTTCTGTTTTTTGTTGTGATGGAGGGTCCGGCCACGCGTGCATATTAGTGCATGTAGCCCACTGGCTAGCTAACTGCCATTGCTCTGCACTGCGCTCATAAGGTGGTTACCAGTGCCCCAGGAACACCACTAAGCCTTGCTTCTAATTTCTCCCAGTGGCCACTTGGTGGTATTGCAGCAAAACATCATCATCTGTGGCTCAAAAGCTATTTTCCGCATAGACCATTGTAAAACAACATTTGTAAAACTGTTGACAGGACACCCCGAACTGCAAGGTCAATTATGACTCAATCTGTTATTAAAAAAGGTGTGTGTGTACATTATGGTAAATGTACAACCTGCAACAAAGACGCTAATTATCATTACGTACAGATATTTATCACTGAAGCTTCAGTGTCCAAACTCAAGACAGTTAGAAAAAAAATTAGCATTATGTGCTAGGCCAGCAATGTTGTTGTCTGGTGTCTTGTTATCATTATACAATGATGTGGTCACTGCTGACAGTGGAACAGCATCATCACGCAAGCCACCCTCCGATTCCCTACAGATTAATAATGTTAGCTCTGCCAGCACTGTTGCTGCTGTTAGCACTGTACGCACTGTTAGCACCACTAGCTGCTAGCGCCACTAGCGCTAGCTTCAGCTAGCAGCCACCTTCATGTTGAAAGCAGTTTGCAGGCAACTTCTGAATCACAGATATGCTCTGATAATATATAGAGCTCCTCTAATGTTGTATTTAGCAAACAAGGGAACCAATTTAATTTTAAATTTGTATACTTCTGAGTAGATTTATTGATAGCAATGGATTAATTTTTTTTACAAGATATTCATGTGTCCTGAATGAAAAAAGTAACTACAGCTGTCAAAAATTGTAGGGAGTAAAAAGCGCAATATTATCAGCTGAAATGTAATGGAGTAGAAAAATGCAGCGATCTCAAGTTAGCTACAAGTAGCTCAGATTTTACTAAAAGGTACCTTGTGGAGTTTTTCACCACTAGTGGTGCAATGGAGCAATGTGTGCAACTGTGTTCTAGTTTGGTTTGTATTGTGAGGGTTATCACTCATTGTCCATCACGGTGTCAATGAGAGAGTTCCTCGCTAATCTGCGGCACACTGACTTCCCAGCATTCGTATCTCTTTCCTCTTGCTTTATCTTGCTGTCTTTGGCTTCTACCCCCTGACAGGCTTTTATCTGATGAGATGTTGGGTAACCAATCAATAGGACATATGACCATGTGATTGCGATTATGTGTGAAATGTGTGAAGAGCTCTGCATTAACAAAATGTGATCTGCATCACAGCTGTTGTGATAGTTTCCTGTTACATTTTGTATCGTGTCCCATAGTATATTGTTTGCTGTTTGCAATGTACCAGTGACATCATCCTACAGTATAAAAGTTATGTGTTTGATATTTAAGCAACAAAAAGGAAGGTTTTTTTGGTCTTTTTGTTTTTTGCTGCAGCACCTCTCACAAAACATACAGAGACAGACACACAGTAATAACAAAACAAAAAACAACAACAAAAAACGGAGCCATGTAACAAGCACGATTTGTCCTGCTGCATTGTTTCTTGTCTTTTTGATGCTGAAACACTAATTCTAGTGAAAATCACAAACAATCTGAGCCTGAAAGCACTGCATTAAAGCAGCACAGCTGCAGCCCACTGCTGTCTGGAGAGGCTGTGAACTTCGAAAGTGCACTTACCTCGAGTCGTAAACCCGTTGACTGGGAAGATTACTGAGCGTAGTCCACAGAATCTTTTAGATATCACTTAGAAAGCCCTTGTTTCTATGCAGTGATATATCTGTACTTGTAAAACTCTCGCTAATAGTTCTGCTGCTCGTACTGTATTGGACGAGCACATAAAAACCTAAATACTGAGGCCTTAATTTCTAATTAGTATTCATACAAATGTGTCCATCCTTCTGCTTTGCACATGCTGCTCCATCTGACAGGGCCGCTCGCCAAACCATCTCCTTGTAGTTTTAGACAAAGATGAGGATATGAAAACATTTTGTACTTTAAGGTTATGTTATTCTGTAAATAAATGTCCCTCAGTTAAATAAGTAGACAGACAATACACAGCCTAAACGGTGGGCCGTAACAAAGGGCTAAAAATATACTTTGTTTTGCATCATTTGAACCAGAGCATGTGCCCTACAGTACTATGAGGTGCACGGTTACATGCTCACTAGTGTGGGCTAAGTTAATGTTAAAAGAGAAACCAGTGCTGACACTACAAAAAGCTGTTGCTCTCTGCATTTATCAGTTCTAAAGAAACTCAACCACACAAGCACATGAACAAAACAGAAACCACAACCCAGACAACTTTGTCAATCATGAGAAGACAGAGGAAAGAGCAGTCATGTGTTCACAGCAAGTTAAAGTGGGATGGTTAACTTTATGACTCAGAACCCCCCAACAACACCCACATCCCTTCACACCATCATACTAGTGATGTAATAGTTATCTTCTATCACTGGAATCTTAAAAAAATATATTTCCTGCTTTTTTCTTCTTAAGCTATTTTCCTATTTAACAAGTGTCCAAACTTAAGTTACAGGAAGAGAATTTAAAACAAAGCCTGACTCATTCCTGTATCAATGAAAAAGGCCGCAGCCTACAAAGAACTTTATCTAAATAAAATAACCAGATCAGACCTGATCTTCTGACAACAGACTAAAGCCTTTGTGGTTTTATTTAAGTCAGGGGTGAGTCATATGCAGTCTGTTCATTGTAAGTCCTTGTTAAAACTTTAGAAAATCAAAGAAAAAGAAAAGCAGCAGCCAGTGAAGAACAGCAGGGGACTTTGTTTTTGGTGAACTTGTGCTTTGGCGGAGTTCTGGGCGCTGACATTGGGGAGTAAAACCAACTGCCACAAACAACAACTCCGGTATGTAACCAATGCACTACTACTGTTATGCCAACCTGGGCGTTGTCGATAAATTCTTAGTCAAATCAAGCTGTAATGTAATGACTGAACAATCAGCTGATCAGTCCCTAGCGCTAATGCAGGTAAATCTAGTCAGTGTACTTTTCAAGGACATAAAAAAAAAATTTGAACAATACTGACGAAGTCCTCAGAAAAGTCCTCTTTCTTCTTGGTACAAGGGAAAGGCTTTCATTATTGTCTTAGTTTTGTAACTAGAGAGTAGCCTTGCTTAGCAGCAACTTCTAGCTAGCAGGTGTTCCAATAATAAGCTATTGTAACTCAGTACATTAAGGGTTTCTTTAGCAGTCTTTATAAACCAGTGGAGCAGAGTTTAGTATCCCTACTGTAAAGTCAATGTGTATCTGCTAAAGCTCCAAACTTGGTCAATAAGGGGACTTGAACCGGTTCCCAAGCCAAGTCCTCATGGACTGAGCTAATGCCACCCCATATCCACCATGAATACAAAAGGAACCAATCTACCAATGCTCTCTCAATGTCATGTTTCCAACGTTTTCTGCTCCGTTCGGCCCGCATGTTTTGCTATTGTTAAGGCAAGTGTGCTTGAAACAATCAAGTCCGTACGTGGTGTAATGTTGTTCCTCTGCTTCCTGCCTACAGCCCACCTTGTGTTGTTCGTCCACGTTTATTTAGAACAGCCAGGACACAATAACGGTTCCAATGGGTGAAACTGTGCACATTTTCACATATGTCTCTTCTGAAAGGCATTCATGATGCGCTCCATTGTACAACCGAAAAGTGCAGGAAGTAGAGAGAAATTTCCAAATCCTGCAAGCTTTTATACCTCATTTGTCATTTTCGGAAAGTTACGAAATTTATCCGACGCAGTCCCCCAATTCCAACGTTTATCGGAACATTGTTGGGGGGAGGAGGCTTCAGACGCTGTTCGGTGATTTGATGAGCACTTCATTTGAACCATACAGGTGCTTTAAAGCCATGTCTGCATTAGCCATAGCCATCACCGCATTGTTTAATTCGCAAAGGTCTTGGGCTTGTGGGCAATTGTGTTTTTTAAGGCCCCTGAAAACAGAAATAATGGCATTTGGTAGGGCTGCACGGTATATGCGGTAGACGGTAGAAATGATATAAATTTGGCCCACGGTAGAGATTTGCGCTCTACCGTCCTATCGTCGATGATGTCATCAAACCTGCCTCAGTGTGAAAATGGCTGCGAGCACAGAGACAGCGGAGCAAGAGGAGCTGGTTCACGTCCGTGATTTAGCGTAGCACGTGCAACATGTGTTGCTGGAGAACTTGTGAGTGAGTGAGTTAATGTCTTATGAACAGCACCGGACTTCTCACACTCTTTTAGCGACTTACCGCTCAGAGGGAATTCATTCAGTGTCTCCTCTGGCAGCAGCACAGCGTCTCTCCCTCTCCTCTCTCGCCGTGTGCACACGGGAGTTGGTTTTCGGCAAGAGAGTTTGTCATAAACCTTTGGTAATGTAAACCTATGTGACGCTAGGGGCTCCACAAAAAACGCCATATGTGAATGTGTGATAGTTGTGGTATCATAACAGCCTGTCACAGGTTACAGCGTGATGATTAGAGGAGAAATGGCAGAGCATAAAGGTCCAGGTGGAAGAAACACAACTCAGTCATTTAGGATTTTGCTAAAAGAAGGAAATTACCTTTTGATATAGATCCCAGGGGACATTTTGCACCATAGAGTACTGGGTTTTAATTTTGAGTTTTGAGATCTGCATTCTGCACAATAAATGCTCTAAAAAATACATTATATCTTTGCTTTTGTTGTTGTTGTTGTTTTTTTTTATCAATTTAGCTTTGCTAAGGGACTACAAAACCCATTCAGAAACACTTCTATTATAACTTTTACACTTAAATTTATACCGTGATATATACCGTTGTTACCGTGAAGGGATTCGATTTATACCGTGATATAAATTTTAGGTCATACCGCCCAGCCCTAGCATTTGGTCTTTTTAGTTTATTTGTGATCCTTATCTTGACATACTGAGTGAACCACAGAATATTGTGTTCTTGCAAATGTTCAAAATGTACAAAAGTTCCTGCTTCACTTTGGCTTTGTGTTACTTACTGCTAACAGTGACTTAATGTAATAAACACTAAAGTAGATACTTTAGATTTCAGGTCTTCACAGGTCCAAAATGACCTGGGAAGTTTGTTCGGTAATTTTAAAAATTGATTTTTTTAATGGAGCGTAATTACAA
This sequence comes from Epinephelus lanceolatus, assembly GCF_041903045.1. Lineage (NCBI taxonomy): Eukaryota > Metazoa > Chordata > Actinopteri > Perciformes > Serranidae > Epinephelus > Epinephelus lanceolatus. Next base: position 12,987,166 of record NC_135734.1, read on the forward strand.
TTGCTACCAAAAATGTTGCTCTACTGCTAAAAACAATTTTCATATCAGGAAACTAGGGCTGTCAACGAATATTCTAAATTCGAATTTAAATTCGGGGGCGAGCGAGAGGTCCGCGGTCGTTTATAACGTAATGTTATAGATAATTGTGTTATGTGTTTTAATGTGTAGGTATGTAAATGTTTTCGGGAACTGCCCATTGGTTCGACATCCCATTGTTCCGACCATATTAAACGCAATGTTCCGAAGTCCGTTCCGAAATCATCATGATGCCCTGTGGTTAAGGTCTGGTTAGGTTTAGGCACAAAAACCACTTGGTTGGGGTTAGGAAAAGATCATGGTGTGGGTTAAAATGAAAAACAAAGTGACAAACTCATAAGCCGTGAGCCTGCTCCGCCTCAAGCCGGTCGCGGTGCACCATACGCCCGCCGCGAGCCGTTCAGCCCCGCGGACAGTCAACCAATGGGCTGTCGAACCAATGACATGGACCCAATGTTTTCAAAGACGTTTATATTGAAATAAAAATACCTACAGGTAGTTATGTTTCATATACAAGTATGTTTCCTTGTATTAGTTTGCTCTCTTGTGGACATAATGCGGAAAAAAAAATATTTGAATTTTTAGAAGGAATATTCAAACGTCATTTTTGAGCAATTTTGACAGTCCTACAGGAAACATACTGTTCTTACCCATCTTACTGTAAATACTGTTAATGTTAATTTTATTCTATTGTCATTTATTTTTGTTGTTCTGATGTAAGCTCCTGTAACACCTGCCAGCGACCAGTTTAGAATAGTTCTAAGTGGCTTAGATTGTGCACACAAATATAAATGTTTAAACTCTCGTAAGTATGGAAATGCTACATTGTTAGCTTGGCTAGAATCACCAGATTTTAGTCATTCAGTTTAAATTAATGGAAACCATGAGCATCAAAGTATAATTAACTCAGATTTACATGGTACAGAGACAAAGAAAAGTGCTAACACCTTACCTTTGAAACAGGCCGAGTCGTAAAGGTTTCATAAGTTATATTTATAATTTCGCTCTGTTAGCGTTCACCACTCAAAAGGATCAAAAGACTTTTTCATAAAATGACTGCATGTTGTGAATATTGTCAGGCTCAGTATCCATCTTACCTCGCTCCGCTCCCCCGCCAACTTGCTGGCCCTGCTGCTCAATCTTTGTCACCTTGCTGTTGCTTTTGTAATCTCATCCTTAATCCGCCCAATCATCGTGATCAGCACTGATCATGGGTCTTCTCTGATTCACTTGGGTATTACACATAATGAAAAACAGACCTGGGACCCACCCATAAAAGAGTGGGACCACACCCGGACCCAGTTCAACATAATGAAAACTGGAACCAAACCCGTGTGGTTGGGTCTCAGGTTGTGGCGTCAGGGTAGACCTGTGAAGGCCCCTACTGTAGATTAAGTCGATAATTAACTACCTGTGCTGTGGCATTCATTTTGTGGCTTTGCCTTAGTTTTTCCAACAAGACTTTTCCGAACTCAGATTGTTTTTTTCCTAATACCACACTACAGATCCAGAGATTGCATTGCCATCCTCTTAGTAGTCTGTCTGACACATCAAACACTTTTTGTTTGCTTGTTTTGCCACGGGTCATGCATTAACACGTGGTGGTGTGCATGCCGATGGGTGGATTTCAAAGCTCTAATTTACTTCAGCTGCCATTTTACCAACACAAATGCTCTTTTCAGCAGAAACAAACTGTGATCATACGGCAAAAATGTTCAACGTCCGTATCAATTCATTTGCCACTGACTGTTAATGAAAGTGTGTGAATGAATCAGCCTCACACTTCCTATTTCTTCATTCCTTGTTGGCTCATTTCTTTATACTTCTTCTGGTACTGATGTTATGTTTGTGGCATCGTTAGGTATGGGAGAAATCGGAAGTGTGAGATAGAAATGTGTTGGAGCAGAGTGTGTGTTTCTCGTGTGTGTGCAGTGGGCGGGCCTCTGTGGGGCAGCCCCTGAACTCCAAGAGGAAAAGGGAGTAAAATGTAGTCTTTGTGATGTCTCTATCACTCAATCGCAGCGCTGGAGTTCCCAACACTGCTCTTTGTGTGATGAACTGACCAGCAACCACAGAACAACAGCACCTTATCAGGGCTTGTAGGTCTCTGTGCTCGCTTTTTGGCACACACACACACACACACACACACACACGCATTCAGTGCAAGGTAAAAAAAAAAAAAAAAAAAAAAGAGGAAACTAAGTGTGTATTCTTGATGAGCTTATTCTTTGGACTATGCACTATATGGTTCAGTACCCTTGACATCAAAAGGCCACGAGAACAGAGGAAGAAAGGGGAAGGAAAGGAGAAGAGGGCAAGGCTTTTGTGTCTTCAGTCCTGAGAGCTCATTCTCTAATGAGGCCCAGTCAGCAACGCAAGGAAGCTTTGTTCGAGAACTGTGTGTGTCTGTTGCTATGTGTGTGTGAACGTCTTACCGACCTCTCCAAAAAATAAAATAATAATTCAAGACCTGAACATACGCATTTGATTCTTTGAGACTTCATCTGTCGGTGTGATCTTAAGAGTATTTAGTGCTCCGTTGGAAGGCCTTGATATTTCAGTGAAAAGCTGTTTCTGAACTTCTCTAAAAGTCAGTCAGGTAGCGGTAAATAAATGCCAGGAGAGCTGTTGGAAAAGCAAACAAATGCCACATGCATCACTTTGTGAACCATGCAGAAATGTGCTCATCACAATTTTACAGAGCCCAAAGTGACGTCTTCAGGTTGCTTCTTTTGTCTGATGAACAGTCTAAGACCCAAAAACTATTAGTTCACTACATCGTCAATGACAAAAGCAAATTCCCACATTTAAGAGGCTGGGGTAAGCAAATGTTTGACATTTTTGCTTGAAAAATTACTGAAACGATGAATCAATTATCAAAATAGTTGGCTTTTAATTTTCTTTCAGTCGACTAATTGATAATCGATAATTGTTGCGGCTCAAGGCTCATTGTAGCTGTTATAAGAAAGTTTTTTTCCAGCTGTTGCAGAAAATATAGATTTCCATTTTCTTTGCTCATTTTAGGCTGCATTGACACCTCTAGTTGTTATCAACCACTGTTTTTAACATCTTCAACACCTCGTCAAGGTATTTGTTGTTAATGACTGAAGGAACCAATATGTAATTATTTATTTTCCTTTAACTGTTTTCTCACTATGAGTAAAACAGGACAGAAAAAACACATCCTTTCCCATCCTGTCTCTATAGACTGGATCACAGAGGTGAGTGCCATTTGTATTGTGGATCTCAATTTCGCTCTTGTTCAGAAAATGTTTCACATTTATGTACAGTATGTACAATAAAACCTACTGAATATTCAGTGTGTGATCAGTGAAGTGCTCCTGAATGTGCACCATCTGACTGGTGGCATATGTCCACATATCTTGCATCACACCTGAATTTACTCCATTTGGTATGATTGACTGCTAGCTTCAACTGCAGAGCTCATTACATCACTCAGTTCTGTAGCTGGTTCTCAACTGCACTAAACTCACAACACATTTTTAAAGAGTCATTGCCAACTAAAAGCCCAAATCGGACAAAGACAGCAGATGGCCAATGCGGTTCTGTTTATACTATATTGGGTGTTCACACAGTCCCCCCAGTCCACTCGCAGACGTGGGCTTACGATAGTGTTAAAGTCATGCTGACCCTCGCAGCTATGTGGATGCGGAAAAAGCGTAGTTGAAGATTTGAAGGACTTGCACCCATATAGTGCATTCTGCCTCGCATCCCGTTTTTTTTTGTTTTGTTTGTTTGTTTGTTTCAAAACCAGACTCCACTGACAAAAACAGTAATTTTACCTCGCTGAACATGGGAGCTGAGGGTCTACTGCTGCCTTGATCAGTTAGTTTGTGTCATTGTGTGACTTTGGTTAACAGTTATTCGGATTCTGTCCTGGTGTGCCCATCCTCTTGAACATTTTTTGCCATGCTTTGTATTTTTTAGCCAAGTCTGTATAACTGCAAATTCAGAGACACCCAAAATTAATTCTCTAAAGTGAAATTTGCACCATTATTACTTCTGGCTCCCGTCACTACTGGGACATGTGTCTTTTTTGGGGTCAGTGTTCACTTTGGTTGACCTCTCGACCTCTGGGCCGCTAAACATGGTAGAAAAGCAGTGTGTGTTGCTATGGTCTGCGTAGCCGCTGTCTTTAATAGTTTATTAGTTGTTGTGCTTGTGTTTACGTGTGAAAGCCCTGAAACAAACAAACACTGCCTTACCTATTTGCATCCAGCTCGGCAACCTGCTGCACTTCCTTGTACATCACTTGCTATGTAACCGTCAAAGCACATGTATAGTGTTGAAAATACGGCTGACTCCCGACAGAGTACCAAAATGTAGCTAGGTTTCGTAGTAATACAGCAAAAATGTAGTCACTGGCCCAAAATGATTAATACAAGAGACAAAGTAAAGGCATGATGGAACATTTCCTGCAGCTTAATATGAGAATGTAGCATTTAATGTACCCAACCACAGTCATATGGCCACAGAAGCAGCTACTGTAACTGTGTCCAACTCAAGTAAAATTAAGTGGAATACAACCAACAGTGCATGGCAAGAAAGTTTTTCTTTTTTAGACCAAAAAGAATCACAATATGTTGAGTCATTTATCACAAATTACAGTTTATGACGACCTAATTCATCTTCCATTTGTTATTGGTTTCTTTTCTGACTCAAAAAGTGAATTTAAAAAATAAGGACCAGAAGAAGCTTTTTAAAGGCTTTTAGTGCATCACTGCTGTAATAATCAGAGTATTATGCACACAGCTAGGCTGAATTCTGACAGGTTCTTCTCTTTTCAATTAAAAAGTGATATTAAACAGCAGTGACAAACTCTTCGTTTGCACTGTTGTTCTTACTCTGTTGTTTACATGTTATTTCCTGCCATTAACACTCCACGGCTTTGTCGTTTATCTGACAGCTCTTTTTCTCCACTTATAGTCACATGTCCTGGAAATCATAACCTAGGATAAAGCCCACTTTGTTAGAAAGTGGCTGAAGCTAATGAATGCTCTTATCACACCCCTATTGCACCTGTTACGGGGCTGATGTTCGATCGGTATCACACACGTAGGGCTGCGGCAACGGTTACCTGAAACAGCATGCTAATGCTATGCAAATGAAGCCCCTGGACGGTGGGATTAGAAGAGGCTCTTTGTACTTTGCCTCTTGAGAAGAGAGATGGGGGGGGGCGGGAGTTGTGGGGCTGGGTCAGAGGTAACAGAAGAGTAGAAAAGACAGGCGTTATTGGTAAGGGAGAGCCAGTCACTATGACTTGTGTCAGCAGCTCTGTTCCGGTGAGGGAGCGCTGTTGGATCTCCTCCTGTCCACTCCTCCCTACCAGGTCAGTAGAGAAAACTAAAGGCTCGATGGAAATGTGTTCTTTTAAATTTAGGTTTAAGACTTTGAATTGTGCTGCTATAAATTTCCTTTTTTAAAATAGTGTTTTCTGTTTTTTATTAACGGCAGTTCTGCAAAAAGTTTAATTTGGCTCCATTAAAACCTAATTTTCTCTGATGAGCAAGCAAAGCAACATCCCTCCCTGATCGTCAATCCAAGGAGAAGACCCTGGCAGGTTTAAAAAGATAAAAGAAAACAAAGATTTGAGAAGAGATTAGGTGTCTTTCAGTGATGTTTCACTTTTGTGGAAGCTCTTCACGCGATCATCCTGAGCCAGGCCCTGTGGGCAGACAGACACTAGCTGGCGTGGTAAGCCGAATTGTTTTATCATCCCTAAGCAAATATTGCTAACCGTGAAACATTTCCCCAAACATTTGTTTATACATCGGCTCACACTTGTCTTAACACGACTGCACAGCAGGTTGGAAACTTACTGTGAGAGCTCTGTCACAAAATGCGGTTGACAATTGAACAGTGTGAGAAAATGTATTGCAAATGTTTCTCTGTTAAGTGTGATGGAACTGGCTGTGGAAATATGCAAAGATCAGGCTGTGAGATATTTTACATTTGCTGCTTTGTTGTTGTTGTTTAATAGACCGTCGTGCTTGAGCCAGCTGACTGAGACGTGTTATGGTTTTCTGCCGTTGATACATTCCTGCAGGGAACCTTCTGCCATTACAGCTGTCACTCTCAGGGCTGACAATGAGAATGCCTTTATTTGTTTATCACCGAGTAAACCTCTTTAGATGTCTCACACTTTATCCTGCTGCTCTCAACCACTGAGACGGGCTCTTGGCACTCTCTCTCTGTCTATTGTGCACTCTCTGCTATTCTGCCTCAGGCACTACTAGTTGGAAAGCGACAAGAACGATATAAACCCAACAAGCTGCTTCTGTTGGGAGGGGGGAGAAAAGAAAACAGTGAGAGAAAGAAGAAGGAACAAAGGAAGAAAAGAAGAGAAAAGAAAGGGAGAACAACAGCACAGATTTGCATTGCCAATCCCCCGGGGGGGAAATGTTAGGTTTTACGTGTTACAACTTGTTGGGTAACTGAAGGTTTTGTGTGAAGTGATTCTTGTGTCGTGGGAAGTGTAAGGTTTCAGTGTTGCCAGCGCTCAAAGGAGAGGAGCTGATTTTTATCTGAGGGCAGATGCATGTTCCCTCCGTCCACTGTCATCCTCCATCGCCTCCCTCTCTGCTGCGGCAGGAGCATTCACTTCACAGCGGGGGACAGGACAAGTATACTTCTGTAACAGCGCAGCCATTACTGTGGTCAGACTGACAGTGAGCCACAATGGGCTTCTTCTCAGTTCACCCAAATGACAAAAAACCCCTTTATCTCCTATTTAGGCCTAACATACGCCAGGGGACTTACACTGGGGAAAAGACTTTCAAAAGACTTTTAAAAGACTAAAGTCTGACATCTAAACTGTGAGTTTTTAGTCACGCACTTCAGATTTTGCAAAGACTGGGGATCTTGAGGGTCCCTGTTCCCAGGTTCCCATCCTGCTCCTGCTGGAAAAACATAACTCTAGATGCATGAGATAAAAGGCGTCACATGTTGACATTACTCTTTGTCAGTTTGACGTCAATATTATCCATGAAAATCTGTATTTGCATACAAAATTAACATTTTGGATTTTGTCACCTTAACTCGCTGCCAGCCTCCATTGGTTAACTGATTAGAGAGATAAGAGATTTCTCGCTAAAATAGGTGCAGGTTGGTGGATCAGACAGACTGAATTAAACACCAACCCTTGTTCACTCCACAGTACAAGATTAATGTTCTTGCGCCCTCGTAGAATCCCCTCCATGTTGACTATCTACCCTGTTAAGTGCTGCAGAGAGTGCAGCTGTTGGTTGACAATGATTAGATCATTGAACTTCACTATTCGCATGAGCCAAGACTAAAAACATATAAAACATATTAGACATGTTTTGTCAGAACATCTGGATGAGAAAAGGACTGACCTAAGACAGCTCGAACTGAGTTTTATGACCGCCTTACACCAAACAATCCAGATCATGGTAGCGCGCACCAACTGAGGTGATTTTATTCCAACACTGGAAATTTGGAAATCGCTTAAGAAGTCATTTGTCGTAAGGCTGGCACTAGTTTTATTGTTCCCTGAAGATTTTTCCTCACAGTACAGCAGAAAGTCTCACTGACAGATTCATTTAGATTCAGATTTCTTCCACAATATGTTGGCCATCCTTTTTCTTTATTATAGTGCAGCGTCTGCTGTAAAACCCAAATTTGACAGTGATTAGCAGGAAAAGTATTTCTTTTTCAAACTGCTATATGTTGAAATATGATACAATTATTATTTCTGTTGGCGCACTTTCACTTGTTTTTTTGAATTCCTAGAAACCAGTATCAGTGTGTTGATAGCTGAATCACACAGATCACACCCCTGTTTTTTTAAATAGACAATATGTGATCCTTAAAACGCACTGATGTGACTTGGAAGCAAAAAATAGTCTCACCTGCTTGGGCGGTTTATACAACTACAGTCAGTTATTAGCTCACTGTGTATGTTAAATGTCAGAACACACTTGCAGAGGTCTAATAGTTGTTTTTGGTCATTTTGTTCTGCTTTGTTTAGCTCAACAGCTGCTCTGAGGTCTGTTTTATTGTGATTTCTTCGCGGCATGTGGTGAGTGCCCATAAAAGCTGAACAATACCGTAGGTGGTCGGAAAACTGGCCTCAATCAGATAACCTCGAAAGAAGGCAATGCTATTCAAATCATGCAACACACACACACACACACACACACACACACACTACATACATAGATACATACATACATACACAAGGTCAGGTTCCACATGGGTGCAGTCAGCTGCACATAGGCTAAGGGTGTGCTTAAGTAGATGAGACTGATGTGGAGGGAAGCCATAACCTTGACTGGCTTCTATTGTTCTCGCTAAGACGCTAAAGGCATTGTTTAAAAAAAAACAACAACCTTTGTGCTTGTAAAACACACACGCACCTTGACGCATTCCTTGCTGTCAGCGGCTCTGTGGGTCACTGAGATTCAGCGCATACCTCTGCATTGGGTGACACACACACACAGTCTGTGCAGAGGCGTGTGAAAGCCACCTGTGGCAGCTCTACAGTCCAGTCCTCTGTGGAACGTGGAGGGGAGACCCAGGAATAACTCGCCGTGGGACAAAACTCGGTGTGTCGCTGCTGCCAGCCGCCCCCACCCCTCGTAACATAATCAACCCCTCACTGATACCGATTGTGGTTGCTGCAGTGTTGGCTAAACAGTTTCACACCTCTCCATCTTCATCCCTCCATCCTCATTCCTCTCTAATGCTCTGCAAAAACCACACACGTCACTTGAAAATAGCAATCAGACAGGATCAGGTTGATATGGATCCTTGTGGGTGTGCTGATAGCTGATAGTTTATTCCAGCGGTCACCACAGATGACTACTGGAAGTATACATGAGTTTGAAACAGCATTTAGATGATGGGAGAGATTTTTTTATTTAGGAAATTTCAATTTTGGACCTAAAAACAACATGGACACATACCCACTCACACCCGCACTCAAACACACACACACACACGCACACACAAATAACTGAGTGCGATACTGTGTTCAAAGTCAACAGTAGTCAAGCAGGTGGCATCAAATGAGTCTGAGTGCTGTTGTTCCCCCCGGCTTGCAGCTGTATTTAATGTGCTAGGAGGCTTTTTAGTCACCATCAGCTGTGTAAAATGGTTTTATTATGAATCAGAGTTTACACACAAACACACACACAGGTACAAATACACACACATAAGCGCGCAATTCGCACAGGTTTAAAGCTCTGGCTGACAGGTGGCTTTGTGTTGAAATGCAGTAACAGTATTATGTATTTGGCAGAATGCTGGCCTTTTTTTTTTTACATTGCCTGGTTGAAGCTGTTAAATTAATGTGGCTTTCCTTATTGGTGAAGGTGCACACACACCTGGTTTCTTCTTAAAGAAAGCACTGGGCAGGAAGTAACAAGCAGTGAGTGTAAAAGTTGATTAAAACAATAAAGTGGATTAGCTTCACTTGATGGATAATTAGGATTTTTTACTGGGTGACATTTTAGTATTGTTTACAGACGTATTATTGGAATCATGTGGTGGTGATGATGATGATGATGATGATACAACGTTACTGTTTTAGAAATACTTGTTATCTCAATAAGTCCAAGTAAAATGTTATTTAAAAAAAAGGTTGTCTATAGACAGGACAACAATACTCACATTAATATTGTGATAGTGAGTATTGAGCCACATCGACCAGCTCAATTTGGTCATACTATGTTGTTAATATAATCAAACTAACAGTAGTCTTAGTAGAAAATGTTATATAGTCAACAACACTAGCAGCAGTAACCAGGAATGAATAAGAACAGAATTAGTGTAATTTATACTGCCATACTGTATATCATGGTATATAGTCTCGCTCACCAGGCCTTTCTCAAGAAAAGAAAGGTCTGGCTGGGCCGACTCTCACTTTGAGATTGGAGAAAAAAACGCCCCGGCTGCTTGTACTTCTTTCAACCAATCACAATCGTTCTGGGCGGTGCCACAGCAACGGTGCGCTTGCAAAAATATTGCCGGGGGGAAAATAGGTTTTGGTGTAACACGCCCACAAAAATATTGCCTACAGGACGCGAACCATGGCAGAAAAATGGCTACATCCCCGCAAGATCAAACACCGCAAAAGTTAGTAAAGGACGTGTTGAAAACGGTTGAAAACTGCTACACAACTGGAGGTGGTAGGGCGGGACTTCAGCGGGTGGCTCGTTCTGCCCAATGAGAGGCTGATCTATGCAGCAAACTTCCGCCCACTCAGACTACATGGTATAGGCCAAATGTTTTTCAACATAGCTCACACACAGACATATTCTGTTGATTTTCGACAACATCAACATCGTGGGTCCATTGTTTGTAACAAAGTGTGGCAAAGTTTCCTCCATCTTACCAGTGCTTGCATCTCCCTGCTCATTTGCCAGTGACAATCCACCAGATGATGCATCATCTGACTCTAGGGCTGTTGCTCAAACTACACATTGTACTTCTGCATTAGGACACAAAGAGTATATAAGTGGATTGAGAGAGAGAGAGAGCTGCCTCTGTGTCTCTTAAACTCAAACCAGACTCTGATCAAACCATAAAACTAGGCAACACTGTGCTCCCTAATAGGAGCAGTGCTACTAGTAGTAATGGAGTACAAATAAAAATGGGTTGAGTTTGGTAGCAGTACAAGCAATACTAATTTTGGTCCAGAACAGTGCCACTGGAGAGCAGTACCAAAATATGTAACATAATGATTCTTTGTCATCGTAGCACAGTATTGATGTAGGAAGCATTTGTTTTGTGGCTCAGCAGCAATTTAAAGTGAAACACTCACATATGGGAGTCTTAGTTTTTTCATATATTGTTTTATTTAATCCATGTCAGGGGTATGTAGAAATTTTGTTTATATTTATCCTGAATTTAGTTTGGCCTTTCCAACATACCATTCCACTTTATTCATCTGAAAAAATATACATACATAGCGATACTAATACTAGAAATAATATTTGACATGTCCTCTGTAGTTGTAGTTGCAGGAGGAGTTGAAGTAGTAGTTGCAGTAAAGTTTACACAGGGGGCAATTTTTCAGTAGAAGTTAAAGGCATCCTGTGGGACTTTTTGAAGAATGTCACCAGCATTTTTGCCAACAGGAGGCCAGAATAAATAGCAGGGTTTTCCCGACTATCAGAAGACTTGGGTGCAGCACTTCTTGTTTTTTTTTCTCTCCAGTCAAGCCTATTTACATAAGTATGAAGATAAATAAAACAACACTTTAAAGACGACACAGTGTAGCTCACCGGTAGCCTGTGGCTACACTTTTGGAGTGGAAGGCGCACAGTCCTGAAAGTCATTAGCTTGCCGACGCCTTGCAATGACCCAAAAGTCCTTTGTTTGGGGTTTTACCCTCCAACAACTTCGTCAACTCTGTAAATCCACCACCAAACTGCTCGGCTCCCAGGCCGTCCACTCCCAGGAGCTGATTGCAGAAGACTGGCCGGATTATGGAGGTAACTGCCTGTTCCCGGAGCCTCAGTAAGCTTGTCTGTTAAATGCAAAAGACATCACAAATTTTGTCTCAACCTAAGTTTTTTTGGGCTATACCTATAAAGGTACTATAATTTAATACACTGTATACTCTCTTGTAAAATGTAAAATTTGTTTTGTTTTTTTCATATTTCAATTTCAGTGTTTGAATATACTTAAGATTAAAAATTCTTTGCTCTCTGACAGGGTGTACATGCATTATTATGCTATTATATTATCATTTTATCAGTGGCATAAAGCCGTCTCAAAATGAGAATAATTATGTCTTTTGCAATTATTTTTTGGACAATACTGTGTAAAGTCCAACAAAAGTAGTTATTGTGTTATCATGTATGCTCATAAGCATGCAGGTGATGTAGTTCCTGCTGATGGTTACATGCTTTTTGACCTGTTAACAATAGGTGACAGTATTTTGCCAAGAGATGTAGCATTGGCTAAGGGCCAAAGAAGAATAATGCTAACTAGCAAATATGGATGTAAACAATGCAGGTTTCAGTCAGAGTAAACAAACAACTTTGCATTTGAGGAAGGAAATGCACTGAACATGTTTGTTAGGCTTCAAGGATACACACAGTGTTGTTTTGTGAGAAACAAAGAAGGTAAACAGAACAGTTTACTTACAAGAAAACTGCACCTTTAATTCTAAGAGGGTTTTCATTGCAGAGGAACAATAGCTTGATTGTGTTCAGCTGTCATCAACAGATACAATCAGAGTGCATTAACTTGTGTGACTCGCTGGTGGTTCAGTCCAAAGTCATCTGCCAGGGTGCTTGCCACTCGTGTTTTGAAGACACTTTTGTGTTGCACTACTTGATTCATTGATTCATCATACACACACACGCACACACACACATACACATGCATATACATCACTGAGGTTTGGAGCCTTGGACCCTGGCAGACAGGTGGCTTTGTTCAGAAACACAGTATGCCGGCTGGGAGAGCTGGGTGAAGTGGAGGGGGGGCTCTAATCATTATTATGCTTTCCGCAGAACGGTGGCGCTCCGCATTTTTTTGCCGTGTTCCCGAGTTGGTCGGCACATTCCGCTGGCATTGTTATCCGGCCTGTTTCCTGCGGCCGGCGGCTTTTGTCAGCCTCTCCCCCATTGTCCCGGCTTCCTTTGTTCCCCGGCTCCAACAATGGCTTTTTTTCTGCCTCTTAATATATATGTGCACTTTTTGCCCTTGTGTGTTCTGTTTGTTTTGTTCTGCTGTCTGCTGTGTTTTTCTTTCCTCCCGCTGCAGAGCTGGGAAATAACACACATACACACAAACATACACGCACCAGCCCGAGTTGATATGTTCAAGTTCACTGTGGTTCAAAGCTCTCTCACTCAACCTGTCCTGTCTTCCTTTCTCTCCCTTTCTCCCTCACTGAGGCGTTGTCTGTCTCCCTCCCCTATAGCCTCCTATTATTCACTGTCACACACACGCACACACGCACACACGCACACTTAGACAATAAGCCTAGCTGTGACTTTAGGTGGTGGTACCACAACCAGTACCTAACCCTTGACCTTGACTTCAGCAGTGACCCAGAACAGCGGTTCCCAATCAATCGATGTCATGAAACAGACCCTGAGAGACACATCACACACCAGGGGCCCCATGTGAAGAGGCTTTGGGCCATATTTTAACAACCGTATCTGCATCACCTTGGCATGATGGAAGGACAATGACAGTGAAACCCATCACTGGAATAACTAGTTTTATACATTCTGAAATGCAGCACAAATTTACAGAAAGTGAGAAAGAGAACCAGGCCTGTATTTGAAACAAGCTTATATTAAAGATATGTCTTTATTTTTAATTCATACTGTTTTATACATATATTTTATCTTGTTTTAATAAGAACAAAGTGGCCTTTATTTTTACTTATACTTTTTACTTATAAATGTAGCATAATGTACATTTCCACAATATTAAATCCATATTAAATCCATTATTACATGAATAGAGTCAAGTAACACTCAGAACTCTGCTGCTTTCTGTTTTCTTTTCAACTCACTTATTAATTCCAGTCATCTAAGTTCAATCACTGTAAAGCTACCACCAATGAAACTTGATAATGACATCTGTCCTAGGCTTTTAATGTGACACACCTGCAAGAGGTGTTAAAAGAGGAGCAAAGCTGAGTTTGGAACTATTTACTGAGTCAATAGAATCATTCTTGTTGTTGACAATTGTGTTTGAAAATGCAACTCAGCTGATGGGATTTGTGGTGGCCCAGCACAGTCATATAAATATGTGAAATGGACACAACCTCTCAATGAAGCATTACATGGCGGGCATAAAATGTGTTAAAATGACATGTTGGCAACAAGAAAACAATCCCATTGCAAAGTCTATTAGGAACAGTCACAGTTTTGTTGTGAAATGGTTGCAGTTTGGTGAGGTTTAGGGAAAGAAAAACACTTGGTTAGGTTTAGAAAACAGTAATATACTTGGTGAGGTTTAGCTAAAGATTGTGGTTTCGATTAAAATAACTACAAATGGGTAGTGTCATAAACATACATACTTCGAAAAGTTATGTAAAGTACCTACTTAAAGTACTTTTCATAGTTACATAAAAGCCGTTAAGTGACGTAAATAGGCTAACTTGTGGTTTCACACCAACAGCAGTCTCCTGGTTGAAAGTCCATGTTTGTTTTACCCCATCCACCACCTGTCCCACCCACTGTGCGTGGACTTTCTCTCTTCATGCTTACTTTTTTGTGTCCACCATGATAAAAGATGCTCATTGATTTTGCATTGGAATTGTTTTTGTGTTACTAGCATGTCATTTTAACACATTTGTGCCCGAAATTTGAGAATTTACAGTATTCATTTCGCTGAAGACCTTTCGGAAGCCTCCTGAAGGACCAGATGATGACATGCATAACTACCATACAGCATTTGTTTAGTGCAGTCTTTAGCCATGCTAGCACCTTTGCTCCAGGGATGGTAGTGTTGGTCTGTCAGCTCTCCTCTTTGTACCAGACTGAAATATAAACAACCATTCATGGGTTATGATGGAATTTTGTACAGACATTCTTAGTCCCCTGAAGATGAAGCTTACTGACTTTGGTGATCCTCTGACCTCTCCTCTAACGTTGCCATGAGGTTTCACTTTTGTAGTCCAGAGTGAAATATCATGGCAGCTATTGGATGGATTGCCATGAAATTTGCAACAGATATAGGTTACATTCTTATGACTTTGGTGATCCTCTGAATTTTCCTCTAGCACCACCAGGAAAGTTTTCACTCACTCGGTGAAATATCTCAACATCTACTCAATTAATGAACTTTGGTTGACATTCATTGTCCACAGAGGACATATTGTAATAACTTTAATCTGTTGTTGTTTCATCTAGCACCATTATAATGACAAAAGGTTCGTCCAATAGGTTAAAGACCAAATACCTGCAAAATGAATGGCATCCCCTTAAGATTCAGCTGTACTGTGTGTTCAGTGCTAATTAGCAAATGTTAGCATAGCTGTAAAATATTAGTCTTGTTCTCTGAGTCAGGTAGCTCCCAAAGCTGTTTTAACTTGTTCATAATGCAGTTTCTCATTTCTAACAAGTAGGTAGAGGTGAAACAGACATATTCAGAGATGAACACACGCAGGAATGACCCAGCATTATCATTTTGTCAGTGTTATAAACTATTAAATCAATAGTGCTTGAACTCTGCTCTTTGCTGTAATTATATCTAATATCAAATTAAAATTGACATGGCAAGTGGCCAAGCCTCACCACACCCAAATGACACTTAGTTTTGTGTGTTGTGTTTGTCTTTCAACAGGATGGTTGAGCCCAGCCCTCCAGCACTGCACCTCCTCTCAGGCGGGGATGTCAGCATGGCGTGTATTGGTGTCAAAGTAGAACAGGAGGAGTCAGGTGGTGGGGGTGGAGTCATTACATGCACTGAACCTCTTAAGACATCTCCCACACGTGATTGGTCAGGAAATCATCCACTGGAGGCCCGCCAATTGACCCCACCACTCTCCTGCTCCCCTTCGGTGAGAACATTAAGAAGGGCGTGACAGACTGAGAAAGGTTGATGATAGGCATTTTAGGAAATGTAAGAAGTGTCACAGATTGATAAGTCAAAGTAAAATATGTACTCTTCCTCATCCTGCTCTGATGCTTTGTCAGTTGACGGATTATTTCTGTGCCCTGACAGGAGGGCTCTCCAGGTAAGGAGCTGCCTCTCAGGCAAAGCCCCGTGGGACTGAAGGAGGCCAGGACACATGATAGACCAGAAGGACAATCCAACTTTAAGGAAGGTCTGTTGAAACTCTTAATAACTTGCGCTTTGGTGCAATATAAAACTGAAAATATCCCCTGATTGTGAAGTTGAAGGCATACCTCTTTTATTATTTAGAAGAAGCCATGACAGACTGTGTGTGTTAATTAGGTTTCAAGCCCCACAGGGGACCACAAAAGTTCTCTATCAGCACCAAATTTGGTTTACAGCCTTGTGGGACTTAAGTACACATCCATATTATGAATGTGCAAGGTCAGTCAAAAAACATGGCCAATCATGGTCAGTCAAAAAGTCTTCGCAAAGGGTGAGGCTTTACAGGAAATTGTCCGTTAACGATTTGACCAGTCATCCTAAATCTTGGTGGATAGTTTTAGTTCAAGTTAAGGAATAGGCGTACCAAAGCCTTTTGAGCCCAGCCTATAGGGGGCACTACAAATACCACATATACATAATACATGCACCTCAATTACAGATGGACAGAGTGTCACTGAATTTGGTACACATGCTCTTGGGGCGAGTATTAACCAAGATCTGAAATGTCATAATGATTAGGGCATATGTACCTGGCTTACTTAGAATTCTATGCTAGATTATGCCTTTGCTCAATTTCTTGGGAGTTGGATCGAGCTAGAGATACGAATCTTGGCACCATAACTATGAATCATGCCCTATTGCTTCACATTAAATTTGATCCTGATCGGCCTGATGGTGGCGCTGTAATTAAGAACTGAAAAAGTGAATCTTTGACAGGCCACGCCCTTCACATCATGAGTGTAATTGACTGGAAGTTTGAAAAACATCTGCATCTCAATATGCTCTACAAAAAAGACTCTTGGACAGTTAAGGCCACCATGATAGATTATTGCTACTTTGCATAATGTGAAAAACAGTAATGCAACATCTGCTTTTTGGATTTTGACTGTATCACTGCTAAATTTAGTATACAGCATTGCAAGACAGAGCTACACAGTTCTATTACAGATAAGCAAGACTGGTCAAAAAACATGGCCGTCATCAATCAGAAGTCGTTGCAGAGGGCTGAGCAACTGTACTTCTGCACTGTATTTTTCTGTGACCTGTTTTTAATATTTTGACAAAACATTCTTAACCAAAGGGTTTTGCTAGCATTTTCCAGAGCTGTGTCGAGCATCCATCAGTGACCATTTCCAGAGTGGAAAAACTATTTTTGTCTACCCTATTAATTTATGATTAATTATATGTTATTATAATAAGTGTTTTAAATACTAAATAATAATTATGATTTACCACAACTTAAGTTTTATTAGTTTTGTTTTTAGACACAATAGCAGCGTGGCTCTAGGGATGGACAGTGACAAGACTCTGATAAACTCAATTGCACAACTCAGAAAAAGGTCAAAGTCAAGTTTATTAAACAATGGGCAAAATCGTGGTCAGGCAGAATCAAGGTCAAAAATCCAGATAGGCAAAATCAGGCAGGGGTACAAAAGGGAAAGGCTATGGCGGGTCCGAAAAAACACTAACAAGATCAAAAAAACGAGGATCAAAACATTGTCAAGAAATGCTGGTTGACTTGACAATACGAACAAGACGAACTGGCACAGGACAACACCTCCCAGCCAGACAGTGCACCATGCCACACCACAAAAACTTGTTCAGGGATGGCACAAGGAACGAGACAAAGAGCTCAAAGTTTCAAATTCCCCAGATCCCAATCTGGCCGAGCATCCATGTGACGTGCTGGCACCTCAAGAGTACCTCCAATCCACGGTGGGGCCTCCTCGGATTGGACTTGGTGCTGACCTGTCAAAGCATGCACACAGGACCTTTGGGGGGTGTCCTGTGGTGTCTGGCACCAGGGTGTTGGTGGGGGATCTTTTGAGTCCTGTGAGTTGTGAGGTGGGGTACCAGCATGTCCCATGGATCTTTGATCAGATTGGTATCCAGGGAAACTGGAGTCCAGGTCGATGCCTTGAGCTTTTTGTCATGATCCCTGGGCCATTCCTGAGCATTTTCTTGTGGTTTGGCATGGTGCTTCTTCCTGCAGGGGGTCAGTGCCATCAGGGAGCTCATTGCCATGAATGGGGAAAGTTCGTCTGCAACAGTGTTTGGGTGGGTGGTGCATGTCAAGTGGCATCTACATGAATGCCAGGACCCAAGGTTTCTCAGCAAAAGTTGGATATTTTCCAGCTCTACACATAGTGTCTTTAATATTCAATATGCAAACACTATTCAAATCAATGAGAACTGTAGCTGATACACTTTAATGTTTTAGAACAGTTTGTTTCTACAGCACTGAGCATGAGTGGTTTTAAATCTCCATATTGGATTTAAAACATTGGTATCAGTGTACCTCCACAGTCTGTCTCCTGTCTGCCCCTCAGTTTTATTTACTTCTATGGGAGTCTTTCTCTATTACTCAGATATACCCACGTCCATACAATTTTCTAACCGACCAGACTTTGACGACTCCATATTTTATGTGTTTAAGTGCACTACATTCTGCTGCTATTCAGCATTAAACAATGCAGTCTGCTGAAAATCGATGCGTAGAAGTGACAGTTTCTCTAGCAAAGCGAGGGTGTTGTTTTGGTTCCTGAATGGGTTCGGGGGGAACGGGGTGCTTTTTTTTTTGTCTGATTTTGTTCAATCCCTCACATGTGGAGTAAAAGGCTGCTCTCTGAGCCGCTCCCGAGACTCTCCCTGCCCTCGAGTCTTTCACTAGTCTGCACTCCTCGCCTTAAATTTTTCTCAAATTCTCTCCACTAGCTGACCTTGGATTGTTCTCTGTCCAAATATCGATCCACTCAAACACTCAAAACTTCTCCCAGAGGCACAAACAACCTCTGCCCTACGGCACCTCAAATGTCTTCTTCAATCAATGCCATTAGGAAGGCAGAAGAGTGGCTGAGAAAGTAGTTTGGTGTCAGATGGATTTTATTTGACAGAATATATTTTTCACACCATCTAGTGCAGCCCATCGCGGCTCAGCTGAGTACCTGTTGTGTCCTGTTAACAGTAATGCCTACCATTGAGAAGCTGCTGAATGCTGACTGGAAGGAGAAACTTCTGGATAAAAGCACAGTGGGGGCAGGACAACTGAAAGGTCAGCTTTCAAACACTACCAACACATTTATACCATTTATATACCACTTACAAATCATTATTTCAAATGCATTACTATTTAACTGTGCAAATATCTCTTGTATTTTTTCATTTGCCATAATCCCCATCTGCTTTGTTAACTGAAAAATGTTATATAACACTGATTTGGCACACCGCTGTTTGGATCATTTTGCTATCAAAATTGTGGGTTTCATCTTGTGTTCCTTTTTAAAATCAGGGTAAATTGAGATAGAATGACACATCTGGAGAGACAGAGCCAGGAGGAAAGACTTGACTTACCAGATTAAATTTATATTAATACCTGATGTTCGCAAACTGATGTTCAGAGGTATTCAGCCTTGATTATGTCTTGCAGACCTTATATGTGGTTTTGTTGTTATCTCAGTATTTATTTATCTCTAATACTTCAGTCTGTTTAGATGTTGTCCTTGCAAGTGATAAAAAATACATCAGTAATGTAATAAAGATAGTTTCCTCTTGTTAAAATCAGCAAGCAGCTAAATAGTCCTGTCGTTGTCCTTGTTGTTGTTGTTGTTGTTGTTGTTGTGCTGAATAAAATCAAGGAGAAATGATTCAACCCAGAAAACCTTGTGTGCCATGTCTTTAAGAAAAAAAAAGAGATAGGAATTTGTAATCAGTTTACAGCACTGCAGAGATAGAGTAAACCTGAGGAAAATGTCTGTTTAGCTACTGGATGTGTTCATCAGCTAGTCTCTGACTGTCTGACAGCTGTTTGCTGCTGAGCAGGTAGTGTACAGTAGGTTTTTAGAGCTTTCTCAGTGAAAACAGCTGCCTGCTGTTGGCGAAAACAATGTTATGAGAGTGGTGAGAGAATGAAACAGTAAAGTTGTGGATCGGACAGCTTAACAATGAGCTGAAACTCACTATAAAGCTCTGTAAAGCCGAGAGGAGCTGGAGATGCAGCTCATAATTCTCTGCAGATTCATCACTCGAGTGATCCCTTTCACATCGTCACATTGTCATTTGATATATTGTTGTATGGATGGTAGCCGCTTTGAAATTGTGCTTTAAAATTGTGATTTGTTACACTGCTTTAGAGTTTGGCTCAAGTTGCATATTTCTGTCTGAACCCGACCTGAGCCTAAGAGAGTAGCAACAGAGCCCAATTAACCTGAACCCGACACAGTTAATGTAGGCTACTGAAGCACTGAGTTTTGTCCTAATCTCACTGTTGCTGTTACCATGGTAACATGCTTGCTTGTATACTGTGATTACACATGGCACCTTGGGACTGTCAAAATGCACACATTATGCAAAGTCATCAGCAGTTGTAAATAATAGAATTTGAGTCGTATGATTGGCCCATGTCAAGAGTTAGCTAAGCTATTAAACATAGTTTAACCATCATGGAGGAACAGGAGCTGTTCTAGCTGCTGCTAGAATGGCCAGAATGCCCCCAGCAAGCACACTGAGCTTCGGGTAATGTTACTGTAGGTGATGACACATTTTGTTTGACGTTCTCCATCATTAGCTAGCTAATGTTAACTTACATGAATGTTTACCACCTAAAATAGCCCATGTGTTGTGCTCAAGTGTTGTCTTGTAAATAGCAAACCCCAGTATTGAACAAGAAATAGCCCAATGCTGACAGTAGGTCCATCATTTTGGGCAAAGCCAAACCTGACCTGTACCCGAACGTTATTTGTAAATATTTGTCAGAACCTGCCCGAACCAATAGGCTCCAGTCGGTGTCTACACTCTACACTGCTCACAAATTGTAAAAATATTCAGACACTCTTTACCACCTTACACTGATCATGATACAGGTTGTCAGGAATGTAAGTGCTCAACCGGTTTTCTGAGTAACCTGACCATCTGACCCCTTCCAGGTACCCCAGAGGCTCTGGCAGAGAAGGAGCTGCAGTTGTTGATGATGATCAACCAGCTGAGCGGTCTGAGGGAGCAACTACTGGGAGCCCACTCTGAGCAGAGGAACATGGCCGCCCTGCTGCTGGAGAAACAGCAGCAGCAGATGGAGCTGGCTCGACAACAGCAGGAACAGGTACCACTCAGAGGTGTACAATCACAGAACTAGAGAATCCATCCATCAAAACTTCAGAACAGTTTTCTGTGTGTTGTCTTGATGAAATCTAGAATGAACCTTTCTGACCCAACAGACCCAGAAACTAAGAAATCCCAGGGAACAAAGAGTCTAGAGTCCCTTCTGTTCTGTCTTGTTTGTGTTTTGACTGCATATGAAGAAGCACGAAGAATAGGCAAATTAGGCAGATGAAATTTAAAGCAATCTTTGTTTGAGATGTCATTTTTTGAACACGACGAGACAACAGCAGGGAGTCATTGTGTTGTTCTTTGTAATTCACTGCTGCACGACTGTGTGGTGCTTGAATGGGTGTAAGAAAAGTGCAGTGGTAGAGCGGGAGGCAGAAAAGGCAAGAAAGGCAAGACACCTGTTGGTGAAATAGAGAGTAAATCTCTTAATTTTAGTTTAGGCTTATTTTATAACTATACAAGTGAGTTTTTTGTGTCTGTCACTTCCACACCTCCTTATCTCACGACGAAATGGAAAATCAACATAAAAATAATAGTGATAATAAAGTCAGTAACACAAGTAGCCTCCACCATTAAAGCATTGCACTTGCGCAACATTGTCAAACTTATGCTGGAGACTTTAAAACATAAAGGATCAAAATCGGTGCAGCAGAGCCAGAGATATCGTCTTTTTTAATTCCACATACAGTTCCGCCTACATTACCCACAATGCATCTCAGCGACTGACGGTTCAGTTGGAGATTCACGTCTGCTAGTTGCAGCTAATGTAGCCACATGCCGCTAGCCTTAAGCAGAGATAAGCAGCAGGCTACAGAGGTCTGATAAGCTCATGTCTTTCTAATTCTGCACCTCCAGGTTTTTTTATTCATTTTTAAAGTTGTAGTCTTCAGACCTGACAAGCGCTGATTTTACGCTGCTTTACACAACCTTTTCATAAACACAAGCTTCTCTATTCCACTATAACCAGTCCACTTAGTCTCTCTACCCCACTGCGCTCCTCAAGGTTTTCCAACATGTTGAGCTAAATGCAGTCACATCAGGGATTAGAGAGTCCTCTCCCAGCTCACTGAAGAAAAAAGTCTCTCAGTAAAAGCAAAAGTCACTGCTGGTGGATCCATTGTGAGCATTTTAGCATGTTAGCCTGAGTCTGGTGTCTTAAATATGCCAAAGTACAATGATGTTAACCATAACCCATAAGAATGTGATCCGTAATTTGATGGCATTGTTGTCCATTTGCATTGTTAACTAAATGTTAAACCTGGCTGTTCCACATCCTTCCCACCCTCTGATTGTGAGCGTTACCATTTACAACATGTATCTCTTCCAAAATGTTTCTATCAGTAAAATTATCGATTCAAAAAAGTACAAATACCCATAACATGTTTTGGGTATTTGTCTGACAATCACTCTTTTAAAATCAATGTAGTTTTTGACAATTAGTTGAATTTTGTTTAAGTACAGTGGTGGAAAAAAGTTTTCGGACATCCCATGCATTTGTGAAATATTGCATTAAGAATCACTCTTAGGTCTTCAAGTGCAATTTCTTTTAGTACAGTCACAGCCAAAATACTAAATAAATCCTAAAAAAGCCATTAAAAACTTAAAATTGATTGGTTCCATAAAAATACATAAGAAATTTTGAGTATTGGATCATTTTGGTACCAGTGATGAAGGTTGTTCTCTTTATTAAAAAACACAATTTTTGTTGCCAAGCTTCGTGTCTACATAAAGCCAGCACATTTGAAAGTTCTTCAGACACAAAAATGGCTAAAACAAGGAACCCAACGCAGGAAACACGCCTGAAGATAAAGATTCTCAGCCAGGAAGGGTACAGCTGCTGCCAGATAGCCAGGAAGTGCAGATGCAGTCCTCAGCAGTTGGATGCACTCTGCAGAAATACAGACGAACCAACAGCTTGGAAGACAAACCAAGATCTGGGCGTCCAAGGGTTTCTTCAGCAAGAAATGGCCGCATCCTGATCCACATGTGCAGGCAAAACCGCCAAATGACATCACAGGAGCTTCAGCAGCAGTGGTCAAACCAAACTGGTGTCCAGTGTTCCACCCGCACTGTACGTGGCCGACTTTTAGATCATGGCTTAAGGTCCTACAAGGCTATCAAGAAGCCCCTGATCAATGAGAGACAGAGGTTAGCCCGGCGTCGTTGGGCCCAGGCACACAAGAACTGGACAGCCAGGAATTGGAAGAAGATTTTGTGGTCAGATGAGTCCAGTTTCCAGCTTTATCTTCCTCCTACTAATGTGAGGGTACGCAGAAGGCCAGGCGAAGCATTATCTCCAGCATGTACAGTACCTACTGTCAAGCATGGTGGAGGCAGTATCATGGTTTGGGGATGCATGAGTGCTGCTGGTGTTGGTCATCTCACTGTCTGTGATGGCACATTGAACTCTACCAAGTATTGTACCATTCTCGAAACCCACATGCTCCCTTCTGCGCGTGCACTGTTCCATTGAGGTAAAAACTGGATGTTTCAACAAGATAATGTCCCTTGCCACACATCCAAGGCCAGTAGAACTTGGCTGCAGGAGCACAGTATCCAGGTCTTAGAGTGGCCAGCTCAATCCCCGGACATGAGCCCCATTGAAAATCTGTGGTGGATTATCAAAAGGTCTGTTTCAAAGCATAAACCAAAGAATTTAGAAGAATTGAAAGCAGTAATTCAAGAAGAATGGGACAAGATTATCCCTCAACAGTGTGAAAGGCTCGTGGGGAACATGCCAGCCAGGATTAGAGCTCTACTACATGCCAATGGCAGGACTACTAAATATTAATTTGATGATGTGATGGTTTATTTATTTTTTGTTCAGTTTTGAACACATTCTCTGTTATTTGTTGACTTTGATACCGACAATGTTGAGAACTGACATATTGAAACTGTCAAGAATTTAGTTTTGTTAGTTTTTCTTGTAAACAATAAACAAAACAATATAATTTGTATTTGTTTGTATCTGTCTAATGCAGCCACACCTTTTGAAACACAAAAAAGATTTTTCCACAAATATTTCATGATAATATTTGAGATTGTGTAAAATTTTAAGGGTGTCCGAAAACTTTTTTCCACCACTGTATATCATTGGGATACAGAAGAAGATTCATTCTGAATTGAACTGCATTGGGTGGGTGTTGGGTTTGAATGAAGCCCTGATCATGGTCACCTACACTGTGTGCCCTTGTGTCTGTTTGCCACATACAAACGTGATGCTTGTGACAATGAACTTGTCTTGTGTCTCAGATCGCCAAGCAACAGCAGCAGCTGATCCAGCAGCAGCACAAGATCAACCTGCTTCAGCAGCAGATCCAGGTCAGCTCCCCTCATGACCTTCACATGTCATCACATACCACAGCCAGCAGCACTAGCATGGGATCATTGTTACTACGACAAGTTCTCATTGCAGATCACAAATCTGTGTTTTAGACAAATAAGGTAAGACATTTTGTGTAAGGTATGTTTGTCCTGCCTTGTCCCAGCAGGTGAATATGCCCTACGTGATGATCCCTGCGTTCCACCCCAACACCCAGCCCCTCTCGGTCACCTCTGACCCCCAGATGACCCTACCACTGCAACCAATCCCCTGCAAGCCAGGTCAGTTATTAAGCTAGCAGAGAGGTTCTAGCCCTGGGAAGTGTTGGGTTGGGACACACTGGCTCCCATGAAACCATAAAACTGTTGTTGGAATGGCAAAATAGAAAAAATTAATACAATTAAATAAATGTAAATTATTACAGAAATATTTGAAAGTTGTTAAGAGGAGATCAGAGTAATTTTTAAATATTGCATTTACATGTTTTATATTTTATACAGTGTAGGTGGCACTTTTACCAGCACAGCATATTCGCTTCGCTTCCGATTAGAAGTCGACTGATAGTCAATTTTTAAAGGTTGACATAATGATGATAGTTTGGAACAGGAAAAAGCCAATGGCCGATAAGTTGCCCAATATCATCCCCCACCCCCTTACACACACTATTTGACTTTATTAGAAAACTGGAGAACTGTTGAACTGAACATCTCTGTTCAAGTAATATATACCTGAAATGGATATATAAATCTGGATCACTGAATATTAAATGCATAATGAACAAATAAATTATCAGACTAATCATAAAAAAATCTACATAGGTGTGTTGTTTTCTTTGCAGCTATTGATTTTCCTCAAAGTCAAACTTCAAGCTTTCATACAAAACTGTGATCAGAGATGGGCAGTACTTCTGTTACTTGTATTTGAAATACCAAATCAATATTCAGTTACTTTTGATCATTTTGTAATTGACATTTGACAGGGGTGAAAAAATAATCACATTTAATTTGAAGCAAGATATTTTAGAGTCAAGAAATTTTGTGTTTTCACAATACTCAAAAGATTCTCTCAATGATTCATTAAAACTGGGGTACTAGCTTCAGGCCCTTACTCAAGTGCACTGTGCTCCCATCCTTGCACCTTTGTCCAAACTGCTGCACTATGAAACACAACTGGTAGTTTAGAGGAACAGTTTCCTATGGCTTCACAAAAAATCAATTGTTTTGCTTGTCTCCTTGGGTGCTCCACGCTGCTAATATTATTCTCTGGATGATGGTTGATGAAGTACTGTCAGACACTACACCTTCATCTAACAAAGCTAAATCCAAAATTCTCTCCAGTGCTTGTCTTCCCCGAATATGAACTTAAGTAGCTCTGTACTCTGTGCTGCACTGTGCCATTGAAGTTGAGCTACCCCTTTTTCATTGCATCAACATAACTTTATTAACAACCTTAGAATATCTATTCAGAATCACGGAAGAGAGGAATTGATAGAATTCATAATGGGCTTATAAATGTTCTCTACTACTGTATTCTATGTGCTGTAGTCTCTTGAATTATCATTGTGATCTTTTGATAATCCATCAAGGTTTTCCTCCACCAGGTCTTTAGTGCAGGGAAGGTTGGGGTTTTGTCAGTTCTTTCATAGCCTATTCATGCATTCTCTGTTATTAAAAGTAGAATGGACACTGACAATAACTGTGCTTTCAAGGTCTGAAACTTAGTGCTGAAAAGTTGTCAGCTCCATGAGTTGCCATCCGCGCTGCAACGTCTTCTCAATCAAGTGTTTTTGAAGAGAGACTTAAGCATGTTTAAGCTCTTCAACTCAAGGTCTACTTTAAAGTAAATGGAAAGGCATCAGTGAGCTACAAATGTGGACTTCAGTTGAACAATATGGTTGATAGTAGCTTTCACACACTTATGCTTGTACAGTTTGCCGGCTATAGAGCGTACAGCTCGAAAGCCGCAGCTTTGTGCAGTTTTGCTTTCACGAGTCTTAAAAGCTGTGATCATGGGTGACCTTGTCTTCTCTATCTTTTCAAACCTAAAAGACACAAGGCCAGTCTTTAAAACATTGTAGGCGGAATTTAAGGATAACCATTCATTTGCTTTATTTTATTTCAACAAATGTGTATGTGTGTGTGTGTGTGTGTGTGTGTGTGTGTGTGTGCTTCAGAATGCTTTGACAGATGAATGTAATAATTTGTTGAAGGACTGCAGGGTTGTGTGGAAGAGGTCAGCTATAGCCAGCAATCTGAGGTTGTGTTTTCTTTGAAGGTATAGACAGAGAGAGGGAGCTTTGCTGTTTGATTTCATTTTGTCAGAGTCTTTTATAAGTTTACTCATTTGCATATAACTTCACTATCAATTGGACATAATATTCTGGGGTCTTACCACAAAGTCCAAACTAAATGCACTTCCTTTTTAGCCATGCTGTGAGTTATATTAATGGTATCACTAATGCTACGATAAAACATTCCCTATTCCAAAATAGGTTTCATTTCTTTCTTAAAAGTACCCGTCCAGACATATATGAATACTAATATTTTGTTTAACATGGTTTTCCTTCATAAAAAGAAAAAAAACCTCAAACGGGGTCAGAAGCAGATCTACTCTTTGTCCCTCATAGAGTGCTGCAGGAATGAGTCCTAAAACGAAAAAATGAGTTAGCATTTTAGCACTCCCGGTTCCTTCGTCTCAAGGTCAATGTCCACTGAATGGGTTTTTGGTTAGATGCCTGAAATAATGTCTGTGATTAACACAAGCTTTAGAGATTTTCACGATTTGTTCTACGGCATAAAATAGGTCAGTAAATACCCCACTCATGGATTTTGAAGCCCTTGGGTGTCTTCAAAAGGACGGTTGCTAAGTGGCTAAATGACAACAGAGCATCATCACGGCAAACACGGCTTTACAGCCTTGTTGAGGTGGCAACAATAAGTCATGTGACCAAAGTGTAGTTTGTCTGTAGCCCTATGTTAGATTTTATTTCTGGCGATTGCATTTCAGCTTTAAAAATCATAAAAGTGGTCTCTATTTGTGAATCTAGCTGAACAAAATGTGTAAGTAGACTCATAAACTTTTGTTTGCCACAGAGCTTATTTTCTGTAATTATCCAACACTGAGTGAGAAAACCCCACTGTGTTATTGACGAGGGAACCAGGGCAACACTAACTTCTGCATTGACCTACAAAAAAACCTGTTGTCCCTGCAGCGCTGCATTGAGAATTCTGGATCTGGCCTCTGCCACGCCCAGCACCGCTACTTTTGGCAGCTTCACTTTCCATTTTGTCCTGCATTGCTTGCACTAGTTTGATCAGTGAAAGAGCAGTGTGCATCAAGATGGCTAGCGTTAGAGGAAACATGAGAGGGATTCAGCCAGACGTGTTTTAGCCTCAGTCAGACCCAGACTCACATGAGGAGTCTGTTGCGCACCAAAATGGGCTACTACCAGATGTATCAGAATAGAAAGTGAAGTTATCATCTTTTATTTGTTTATGTTGTTTGTTAGCTTGTAAGCTTGTGGGCTAACTGGCAGTGGGAGACACAGCATTAATGGTTGTGAAACACACAATATACACACAATATCACAATATCTGCTATGATGGAGTTTTAGTCCGTAAATAGTGGAAAGAAGCTCGGGGTCCAGTTTACATCCAAAAACTGCATACTCTATCATGTTTCCTGTCAAAACTTTCACTATGCTAATGCTAACTCTGCTCTCTGTACTGACAAGTCCGCTCAGTGCTGTGGACGTTTCAGGTTTCGTTGCCAATGTTGTGTCAAAGTCTGTTTTCCATCAATATGTGCTTCCTCTATTAGACAGCCATTGACTGTCGTAGTAGCGACGTACCTAATTCAGCTTGCCTGGGGTACGTTGAACCTCAGATTTTAGGAGACTGACCAGACATTAGAGGAATGTGAAAACACCTCTGCAGTGACAAACTTTACACCATGTACAAGTCAGTATAGTCAAGGTCAGACATTAGGCGACATGAACAGTGAGGAGGACTTTAGAGGTCCTGTATGCAAAATTCAGAACAATAATACAGCAAACAACTATCTATGGAAAGATATAGTGGAGTAATGTCATACTGAGCAGAGAATGTGGGTGTGTGTGTGTGTGTGTGTGTGTGTGTGTGTGTTGTAATCTGAGCTTCTGTGTGGTTTGTTGTGGTAAGCAGGTCCGGCCGCTTTGCACTGGGCTCATACAGCAGTTACTACTGATATCAGGATGGCTTCATCACAGAGACAAAGCACCCATCCTGCGGTTTCCCCCTGGTTGACACCATTAGCTCTGTCAGCACTGTTGCCATTGTTCAGCACTGATTATGGAGTTAGCACCATGCTTGGTATAAGTCATAGGGATTCCTCTTCCCATTTTTATGACAATATTGTTTGTGTGTTTAGACCAAGATAGTGAACTATCCAAAGTTACGCCTAGAACTTTTATTGTGTTTAGGTGTTCAGTATTTTTTAAACCAATGGCCAGTTGGCCAACATGTGTCGGGATCCGATCACAGTGGACTTTACCTCGGAAATATTTAAAGCCAACTTGTTGCACTCACTCCACGTGTAGACGTCTATTTACAAGTCCAGTTTGTGGCAGCACTGGACAGAGTAGTGTCATCAGCATACATAAGTGAAAAGTATAATTTAGAATGTAAATTGGGCTATTGAGAACAGGAGGGTCACTTACACCTCAGTTAGCTGTGTGCTGCCATCAGAGTTAATTACCATTAGCTAGTGAGTGCTAATAGTCACCTCACTTTGGGCTCCATTGCAAATCTTCAATCACATCAAAGTAACTACACAGGTATTTCAGTGTTCATGTTTTTCATCCCTCCACAGCTGTGGACTATTCCATGCAGCTGCTGCAGAACCCACACCCCACCCCTGTCAAGAGGAGCAGTGGTTCTTTCCGACAGGTACAATATTACTATAGAATGTATTGTGTGTCAGGCATTTCATTGTTCATCTCGATGTAACAAACTCGTCTCCCAAGTCCATTTCTAATGTACACACCTACATTACATATCCAAAATGTGAAGATAACCGTGAGAACTTATGGTTTGGTGTGTGTGTGTGTGTGTGTGTGTTAAATGTACAGTGTGTGTATTTAATGGATGTTTAAGAAAGAAACTCCCTCCAGATTTAACAGATATTGTATTTTTTAGTTATTTGGAAGTCTAAAGCTTTTCAAATACACCACACCCTCTGTTCAGAGACGTAATGTGTGTTCAGAGACGTAATGTGTGTAGGTGTGTGTGTGTGTGTGTATGTGCGCATGCGTGTGTGTGTGTGAGTGTACCTGTGTGTGTATGTGGCCTGAACTGTATTTGCACGGCAGGTTTTCAAGTATAGATAACCCAACACATCTTAGAAAAACAAAAGGAAAAAAAGGATGAGGTGAATACGAAGACAAAAGAACAGAGACTCCACAAAGGTGTGACAGATGCGCTCCGACATGCCAAATCTGCCGTGCATAACCAGAATACATCCACACCCTCACCCTTTGCGGTTATGTCTGAATATGTGTTAAGTGGCCCCACCCCTGCTCATCTGCTCTCACTGTGTGTTTAGGAAGCCAGTCAGCCCTTGAACCTGACCTCCAAGCCAAAGGGGCTGGAGCTGGGGAAAACACCCAGTCCTCAGAGCCTGGAGCTGGGATCACTGGCGCTGCAGGGGGCCTACAGGTCCAGAGATCTCCACAGAGAGGTGTCCCACAGCCCGCCACGATCTGCCCTCAGTGAGTAATGCTGACAGCTGCACTGCTGTGATAGAAAGTGGGAAATCGTGATCCCAAAAGGGGGAAAAAACTGTTGCATTCTCACAGCTCCTCTAAGATGCTTGAATCAATCACCTTATGTGTTTCTGCTCTGGCATGGTAACAGGGCTTTTAAATCTTTTTTCAGGTACCTGAGGAGGTTGTTAGCACTAGTAGCACTATAGAGCAATGTTTTTAAGAGTGGGTCCCTGTTTTGTTTGTATCTATGTAAATCAAAAGACAAAAACATTTACACATAGTAGCTTTAATTTTTAAAGTCATATAAATTGTGTTTTATCTATTGTTGTTCATTATTGACCCAAAGCATTAATGTGTGGTGTCTTTTCTTGAGAACATGATATACTGCTGAGAAAACAATGCATTCAACAGTGTCTGATGGTCTCTGTGCCATGCAGACACACCAGCGCACAGCGACATAATGGGCACTAGTTAAATTTAAAGCAGGACCTGTACATTATCACTTTAACTTTACCTGTATTTTTGTCTTCAGGTTTCCTCGGAGAAGGCGATGTGGTCACCCAGGCCATCCATGATGCCCAGCAGCTCCTGAGAGGTCACAGCACCGGAGGGCGAGAAAGAGACAGGGACAGAGAGAGAGATGGTGGCGGAAAGATGGTGAGCTGATGTCCAAAATGCACAGTCCACACACGCAGTCCCAAGTATTCTGTTCAGAGAATAGACTGTATATAAAGAAGGATGACATGACAGCTCCCCAAAAGTGAAGCTGAAACATCTGAATCGCTCCCTGGTGGCTGGCTGCAGTATAGGTCATAAACCCCGCCCCCTCCATGTTAGCAGATGGGACATAGCCCAAAACTTTTTCCCACATTTTTCCAAAAGATCAAGCTGATGTGTGTTCAAGTGTTTGTTTTTCTGGTAAGTTTGGTTAGAACTAGTAATTTGATGTTGAAAAAAGGCAGACTGAGGTCATGACTGGCAGCTGTGTGTGCTAATTGGTACGCTCGCTTGTACTGGCACTGTCGCGATTGAACGGACGGATTCTGGCTCCACATAACGTTACCAGCACAAGATGGCAGTGACAGTATCCAAAATATTTTGGCTTAATTTTTGCACAGTGGAGGTCTGAGCTGAATGCTGTATGATTAGCTTAAAGGCTACAGCAGTGAGATAAGACATGCACCGAGGGAATGTAAATGCACATTGTTATTGCAGTCTCTCCTTCCCTCTCACACTGTTGCTGCCACTGCAAACAAACACCTGCGTCATAGGTCCTTCCTGCAATAAGTGATTTTTTTGGACTGCTTGGAGCAGCGGAAACAAATAGTTAACACAACAACTTGACAACTTAGCAAAGTTTATTATTAACTCTAACAGCAATTATGAAGCAATGTTATCATTCATTTGGAGTCACGGCCACCTGATGAATGTAAGTCCAATATTCACTCACTTATTGCTCTGTTTTTCTCCTGAGGGAAATATTCAGATCTTTAGCTGCTAAATGCTCCACTGTGTTTACCAGCTAGTCTCTAAAGCAGCAGTTCCCAACTCATCCAGATTTTTCCTTAATCTTCAGTTCACAGTCCAAACAGTTTCATATATTCAGCGTCATACTGGCATTCAGCCATGTTGCCGAGCTAGTTTGCTGTCTCTGTTAAGTAGCTGCCCATTAGTCACTCACTTTGCAGCAGGAAACAGCACTTCAAAATTAAAGCTCTGTGCTGGAAGTTAACTGCACTTCAAAATAAAGTGTGTTTATAACAGACTTGACATGTTCGCGAGTCATCTGTGGTCCATTCAGAATGGACCCACGACCCACTTTTGGACCGCGACCCACCAGTTGGGAACAACTGCTCCAAAGCCCAATGAAAAAATATCTTGAAAATTAATCCACACCTGTCAGACAAGCAGACTTGAGAATTCTCAGGGGCAATTTTATAAATTTACATCACCTGAGTCTGAATTACAGGAAGCCATTACTTTAACTGAAGTGTGAAGTCAGCAATATTACGTATTTTATGTCTGAAATTCCCTTTTTCCGCATTCAGCTGCTAAGAGACTTTGAAAGCCTGTGAAAATGCATTATGTTCATTTCACCACTGAAATTCTGAATAATTAAATGATCTTATGGTCGTTCAGACAAGGCTGGTATATCAACAAAGAAATCTGTCAGATCTTCCTGTGGTGAGCTGGATACCGATACCGTCTTACTGAACAAACTGGATATGAGGAAACACTCACAGTCTGATTCTGACTGACAAAGGGGTCTAATCGGGGGTCAGAGGCAGGTTTAGGGTTACAGAGAGTCATGCCTCTCCTGAGGATTTAACCAACTGAAGAATAACCACGCACAGAAGCGCATTGTGACAGCTCAGCACTGTTGCTGCTGCTTTAGGGAATACGCTGTTAAGTAAACACTGTATGGAAAAGACAAAGAAGTTATGTGTCTGTTGTGTCTATTTTTAGTAAGTGAAAAGGGGCTTCAGTATCCCCTGACAAAGATGCTATCAACTGCTGCTATCCCTCTTTATGTGAGTGCAGTCATGTGCTCCAGTGAAAATGTACAACATGTTTTAATTACACACATGACGTTAGCAGTAAGATGTGGAGCAAAATGGAAACATGCTCCTAAAGCATCTCAACATTACATAATTTGTGTGGAACTCAACAGTTAAAATGACGGTTGTTTTTGTTTTTTTTTGTTGTGGTTCTTGTAAAAATTGTCTTCTATTCTAGTCTTGGTTTTCATTCTTTGAGGTGGCTGAAGCTTTGGTCTCAGCCTCGTCCCCGCGCAACAGCTGTTGCAGCCTCACAATACCACAAAGGCCTCAGTGTGGCATTGACTGAGCCACCTGCCCTCTCTCTTTGTCCACAGTAATACTGTACTCTGTGGCTCTCCTCCTCCTCGCCTCCATTATCCCACTCCATCTCTGCCGCTGCTTTAACACCAATCCCAATGACTGACCTATTTTGGTATTACACTCCGCCGAACGGGGATAAATAATGTTTTACAGCTCGTGAACAGGCGATAGAAACACTGGCGGTGTGATAGTTTTGCAAATTTAGAGTTAGATTCCCAACTCTGCCTTTTCTCCTTCACCTCTCCTCTCTCAAACAATAAACACCATTCTTCCTCCAGCACGGCCTTGTCATATCCTTTCTTTGCATTTACAGCTCTGCATTATAACAGCAGCTGATATGGTGAGCGTGCAGTTTCTTTACCTTAAATAGCAACTCTGTAAAACACATGCATGCTTTGAACACACCCCTTGCACATTGGGTCATCATTTTAGTGCAGTCCAAATTCAAATCGACCCTTTGTGCTCAGGTGTGAATATTTGTGTGACTTCACTGCGTGTCTGACTTCATCTGTCTTTGTCTTTTTTTATGTCTGCAGGAGTACAAAGATTCTCCCCACAGCACAGAGAAAATTTCTTCCTCCGAGCGGGGTGAAGACAGACACGTTCCACTGTCCACTGAGGACCACCTCAGCAGTGACTCTGAGGGTAGGTGTCCCCGCAGGAGCCTGTTAAATAAGGACGGCCTTATGCATTGATGTTTAGCAAATGTTTTGTATTCCCAGGCATGAGTGGTGACATGGGCGGAGTATGAGACAATAGGCCCCTGGGCATAGACATGGAAAAGGCGCCACCACCTTTCCCTCTCAGGACTAGGAACACGAACACACACACACACACACACACACATACATTTTTGTGTTT
The DNA here is from genome assembly GCF_041903045.1 of Epinephelus lanceolatus. NCBI lineage: Eukaryota > Metazoa > Chordata > Actinopteri > Perciformes > Serranidae > Epinephelus > Epinephelus lanceolatus. The sequence continues at coordinate 13,020,893 of NC_135734.1, forward strand.
CTTGTAGTTTTAAGGTTTTTTTTAGGCAATTTTGTGCCATTTTTTTTGACTCTTTGTGTTTGTTTTGCCCCTTTTTGTAGTTATTTTTGTCTCTTTGCAGTTCCTTTGCATCTCTTTGTGGTCTTTTTGAGGTCTCTTCATGGTTGGAACTGTTAATTTGAGCGACATTTTGCAGGTGACAGCCAGGGGGGCCCTGAAACTTGGTAGGCTTGTTCAGTAAACCCTCCATGAGTAGTGTCACAACTTTCTGTTTCAAAGGTAGTTTACTACACTACCTATTAACATGGTTTCGTGTTACCACTTCAGAACATCGGATTGACATTTAAATATCTCGAAATAACTTGCACCACCACCACCTCCATGTTCAGCTGTATCAACATATTGCATCATCCTCTTGAAAATTTAATTAGAAAAAAGAAGACAACAAGTTTCTGGCACAGACCCAGGATGATGAATGTGGGCGGGGAAAGTCAATCATAACTGCTTGTGAAATCGGATGTTTGTGGGTGAAGAGAAACTTCCCCTTCAACAAGTCAAGGTTAATAACCAGGTGAGAAAAAAGAGAGGTGTAAAAGAAAAGGTTAACGAACAAGAGATACAGCCACAATTGCGGGTTCAAGCCCTTTCCTGGCAAAGAGGAGGAGGCAGCTCAATTACCAAAATGGAGGCCACAAGCAACAGTGAGTGGGTTTCAAGCTTCACACAGCTGAGCAAAGTTCCTTCAGTTGGTTTAATTCTGTCTAAAGAAGGAGTGAGACTAATCACACACTTGCTCCATCATTTTAGTAACTGCACATTCAAAGTCCCGCCTTTTGCTCCCCCTTTATCAGATGTGAACTAACAGTGTTTACCCAAGGATTTTTGTGATCCACTGACTGTAGCCCTCTTTCCTGTAGGTGCCCTGTCCGTCTCAGTCCAAGGCAACTATGCTGAGGCCCGGCCCCCTCCCTCCTCAGGCCACATCAAGAGACCCATGAATGCCTTCATGGTGTGGGCCAAGGACGAGCGCAGGAGGATCCTGCAGGCCTTCCCTGACATGCACAACTCCTCCATCAGCAAGATCCTGGGTGAGCCTAGCTCTGGGCAGGGGTGGGTTTCACTCTGTGCCTCTATTCTGAGACACTGCCTGGCACATGTGAGGGCATGAATAGCCACCTGCTTGTCCCACCAGACACACACACACACACACACACATACTGGATTGAATCCTTTTCCTTGGACCAAACGTTTACATTCCATTCTATTGTGGAGAGCTGGTTGTTGGGAGCAACCACCTCTCACACGGACACACAATGACATGCAGACTTGAATACACACACGCATCCAAGTCATGCATATGTCATGTCATATGTCACATAAACCACGACTTAATTCAAATATACATTTTATTAATAATTACTTAAATACCTCATCTCAATCTGCAGAGAACTGCTCTCTCCAGTACTCTCTGTTCATTGTGGTGGAATCACTGAGATCCATGTTTGTGCTGGTTTTCACACCAATTACTACCACAGCTAATCTCACACATCTGTGGGTGAAGATGTGTTAACCACACCTTCACCCAGAGACAAGGAACTTAACCAATCAAATTATTTTTGGTCTAATATGAATTTAAAAATGTGCATTCTTGTGTACCACACTGACAATGACAAAACCATAACAACTTTAAATACATGGGTAGACTAGGGCTGCATGATACAAGGAAAACATGCAATGCATAGTAACATTGTGAAATATCATGATGACGATATTTCAATCAGGACAGACTTCATATGGAGTTAACAATAATTTATTACATAGTGCAGGATATTGGTGGATAGTGGAAAGTTCTTTGGCGATTAGATGCCACCATGATGTGTATACAAAGTGGGCAGAGGTACCATGGTCAGTTTAGGAATATTCCCCTGATGGAGCTTGGACACTGGTGATGGAAATGAAGATGAGGATGATGGGATGTGGAGCAGGACCGGGCATTGAATGTGTTTAAAAGTGAAGGTAAATGGGGTGGTGGAGGGCTGCATCTGATTGTCCTGAAATGACACCTGACATCAGTGTCATCAATGAACGCCAAGTTCAAAAGGGGGTGTGGTCTGAGCAAAGGGACCAGAAGTAGGCAGATAGGAAGTAGAGACGGGGCCATTGCCCACACACACTTGGGGCGCATTCACACCAGGATAGTCCAGGGGATTTGGTTCGATTGGGCGGGGAATGCCGAAAAACTTCACACCTTCATTTGGTTCAGTTCACTTTCACACTGCACTTATTAAAGCGGACCAAACCGCCTGGACAACGTCACACAGTTACAACAGCTGCTCGTTTGGGGGCGGTATTGCCCAAAACGACCACTGAACAGGAAGAAAAAAAGCATGAGGAAGAAGAAAACCCAGCTCATTGATTGGCCAGGACTAAAAATCGAAATCCATTCCCTTCACAAAAACATCTAACACCAAAAATGCACTGCGCTCTACATCACTTCCTCTCTTTGGTTCACTTCCTCTCTTTGGTCCGCTGGATTGTGCATTTGCATTTCCCACTGTAAGCGGACCGCACCAGGGTTCACTTGCAAGTGAACCGGGACCCCCAGTTTTCAAGTGGACCAGGGTTAGCTAGTTTGGCCCGCACCAGAGTTCGAATGAGTGTTCACACCACTCCAAATGAACCAAACTATCCGTGAAAGCGGACCAGGGTTCGTTTAAAGCAGACCAAATAGCACCAGTGTGAATGCGTCCTTAATGTCCCTGGCCCACATTAGATTTAATCCTGTTGTTTTTGATCTCACCACAAGATTGTCTTTAGTTTTTTTTGGCATTTCACCTTCATTGAACAGTTAGGACAGACAGGAAACAATGGGAGAAAGAGAAGCATAACATGTGACCAAGGTTCCCAGATGGAATCAAATTGATGCACCTTTGACAGACCCGAGAAAGGACGAGAACCCCAGCCAAAACTAAGTTGAAGCTACATAAACATTTAAGCGTGCTCTCTCCTCACTGCTAGAACACTTTGATTGAACTCATCTTTATTGTTTATTTACTTTTCCCTCATCCTCCTTGTGCCAATGTGTCTTTAGGCTCCAGATGGAAGGGCATGTCCAATCAAGAGAAGCAGCCTTATTACGAAGAGCAGGCGAGGCTGAGCAGACAGCATCTGGAGCGCTACCCTGACTACAAGTACAAGCCCCGGCCCAAACGGACCTGCATTGTGGAGGGACGGAGGCTGAGGGTGGGCGAGTACAAGGCCATGATGAAGAACCGCCGGCAGGAGCAGAGAGCGACCTACACACACAGGTAGAAACCAATGCACGCACCAACTTGATTTGCACAACTTTGAGAATGCAATGCACGAGAGTTTGTCCCTGGCAGACAACGCTGACAATTCGCTCCATTGACGAGAGTTTTCTCTGCACCTCCACACATTGTAGACAATGCCTGCAGCTCCCAAAGCTCTCCTTTTATTCTTTAAGACACAAACAAAAGTGGAGTATTGATACCGCAGCTGGGCTGTTTTTTTTTTTCAGTCTGTCCTTGACGATGAATAGCATCCCTCGCCATTGTTCCCTCTAACTCCTCCAACTAGTTAAGCTGGAGGAGTTGGAGGTTGGAACTGTTAACAGTGGTTGGTTTTGAGCGTTTTTCTGTTTCAGTGATGTTTTTCTTTGCCTCCCAGATATGCTCACTGCTCATCTTTTGTCTTTTAGACTCTTTTGAGAGAAATAAACGTCAATATCAGAACCTCAAAATGGCCTTAGATTTCATTTGTGATCGTGTTATTCATATCGGCTTTCTTCAGAGTGACTGGGATACTGTATTTTAAAGACCATTATGTTTTCACTTCATGTTTCTAGGTGTATGTAGGTTGGCAAGCTAGGTCAACGAGCCTCCATTTTCCAGGTGCAGTAGTTTTGCATGGTTGATGGGTCTTAACACTACAATACCCATGAGCCTTGGCTACCATTGCTATAGATACAGTCGGTGTCTAGACATGGTCTAGACATGGTGAGGGCGGAGTAGACGAGGGGGAAAACAGTCCTTTCCCTCAGCCTGTCAATGCTGGGAAAGTGCAATTTTTAAACAAACATAAGAGACACTATTAAATTTACTACGTGATACAATATGAGTAGTTAAACTTACCATAATATCGTTGCCCCGCAGCCATCAGCACAGCCATTGATGTAATAGACTGGTGTGTTTTAGTGAATTCCATGTATGTTTCGAGACAGTATGGCAGTGCTAATGGTACTCAACACCATTAGCCATCAACCATTTTTTGCTATAATGTCATCACATACTGGGACTGTCAGATCTGAAGAACTACATTTTCTTGGACGCTCACAACTTTTTTACCATTGGCTAACACTGAATAAAGCATTAAACCCTTTTTGTTTATCCAGGAACAGCCCCCAAATCACAATCGCCAAACCCACCAGATCCCATTTAAATAAACAGTAATTCTAGCATGTATCGAGTCAGCATACTCTCACATCTAACTGGATGAATTAAGGGTTTGTTTCAACCAAGCCAGATTTAGTTATTGTTAAAACAGTGGAAAGACGAACTAGGGTTGTTTTTGTGAGTTTTATTTTATTTCTTTTGACTCTGAAGGAAGTGTGTTTTACGATGATAAAAGTACTCATCATTTAAATGGAGTCTGGTGGGTTTGGTGATGGCGATTTCGGGGCTGTTTCTGGTTAATCAAAAAGGATAACAAAACGGTCTATCTCTGTAGGGATCCCTTCCATAATTTTGTCAATAACAATCCTGTCCTGAGCCTGTCAGTGGCAAAAACAAGTTCTTTTAGTGGACATAGCTTGATGGTGCACAATTGCCCTGCATGTTTACATTGCCGGCTGCCGTCAGCTGCAGTGGTCTCACTCATTGCTGAACTATTTTCAAAAAATGTTGTTCCCATTACTCACTTAGACACAAAAACATGGGGAAATCAGGTCCAGGTTGAAAAATACCCATTAACTCTGGATTTATAAGCTTATTCAATGTGCAGAGAGACACACAAAAACTCTTTGGTGTAGTAGCAAATGCTTCTTTCCCCCCTGGCATGAAAGGATGTGACATTTTGTGGGCTTTCCCATAAATACTGACTGTATCTGTGGAGAAGAGGTCAGTCAGTGTTGCAAATTCAAAATACTTTGCCACTAAGTTTGTGAACAAAATGCTTTTTATGCTCACAAGGTTGAACCTTTGACATTTAATCAAAGAATTGGATATATTTTGTTTTCTTTTGTACTGATGATTCAAACAGAAAAGTTATATGAATGGTGAATCTCAAATGTTACATCCAAAAAAAAGGAGAATTCAAATTTCAGTTTGATTTAGATAAATAATCAAACATATTCATGCGTACTTGTTTAAAACCAGATGAAACTGTATCAACAGTTCAGACTAGGCAGTGATTACTGTCCATTAAACTCATCACCTTCATGATATTAAAGGTAAAAGTCTCTGAATATCAGCAAACTGATGTATCAGTAGAAAGCTGATTCATCCTACAGTCTTATGGTACGCATCACTTCCTGTCTTTACAGTCAAACAGAACCGCAGCAGATCCACTACTCCCACAGCGATGGCCAGTACCCGGGCGGTGCCAGCTCGGTCTCAGTGGCAACCATGCCCTTTCACCCCGCATTACTGGAGCACTACCTGCCACAGGTGCCCCCCACGATGCGTCGAGCAGAGGGCCAGGCCACACCTACATCCCTGCCGAGAGAAAGAGAGAGGGAACAAGAGAGGGAGCGGCCGCCGTACAGCGAAGGAGAGGAGAGCGACGCGGGAGAGAGGAGTGAGGGGGAACTGGTGCTCCTGACAGACTGAAGTGGGGGAGTGGGGTGGGTGGGAGAGGAAAAAATGGTGGTGAGGAATGAGAGGGGAGGGTAGCTGAGGAGGAAGGGAGCTCTTTGTTGACTGACAGTCGGAGAAGAGGAATGGAGGAGGAACAGGGGAGACGGGAGGGATTGAGTTGTCACCAGATGATAAGATTGCCCCTCTGGTAGGCAAACGTGAAGAGATGTGGTGAGAAAACGTCATACTCACTCCTTTGTAAATTAGTTGAAATTAGTAGAAACCCTGCCCCACACACACACACACACACACACACACACACACACACACACACACATAGAGGCAAGCTCTTGTGTTACTCATTTCCCTTCATAGACATGTCATCAGCTGCTTTGTTTTAGAATACAGAAGTCATACTTAAGTTACAAGGGAAAAGGTTTATTGTTTAATCCCTTATGCTACTTGCTTTCCTCCCATGTTGACTTTTGGCACCACAGGGATTCTTCTCATTGGAGGAAAGTTTAAAACCACATACGGTTACCAGAATCCCTGTTTTCACCTGTTTGACAGCTGAGTTACTACTCTGTGGTTGAAGCAACAGGCCAGTGATGGAGCTGTATGTTATCAGCACATCAGTACTGCCCCCTGCTGGTAGAAGCTGGTTATTACTTCATGAAAAACCCAGAGCAGTAGCATTCCTGTCTGCTAATTTTCACATTAAGTATCTCAGTGTTGAGAACACTGACACTTGTTGCACCACATGCTCATATATTACACGACACTCACGCAAGTCATGGATCAGATTGTCTGGAGTAGTATGGAACCTGGAGTTTGGCAGATTATAGTGCTCCAATTTAAATTTGTTCTTAAAAAGACTGAGAGAAAATAAATAGAGAGATCGAAGGTTTGTTTCAGCAATTTGGTAAGATAAATAAAGATGCGGGGCTCAGATTAAAAAAGAATGGTTAGCAGCAAAGGCTGAGATGCTGCCCTACATGCCAGCCGACATAAAGGGCAGTAAGTAAGTAAATAAGAGGCTGAGATATCCTGATGTTTAGTCCTCAGTGTGGTTCAAGCACCTAAAACACTGGATCCTACACTTCCCATGATGCAGCTTCATACCCTGCCACATTAGATACCCACTTCCTGGTAAATGTCCACGTGGTTTCAAAATTTAAACCCCTACTTTCTAACTCTGACTTAAAAGTATACATTTTTAGTCTCTAATCTCACAGTGATAAACCCTTTTGACATCATCAGGGTTATTTTTCAGACATTATTCTGCTGTTCTCACAGCCTGACAAGTAGTCGTCATGACAAACAAAATGAACCTAATGTGTAAAATATATTACATCACATCAGATCACATCACATCAGCATTCTGGAACACTGTTTACTTGAAGCAGATAAGATACATCTTTAAATTGATCTCACTTAAAACAAAACCATGGCAGATGTCAGTCATTGCTTCACATACATTTAGTGGCTCTCGACAGATTACACAGAGTTTTGTTTGTCACCATTATAGACTGTATATGAAGATGAGCGGCACATTTCCACTTACCCCCACTGTACGAAAATGAAGCCAAAATATCCCAGATACGGCTGCTGGTGATGTCATTTGGAGCCGGAGTCTGCGTGGTAACGATCGCTGTGGCGTCGAATTCCCGCCCAAACACTTTGTCCAACCAGTCTTGTGCAGCACCATTGATCGCAAGCACACCAGTGGCACACATAGCTGTCAATCATGACCTCAAACCCCATTAATACTGCATCAAATAACTAACTTTGAAGAAAAAATATCACTTCAACGTACAGCTGCATAATAAGAACTACGTAAAATGACAGAAACCATCTTTGGGAAAAATGTATTTGACATTTACATTGAGTTTTTAGTTTGGCTCATGTCCCATTGCTTAAATGGTGGGATGGGGTTTATGACCCATACTGCAGCCAGCCACCAGGGGGCGATCGTTACATTTTGGCTTCAATTTTGAGGAGCTGTCCATCATGTCGTCCATCTTATTTATTTTTTTACAGTCTATGGTCACCATGGTTGTAGTAAATGTTTCAGTTAAGGCAAGGCAAATTTATTTGTGTAGCACATTTCATACAGAGCGGTAATTCAGCGTGCTTTACATAATGCATTAAAAACAATTTTAAAAAAGCAGAAAGACAAACTGCATAAAATCATTCAAATGCTAATTAAAAGGATAAAAATCTGAGGGGTCTGTCACAGCACACAGTGGTTTACAATCAGGCCGCCAATGAAATCTTTTTTAAGAAGTTACATCCCAGATAATGTACATTTAATTAACAATCTAACCCTCCTCTTCCTCGTCCTCCCACATCACACTGTTCAGTTGAGCTGTGTTGTATATGCTGTATTTGTGTGTCTATGAGTTCCCTCTCCATAGCACGGTGGGTTGACCTCAGCCTTACCTATTTTTTTTTTATACCTCTGTGTTTGCTTCTTTGAGTGTTAATTGACTGTCGTGTTGAGCACCTCCTATCTGTGTATCCAAATGTCAGCTGTTGTTTTCGCTGCTTTTGAGATGCAGCCTCTTGCAACACTGCAGAAAATATCCAACATGCACCATAATTTTTCAGGAATTATTTTCATATTTAAAAGGCTCAAAGTTAAACTACATAAAGTTCCATCTAAATAGGCTAAATTGTTGTCTTCTTGTTTCATCTTTTATTTTCCTGTTCCAGCTATCAAACAGAGCCAAATCAATCCCAAATCACGTCACATGGAGGCTGTTGTTTATTGGTAGGATGTTCTCTCTAACAGATACAGAGATGGAGAAAAGGTCCATTAATGGTTGTGAGCTTTTGACAGTGAGGCTAAATAGAAACAAAGTTTTTGGGCGACTGAACCACTGGTCAACTTCATGAGAACGTAGAAACCAAAATCATCCGTGAGTCCTCAGTTCATTTTCGGCTACAGTGTGCCACGCTAACAGTTTAGCTTGCTGAGTGATATTTGGCTCCATGTTAGCACTTAGCACTATGTTCTTTGATAGTAGGGCTGCATCACTGATGATTGGAGTTAACATATTGGCATACTGATTGTTTTAGAGGTATGCTTTATTTTATTTTTCCTTGTAGGAAACAGGTTAGTTCCAATAATAAAACTTCATGCTAATGATGCTACAGTTTAGCATGCATGATCCTAAGTGACTCTAGGTTCCAAATTTATTTAATGAGTTAGTTTTAACGTCAAAAATAGTTTGAGTTTGAAGTCAAAAGTAGTCTTAAACTGTAGCTTAAGTTGTAGTTTTATGTAAAACATTGTTATACTTTAAAGTAAATGTAGGACAAAAGATGTGCTAACGATTAACTAGCTACTGCTTTACCTCTTTCCATGTAACGTTGTGGAAAAAGGTAAAGGTGGTGGATTTTTGGAGAATGTGTGCCTCCCCAATTCAGTGCTCAACAGATGAATATGTGGTTGCCACAAGTAAAATAGTGCCAGAAATAAACCTGCTACATCCTACTCAGTATGTTTATCCATTAGCATGTTGCTATTAGCCTGAAGGAATCTGTGGCTAACGCTTCTAATCACATGGATAGTTTTGGTGTCTTTGTTCTCAGCACTCAATAACCATATTGACTAATAGGGCAATGTAACAAAAATGTAGTGTACCTACATAACACTGGGGCCAATCCACTCTTAGCTAGCTGCGAGGATGACAAATCAAAATGGCGGGAAAAGAGGAGTTTCAGGCCTCGATGTTTGGGTTTGGGGCTCATCCAAAACAATCAGGGTCAGGGCTGTGTGGAGAAAAGATGCTGGCTTTTGTGCACAGAGATGGATTTCAGAGGAAAATGTTTATCTTATTTTAGCGGAGACATGCTGAGGAGTCGTTACCCCTGCTGATGTAAATATAGAAAGAGACTTTATTTTGTTTATAAGAGCCTGTGTAATTTAAAGGTGTATGTTTCTCTATGTTTTCAGAGTTTTGTGTTGTTGTTTTTTCGTTTTGTTTTTTCTTGAAAGACAATAAATTGGTTGTGCTAATTGCGTTTGGTACGATTTTTTATTTTTTTATGTGTGTATGTGTGTCTGAGACAGGTGTGGATCTCTCCCCACAGACCTTGGTTCAGTTGGTTCAGTAATTACTTTGCTCAATAATTCAGGTCTCCCAGAGGTCGTTCCCTGGGTAACACATCACCTCAGCTCTTTTCAGCTCACGCCTGCATAACACATTATATCAGCACAGCAGTGTATACTTGGATGTTCTACTTTTCTCTTATATATCTAATGTAAACTGATTATTCACACTGGAAAAGTCTTAGTAAATAATTTTCACTATAATCTTAACAGGGGACCTCGAAAAGTGTTAAAAAAAATTTAACACAGCTTTAACTAATAGCACTAATTATACCTGGATTGTCCAATCAGACGATCCAGGTTCAGGTCCACATAGACTGACTGGAACTGATGCACCTAAGTGGATCACAACTGCACTGTAAAAGGTTTAAAAACTAGTTCTGGTAATTGGGTTGTGAACAATTTCCTGAGACCACTGTTGGGAACAGACTGCAATGACTTTGTTGACCCTCTGACTTTTCAACTAGTGCAATCAGGTCAAATTTCTATTTGTCCATTATACTTGGCTTATGACCAAATACCTGCAAAACTAATGACACTTGTGTAGGCTACCTTGCGTATTTTGTGCTAACTGAAGATAGTAAATACCAAACCTGCTTAACGTTAGCATGCCGACATTAGCATGTAGATCACAGCACTTCTGTGTCTAAGTAGGCCTCCATTCTCACAGGACAGCTAGTGTGGCTGTAGACTCTCAGGCCTTGTCCACACGTCTACGGGTATATTTGAAAACATTTTTTCTTTGCGTTTTGACCTTTCGTCCACATGTGGGAAAAAACAGATTCTTTGGTAAAACTTAGTCCAGGGCGAAGATCAGAACTCCCGAAAACAGCTGTCTTGGAGTGTGCACTGTTATCTGCTTTGTGAGGCGGCATTTTGTGTCCGCCATGTGACCAAAGTAGAGCTGGCTCAAACCTTCAAAATTACATGACTTTTTACATGTTTGCACATAAAAGTACAGTTACTCTTCCACTATATAAGAACCAGAGGCATCAGAATGCACTACAGAGGTCACTGCTCCAGGCAGCCTTCCGATAATAGCTTATTTCCAGGCTTCTCCACCATCATCTTCCTCTTTGTGCGGCTTTAAGGTTACGATCAGCCTGTATCACTGTGTTGTTTTGGCAGCGATCGATTGGGTTTTGCGTTTTCATTTGGACTGAGATTTTTTTTTAAATGGTGCTTGTGTGGACAGGAATTTTTCGAGAACAAGAGAGGGGGCAGCCCTCGAAAATACCAGTGTACATGTGGACAAGCTTGGTTCTCATTTAGATAAGTTGGTGAGTCAAAAAATAAACTCCTTTTACAATCAGTTCACAATTTCCTCAGAAGCAAAGTGTATTTTCCTAACACATTTGCAACCTTCTAACCCACTGGTATCCTACTGATGGATGACTTTTTTTATTTCTTTAAATTTTATTGGTTGTTTTATTTCTTGAATGGCAGCTAACTCAGTTTTGATTGGAGTCTTATTAAATAAAGTGATGGCGAAGGCAGATGCAGTCAGGGACATGAAAGCTCAACGGCAAGGATGTTAGGAGTCATCACCTCAGAGTGTGTGTGTGTATGTGTGTGTGTGTGTTTTGGCAGGATGTCCCACAGCAGTGTTTTCTCCGTCCTTCCTCCTGTTAAGGCCAAGGTACCAGGTCAGCTGGTACGCACACACAAACAGGAGGAAACCGGAGAGTCAGTAGAATAAAAGTCATATATTGGTAGTCAGAACTTCTGAGAGCAGACCAATGAAAAACACAGACTTTTTAAAATTATTTTATACATTTTAATGGAAATGTTTACTGACAACTGTTAAATAATTCTTCTTGCCACTCCTACAGAGGTGTGAAGGATCACTGTACAGTAAGCTTTTCACAGTATTTCTTACAGTATTTACATCCTCCATCTCCGCCGGCCGCACGCAATGACGCAGCATCTCCTTGAGCAGTGGATGAGTACATTTACAAAGTCACATCTGCAAGCTAAATGCTGGGTCCCTTTAAACAGCGCTCAAAGCATTTACAAAAAGTAAATATCAGCATACAAAGGAAACAAAAATAATCAGTTATCTGTACAGTGTTTCTTAAAATTAAGTTAGTACATTCACACACAAAAATAGTTAATCTCAAATGAACTGCAATGCAAACCCTCTGAAGCTAACCATTTTGGTATGATTAGAAAACAAACAAAACAAAATGTGGAAAAACAATGTTAGAGTCACTCAATAAATAAACCCTGTTTAAAACTGCTTTAAAACACCAATAAGGCCTGTCAAAAAGAGAGTAAAATCTTTGACGGCCAACATGGAACAGGACATTTTTGGGACACTAGAGGTCGCCACAAAAACAGATCAAACTGGTCTTAAGAAAAAGAGTTCCCATTCTCCTTTGGCTTCTTTTCACCTTACCCAGTGTGTTATGTACTGAGAAACATCATTGTTGTGGCTAGTAATGCTAATAAGAAATTAAAATAACATACTTATCTTCAGCTATCTTTACATGCATTTTAATATTCCACTATTATTGCAAATATGACAATATTGTGAATTTGATAGGGGTCATGTTAACAGCATATTCTGTTTGAATATTCCAATTTCGGGTTAAATCATGAGGGATATATCTGTATTAGTCTGATTTTAGGAGCATTCTTTGGACACGTATACAGCCAATATGGAATATGTGTCTCAGTGGGGGTTTTGCGACACAATGCCTCTTGCCTGTTTGCCGTCAGCTCTGTGTGTTGTACACAGCCAACTAGCCAACAGTTTGTAGGACTGTGAGGTACAGATGCATGCCCAAAAGAAAAGCCCACATTTCTGGTCTGAAGGAGAAACACACCGAACTTCTTAACATTATGAAAGACTTGGATATTAAGAGGTTTGAAGATATGTGCAAATATTGCAACACCAACCTTTTCAAGAAGGTGATTAAAAGAATTAAAGAGGGAGGCTGTGTTCACACGGTTGAACAAGTCCGTCACTGGAGTAAAACTGAAAAAATCCTGGCACAAGCCACAGCCGATCCGCTTTTCCATATTTTGACGACATGCTACGGCATGTTTATTGGAGTGTGCATGGCTGCGTGTAACAGGGAATATTAGTGGACCTTTCATTAGCCACAAACAGCTTAGTAGGAGTATTGTATTTTTCAGAATAAGGACAACTGGATTATTTTGTGCATGTAATCATAGTCAGTGTTTTATTTTATGTTTTGTAGAGCCACAAGTTCTGCAGCAGAAATGTCGAACTTGATTGCAAGTGCAGTCAACAGTGCAAAAACTTTAGCTAACTCCTTGGTTAATATGTAAGTTACAATTAAGACGAGTAGGAAGTGAGATCTGTCACTGGTCTCATTTTTGACTACAATTTTTTTTAGGTTTATCCACAAAATTTAGTTTGACAAAGTGATCCTAACATGTTTAGCTTATACCAGACAACAGATCCGTCTCCATGACAACATAGCAAACTCCATCTGCTGACGAAGACCGTCTGATACAATTGAAAGCTCCTGAAAAAGCTAGTAAGTGAGCCTTGACATAGTTGACATAGTTCTGCTGAATCCATTACTTGTTGTCCAGTGCTAGTTAGTGTATTTATTGAGTAACTTAACACTTTTAACACAAGTTTTGTAGTGGTTTAATATCTCCCCTTGCCACAGTGATGTGGACGTGTACTCCAGGGTGTGTCAGTACACCCTGACATCACTGTTAGCTACGATCACAGATGCAGGGTGGTGCAATAGACTTGAAACTTTCTACCAAATAAGGCAGTTAAAACACTGCTTTTCAGCCTGGTATTAAGTTACTGTTTAAAGACATGTCAATGATTTAGAGAGTGACAGAAAACTCTTAGTTAATGTTCGGATTTTTGATGGTGTGTCCATGTTTTTTTGTTTTTTCAGAGAAGGGCAACCTTTCCTGAGAAAGTTCAAGGACAAGAGTACTTCAATGATTATAGAAAGCGGTGTGTGACACATTTTGAATCCTTAAGAATAGATACTGAACTATTTCAGAGATGATTTTGGTATCAAACTTTTCGATGCCATACAACACAGTGGGTAAGGTGACCAATGGGCCAAACAGCTGCTAATATACTACAACACACGAGAATGAGAGCAGAGTTTTTAGGACAATCTCAGATCTGTGTGGAATGTGTTTTCAGTACAACTCTATATTTAGCTCTAGCCTCTCACATTGGTGACCGCTGGAGTGTTAGATTTAATTTCAGAGGAAACTAAATAAACCTGCCCTAACTTTTCTCTTCCAAAATCCCAAACTGTGTCAACAGATGACTTCCACTCAGGGTCCGTGTCCTCTAGCTAAGTGAATGGAGAAATTCATTCAGTGCAAATGCCCTTTTTTTATCCAGGCTGAATTCCTACCAGGGTATTAGGATTGTGCGTTCAAGCAGCAAGCTTACTAATTTGGCCTTTGTCTGCAAATCTACTAAGCAGATTACTCCACTATTATCCCCTAAAATAAGGGCCTCTTGATTATCCTCAAATGGAAAATGTGCTACTGACCCGGGTCATTTAAGCTTTCAAAAGACAATATCGCCAGTAGCTTTTTGCTCCCAAATATGTGCCAACACGTAAGTACTTTTTTCACTATGTACCTTATGGGACAGTTCACCCCTAATCAAAACTGAATATTTTTCCTCCTACCTGTAGTGCTATTTATGAGTCTAGATTGTATTGGTTTGAGTTGCAGTGTTGGAGATATCAGCTGTAAAGATGTCAACTTCTCTCAAATATAATGGAACTACATGTCACTCAGCTTGTGGTGCTCCAAGCGCCACAAAAAAAAAAAAAAAAACAACATTTCAAAAACTCAACAGCAATGTCTCTTTCCAGAAATCATGAAATAGTTACTCAAGATAATCCACAGACTTTGTTGTGAGAAGTTTCATGTAGGAACTATTTTCTTTTTACTGAACTACAGGAAGTGTGAATCTACTGCTAGTTCACCTAGCACCACTGAGCTAGCAAATGTCACAACTTAGCCAAAGAGGATGCCACCAGTGTTTACATCTAGCGCCACACAAACAAGCAGGCAAGAGACTCTTGTCCAAGAGTAGAATCACATTTCCTTCTTTGGCAGGTGTAGTATGATAGGAAACAACAAGATCTGTGGATTATTTTAGTAACCCAGTCATGATTTCTGGAAAGAGACATTGCTGTTGAGTTTTTCAAATGTATTTTCTTGGCGCTTTGAGCACCACAAGCTGAGTGCCATGTAGTTCCATTATATTGGAGAGAAGGTAGACATCTCTACAGCCGATATCTCCAACACTCTGCAACTAACACCAAAATAATCTTGCCTGATAAACAGCACTAAAGGGATGAGTCAAAATGTGTATTTTTGATTTCAGGATGAATTGTCCCTTTAAACCCACTTAGCCTCACAGCCCTAAAATGAGTTGTAATTCACATCAGAATGCTCTGATCATCCCATCTCAGGATAAGAACCACTGACACATTTCAAATGTAGCTGTGATCCCTCTGAAAACACTTTCTCAGGTTAACGGTCCTGACTGAAAACCATTAACATCAGTTAGTGTCTCTTCTGCTGTCCTGAAGGGCTGCTGCTCACTTGGTAAATTATTAAGCCTATCAGTTACATGAGACCTGCAGAGGAGGACAAAGGTGAGGGCTCAGTGTCTCCCCCCGCTGGGATTATGTGGGTACTGGATATCCAGAAGAGTGTCTGGGTGAGAGAGAGAGAGGACACATCTGTGTTGTGGAAACAGCTTCAGAAGATATGATCTGAAGCTCGGATTCATTCATAAACGTGTTGTGTTTATCAGTCCAGTGTGATCAGGCCAGTGATTGTGTCAACTAAGGGGAGGATGAGGAGGAGTGAATCCTGTGCTTCAGTTCATTATAAAGCCAGTGCTTGTGCTGTATCAAGATTTTACTAACTTTTACTGGTCAGTGCAAAGATTATCTGCACCAAAAGCCAAGTATAGGATTATTGACAGTTTAAAAGTCTGTGCAGAATTTTATGTAAGTCCTACTGAATTAAAGGAACGAAGTTACCGATGTCTAATTAAATCTGAGTTCATTATGAACACATGTAAACTATGAGTGGCCAAAATTAGAATAAAGAACAAAATAATAATTAAGACCTACTGTGCTTAATAAAGGCGCATTCCGCTGATTTTACACATGAAGCTCAGTTTACCTGGCACAGTTAGCACTACTCAGCCTGTGGAAATGGATGTAAAGTGTCTTTTGTGGCTCTGAAGAAGCTTTGTCAAATCTGAACTCAAATAGAGTTGAAACTGATTGATCGACTGACATAAATAATGATCAGCTTCACTTCTCAAGCAAAACCTGTGTATGTAATTACGCATTATGTAAGTATGTAATAAGTACTTAAAAAGACTACACAAGTTGTTTAAGTGACGTCATTGCTTTCTCTCTTGCTGAAGCTACAGTACCTGTGTGTTTCATACCATGATATACCCACACAAGCAACAGGTCTCGCCTGGTTTTTCGCATCACGGCTGATAAAAAAGATCAGGAGTCGCCGGATAACACACCAAAATGAAGCCCCATGGGTGGCATCTAATGTAGCCTGGAGTTGCTAGCCTCCAGCAGATATGAGCTGCGTGCTGTGGTAAGGTCTGGTAAGCTCACTTAAATCCAACTCCACACCTCTAGAATTTTTTTTTTTCCATTTTCTAACATGTAGTCTTCAGCAAACGCTGACCTAAGTGACATCACTTGAGGACATTTATCAGACTTCACACAGCTCCCTCTGGAGACACGACAGGCTTGATACAACCTTTTTCACACATACTGTAGTACTCGCTAACACCTGGAAACAGACTTCGATGCATATAATCAGTGGAGTTATAGTATTTTTGCTTTTACAGACACTGTGCGTGTCTGTTTTTTTTTTTTTTAATGACTACATCTCTGGAGAGTCTGAATCTATGCTCTTTCATCCCAGTAATAGGGGGCTCTCATGACAGCAGCACAGCCCCAGATAACCCACTCTTGCCTCATTTTGAAAACTACACTTGATTTGACCCCAGATATAACTTACGCAATGTCTGATTACGTAACAAAATTTAGCTCCAAATCTGGGATGTGAATAGGAATAGATTACAGTGTGGGGCTGAGAGCAGTCTCTGATGGTAAGATGGCCCGTGGAACAGGTGCTACTGCCTCAATCTCAACACAAAAAGGAAGATATGAAACAAAACTGTGGTGGGAGCAGAACATAGATAGTAACAGTGAGGAGGGAGCAGACACAGGAGGGCATAAAAGAGAAAAGGAGGGGTTGGCAGTGGGGGTGACAGAGGTTGTGATTTTCCAAGAGGTCTGGAAAGTTTAAATGGAAAGTTTAACAGAGCGATTCGCTGTAACCATAAAAGTCAAAAAGGTGGAAAACGGTTCGAGGACAGCAATGCACACAGAGTTGAGAGTGACGTTTACACAGGTCCTCTCTTTTTACCCAACATCTATCTCCCCTCCTGCTTCATATCAATTCCAAGTTCAACACAAAACAACCCAAACTGAGGAGCTGTTTCACCTGAGATGTTAAGTAATCCACGTCTTCACATAAATAAATAAATGCACATTAAGCTACTCTCTATCACCGATTGCTATAACACAATAGTGATTCAACCTACAGCTAGTCCATGAAAAGCTTTTCCATTTGCTGTTCCACGGACTCAGTGGAGGTTCTTCCTAAAGAGAAGTCCACTAGCACACAGAGAAGTTTGTTTTGCATTTCTAGCAGCAGCAGTAGTTTGCTTGGAATAACTACAAGAGATACTGAAGCTCAAACTGCAACGACAGAAGAAAACCAGAGGAAACAAACAACACAGTACCGTCCACAGGGTTTGATGCACAGGTAATCTCTGGGAAGTGCAGTGCAGAAATACAGCAGCTATGAGCACTTAGCATCAAAGACAGAGGAAGAAAAGAGGAAGGATCGCACGAGTCAGAACTTAAAGTGTTAAAATGTCTGCAGACAGAAGGAGGAATGGTCTCACCACACACACCACATGCAAAATCTGAGGAATCCCAGGTGAAATGCCTCTGTAGTCAGTTTCTAACTATAACGAGGCCGTGGCAATGAGCCATAGATACAGTGCACAGAGAGCAGGACAAACTATCTGCCAATGTCAGCATCAAACCCTCCTTAACAGTCTCATCCCTCTTTTGACCTTCATTACCAGCGTTGTGGAACATTTTGGCGCCAGAGTGACAGACGATAAAGCAAGTCTGTGATCTCTACCCTAAACTCAGACGGCTCTGCTCACTATGCCTTGTTCAGCTGCCCGAAGAGGGAAAGCGAGACGTCAGGGTTTATCAAGATAAATTAAGTACACAAACATACACAAGCATACACTCACACACATACACACAGAGCTCACTGAAGTTTCATCATTCTTGAGCTAGAGTTGTGACAGACGTGGAGCTACGTTGGGGCAATGAAAGAGTAATTGCGCTTGTTGCAGAAAAAGGATGCTGGGTAGACTGAGCAGAGGTCCATCAACAGCTGGCTCACAGAGAAGAGTTCCCACCCTACAGGAAGTCCCAGCATAGAACCTGTTACACCTTCCCTCCTGTCTTCTCTCCGCAGTCTGTCTTTCTCCATCTCCTCTCATTCTGGGATCTGCAGGGCCATCACTGCAGGTTTGGTCTCAAAGTACTGGTTGAAACGTAGCACAGCGTACCTGCAAGAACAGCCATAAGTTTGATTTATTCTCAGGTTATATGTGAGGAAATATAAACTACAATTATAGTGAAGCTATTACAGATATTGTTTTCTTTTATTTATTTACTTTATTTATCCACTGTTTTGTTTCACTGCTTTCTTCCTCTGTGAGGTGAGAGTGATTGGGTTGCCAGTCATATCTTTCCTTAGGTCTACCTCCTCTCTGTGAACTACTAGGTGGGGGCAAGCTTGTTGTCCAGTGTTGGCAGGAAGTGTTAAGTGGTATGGATGCATACAAAAGAAATGAGACTTTGCTTTTGGGTTTTGGGTTTCAGTCTTTTACAATGCTCTGTTTAACCCACACAGACAGATTCTTTTCAGTCACACAGGCTGACCTATCACTTATGTAATATCCTACACAGGGGGGGTCATTACACACAGCTCTACATCTTTCATACACTCACACAGAGACTTACCCGAGGAAGTCGAAGTCGATGGAGGAGTATTTGGCCTGGATGAGCGCCCAGAAGCCCCAAAAGAAGTGAGAAGCCTTAATAGAGACAAAGCAGATATCAGATGAGGTAAAGTAATGTGAGGCACTGTGGGTATGAGTGTGTAAGAGAAGGTGTGTGTGTCTCACCAGAGCAAACTTGTTGACCTGTACATAGAGTGTCTCCAGCTCTCGCTGGCTGACCTCCTCTGTTTTCTTGGTGAAGAATTTGTATGCCTGCAGGTACACTTTGAGCCACTCCATCTGCATCTCCCGACTCGGGTACAGTCCATAATCCAGCTCCGCCATTCCTGACCACACACACGGACACACAGTTGTACAAGATGCCACGCTGGATATAACATTAAAGGGATTGTTTGGATTTTTTGAAGGGGGGGTTGTATGGGGAACTTATCCATAGTTGAACTTATCCATAGTGTATTACATACAGTAGATGTCTGTCAGCACACTCAGTTTGGCTTGCTAAACAGAGGAGCTGCTGATCTACCACTGCCTCATTCCCTTAGTTAGTTTGCGTTATTGTTTGACTTTGTTAAATCCAAACTAACCCTTTAAAAAACCAAAGTCACACAGTAACCCAAACAAAATAACTGATAGAGGCATCAGTGCACCAGCAGGTAGTGTTCAGCGATGTTAAATCGCTGTCTTTCTCAATAGAGTCTGGCTTTGAAGAGAGCCATTTAACGGCTTCAGGAAAAGCAGTGAGAGTATTCTAAATGTAGCATACACTTAAACTGATATTGTTTTTTTTTTTTTTTTTTTAGGAGGGACTTAAGTGGCAACAATATGTTTTGTTGCTGCCCCATTCACAGCAGTAGCTTCCGTGTTTGTACTCCTGCCTGTACAAACTGATCTACTGAACAACCCCAGTTCAAAACTAGCCCTTTAACTCTAACACACAAATCACACTGGTTCGACAAACCTGCAAATTCATTGAAGTGGTTGCCGATGTCGAATGCCTGGTAGTTGTAGCTGGAGTATTCATAGTCTATAAAGCGAACATGACCTGTGAGACAACAAAGAGGACACGTAAAATGTAAAGTGTATAAAGGTGTGCCTGCTCACAGGCTCTTCAGGCTGTGGCAGAGGAAGTCAATCAAACTGGCACCATTTAGGTAGAAAGTACAATGTTTGCACTGGCAACATTTTGTGGGCTGCCACAGCAAAGTATCTGCCAAAGAAGTAAAACAGCAAGCAGCAACAGAAAAGAAAAAAGTCACATAAGAAAAGAAAATATTTCCTCAAAGCACACCTAGGTGGTTGTAGCTGTGAAATGCATCTGCTACTCTACCCACGAAGCACAAATTAGGAGGAAGTCTATGCTCGGATGTAACACTGCCCTCAGAGCAAACCCGTCGTGCCACAGGAAACACTGGGGCACTCACCCTCTTTGCTGTTGTGAATGATGTTCTTGCAGAGCAGGTCATTATGGCAGAGCACCACAGGGGAGCCCAGAGTGGAGAGATGCTCCTTCATCCACACCATCTCCTGCTCCAGCACAGCTTTGCTGGGCACCTCCTGCTGTATTCTGGACAGGGAGAGATAGGAGAGAGGTCAACTTTTTCCACACACATTTTCCCCAGATGCTTCTCTTGACCGGCTGTGACAAATATGCAAACACAAGTGTCTGCAACACGACACCGGCTCCGCAATCACAATGAAGGAAAGTGACAGAAATAGTTTTGCTAGTTGTTACTGACTAAAACAAACAGCGTTTTGCTTGTTTTTGGATCATCACAAAGTGGGAACACACGTGCAGTGATAACAGCTGAGGCCAACATGCACAAACAGCACACAGGCTCAGTGGGGCTACGGCCTGCTGGCTCCTGGGAGCACAGTTACAGAGAAATAAGATCTCAGTGGACACTCGCAGTGCTGCAGAGTGTTACCAAATCACTATGGCTACACTTCTATGTCTCCTTTTGAAATGACCTGTGAGATCTAATTATAACCATCTGATATGTGATTTATTCCATCACTGCATATACATACTGTGCTTGAAAATGGCATTTATGCACCTCCTGCAGCTGTATTTATTCAGATATCTGCCCTTCTCTATCTCTGTGCATGTGACACAGGCCTGCTGAACATTCATACATCCAACCTGAGTTCAGCCCCACTCATATGACGCACGTTGACAAATCTGTGTCAGTCTGAAAGTGGTATTACTGGCTAGTGGAGAAAGGGTTAAGTCGCTGAGTTAGTTTCTCAGCTAACCAGACTGGTGTGCCAAGCAAAGACCCCAGTGCTACCGGTAATGGGCTTATGGGACTTAATCCACCGTCAGCCTGATAGCAGGAGATGAGAGAAAGCTGGGACGGAGGCTGAGTCTCAACTGTTCAGCCCCTGCCTGGTGTATAGCAGAGATATGACACTGTTAATCTATGAGAGGTGGAGTAATTTTGCATCACACTGGAATATTACACATCACATAGATCTCTGACAATGCCAGTTAACATCTGGGCTTTTATACAATCTGCTTCTGACCACAGGGCCACAAGTGTCGGCTGTCCAGGACCAGGACACTCTAGCTGTCAGTGTAACCAAGGAAGAGAGTAAAGTGACCCGATACACTGAGCTGAGCAAACATCTGCTGGCCCACTGCATGCCTCAGACTCCCTAATCCAGTCGGCTATTATTGTTACAGTTATATAAGCCACATGCTGGACTTAATCTAATAGCCATCAGAAGAAAGATATCTGCTGTGACTGGGCAGCTGGCCAGGTTATGAAACGGTCCACCTTTGTCGGCTCCACAGCTCTGGTGCCAAGATGCAAACCAAACCATCTTCAGCCTGAACTGCTTTTCCTTCCTCTTTTCCTGAGATGAAAATGCAATTCCATTAAATACATTTCTCAATGCCAAATGCACCAGCCTTATGTGTGTGTCAGCCCAGGAGTCAAAAGTTATTAGATAAATTCTAGGAGTTATAAACTTTCAGGGTTTAAAGTTGGTCAGAAGCAGTGTGATTTATAAATTACAACAGCTGCCTTGATTGCTAAAACGTTCCATCCTTCCATTATGAACCACATTTTCAGTAATGCATTTCTTTCCTGCAACATCTATGCTTGGCCATAACAACATATACAGTAAAGGTAACCTGGATTAAGCCATTAACCTGGATTAATGACTGACAGGAATAAGTGTTGACTGCTTGTTAACAGGAAGTGTTTATGACACCAGATCAAATCTCTATTTCATATTTGTTTAGTTATCTGACAAAATTTTATTTTGTGAACTTGGCTGCATAAAACAGTACAGGTAATGACAGAAAAGATGGAGACTGAACAAAAGTTTAACATGCTGTCAACTTTCTCTCGTCTCTAACTTTCTCTGAGGTTGTTCAGTTCAATATACAGCCGATGATTCAGCACATGATGTCGTCATCATGAAATAATAAATTACTAAGCACTAAACAAAATGCACAGCTGGTGGGAATGTGTCTAGTTTTGCAGGTAATTAGTCATAAACCAAAATATTGGACAAGTGAAATGGTGCTAAATAAAAAGTCAGATTGCCGAAGTTGGATTCATCATCAGGGGAAACAGCATTGACATGCTCGTGTGGCTAAAAATATGCTTTCACAAAACAGTAAAGGTGGTTGCAAAGCTTCTGTTCTGTCATAAAGAAAAAGACACCACCTTCTAGTATTAACCTTGGCAGTATCCTCTCACTTCCTGAATCCACAGTAAGCCAGATGACTATTCTGTAAGTACATCATGTGCCATATTAACGACCTCTGGTACCTAGAGAATTAAACAGGGGAACACATCCTGGTGCAAAAACGTTTGATAAAACTACTTCACTGAGTGCTCTCAGATGATATCAGGCTCAGGGTAAATTGACTCCATCCTCATTACTAATGTTACAGGCAAATCAGGCTGCGCTTCAGGAACTATTTGCATGATTATCAGAGTGCATGTGTGTGTGTGTGTGTGTGTGTGTGTGTGTGTGTGTGTGTGTGTGTGCTGAGCCACAAGCAGGATCACCCACCAAGAGCTGCTGAGAGGCAGCTGAGAAGCCAGATCTCACCTAACGTTGGACGCTTGGTCGGTGAACTCGGTGGCCACGAGGGAGAAGTATTTTCGCATCTTGATCCACAGGTTGGGTTTGGGGATGCAGCCATTGTGTGCATGGATGGCATGGATACGAGCCATCTCCCTGGCTATCATTCTGCGAGGAGACAGACACACAAAAAGATGACTAGGTTTCAACATGAACCCATACATCACTTCAGTTCAGCTACACTGAATGAGTCTCCAGTTCAAGGAATTCAGAGTTCCTGGAAAGAGTCAACTGAATACACCATGTGACACACACTGAGTTGATGTAGACATAGGAGTGTTTAAAAGCCAACACCAAGGATAATGAGTTTTAACAGATAAAGAATTAGTACTGATTTCTTTGTGCACTTTACAACAACTGAAACTCTTCTGAATCCAAACTTAATTTTGGAATTGGCCTTTGATGATTTGTTTCTCCATTATCAACCATCCGCCAACTACTATTTGCATGTGACTCCTATGTTCTTGCTTCATTTGCCTCTTTCCTGAGCGGTGTTGAGGTATTGCTACATTGTAAAGCAGTTTGTGTCTATAAGTGCAGTGTGGAAACCTAGACTGATTCTGAGCACAATTGGACAATGCCACTTGTGTTACATCTCTGAGCTAAGTCAGTAAAAATCATGAGTAGTCCCATGACTCTACCATGTCCCAACCTTAGTAAGGAAGGATCCCTGACGTCCTGCGTCCCAAGAGCGTCCCCCTGCATGAACTCATAGCAGATGCCATTCTGAAAGGTGCAGTAGAGGCGAGGAGCACAACCATTAGCATGTAGCACCTATAGAAGAGACAAAAGAAAACACAACACATTAACAGCGTTAGAAGGGAAAAACTATTTTCAAAGTCACAGGAGAGCCAAGCACTTTAGACTCATCTGCTATTACACTACCTGAAAGCTTTTGAGCTCATTGTCTCTGTCCACAATCAGTTCTGTCTTGTTCCCGTATACTCGGACCAAGACCACATCCTCTGGACTTTCCTCCACATAGCAGCCCACTAGCTTGTTGGTGGTTCCATCAGTGAAGAGCTGGAAGATGAAGAGAAGAAATCATTTAACCTGAGATACAGAAGAATACACCCAAACTTTGACTGTGCTGAGTGCTTCCCAAAGAAAATCTTTGAAGTTGTGTGTTCTCTAAAGCTATCAGCTGTTTTAAGGTCAGGACCAACAGTGCAGACACCATGCAGCTCTGACCTACATGGCATATATGTACCATAGAACAACATTCTTTACAGAATCACTGTCATACGTGCCCTCAGACCACAAATACTGCATAAATGCCAAGCATTCACCATGATGCTTTTTAAAACAAATTAAATTCAACATGTAAATCTTGGCACATTCAGTCATTTAAAAACCTGTATAATTTATTTTAAGTATAAAATATACATTGATGTTTCATCAACTTCCTCATGATGCAGTTGTTTGCAACAGATTAATGTACTGTATTGATATGTACAACCTAGATATTGCACATGGCATCAGGCTGCAAGAGCTATTTTAAACATGTATCACCACTATGTTTTTTTTACCTATAAACACTAGACTCAAAAAGTGACTTGCATTTTTATCTAGATTCCAACTGTCATGTCTCACAATAAGCTAATTGCGGTGAATATCCATTATTGGGATAATTGTGAATATTGTGTCTAGCAGCACCTTAAGAGACTGCTGGGCAACCAACAATAAAAGAGATTCTGCAAAAACATGTCACTGGCATATTTTAACAATGCACTCGACAACACAACAACAAAAAAATTAAGTTGTTGTCTTAGTAAACTGAATGCAGACCTTTTTTTTAAGTATGCTGATGAGTCTTGATACTATTTATTTGGTGTTTCTGCTACAAGTGATTTCCTATGCTGTATAGTGCTGCCCCAAAAGTCAAAGCATTAAATAATCAATCTGAGACCCCTCAGCTGACTGAGTTTCGGCAAGTTGAGCAGTCTTTTTTCAGTCAGTCAGTTTTTTTCAGTCCTGCTGCTCTCCAGCCCAGGCAGCTGCAGACCCAGACCCAGGGTGTGCGTGAGTGAGATGGAGGCAGCTGCCTGCAGGAAGACAGGCTTTGCCCAGTCGGGCCCTGAGATAACTTTATCTTTTGTCTTTTGCTTAGAACAGCAACTTAACACAATATAGTTTCTGGATTTTGTTTGATTTCTAGTGTCGGCAAAAAAACGTTTTTGCAAATTTCCAATTTGTTGTCAGCGTAGTTACATCACATTAGCTCAAACGGTTAACTTGGCTTGTTTAACAATATTACGTGAATGGCGCTGTCACCAAACTTGATATGAAAAAGGGGCAAATAGTCGAGTATTTGTACTGAACAGCTAAATCTGATTCGACTCACATAATTCTTTGTCTGTTACAACCCTAATGCTGTACAATATAAACTGATGCGGTGATTGAACTTATTACTCTGAGAACAGTATTTCAGAAAATGACGTGTTTAAGCAGTTGAGGAAAAGAGTAATCTGACAGGTAGCACTTACTCTTCAATTATCTAGAAGGAAAAATGATGTATGAATATTGCTAATACAGTTCATTTGGTTAGGCTTTGTTTGATATAATTCCAGATTTGCCATTTACTCCAGCACATGACAACATTTTTGAAGATTAAAAAGAACATGCTTGATTCTAAAACAGTGGATACAATTTCACTTTACCCTATAAACCACTTAGTAACATTTTATATAATGACAACGCAGACCTTGGCATTGCACACTACAGTCTGCAGGTGTATTAAATGCAGCAAGTTAAACACATAGGGCTTTGACAAGCATCCAAAGTTCCCACTTATCCTGAGTGAAGCACGTCCAACCACACCCTCTCTGTGCTGACCGCAACCAAGACTACTTGACTCATCTGCAGGGTGGTGTTGGCACTGCATCAGTGAGTTAACAAGTTAAGTCAAATGCCTCTCCTAAAATGAAGAGTAAGCAAAAAGCCCTCTGTGTCTAAAGCTAGGCCTTAAATATCTGAGTGACAACATCACTCCAGTGGAAACCAGTGGGCCAGTCCATCCCACTGCAGCGAACACAATAACAACATACACGCTGCCTGCATCTCCCCCGGCCCAGACGCTCACTCACACATATCTGGCATTCCACACGTGGCTGACCACAAAGATGGGCGCGCAGGCATCCCTGTTATGACCGTACATACACAAGCATACACGCCTTTGCTACCACATGACTGATCCCTTCTACCCGCCACACAATACACTGCTAAGACCTGCGATCAATACATCGACAGACAGCGATAAGCTTGGACCCAGACAGAGGTAAACATTCTGCCATATACTGCCTGACGCTTTCTTTTTTTCCATGTATGAGTCTACGTTCTGGGGTCTGACTGCGAGGCCTC
Source organism: Epinephelus lanceolatus (assembly GCF_041903045.1). Taxonomy (NCBI): domain Eukaryota; kingdom Metazoa; phylum Chordata; class Actinopteri; order Perciformes; family Serranidae; genus Epinephelus; species Epinephelus lanceolatus. The sequence continues at coordinate 13,047,402 of NC_135734.1, forward strand.
TGAAGCTGCCTTTCTTTGGCAGAGAGGAATCGTTCTGTCTTCAGCATGAGAAAGTTGTAAAAAGAGACTGATGCTCTGTTGCTGTTGGCACACTCTGCTGTTTTTTCGGAACTCAGTGTGTGTGTGTGTGTGTGTGTGTGTGTGTCTGTGTGTGATGTTTGGAAATGGACAGTGTGTATTTACAGTAAAAGTCTTCCTGTCCAGGTGGCGGGGCTAATCAGGTGTTTCTGTCAACAGTGCTGCCCTGCTGCTCCTCACCACATTTAGCGCTTCCCGCTCCCATCAAAACAATGGTCCCGCTGCTCAGGAACATCCTCCCAAACTCAACCAAATAACACTTTTTTACATTAATCTCACACTCTCCTCACTCTATTTTCAGCTGTGACCCGTAACGTGAATACTTCACCAGTCGTGCAGCTGTACAACACCATATGAGGTCTGACTGACAAAAGCTTCCACTGGGACATAAAGCCTGTTTGGATGTTGATCACTGAGAAAAGCTCTGCTGGTCTGGCCTGCAGAGGTCAAGGTAAACACTGTTGCGTCCTCATCTGCAGGTGTGTGAATGGGTGGGGTGTTGGATTCAGAGAGATTAGCCAGCAGGATGTAAACACATGGCTGGCGTAACTGTGTTCAAAACGTGCCACTGGGGAGAGTAATAACAGTACATGGTGTTCAATGGTGCCCACTGTCAGAGTTAATCCAAGGACTTTGACCTGGCCACGACACATCAGTCACTTGATCATTTTACAAGGAATCAATTATGCATCTTCCCCGCCCTGACAAGCTGCATCTGTAAAATGGATTGCTCAATAACACACGTGTGTGTGTGTGTGTGTGTGTGTGTGTGTGTGTGTGTGTGTGTGTGTGTGATAATGATGTGGTGAAGCTTTTCGTACAGCTTTTAGTTTCATACTGGTTGAAAGAGAAATGTATACCGGAGATGGATACAATAATGTAACCATCGATTACTTATAGTGTATGGCCCCACTCACTGTTTATTTTGATTCATTGTTATATACTGTGAATGTGTGCTGACATTATCTTGACTGCACACCCATGTGTGTTGATGTGCTAGTTTTTCTTCACATGAACAAACAGATAGGCCTGTATATGGACAATAACAATCAGCTACACATATACAGGCCTATCTGTATATATGGACAATAACAATCAGCTACACATATTGTTTTGGTTTTGCTTGCATTTAGAAATCTTACAACTTTTTCCATGTGTTGAGAGTTGTATCATTTCTTGTGGACAAATTCTTTGGATACTATCTGACACTGTCTAATTTAATATCATTATATCATTAATCAATAAGCGTTTATTATGATGGAAAACCCTTGATATGTGTCATAATCTGCACTTGCATTTTACACATGTGTACTGGCTTTATTAAAGGCAAAATCCGGCTCACATATTTTCTGTTACACACTGATCAGGCTGTTGAATATGTAACTGACAGAGTAAAATGTTCAACAGAAGTGGTGAAGGCTACTGAGGGCAGAATGCCGACGCTGGGTTAATATGCTACTTTGGAAAGAAGCAGAAAAACGTTTTTTTTTTAATCAGAGATAGGGGAATGCAACTTCATCTCAATTAATTTTACGCAATGTTTAAATCTTGCCTTAAAAGGGATTTGTTAGATTTAACTTTTGTCATTTTTTCCCTTCTCTCTGTTTTTAATGTGTTCTTTTTATTTCTGAGAGAAATGTGTCTTGGTGTGTATTTATTACCTTTTTAGTTATTTAAATATTTTAAATGAATTTTATGCAATTTCATGTACTGCTGCAACAAGTAGTAGATTAAATAATCATTTTAAGTAATATTTTCTTATGTTAAGATTCAAGGTCCATTTTATTTGTCATTTTACAACACAAGCTTGCACAAAGAAATGTAAGTTGTAGCCCTTTCACAGTACACACACATAAAACAAACATACAAATAACATAAAACTACATACAGTCATTTATATACACTTATATACTAGAGATGGACAGTTAAAGTACTCACATCAATTCTGATGTACTTGCAAAATAAATCTAACCTAAGAACAGGGTCCAAAACATAGATGTATATAGCTAGAAACCAGACGTCAAGATAGCACCTATTCAGTCCAATGGAACTGCTTTCCCGGAACATACGCTGAAAAGGTTTATAGCCTCCGGGTTTACTTACACAGTATGCAGCTTACTTAATATGCACAGTAATGTTTCATCCTGCTAGCCCCACCCATGAACTCACACTTGGCTCATAGACTTTTACACTGTGATGACGTCACAGAAATTTAAATTGCTTTTCTCTGGTTGAGGAAGTTTTTCAAATAGAAAACCTCCATGATAAAAAAAAAAAAAAATTAATAACCGAAAGAGTCATAATTGACCTTGTTTGCTGTTCGAGGTGTCCTGTCAACAGTTTTACAGACGTCTCTTTTACAATGTCGGTCAATGGGGAAAATGCTTTTTGGGGTTTTTACGCTGCAATACCGTGAGTGGCCACTGGTAAAAACTGGAAGCAAAGCTAAGCTGCATTCCCGGAGGCCAGAGTGTAGAGAGTGGCTAGGAAACACAAGTTTACACATTATGTAGCTTGCACTGCACATGCATTTATTTTCTCGAAATCATAGACTGTATATAAAGATGAACGACATGACAGCTCCCAAAAAGTTATGCCAAAACATCTCAATCCCCTGGTGGCTGGCTGCAATATGGGTCACAAGCTCCACCCCCTCCATGTTAGTGGATGGGACATGGACCAAAACAAAAAATCAAAATGCACATCAAATAAATGTTTTCCCAAATATGGTTTCTGTAATTTAAGGTAGCTGTTACCACGCTGCTTTGTGCCCATTTTGGTTTGGCTTGGTTTTAGTTATTTATTCAATGCTATAAAAAGGAGGTCTGACATCATGATTGACAGCTGTGCCTGCCACTGGTGTGCTCGTGATCAATGGCACTGCTCCTGATTGGTCAGACAGATGTATGGGCGGGAACTCGACACTGCTGAGATCGCTGCTGTACAGACTGGCTCAAAATGACGTCACCGGCACAGGATGGCTGTGGCCATATCTAGGCCATGCTGGCTTCACTATTTAATAGTGGGAGTAAGTGGAGACGTGTTGTGCATTTTTTATTAACAGTCTATGGTTGAAATACTTCCAAACTTCACTCTGATGCCCGGTCGCCACTCTGCCATTAAAGCTAGATTAAGTGTGTCTGACTGACAATATTAAATGTAATCTGCGGGTGTGCAGATCTGTCATTCTTGCAATTTGGATCTGTGCAGATACTCACAGATTTCAGTTACATCACTGCGTCCTGTCTGAGAAATGCAAATATTTAAACTGACTTTCAAATCGAGTACTCAGGTCCATCCCTACTATATACATATACACATATACACACACAAAGTACAATGCATACAGTAAAATAGTCTCTATAAAGGTTTGTAGAGGCTACTGTATGTACTTGCACTGTAACAGCTCAGAAATGCTTAACTCTCAGATATTTTCCTTGAAACTCTCTCCTTCCTGCTGCTGTCACTGAATTTTCATGAGCTATAAAAGTTGCAATAGTCTCAGTTTTAAGTTAGGTGTCAAACTTAAGCAGACACACCTTCAGGTTTATTTGTAGAACAGGCACAGACCTGTGTAATGTGACCTGCACGTCTGCTTTCTGATCCTGTCTGTTCATTGACTTTATTCATGCAAACACTGCTTATCATTTTACCTAATAAAATAGCTGAATAGGAAAGGTCTCCCAGCATGCGTTTGCCTATATGTGTGCCTAGCATATATATAGCAATATTTCTGTAACTATTAACATCCAGACACACTTTATAAACTGACAAGTGAGCAACATAATAAAGAAGCAAGGCTGACTATCAGTGACCAGAGTTCACCCAGCTATGGCACAGTCTCATAAGGTGTGTCTCTGCTTCACCATATTTCTCACCCAAACTGACCATCACGTCACCATCAGATGGTCTCAGACACTAACCTGGCCGTGACTGGGCTTCACTATTGTATCTGGTGCTACGTGTTGTGTACTTTGGACACATAAAACTGTCTGTAATAGGAATATATATCCCTGCTTGCCTTTGGGGTAACTTAACTTCGTGACGATAGTTTATCTTACTTAGAATTCAAGTCTGGGGGCGTGGGCTAGCTAAGCTAACGTTTCCATATTATTTAGCTAATAAGACGCCTTAAAACAAAAGTAAGGTAGAGAGCGGTGTGTCGTTTGTTTTAAGAAATTAACCTAGACAGCAGATAATGTTTCCACGGCCCTCCTCCAGGCTGCCTGGTAGTGCTGGGTGATGCTGCAGAGCTGTCAATCTTAACTTAGCCTAGCATACAGCTAGCTTAGCGGCTAACGTTACCTTGGTCTTGACATGGCTCGTGTCCCACGCCGGTCTCAGCTCTTTAATGAGCTTCATCGCCCCCTCCGTCACGTTGTGCTCGTCCACGAAAATGGGAATTTTTCTAATAACCGGCGACCCCACGGGCACATGTATCTGCGTCTCCATCCTGCAGCCGTTTATCTATAACGTTAATCTCCGAGCCCTTCACAGATATTTCTAGAAATGGCAGCATACAAGTGTTGCTTGGTTTATAAGTAGCGAGATGTCGATGTGTTTTAGTGCGTGAATGAAGTTCTGCTTGAGAGATGTGTCTTGCTCGGTTGCAGTTGCAGTAAAGGTGACTTGAAAACAGCGAAGATGTACGGTCAAACTGCCGGGTATGGATGCTCGTCGCCGGTTTTCTTGGGAGCAGTCAGCCAACAGTACCATTTCCTCCTACTTGGCTCCGCCCGCCCGGGATCATCCGATTGTACCGCCGGTTGAGACGCACCATAGCCGTGCACGCCCCTTGTCTCCGAGTGGAGCCGAGTGGAGCCGAGTTGAGCCGAAAAGAAGAAAGCGTCACATACTGGTGGCCTCATGAGTCATGATAACTTCTTTAAAGGAAAACAAAAGGCAAAGAAGTCTACGGGTACTTAATGTAGGCAAGCTACAGTGAATACTGAAAAGCTATGGGACACTTGGGTTCAGTTTCTGAGAGGGTTTTCTTGTAGACAAACAACTAATTGTCTAACCACTGTCTAAAGTTACTGTCATGTGTGAACTGTGGAGGCCAATGCTTCTTCTCTTGTACCTAATGAGAAAATAATGACAAGCTGCTTTCAGGTCATAATGTGGAAGAAAAGTAGCCAATGTACTGTAATTAGTGAGCATAATAACATTATGGACTTGCATATCTTGGTCTGTTCATTAAACTGATAGCATGAACAATGTGTGCTAGAGCAGTGGTTCTCAACCCTATAAATATTCACCAGGTCAAGGACCTCCATTTGATAAGAATTTGCATCTGAGACATCCATCTGAAAAGATTTTGGTTGTTAGATATTATTAAGACCAGATTCTATAGCTGTCATCCAGAGCTGCAACAAGTTGCAGGTTAATCGATCAGTCGATCAACAGAAAATTAATTGACAATTTTGATAATCGAGTAATCATTATAGTAACTTTTTAAGCAAAAAAGCCAAACATTTGCTGGTTTCATGCTTCTTGAATATAATAATTTGATGCTTTATATGTCATACATGATAATAAACTGAATTTCTTTGGATTTTTGACTGTTAAAGATAAAACATACAATTTGAAGATGTCACCTTAGGCCAGGGGTCTGCAAACTTTGCCATTAAAAGAGCCATTTTTGACCAAGAATAATTTGAAAAAATCTGTGTGGAGCTGCAAAACATGTTTGAGCCTTATAATCAAGGTAAATAGCCTATTAAGTCTAAATTACCGTATACTTATGGTCTAAATAAGCATTTGTTAATATGTTTTACCACAAGGTGGACACTGTGCAGAGCACTATTTATGATTATTTGGTACTTAAATTTTGCAGAGCTGGCAGTGAGAGCAAACAAATCTGTCCACGCACTACTACATTCTCTATTTTATTCAATTTACTTTTTTGGATTTGGCATCCATAGCTAACCAGCCACTGCTATCGAGGTTCAGCAACATATGGATTCATAGAATGGATTTCCATAGAATTCTTTTCTCAAAGGCTCAAGGAGCCACTGGACAGGGGCTAAAGAGCCACATGTGGCTCCGGAGCCACAGGTTGCCTACCCCTGCCTTAGGCATTGAGAAATTATACAGGGCATGTGTCACTATTTTCTGACATGTTACCAGTAAAATGGTTAACTGATTAATCACAAATATAAAGGGCAGATTAATCAATTATGGAAATAATAGTTGCCCTATTGTCAAGAAATGAGATAACCGTGGAGAACAGAAAAATTCTGATGAAAATAGTCACTCTTATGACCACCTGGGGCCTCTGCTGGACCCCTAAAAACCACTGTACTGGAGATAAATTAAGGTAAGATAAGTTATATCAATTCTAAGGAGTGACAATTAGGTGTTCCAGCAGCACAAGAGACAGAAAGGAGCAAAAGAAAAACAACAGAAGATATAATTTATTAATTATATCTTCTTGTGTTTGTGTTAAATAAAATTAAAGCTATATAAATAAGTACAGAAGAGTATACAATAAGCACAGAAACTATACAGTAAACTGAAACAATAAAATACCTGCATATAAAATAAAGTAGCCTAGGCACAGGTACATAAATGTGCTTTATGTGGACTGATGTAGTAGCTAAATGTGCAAGACCCAACAGGACGTGATTTCAACCTATAAAAGTCTTGATTAAAAGTAAAAGCTGTCATTTTGAAGAATGGTCCAGTGAAATAAAAAATCATTTAAATATAGTCGCTGGTCTGAATGATTACTCTGTGCTGTTGGGTAATTTATGCAAGGAAGCCCTGGTAGCAAAGACAAAATACAGCCACCGGATAAATATAATGAGTTATCTCAAATTTGTACTTATTTTCTACCTGTGACATCTGCTGCTTAAAAAGATGCATGAGGATGAAGACTATCAATATGCCACACCAACTCTGTCAGAGTCATGTCACTGTGTGCTAATTTGATAAGTGGTTTGCATAAAGTAGACAAGAGAAAGGCACAAATGCGCACACCCACCACCCGCTGAAAAGAATAAATGAAGGGAACATGACCCAGCAACCTCCACTACAGCAGTACCAACTCTGAGTCAAGTGGTGGCAGTATAGTAATAAAAATGTCTTTGCCAAGTGGTTCAAACAGAGGGACAGGTTACCCTGAGGGATGACTTTGAAGAAGGGCTACTTCCTGTTAGGATGAGTACACCAGAGAACTCTGTAGGTATCAGCTTCTTTCAGCTGCATCAAGAAGTTGTCTTTCTCATACCAATATCAATGTCTTTGTTCCTGGTAAAGATCCAGTTTAGAATAAGTATCCCTTTTTGTTACAGATAACTTCCCAGTTGTCCTCAGCTTGGACTCTTCTGACATCAATCAGGTGGTTGTAGCAGTGATGGAGCAAGTTTGAATCGATAAAGCAACTTTTATGAATTTCCACATGATTATAATTTCATATGGGTATATGAGTGCTAAATACAAATTCTTCCTCAAACAAGAAATTGTGATATACTTTGTCACATTGTGATTTTAATGAATGAGAGCTTGGGTTAAACATGCTGAAAGATGGGAAGGACTCAGCTGTTTTGATACTATGTCAAATCTTTAATACTCTTTACATCAAAAACTTAATTTCTCCCACTTCTTAACTTCCACACTCATGGGATGCCTACCAGCACCGTGGCTCTTGGCTTTTGTGCTCATCATGACTCTGCTGTCTGTTACTAAAATCCCAAGGAGCCAGACAGCTGGTGAACATTGACATAAACAACCACGGACATCCGGCCATTTAAATCTGCTCAAACTTGTTGCCTATATTGCTAGAGGCAACCACTCCACATCATTGGTGTGTATGTGCGCAAAGCCAGACTACATAAACAAGTCCACAGGAAGTTTAGGGAATTTTCGGCTGCGGTGTTTACTGTCTGAGAGCAAAGAGCTGTGATTGGGCCTACATAGATACATTTGTATAATCTACCCATAACATTCTTATTGCAGCAGCCTGAATCTTTATGCATTCATAAAGTTTACATTTACCCCAGCACTCAGATCCCTTCATTAGATGCTAATGCACTTCATGATTTGGTCCCACTCTGTACATTTCTGACCTGCTGACTACAGTAGTCAGACCTCTGGTGGTGGTTTTCTAACATTGAGTTTTCTCAGGGGTATGATTTATGACTGTGTCTGTGGGTTTGTCATTACATTTTTATGGATGGTTGTTTTTTTCTTGAACTTTTTGTGCTGTATTGTATTTTACTCTAAGTATCACTTTCTGTATGCATTTCAATGTATAGCCCATTGAGTTTACTTGTTTTTATAATGTGAACATTTGCACATTCTTTTGACAGTATTTTGCTATGTCCATCCTCCTTGTTTTAAACACTATACAGGTACTGACATTTTAAAACAGATGTATTTTAATATTTTTTATTATCAATTTCTCTTTTATATTCATGATTTTTGCCTTTACACTGTTTACTGTGTGTGCTGTGACTGTTATGGACCAAACTAGCAAGCACATTTGTGAGTTAGGCAAATATATACATGTGTAAGGTCTTATTTAAATAAGATAAGAAAATCAAAAGGTAAATACAATATAAATGTCATACATAGAGGATACAGTGCATCTGTGAACACAATACTACATATAACAATGAAAATATGCAAAATATTATATGAAAAATAATGCTAAATATATATGTTTTAGCTCTGAAAGCTGGGTCCAGCAGTCAATACACACTTCTCACACTGACCTTATGATAGTTTTAGCCAAGGCCAGTGTACATTACATTAAAGTGTGCCTGCTGAGCCCAAGCAGCAACCTGCGAGGCTGAAAAATGAAGCCAAGGCAAAAGTATCAGAAACTGCAGTTCCTCTAATGGCCACTTGAGGCTGGCTCCAAGAGTGAGTCAGTCCCCATAGACACCATGTTAAAATGGCCAACTTTAGAGCAGAAATAAACATGTTTACAGCCTGATACAAAAAAGGTGTTGGTCTCTATAGCTTATTCGTCACATTGACGTCACATTGTTTTAACAGTCTATGGTTGAGCCATTGATGCATTTTACAGCTCAGTTTATGCATTTATAAAACTTTTTTTTTTTTGTTTTGTTTTGTATGGCATATGTATGCTAAACACCATAATTTTAGGTCATGGTGCCTTACAGAAAGGAAATTTCTTGCTTATTCACAAAAAAGAGACTTCCATGTCTTGGACTGTTGTTACTTCATACAACTTCCTGTTTTAAAGTATACCTCCTATTTTTTATAGTTAGGTTTAAATAACTGGAGAGGCATCAAGGGGAAGAGTAAATGTGCATATGTGTTGTATGTTTGTGTCAGTGTGTGCAGCTGTGAGATGGAGGTTATCAATGAGCAGCACGTTGTACAAAGATGAACAAAGATATGCAAACAGCAAGGCATGCATGGTTTTGTTCACAGCCAATATTTTGAGCAACTAAACTTTGTATGTGTTTTGCAAGTGACTAATGGCTACTCATTAGTTTCACGGGACATGGTGGGATGGGTTGGTGTGTGCAGTCACACCCAGACACTGTGTGTGTGTGAATGTAGCAGCTCAGAGCCGCAGCTCTACCTGTAGCCACATGCCTCATCTGCTCTCCTTAAACTTCATCCAGTCTCTTCACTGGCTCTCAGGAATGCAGTTGGCAAATTGTGTGTGTGCACGTGTGTCTCACTGTGTGTATGAGAGGGTGGGAAGGTGTGGATGTGTGATTGGATAGGTGGCTGAATGTGAATGTGCATGCATGTGTCTCAGCCATGACCTTGTACGCAGGTGGGACAGCTCAAAGGTAGACCAGTGCTACTTGGATATCTGAGGAATGAGGAAATGTTTACATTGTTACACTGTGGAGTGCTGTTTACAATGTCACACACACACACACACACACACGCATGCACGCACACGTCATAAATCACATCTCCATTGAAAGAGTCAACTCAGGGCTTGCTTCCTGTCTAACCTAATTTGTCATGTCAAGGCTCATGTTGACACACTCCTCATCTATCACAGATTGCATGATTAGAATGAAGTGGGGTGTTTGGGAAAAGGGACCATTCCATGTGAGGAGTGTTTACTTTCACACACAACTTCATAACATTTACACAAACCCACTCAGAGGACATGGATTGGTTTTGAAGTTGACAGATGTGGCTGAACAATGTGCTTCTGATCTACAACAAAGTAAGTAAATGGGAGGTCATTCAAGGACGTCTGACCATCTGGACAGTTTAGAGATCACTGGAATAACAGACTTTGTCAAATTTCACTGTTTGTCCTTCCTAATGTTCTGTTTCCTGTTGCCATCTTTTACTGCTGTGCAGAGTTATAGCGGACTTATATTGAGGCTGTATTAGTGTTAAAAACATTGTAAAGAAGGCCAACTGATTTTCAGAATAACAAAACTGCTTAAATCTAAAAGCTTTTACTGTAAACTGAAAACAATTGAACAAATGTCATTTTGGCTGTCATTTGTCTTACCTGTTGTATCTTTCCTGTAAAAATGCTGTTGCTAGGGGGCAGAACAAACCACCAGGAACTGTGCCAGACTTTGAAGCTAATTTTCATAGTGACCAAAAAGTGGTAACGCAATTTCCCGGGGAGCCTTCACATGATGCTATTGAGCCCAAAATGACTTTTTCCCATTGACTTACATTGGAAAAGAGACATCTGTAAATCAGTGGATACATTTTTTGAGCTTCACAACCCCTGCAAAATGAGAAGAGCCACAAGATTAAATAATTGTACCTTTGTTCAAGTTAGCAGAATGCTAAACCGGAAGTCAGCCACTCAGCCGGCAGAAGTTAGCCAGTTGGCTGCACTTTGCCAGGTTAGCCGCCGTAAGTCTCTAGTGTGCTTGCTCTATGGGCTCCACAGTGTGGGAGCAGTGCTAACCATTGGGGTTATTTTATACACGGCAGCTGAAACATTTTGGCTTTATGCACCACTGAGCAACTTTCTTAGGAATGAACGAGGCCCTGCTTTCAAAGCTGTATCCAGTTCTCCTAATACATCCATGGGCCAGAAAGATTTACACATAACAGACACAGCCCGGCACTGTTCCTGGGGGCTCAGTTTGGTCGAGGTTATTTTTTGCCTACTGGTAACACAGTTGATGAGAATGCAGAGATTGAACCAAACAGTAGGCTATGTGAGCCATTTAACAAAAACTAGCGAAAAAATAAGCTAAAACACTTAGTGACTTTTCCCAGTACACCTACTCATATGTTTCAGTGAAATATTGCATTAATTATAGACTATGAACTCATTTTTTATTTTGGGTAGCACTTTATTTGAAGGGGTGTGTGTGACAGACAAGACATTGTTATGACACTGTCATAACCAATAACTCTATGTAGAGTGCTTCAGAGATGATGTTTTTTCTGTAGGCCAATGCAGAAGTTATAATTGCACCGGTTCCCTCGTCTGAAAGCTTAAGGGGTTTTTCTATTGGATTTTGAATTACTGCAGAAAATAATTTGTGTGGCAAACAAATGTTTACAATACTTACACCTTTTGTTCAGCAAGATAATCTTCACAAATGAACACCATTTTTCCGATTTTTGAAGCCTATAAATGCAATTACCAGATGTAAAAAGCTAATGTTAGGCTATAAACAAACTACACTGCAGTCACATTACCTACAGTAATATTACCAACCATAGCAAGACTGTAAAGCCATGTTCAGCACTACGCAACGTGATGACGTTCTGTAGCCTCATTTAGCCACTTGTTAGCAACTGCCTTTATTAAGACGCATAGAAGCTTCAGAGTTCACAAGTGGTGTATTTACTGGCATGTTTTATGTCAGCAAACAAAAATGTGAAAGACTCTTAAGCTAGTGTTAACCACAGATGAACCAGGAGTGGTAAAATGCTCATTTCCTGATTTTAGAACTAATTTCTGTCAGACTCTATAAAGATGGACAACATGACAGCTCCTTAAAAGTAAGGCCCATACATCTTCATTGCCTCCTGGTGGCTGGCTGCAGTATAGGTCACAAACATCTCTCCCTTCGTGTTATAGCAGAGGGAACATGGGACAAACTAAAAAAGTGCACACCAAATAAATTTTTTTCCTGAAGATGGGTGTTTTTTCAAGGACGAGAACCCCGCAAAATTTAATCCCTTGTATACGATAACATTTTGAAAGTCTAGAGGAGCTGCATGATTAAATCGTTTTGTCCCTATTCAAGTTAGCGGAGGGCTAAACTGGAAGTTAGCTGCCTGGCTCACAGAAGTCTCTGGTGTGTTTACTCTATGGGTCTGTGATGCAGAAGATCTGGGTAAAGTCAAACTTTTTGCAACTTGCACACAACTAAACGCGGCCCTGCCTCCACCTTATTATCCCGTTTTCCTTATACATCCATGTGTCGGACGGGTGTATGGGTGGGAACTCGATATTGTTGACTATATGGATTACTTGTTCCACCTTAACTGAGTGTAATAACGCTTAATGACATCTGAATCTGAATGATTAGTCCAAATTGTACCACTGTGGTTGAGGTCATGGGGATAAAGCTAAATAGTTTCTTTAAGTTTGATAATTAGGCTTGCTATGACATACATATGACAAGTTATGTTGTCTTAGTTAATGTCATAACAAAGATATCTCAAATAATGTAAAACTTTTGTGTCTTCCAAACTTGTTATATTGTAAACTTGTAACCTATCTCTGTTTTTTATCTTGTCTTTTTGCCAGTGTTTCTTTTGTCATGACAACCTTTCCCTTTCCTTTACACCATTTTCTCCATTCTTTCCCTCTCTTGCTCTCTTTTCACTCCCTTCATGTTGGCTGCCTCATTTAAAGCCTCCATGGCATTTCAGAGTTAGAGGTTTGTCAGAGATTTAGGTCAGTGATTGTCCCACTCCAGATACTCCAGATACTTCAGATACTTCAGATAGCCACACCTGAGCACACACAGTAGTGAGATCACCAAAGCACTCAGAGCTTATGCACTGCTCACAAAGATTGTTTGTCCTATTGTAAAATAAAGCTGGATTACATGTTCAGTGACATACAGTGGCTCTAAAAAATGGCTGTTGACTTATCTGCTTGAACACAAGGTAACCCCTTAACTGCAATGATGTAGGCTACTGTAAATCTCTAGGCTATACTCAAGGCTTCCACTTTCAAGCTGAAAAAACTACATGACACAGGATAGGCTTATGTTAAAAAAACAATAGCTATAATTATTTACTCATACGCTGTACTTAAGTACCACTCTGTATTTAGGTAGTAACAGAGACTTATTGACCAACTGCAGTTCCCCTCAGCTTAGTCTCTATACACAGACTCTATTGCCATCTGCCAGAAGTCAGACGCCGAATACAGACGATGGGTTCCAAGAATGCCCTCAGCTATACAAACTGTCTGAGCCAGAAGTGACCATATTTGGATGAGAGGGTGGAGTTAACCCAGAATCTAGTCTTCACCTTAATGATAAAAAAACTGTTTGCATGTTTTTCACAAAGAAAACATCTAATACACCTGACCCAAATGTGTATGTTGCAGGTGAGAGGCTTCAAGTGGTGACAGAATTCAAATATCTTGGAATTATTCTCGACTCAAACCTCACATTCAAAAAACAGGTAAAGAAAGTCTTGCAAACAATCAAACACAACCTGGCCAACTTCAGATACATCAGAAACTGTTTAAATATGGAAGCCGCAAAATTATACTTCAATGCAATGATAATGCCCCACTTAACATACTGCCTCACCAGCTGGACCCAGACCTGACAAACAACATTAAAACCAATTCAATCTGTGTATAAGCAAGCCCTAAAAGTCCTGAACAATAAATCTTTTCGTCATCATCACTGCAGTATCCTGGACAAGCATGTCCTTTTAAGCTGGGATAACACTGTAAAATTTCACAACATAAATCTAGTTTTCAAAATTCTCCATGGTTTGGCTCCACCACCACTTGCTGACTTTTTTATATTGAGCAGCTGACTGACCAGATCGGCCTCAACAACTACTCTCATCGTATCACTGAGAAAAAGTTCCTTCAGCCAGTCAGCCTTCTCATTGCGAGCTGCCCAGTTCTGGAACTCATTACCACCACACATTCGCAATATTGAAACAAACAAAGCCTTCAAACACACTCTAAAAATATGGTTAAAAGATAATCAGGCCTGCGATCACAATCAGTAATTCATACTAATTCTATAATTCTGTCTATCTGCTTGTGTGCCTCTCTGCCTCCATGTTGCTCTTCTTGTCTTTTACTGTGTGTGTTATGACTGCCTATCTGCTTGTCTGTTTCGCTTGCTTACATGTTGCTTAAATGTGCATTGCGTTTTGTTTTGTATTATTCTGTATTGTTTTGTTCCTGGTATCCTGCCAATATGTTGCATGGCTAATATGTTTGTCTGTTTGCCTGATGTAGCCTACCTGCCGGCTGAAGCTTATTTTCCTGTCTTTTAATGTGCTTAATGTGCTTTCCATTGTGATTTATGTGCCACTTCTTGTCTTTTACTGTGTGTGTTATGCCTTCTATTCTGATCCATGTGCTTTTATATGTGCTGTATATTTTACTGTTATTAAGAAATGTCTATTGTAATGGGGTTTTTTAGCTGGCATTTAACACCTTGCCTGGGGACTGCAGTTGGAAACTAGCTACTCAGCTAAAAGTGGCACATTTATAGAAATGTTCATTAATGTGCACTGTCCCTGTACAAATAAACAAATAAATGAAATGAAATGAAAGTTGCTACATTGGATAGCATGGTGCATTTACAGCTATAGTTAATTGTGATAATGCTAATAGAAATTTCACTCGCAAAAGCCAGGCTTTAGACCACGAACAAAATATTTTTATTGGAAAAACTCCAACTCCTTAGAAGTCCTTTTAGAACAACTAAACCAGACTTTTTTATGTGACCAAAATGTTACTATTAACTTCATGAACTGAAAACACATTGATATAGTGTCAGCTACAGCTAAGCCTTTACTCTGCACCTTGTACGAGGGTGTAAACAGGTTTATTTCTGCTGTTTCTGCTGTAAATTTGGGCATTTTAGCAAATGTGTCTTTTCAGGAATAAGCCTCAGCCAGTCTCAGTGGCCATTTGGTGAACTGCAGTTTTTTCAACTCCAGAGGTTGCTGCTTGGAACGGACCATAACAGAGCCAAAGAAGTATGAATATTGGACATAAGGTGGACTGAAACATGAATGCTAAAGTTGCTCTGTATCCACATGACATTTTTGATAACAAATAGTTTAAGAGGTGATAATCCAGTTCTCATTCCAAACTTGTCAATAACTGCTTCTTTGTCAGTGACTTTGGTGTCAGATACAGACGCTCAAAGGCAGCTTTTGTGAGGATATGATACGCAGCTTATAATGCCCCCGAAATCAATGGAATATAAAGAGCTGAGAAGTTCCTAAAGGGCGAACAGGAGGGGAAGTGGATAGGTCCAACAAACCCTAGACCTTCACTTGAGAGCCTGCTGTTCTGTTACTGTGTGAGTTTAAAGCCAAACCATGATGTCTTTACTTAAACCAACCACGTGCTTTTATTGCACGAGGAAATAAATGTAAAGGTGTTTTACTGATGTTGAAAGTTTATTTTGAAAAAGACTGTATGCACATAACGAGCTGAAACTGTGTTTTTTGAAAAGACACAATGCATGTAGCAAGCATAAATTGACACACTGTCCCATAATGTCAACAACAGGTAGGAGATACCTAGCGCATCATATTCAGACATGAAAGTCTACTTACAAAGCAGCGATATTTGATGCATTGGGATGAGAACACATCGGATAATCACATAGATGTGTTTACGGCTTGTTTGTGCTGCTCATAAGTGGCCGAAAGGTCACTTGTTGTAGGTTTAAGTCTGTTTATCTTACAGTTTAAAGGAAAATAAAGAATGCTGTGAAGTTAGTTTTAATCTACTTTAATTTGAACATTATGCTGTATTTAATGAAAAGTTTTTTCAGAGATTATAAACAGCAACAGAACATAACACACAATGACACAAAGGAGACAGATACTTTGTACACAGTCAGGAACATCTGTGTCCTTGCATAGCCACATATGATACTATAATGTGCAACTGTCCTTGACCTGTGGCCTGGTGCTGAAACACACTGGCTGTGACAGGAAATGGTCACAGATCAATAAAAAAGTAAGAGGACGACTAAAAGCTGACGAATAGGTTAACCTGTGTGACCCCACGTTTAGAGACCTTCACATCCCTGCAGGGGTTAAACCAGGTTTAGCCCTCAGTGAACTGACACAGAATATCTGTCAGTGTCACCACTTCAAAGAGGTGGTACTTGTGTGTGGCAGTGTTTGTCTTTTTGTTGACCCTTAGAGGAACATATGGCAGCCAACACAAAGCCTTAACCCAGCTCCTATCACCACTGATACTGCCTTGCTCCTCCTCTCAAAGGTGAACAACAGGACATTCAGGCATGCCTGCATGAGCATGCACACACACACACATACACACACTGGCTGCAGACCCCCACCCTCTTTATTTACAGCCCCCTCTTATAGCTTCTCCATCCTTTCATTTTCAGATCAGGTCCTTTCACCCAGAGCAGGCAGCAGCTGGAGGACTGACTCTCAGAGGGAGGCAGCGTGACAGCAGGGCCGACAGGACGACTGCTGAGCTGCACATTAACTTCTAGTTACCCCACACAAACACACACATGTGTATACACACACACATAGCATAAAGAAAGCATTTACCCTCCCCAAAACACCTATTATGTGATTTACACTGAACAAAAATATAAACGCAACACTTTTGTTTTTGCTCCCATTTTTCATGAGCTGAACTCAAAGATCTAAAACATTTTCTACACACACAAAAGACCATCTCTCACAAATATTGTTCACAAATCTGTCTAAATCTGTGTTAGTGAGCACTTTTCCTTTGCCGAGATAATCCATCCCACCTCACAGGTGTGGCATATCAAGATGCTGATTAGACAGCATGAATATTGCACAGGTGTGCCTTAGGCTGGCCACAATAAAAGGCCACTCTAAAATGTTCAGTTTTATCACACAGCACAATGCCACAGATGTCGCAAGTTTTGAGGGAGCGTGCAATTGGCATGCTGACGGCAGGAATGTCCACCAGAGCTGTTGCCCGTGAATTGAATGTTCATTTCTCTACCATAAGCCGTCTCCAAAGGCGTTTCAGACAATTTGGCAGTACATCCAGCCGGCCTCACAACCGCAGACCACGTGTAACCACACCAGCCCAGGACCTCCACATCCAGCATGTTCACCTCCAAGATCGTCTGAGACCAGCCACCCGGACAGCTGCTGCAACAATCGGTTTGCAGCAGCTGTCCGGATGGCTGGTCTCAGACGATCAGCCACCTGGACAGCTGCTGCAACAATCGGTTTGCATAACCAAAGAATTTCTGCACAAACTGTCAGAAACCGTCTCAGGGAAGCTCATCTGCATGCTCGTCGTCCTCATCGGGGTCTCGACCTGACTGCAGTTTGTAACCGACTTGAGTGGGCAAATGCTCACATTCGATGGCGTCTGGCACATTGGAGAGGTGTTCTCTTCACGGATGAATCCCAGTTTTCACTGTTCAGGGCAGATGGCAGACAGCGTGTGTGGCGTCGTGTAGGTGAGCGGTTTGCTGATGTCAACGTTGTGGATCGAGTGGCCCATGGTGGCGGTGGGGTTATGGTATGGGCAGGCGTATGTTATGGACAACGAACACAGGTGCATTTTATTGATGGCATTTTGAATGCACAGAGATACCATGACGAGATCCTGAGGCCCATCATTGTGCCATTCATCCATGACCATCACCTCATGATGCACAGCCCCATGTTGCAAGGGTCTGTACACAATTCCTGGAAGCTGAAAACATGCCAGTTCTTGCATGGCCAGCATACTCACCAGACATGTCACCCATTGAGCATGTTTGGGATGCTCTGGATCGGCGTATACGACAGCGTGTTCCAGTTCCTGCCATTATCCAGCAACTTCGCACAGCCATTGAAGAGGAGTGGACCAACATTCCACAGGCCACAATCAACAACCTGATCAACTCTACGCGAAGGAGATATGTTGCACTGCGTGAGGCAAATGGTGGTCACACCAGATACTGACTGGTTTTCTGACCCCCTCAAACCCCCCCCCCCCAATAAAGCAAAACTGCACATTTCAGAGTGGCCTTTTATTGTGGCCAGCCTAAGGCACACCTGTGCAATAATCATGCTGTCTAATCAGCATCTTGATATGCCACACCTGTGAGGTGGGATGGATTATCTCGGCAAAGGAGAAGTGCTCACTAACACAGATTTAGACAGATTTGTGAACAATATTTGTAAGAAATGGTCTTTTGTGTGAATAGAAAATGTTTTAGATCTTTGAGTTCAGCTCATGAAAAATGGGAGCAAAAACAAAAGTGTTGCGTTTATATTTTTGTTCAGTGTATGTAAGCCTGTGCTCTTTATGAATGCATCTTGATGCAGAAACAAGAAATAGTAGTCAGAACAGAGGGAGAGTCTCATATACTGCAGCTTGACTTATCCTTACCCTTGGGCAACGACAGATCTGCACAAATCATTTTTTGTTGCTTGCTGCTGCTGGGAATGGACAGCTGGTACTTGGTACATCGGTCAAACTTTCTTTTTTTTACAGCTAAACAGTACACTAAAAAGTGTTTCGGAAAACACCTGAGGTGACGAATAGGCAATACAATAAAAGAATAATAATTCATATTTGGTCAGTGCTGCCTAGTTTGACAGTTTGATTGCAATGAGCAGTAACTGACACAATTGGCAGCTGTGTCAGAGACTCTTTCGTCAAGTCACAGTGGATTCTTGCAAATACCATTAGAAGCACTATGAGGAGGAACATGATTTATTCACAGACAAAAGTTATTTTTATCAGAGTAACCAATTGAAGCTTTAACTGTGAGAACAGCACCAAAGGGCAGTGACTTCCTCCTTGTGGGTGGACATATTATACAGTATGTGTGTGCTGCTTTGTAGTTTAGCACGATATAAACTCACCTAAAACTCCTACTTTTTTGTTGCAGGATAGTTTTACAGCTGATATACATTCACATGAAAATAAAGGCTAGTATGTAAGAACACCATAAAGAAAAAAACCCTCCAAAACTGCTGATGATTTCTACAAAAAAAATAGTAAATGTGTGCTAGGAGGGCTGTACAGCAGTTTCTATTTCCATACACTGATGTGTTAAATAAAAGAAATATGTGTGTGTCTCTTTTGCTACCTTGACCTTGACTGCTATCACAGATTTTCTCCTGGCAGCCTGGAAGGAAAAACATAGTTTCCAAGATCTGAACTAAGCCCTGCCTGCCCCCACATGTCCGTGACACAGGCCACAGGCGATAAGTGCCTTTTTATATCTTCATGACAATTTGTGTGTTTAAGACAATACATCACCTTTTCTACTGTATACCTTTCCAAAGGTAAAAGCCCCAGATGAGTCACTGGGAGTGCTGTAACTCAACCATATTCAGATTAGTGCGAGAAACCAAAATCAAAGACTAAACAAGATCTCAGGTTTCCCTCTGTGAGCTCATATGACTTCAGATGACTCATCTGCTAGCCAGTACATTTGAGTGTGGTATGCAAAGGTGGAAAAGTATGCTCTGCAACTCTTTAGTAGTGTTCATGATTCATCTTAAATTATTCTGTATATTTCTCCCTGTTTGTCAAGACAGGTGAGTTTTTTTTACGGGAGTAAAATGAGTATGCAAATCTTTTTTTGTACTTTATACTTAGTTAACATTAATCTCAGCTGTCTTCCTGTATTTGGTTTTATATGGTTGGTTGGTTTGTATATAAATTGTCAGAAAACAATTAAAAAAACACTATCTCAAAGCTAAAGGGGCCGTCTTCAATGATTGTGTCTGAGTAACAATCCCAAACCCAAAGATATAGATGAATGATTTGAGTGTTTAAAGGTCCAGTGTAGGATTTAGGGGGATATATTGGCAGAAATAGAATATAATATTACACGTATGTCTTCTTTATGGTGTATAATCATCTGAAATAAAGAATCGTTTTGTTGTTATTACCTCAGAATGAGTCATGTATATCTACACAGGAAGCGGGTCCTCGTCTGTGGAGATCACCATGTTGCACCACTATGTTACTACATTAGCCCAGAATGGACAAACCAAACACAGACTCTACATAGAGCATTTTCTCATCAGCCACTGTAGTTAGCGGCCTCTCTGCGATGAGTAGCATCGGAAACACACATTTTTTTCCGTGAAACTGCTTCATCCTTTGTTTTGGAGACCTCTGTGGATAATTTGGCCCGTGGGCAAAGTCTCCTGAACAACAAACACTGAAGGAATCATAACCAGGAAAACACGCTGGACCTTTCATTAATTCATTTTCTTCCAATTGACAGATTGTTTTGGCACTGATTCTGTCTGTGTGTAATGCTTCAAGTAATGTGCCAGCAGTGCAGTGGAGTGTAATTTGTGTGGTCTAGTCATGCCTAGGTGAGTGTAATCAAGACGCCCTCTTTGTTAGGTGTGTGACAAGTGGTGGTCAGGGTGAGGAAAGGTATTTCCGCTGACAGTTCAGATCACTCTTAATTCCAAGTAAAGATCTGTACCTGATGTTTACGAGAACAGAAGGTGTAGGGTAACAGGAGTCATTTGACTTTCTTTTTGTTGTTGCTGCCACACTGGCAGTGAGTCAGATCCACTGAAGATTCATTTTGGTAAAAGGTGCAAACTAAAACCCAGCATGACTCACTCTGGATTGTTGTGGTTTGGTTTGGATGACAGGTGCCACAAAATGCCCTAAGTCCCTGCAAATTATGTCATTACCTCAAAACCCCACTTGTATGACATAAATCCGATCATTTGTCAGCTAAATTCACCAAAGAAGTTTTGCTTAGTGCTTCCTGTGGAGGAACATTGTGAGATTGATACAGCCTGCAAACTGTTTTGGCAATACATGATATGTGATCCACTTTTGTAATAGAGATCAAACAACCATAGCACTGAAATTGGCCTCACTTTCTTGCATTCTTAACTGTGCACTGAGCAGTGTAAGCACCTTGCGGGTACAGTCACACACAGAGTGTGCACACAAAAGGGTGGAGTCGATACAGTGAGACTTTTTCTCACCCGAGGGGATCAGATTTTGACTTGACGCGCCGGGAAGGAATCCAGAGTGAGGTTTACTTGGAATTACGTAGCCTGAAACCGCACCGGGAATGGGAGTGCGTTTTAGCGTCATTCTGTTCTGAAATAATATCCGATGCTAATTCCTGTGATCTGATTTTAATTTGGTAAGATCTTGTGAAGAAAAACTCACTTCATGTGCAGTCATGAAGCGCACCGCATCGGCTCTGCCGCGCGTCCAGCCCTCGCGTAAAAGCGAGTGGCTGCGGAGCGTCCTGTCCCACCACCACTGCCCCGACCCCGGCGTGGAAAACGAAATCGTCGTCCTGGCTACTGGAATAGACCAGTACCTGCAGGAGGTCTTTCACCACCTGGCCTACCCCAACCGGGACGATACGGTGACGGCGGAGGATTTCACCGCGCTATGCGCCGTGCTGGGACTCACCGGAGCGGAGAAAGGGAAGAGGACAATGAAAGGAGGAATCGAAGATGGAGAAAGGGATGAGGAAAATGACGAGTTTAAGGATGTGTGTTCTGTGCTGCCCAGACAGCTGTCCTTTAAAGACTTCCACTCGCGGCTTTGTGGATATTTCCGTGTGCGCAGTGCGCGTAAAGGCACCGGGGAGTGTGCCTGGCGCCTGCCCGTTACTGAGGACACGGAGCTGGTGGAGCGACAGATACGGCTCCGGTGGCCGCGTGTCAGACGGAGAAAATGTGTGAGTTTTGATCTGACCAGGGATCAGACTGCATCCGTCAACAGACTGAGTAAAGGTCGAACCGCAGAGGATCGCGAGTCGGGTAGGTGCTGTGTCTGGTACATGTGTTATTGCACTGAAAAGCCCTCTGTGACCACTGAGGGGGTTAATTGTTGCATGAAGCTTATTACAGTTTATGTATAGGACTTTGTTTTAACTGTACACACAGAACCACACTGTCTAATCTGCTCATATGCACAGAGCAGTAATGATAGTCTTGAGAGAGTGTGTGGTAAGAGAGGAAGTAGGCAATTAAGCACCAATTACTTGAACTTATTTGATCTTAACACCCAACACACTGTGCCTTGACACCTGATTTGTTCTTCATCTTTTCCATCTCCTGTACACTCACCACCTGCTCTGTCACTCTGTTGTTCTCCTACACAGTGCTGGAGGCACTCACATCCTTTTCAGAAGCAACTGCTCCAATGCAACACTGTAAAAGAGTCCTCTGTGACTGATATGTTATAACATCAGATTGCTGATACTGGTGCATTAATGTCCGTTCAGCAAGCATTATACTGTTGTATGATCGAGGTGGAGCTGGTTTTAAGCTCTTTGGATTAGGTAGTTAAGTGGTTTCCAACCTAGGGGTCGAGCCCTCTGCTAGGAGTCACAAGATTAAACTGTGGGGTCCTGTGATGATTAATGATAGTTTGCGGTGGCGCCACCAAGGGGTGGTCGCTGGGGCCACTGTGGACTACAGCAAAGTATCATCACATCCAATCACAAACTCTCACACAACTCTTGCAGTATAATCTAAGTCTCATTTTTCCAGTCGTATGCTCAGTGCTTCCCAAACATATAGGCTCAAAGAAAAGAAGAAAGAAATTGTAGTATTGGAGTCTGACTTTCAAAAGAGAAAAAACAAATTTCACTTTCAGTTTAGTTTTGAATAGTAAGGATTTAGCAAAAATGCATGTGTACGAAACCAAAGTATATCAATATGTGATTCCTCTACTCATAGTTTTCAACAAGCCTGTGTACTTTAACAGCCTATATTCGAATTCCTGAAATTCAGTTATTGGCTTTTGTTTTGGTGTGCCACCCCATCTGGCTACCCCATTAAAAATGTCTGGGGGTGCCACTGCCTATTTGTTGCTTTAACAATTTTTAAAATATTTTTTTAAAAAGGAAATCACTCCTTGGAACTGCTGCCTACTCAGATATTTGAAACATGACAAAGGGACACGACTGTTTTTTTGTTTGTTTTAATATAAGCGAAGCCAAAAAGGTGGGGAGCCACTGATTTAATCTTCAACAGTGTGTGGTATTTTATAAGCTTATCATATGTTTTTTTTAAATGTAGTTTGTCTTGTTTCCTAGCTAATAACTTAAACTGTCACATAGTGGAGTAAAGACTGCAATATTTCCCTCTGTAATGTGGAGTAGATGTAGAAAGGAGCTTTAAATGGAACTATCTAAATAAAGTATAAGTACCTCAAAATTGTGCTTAAGCACTTATAAGAAAATAGCACACAATGTAAATGCTGAAGTAAAGAACAAATACTGTACCTTGAGTTTGCAGTCATACATGACTTGAGTTTCAGCAAAAAAACAAAGTGTAGGACTGCCCCAGACTAACAGTTTTCCTCGTCCACCAATAGTTGTCACTGGGGTCATTAGTTGACTGGTCGCACACATGTTTACGGTATTAATTTAATTATTAAATTATATATTTTTGGCGGGGTCACACAATGGTTTGAATTCAAAGTCTGAGAAAGCATAGTATAAGTATCATTGTTAACACTGTGCTACATTACAGAGGAATACAAATGAATATAGGCCTTTATTTTATCTACAAGTGCCCATCACACACTGAGCGAGATGCCTGTTAGTTACGCAATAGCAAGAACATCAACTTCAGAGGACAGAGAAGTTATCTGCACTGCAACTTAAAACTGTTCTGTGTCCCTATAGTTGATGAAGTAGCTGCTCTGAGGGAGCTGGTGGAGGACCTCCGCTCGGCGCTGCAGGGGAGCGATGCTCGCTGCCTGGCCCTGGAAGTGGCACTCCGACGGGAGAGGAGCCGTACCCGCCCTCCTTCATCCAACTTCAAGTCCACAGTTTCATCTCCCACATCTTCCATCACCCTCGTACAGGGGAAACTGGTACCAACACAGAGGATTAAAGGACAAAGCAGTGGTGCCGGAGGAGATGCTGCGAGGAGGGTGGGGAGGAGACGGGACATCAGGGACCCCCTTGTCAGGGAGCTGAAGTTGATCCGCTCCTCACGTGATGGGCAACTGGAGGAGGCCATGAAATTCAATGAGCGTCTGGAGGAGGAGCTGCGATGGGCGTACCAGGAGGTGCGCAAGCTTCATGGGGTGGAGTCTGCACTGAGGAAGGAGAACGCTCAGATCAGGTTGGAGTTCTGTAGTTAACTTGATGTTTGAATGACGACATGGATAGATGTTATAGGAATGGTTTAATGATCTTGGATGATCTCCATCAGGAGGCGGGCAGAGGAGGCCAGGGAGGCTCTGAGTTTGGGGCTTCAGAGGGTCCGGATGATCCAGGAGCAGGCTCAGTCTGTGCCACAGCTTCAGTCCAGGATCACCCAACTGGAGACTGAACTACACCAGTACAGGTACAAACACTGTGTGAACAGACATGTTTGTGCATCCATTACACATCATTTGCCTCTGCGCTCTACTCATTTGAAATTCAATGCAACAGTGCCGGCAGCTCAAGTTACACACGTGCCACACAATCTGAATTGGAGTGTTGTGTAAAAGTGTGTAAAGGTTTACTTTCAACAAACACTACTGTATTCATGTTTAACAAAAACTCTTTCTAACCCTCCACAGTGACCAGACTGTACACACAGTCAGATAATGCACATGCGCAATGCATAAGAGATAGTTTGAACCTGCTCTGATGGCTGTCAAAGACACGTCTGCCATATTTTTATGCCTCTGTGCCGGCGATAACCATAGCCTAAGGCATTATGTTTTTGGGTTTTCCATTCGTTAGTCCCATTCTCATGAATGTGAGATCTCAAGAACACCTTGAAGAAATTTCTTCAAATTTGGCACAAACGTCCCCTTGAACTCAGCGATGAAATTATAAGATTTTGATGGTCATAGGTCAAAGATCAAAGTCATTGTGACCATGTCTGTCTCACTCTTTTGAACGCAATATCTCAAGAACACCGTGGGGGAATTTCTTCATATTTTGCACAAATGTTCACTTGGACTCACCAGCAAACTGATTAGAATTTGGTGGTCAAAGCTCAAGGTCACTGTGACCTTGAGCTTGTCTCATTCTTGTGAAGGTGATATCTCAAGAACACCTTAAGCGAATTTCTTCAAATTGGAGAATAAACTGAATAAACTCACACAAATGTCTAGTGGGATGATGAAGTGATAACATTTATATCTAAAAGGTCAAAGGTCAACATTGTGATATCATAATGCTCTGCATAAAAAGTTTTTTTGGCCATTATTCAGTGTCATATCTAAGGAACAGAAGGCGAGACAGTTGGTTCGATACTGAAGTGGTGATACTAATCTCTGGTGTCCACCTTGAAACTGTGCTGATTGTAAAGATCATTTGTGTGTCCGGGCAAGATTTGTGTGAGCATCCACATTTTAACAGACATAGATGTAGACTGTAAGAGATACTTGACTGTTGTGCTGAACCAAATGATTGTGAAAGGAGTCATTTGTAAAGATGAACCCTCAGAGAATTAACACCTTTGGAGTTCCTATCATCTCTACAGCATGTTATAGGTGTCTTTCAGCTCATTGCTTTGGTTTTACTGTTGTGAGTCGCTCACACTGCTCTCACTTGACTGCTGAAACCACATGTTTACTTCCCATACATTTTATAATATATTTTTGCACAAAAGCAGGACTGTGGATTTCGTCCCCCGACATTTCCATTGACACTGCAATTGGAAGTATGTCAGAAAGACAGGGATCTTTTAATGCCTGGTGTGAACAGGAACAAGGGAAAACAGTTTAAATGTTCATATGGATACCTGACTAGTGTTGTGATACAGACTTGTATGGAAAATAGTGAACCTATCCTTAAACGCCAGTTTTGACTGATTTGACCTTTAGGTCAAGACCCAGTGAAGATGGACACCTGCAAGTGCCCAACTACATCTAGACTAGACACTTCAACAGCACACAGTGTGTTTTAAGGTCAAAATGTGGGGCCTTTCCATCACAGGGTGGTCTCACTTAAAGCTGGGGTTGGACACAATATCAGCCTGACAATGGCCTAATCCTACAGTATCAGTATGTATGGTATGACAGCAGTGTATAATGTGGAAGACAAGTGATTCTATGTTTAGGAAGCTTCAGGCCCCCACGAGGCACTCAATGGAAAGAATGGAAGGTCAGGATTGTTTTGCCCTCACTTGGTTTGATGATGGATGTCTTTGACATGCTCTGTTACACTTCAGGCACCATGCTTGTTGACTTACCTGATCCCAGAAGTCTTTATCTGGCCTCTCCTGCCTGATCACCCTTTCACACAATGCAAATCATGAAACATGGCAAGATACAAGGGGTTCCACATGTAGTCTGTGTTAGCAGAGTGGAAAGAAGAAACCCTAACCCCCTAACCACTAACCCTGACTCACATATAAACGCACAACTGAGGGAGCATCTATCCACAGTATCAGCTGATTTGCAATTCATTTCTGGCATGTTCTCTACCTTTACCACCTTCAGATCCCACTGCACCTGCATTCCTGACCCTGCCCTTCAACAAATATACCCACTCAGTGCAGAAGACGGCAGTAGCAAGACAGGTGAGTGACTGGAAAACCAATTGATCACTAAGCTATCGGGGATCACAGGTATGTTCGGACTGCACTCTTTGTTTTCCCTCCAATGGTGACCAACATTTTTCAACATTTATTTGTCAGGAGTTGTTGATATACAATCCAGAGAAGCTGTTGGGATTGTACGGTTTTGCAAACCACGGATATGTTACATTTGCAGATTATTATGTAGTGGATACATTAAAACTTTATGTTTCAACAATGCTGACAATTGCTTTTCATTCCACTATCCCAGCGTTTGGTAGCTAAAAAGCCACTGGAAACACAGCAATGACTAAAAAACAACCAGGTTTGTTGTTTGTTGGTCTTGGACAGTGGTCTGCAGTGGGCTGCAGCTTGCCAGGTGTCTCATCTAAGTGTCATGCCATCGACCATCCCCCCTATCTCCTGATAGCAAATGTTAGCTCATATACTGCATCGCTTTAGAAACACTCATATGATATGTATGAAATGTGCAAAAGGAATGTACTCTTGGTTTGCAGAAATGTACAATGCCAACATTTTATTTCAGTGACTAGTCTGTCTCTGCAATATACCTTTTATCACAGCGACATGTTTACTGGTAAAAGCAGGAGAAGCACAGGTGGAACAAATTTTGTAATTAATGGCTCATTATCATCAAGTGTTGCAGTAAGGCAGTGAGCCAGCATGAACAGTACCAGGACCCAGGAATAGACACACCCAAACAGAATGCAGTTGTTGTTAATATTATCAGTTACACCTGTGGTTCTCCTGCTGCGACATGCCAAATGTCTGCTGTGAAAAGGTCTACAGGGCACACAGAACATTATTTATTAACCGGTGATTTGCAAAAGGAAAATTAATGATCACACCATGAAAAAAACAAAACAAACAAAAAATCCACACTGGTGCAAATGTGTGGAGCCTTAAACACTGAGGTGTCTGTCAGTACGTTTACATGCACAGCTTAATCGAGCTATGTTTAAAATTCGATTTTGGCGTCTAATCGGACTTCTGTCCTTGTCCCAGTTCACATGCAACTGAGAAAATCGAATTACTGACGGGAACGTGTCCTCCTCCTCAACACAAGGTGGCGATATGCGTCGTTTCAGTGGGTTAATACGGCCCCCTTTCCAGTTGACCTATTACGTCACTTAATAATAAACAACTGGAGTCAGGCGGCAGACCGGCATTTTCGAACAACAGCAAGATGGATAATCGTACAGCTTTGTCCATCTCGTACATAATGTATGCGTTACTGATTGTGCAGATAAGGTGCACGCTATCCCTCGTGGTCATGGTGATTTCGAGAGGCAGACAAGAACGCCGTATGCTGTTGGAGGGCTACAACAATAGCATGTCTTGTCTCTTCCAGGGTCATACGCCAGTGCGGGGGGTGTGGAGCATGCGCACATGCATTGTCTAGTTTAACTCCGATTAAGGCATATACATGCCAGAGAAAACGGAATTCCAATCGCATTATCTGGGTGTCTTAATCGGAGTTGGAGAACTCCGATATTAGTCGGAGTAACGTGTTTACATGCACTTCAGTTGTCCAGTTATAGTCGGATTAAGGCAATAATTCGTTTTTTTCAAGTGTCATGTAAACGTACTGAATGAGCCAGTAAAGTAACTGCTTATACTGCCTGCAGAGGCAGAGTGTCTGCAGAGAGCAGTCGAGGGGAGAGCTGCCTCTGATGAAGAGGAGGAGGACAGAGGAATCAGGGAGGAAGGACAGTGCTGCCTGTTGGAGGTGAAGAAGCACCGACTGCACGGCTGTGGCAAAGGGTGAGCAAACATCTATCACAGCACCACTGTGGACACGTTTTTCCATTCCAAATGTAAGACATCACTTCTCTTTTTCTTGCAGATGTCAGAACCATGTGGTCCATCACCTTGTCCCTCAGAGTCACCTGCACGATAAAAACCTCATCAACACTTTTAAGGACAGCAGGGGGAGCTGCAGCTGGCAGGGACAAAACCAAGAGCAGCCAGACAGAAGCAGAGAAAAGGTGGGAGAGAGAAACTTGGTTAAGATGACTAACAGCTCAAAGTGCAGACTATGTTGCAAACAGCTTTAAAGATCTGGAGCCTTAATGTTGGATTAGCTAATGAAAAAACCTCTGTCTGGGTAGTGGCCAAACAACCAAACAAGTAAGCTTAATACAGTATTGTAGGATAAACTGAACAGGGCTTGTCAGATTATGTATTGCCAGTAATTTGGCTGGTTCATTTAGCAGGATAACTTTGATTTAGGCTTTTAAAATGTCTTGAGAGTTCAAAGAGAAGGAAGCTACAGTCACATGTTCTTGTTTAAATAACTTGAGTCTCTTTGGCTTCAACCTTTGAGGTGTAATTCACCCATCATCATGTTTCTTCATCCAGAGCATAGACTGTATAAACAATGGATGTAGCCACATAACATCACCCATTGGTTTGTGGACTCCCATTTTAAAGCCTCAATTTTGTCATTTCTTTGTCCGTCACCATCTTGTATTTTTGGAAGACGTGACCATATTTGGATGAGAGGCTGAAGCTGACCCTAAGAGTGTGTCTGAAATCGCATACTTCAATTAGTACACTTCAATGTAGTACACTATGTACACTACGTACTTCTTGCGTGGTGCATTCATTTCAACAGTGTAGTAAACCAAACTTACGCCACAATGTCAGTGCTGTTTAAAATGTGCTGCCGTAGCTAGGAGCAAGTTAGCTAGCTAGTGAATGCTAACAATAGCCAGCAAGCTAATGTCAGCACTCACATTATTGTTTGTGGTGCTAAATAATTACAGACCCAACAAACATAACAGGCAGCTTCTATTTGACCACATTATTGGAAGTAAGTGCAACAAAACATGTATAACTTACATCTGTATGATGCGGTGGTGTTCACTGCAATTAGCTTTCATGAACTGAAAACACATTGATATAGCTTTAACTATGGCAATGCAATGCAAAAATTCACCCCCGCACAGTTTCATGATCGGGGAAATCAGCTATAGAGACCAGAACCAGATTTTGTACCAGGCTGTGAACATGTTTATTTCTGCTGTAAAGTTGGGCATTTTAACACTTTAGTTAGCACTTTGGGGATTTATTTACTCTTGCAGTCAGCCTCAAGTGGCCATTTAAGGAACTGCAGTTTCTGGCTGGCCTGAGTGTCAGACTGAAGCTCCCAGAACCTTCAGTCAGACATCGCCTCCATTGAAGGCGATTTACAAGGGGGAGGGAATTTGATTTTTCCCTAACCAATCAGTAGAGATCAACGACTCACCCAGAATCTGACGTCATTAGTATCCATGCCTCGGGGGTGCTGAAAACAAGCGAGCATTGCCCGTTTAAAATGTCTCCGTCGTCGTGCATGCCCAGCTGCATCGCCGTTAAATCCAGTTTAGCAGCTTCCTTAATTTGGTCCTCCATTAACGCGAGTAGTGGTGAAATACCTCGATAGCATCGTCAATGTGGTCTGTAGGATCTGTAGCGGTCGCCATTGTTGCTATCCTCACCAGTTACCCACCGACGCACAGCTTGACATCACTGTGGCGCTGATTGGCTAATCGCTAGACCCGCCCCCACCCCCAGCGTTCATTGGTCCTTCTGTTGTTTGGATGAGATAAATTGCAAATTCATTGCAGTATGCCAGACCAGAAATGGAGAAATGTTTGTTGAACTGCAAATTGTTACTGATTCTATCACGGATATTTTTCTTCTTTTTTCAACAGAGGACATATTGAAGTCGTACTTCCATTCCTTTGTGTTTGTTAAGTAGCTCCTTCTGTCTGAATGAAAACACTTAATCCTCAGAGCAAACATAACCAGGTCTCTCTCTCTGTGTATATGTGCTCAATGCCCCAGAATCTCCCCAAATTAAAGTCCCGAAACTTCTAAAGGACATTTTAGGAACTGGTTAATATTGACTCACCTGACGACTAATACTGTAGACATAGTTTAGGGGAATGTTTGCATTTATTTCTTTCTCCTTATGTTTGCTAGAGGCCTGAGGAAGAGGAGGACAAGACAAGGCTGGAGGAGAAAGAGAAGACTCGTCTGTCTTTGTTGGAGGAGAAACTCACAGATGGCCTTACACTGCTGCTGCAGCTACGCAACAAGGTTCACACAACACGCACCATTCAGCTCAGGCATACAACCCACACATGCCTCTTCACTGCCATCTAGTGTTTATTCCACCCTAGTACATGGAGATGATGAGCTGCTATGATAGATTCCTTCAGTATCTATATTTATATTTTATGTTTCTTTAATACTGCTTTATTTTGCAAGGGCACATTGTACAAAGAAATAACATTTTAAACTTTTTCAAAAGACTGTTTTTTATTTCAAAATGGCTTTTTTGCCCCAATGACACTTTATTTCATGTCAAGTTATATTTCATAATGTCACTTTTCATGTCACTGCCCTTTATGAAATAAAAGTGAAATAAAAGTGTTATTGGGTTTGAAATTAAAAGACTTTTAAAAAGGTAATTTTGTAGTAAAAATTTCTATTGTGAAATAAAAATGAGCTCTTATAAAACTCTAGGAAACAATTCAACCGTACCTTATATTACTTTTTGTATATATTTTACACACTTTATTCATGTTGTTATTTGGTTTTTAAATACTAAACTCTTTGGGCTCTTTAATGATATAAATACGGCATTAGACTTGACAATTTAAGGTGCTACTGTATGTGTCTATGTTGATATGAAGCTGAATATGCCTGATATGGAGTTTTGACAGGTTTTGCTGTTTGGTATGTTTTTCATATTGTTGTATGTTTGATTCTATGAATAAAATTAAAAACACAAATATAAAGTAAAGTAAGTAAGACACCTCTCACTGTGTTTGTAGAACGTGTCCCGCAGGGAGCTGGGGAAGATTGTGATGGATACTCTGGATGTGTGCAGTAGAAGTGGAAATGGTAGGTGTGTTCTACATCTCCCAGTTGAGGTATCCACAGTTAGTTGATTCATGGTGTTGCTTGTGACTTGTCGCTGAAATTGTCTTTTGTCCTTCCCTATCCAGGTCCATCTCAGGTCTTGCAGGTAGCTGACGCCCTCTGTGTCCAGCTGTCCTCCAGGGATCTCCATGGAAACGGAGAGGATGATGAAGGCGGAAAGAGCAGAGAGAAACCTCTGGTTTCATCTTCAGGGTGTCAAACCAGCAGCGTCAACCCTCTGCTCATCTCCTGTTAAATAAGCTACTGCTGTGGTACTTACCTTTCCCTCTCTTTATCTTTGGCTTGTTTGCACCCGTGTAACTTTCATATTTTGTACCCCATATTTTCTGTGTATTTAAAATTTGATTTTATTTACTCTTTGTATTGTCTTTTTTATCTATTTAATACAAATAATTAAATATTTTTATCCAAACCCTTTGTTCTCAGTGTGAGAGTTAATGTGGAGAGCTTTGGCATTGTGAAACATAATCTTGTGTTCAGCATCACTGTTGGAGGTCAAAGTTTTTCACTGCAGGTCCCAAATAGATCAAACAGTTTGGTCACTTACTGTTGGATCTGGAAGCAATCACATAGCAATTCATATAGGCTACTTCTAAGTGGATCAGGTTTTACATGATAAATAAGTCCATCCATCCATTTTCATCCGCTTATCCGGGGCCAGGTTGCGGGGGCAGCAGGACGAGAAAAGCACCCACCCTGATATCCTTGTCCCCAGCAACACTTTCTAGCTCTTCTTGAGGGACCCCAAGGTGCTTCCAGGCCAGATGAGATAGATAATCCCTCCAGTGTGTTCTGGGTCTGCCCCGGGGCCTCCTAGGGGAGGTGCCTGAAACACCTCTAACGGGAGGCGCCCAGGAGGCATCCTGATCAATTGCCCTGAACCACCTCAACTGAACCCTTTCGACGTGAAGGAGCAGCAGCGCTATGTGCTCCCTCTGGATGTCTGAGCTCCTCACCCTATCTCTAAAGCTGAGCCCAGCCACCCCACGGAGGAAACTCATTTCGGCCGCTTGTATCCGCAATCTCAATCTTTCGGTCACTACACAGAGTTCATGAGAGCTGGGACGTAGATGGACCGGTAAATCAAAAGCTGCGCCTTCCAGCTCAGCTCCCTCTTCACTGAAAAATAAGTGCCAACGTGATCTAATAATGTCTAAACTGTATTGCAACACTTAAGCACATTGTTAAACACCCAAAATTGCAAAAAATATTACCTAAATAAATAAAAATCAGTTTTTGCAGATAAACAATCCTATGTAACCTATAGAAGCCCTGGGAAACAGGGTGATTTTTTTTTTTTTTTTTTTTTTGCAGCGAGTGTTGGCCAAAAAGTTTATCTCCTATGTACGAGATATTCTCTCCTACGAATGGGGTTGTGTCTTCAAAGGAGATAACATCCTGTATCTATCTTTGTAGGAGATGAAATCTGGTACATAGTGATAAGACTTGTACTTAGGAGATAAACTTTTGGACAACATTGCCTGTAATTTTTTTTTCTTCAACTTTCCTTCAGGGTGTCTGAACCACCAAGATAGCAATGCGAATGCAGTTTATCTCTCAAGGGAAATATGTGACATGATTTGTATTTTGTGGCGGAGCTACTAAGAGATAGTAAATCAAACCAATGACCACAGAAGATCATATGGGTATAAGAACTTTCCATTCAAGGATCACTCAAGTATTAAAAGCTTTAATGGGCAGATGTGTGTGTGGACGTGTCTCTGTGGAGTGGAGTTAGCTTCACTTTGAGAGCAGTTTAAGATTTAACTTATGATGTAGACAAATAGCTGTGTTCCCATAAAATGCTTGCTTATTGTTGCCACATGTTTGATATTCTTTACTATAAATTCACAGGTACACATCAGCCTGTGGAATGTTTTGTAGGACAGCCTATAATCATTGATATTTATCTTATGGCCTGCGGGCCACAATGTGGCCCATGATAGGGTGCTGGATGGCCGCCTACGATTTTTCTTAAGAGATTCACACTGAGAATTTTCTTTTGTACTTTGAATGTAAATAAGCCGCAAGCTTATCACACCCTCCAACGGAGGTCAGGGCTGATCCCCTAAATATCCTCAAATCTTTGCAGAGATGAATGGGGACTACAATTGTCAAAAAGGTTAAAAACGGGCAATTTGTTTATAATGTATACAGATAAATATTATTGTCTGTTTATTAGCTGGCCCCTGGCCTCATGTCATTTTGCAAAAGAGGCCCTTGGGAAAAGCAAGTTGAACATCCCTCATCTGAGTTTAGCTTGAGCTTCATCCCTGCCTCTGAACATTTGTTCAGTTCACACACACATTTACAGTAAAAGCCGAAAAAGACAATAAGATGGAGGAATGGTATGAAATAATATAGTCCTTTATTTCCAGCAATTTACAAAGTCCTGTAGGGAGAGAGCGTTCCTCCAGCCTCACAGAGGGAGGGCTTTACCAGAAGAACACAGAGACTGCAAAGACCCTGGCCCCAGTAAGACAGGTGGAAGTTTAGAGTCTGAATCAAAGGCTCCATCTTGATGGTGGCAGCCTGAGGATCAGCGTGGTTCCCTGTGAGTTCAGGGGCTTGAGGGTTTGAAGCAGCGAGTTTAACAAGGCAGTAAGAGGGTGAAGGGTTTTAAAGGCTGGGTATTTCAATTAAAGGAGGAAACGTCTGGAATCATAAGAAGTGACACTGTGCATTCTGTCATGTTGCACTCAGGTTTTATGGTGTGTTTGTGGGTTAAAATCCTACTTTTCAGATGCCCTGTAGACCTACTGAGGTTTCTCAGCCTTCATCCTCATTTTTTTGCCGAGTCATGTGAACAAAAGCTTGATGCGACAAGCCCTCCTCCCCCCTGCTGCATCATATAAAGTCATCATTACATTACATCAGAATCAACTTACTGTACATCTTTTATTAATCAAAGCTAATTAAAGAGACGCTACTCTGTGGCGAACCTAGCTCCTGATTGGTTACTCTGAGTTGAGCTTGGCTCTGATAGGTTAAGGCCATTCTATGTCTTATAAGTATGCTTACCCTGTGTGTGACAGGGTGTGTGTGCATATGTGTGAGGTGTGTAAAGACTGGTATTAGGCACCGTGCTATTCATTAGCCTTACCGCCGTTCTAGTGCGGGAAGTACCAAGAAGCTCTACTGGCCTTTTGCAAAGAAAAGAAAAAACAAAAACACAGAAGAGAAGAATGACAACAACATGGTGACAAGGAAACAGAGCCAAAATGAAATGACAAAATAAACAACCTTATATATAGAATAAATATAATATGTACAATTTGCTTTGTGTGCATCTAAAAATAAATAGACAAAGCATTACTTGCCCCCTTATAGAAGTATTCACAACTTTCCATTGACACAGAGGCAGAACGCTGGCACCTGGTCGGTAAGAGAGTGGAGGATACAGACTGAGAGTGAACAGATGGAAGGATGCAACTTTTACAACAAATCAAACGCTGTAGAAAAGAAGACAAAATAAAGTCACTCCGGGTGGACACGTTGGGGTTTGAATCCAGAGGACACAGAGATGCACTGAGAAGTTGCACAGTTAAGAGAATCCCTGCGGTGCCCTCTGGTGTCCGCTTTGCAGATTACAGTACTTTGTGCCTTTGACCAGCGTGGAGAAGTTGCTTCATCTTATTACAGTGGTTGTTTGCTTGATGAAAT
This sequence comes from Epinephelus lanceolatus, assembly GCF_041903045.1. Lineage (NCBI taxonomy): Eukaryota > Metazoa > Chordata > Actinopteri > Perciformes > Serranidae > Epinephelus > Epinephelus lanceolatus. The sequence goes on from NC_135734.1 coordinate 13,082,712, forward strand.
TTACGACACAAAACAAAAATCATGAAGAGTTAAAAAGATTAGGGAAAGGAGGAAAGGAATAGAAAAACCCCACAATTTTAACATAATTGACACATAAAAAAGAAAAAAAATCAGTCGAACCCAAAACAAAAGATTTTTAACAGAAAAAATAATCAAGTTTTTTTTTTTTTGCACAATCACATTATGTGCCCTGCACATGCATTCTGCTGGCCCCTTAGAAACAGCACAGAAGTCTGACAAGCGCCGGATTATTTAAGCATCACATGCAGGTTTCTCCTAAGACACTGGGCTTTGGCCCTGGGCCATCGTCTGTAATCGGTCTGTCAAAATGGCTCACGACTTCCTTTTTCATTCTCCTCTTCACCTGTAAGCCCTCAAAGAGAGTCAGCTCGGGGCAGCTGAGTCTGGTGGTAGATAGTTTGTGTGTGTTTGTGTGTTGGGGGGGACTAAGGTTTACCCTCAGTGGATGATACACCAAGGTTAAACCAATTTTGCCCTCTGATTAAACATTGTCCAGTCAGTCATTCGCTTACAGAAGGTCAAGTTCCTTCCGGACCAAAGAAAAAAAAAAAATCCTGGAATTTTACTCTAACCCAACTCTACAGTATCTGAAAACAAAACGACAACAACCTAGGATTAAATCATCCTCGGTGCCCGGTCACACCAGAAGCTAGCAAATTAAATCAAAGAACAGTAACAAGCTAGCGTAGTCAGTCACAAGTGCTCTGAGTTTCTCTGTACCCCCCCCTCGACATTTTGTTTCCGAAGATTGTACATAATTTCATTCAACATAGAGTAACTATAAGGGGGATAATAGTTCTCTGTGGGCGTGTGTCCACATGGCGTTTTCCTATGGCAGAAAAGCAGTGGCAGGGCCCTGGGGAGTGCTTCAGCCAGCTACTTCCGGATCAGCCCTTTACTAACCTGAATGGGGATAAAATGACTTAGTTGTGCAGCTCTTGCAGACTTTTGAAATGTTCTCAGATTGAATGGATCAAATCTCAGATCAGGATCAAATTCTGATGGCAAAACAAGTAATTTCAAAGGGGCTGTGATACTCAGAACTTTACATAAGTATCTGACCCTACGCACATCTATGGGAATGGCATCACATGATGGACCTGGAAGTTGTAGCTACACGGTTTGACCACTATGTCAAGCTGGTTTCAAAGTCCAGCACACTTTTTGAAGCTCTGCTCTGTTCCCTCAAAGGTCAGGACTATCAAGACATTTTGCTATTGGTCAGTTTCACTTGAGCTGAACTCAATGCAAAAACTTTGTGAACATATTCTCCACCCTGCGAGAGAATCCACTGATTGCTGTGATTCCATTGAAGTGAATTTATGTAAATGTTTCTGTTTAAAATGCTGGTGTGACCGGGCCCTCAGGCAGCTTTAAGAACAACACTAATCCTTTGGTGAAATCTAAGGGCTATAGAATGAAAACTATATGAACAGTAAAATTGCCACAGCTTCCTGCGGCTACTGTGACCTAACCATCAACCAACCTCAAAGAACTTAATTGGTCTGTCTTTCACTGGAAAAATTCAGCGCTCCAACTTAGACCATCTAAATGCTTTGTGGAAATGAAAATAGTCAAATTAAAGTTGTATCAAATATCCACACAAAATATCAGCGATCAGAACGTTTCATCTGGTATCAGACAGCTGAACCTGAGTGAGCACATCTGGGCTAAGGCAACTTAAACTTTCACCCTCTGTTACCACGTGTGGACACAACCGTGTTCACTTGGCTGAGCTCTGCAGGTTGTTTCCAGTGCGTTGCAGCATGTTGAGCCTCTTGTCACTTACTATAAGCCTGGCTTGGGCAACACAACAACAACTAGCCTGCTCCAGTAGAGAGTTGGCAGATGGTTTCAGACAGGGGGACTGGTGCTTTCCTCACCTGGAACAGCTCACGGCAAAATAAGGCCTCTCTAACCTCTTGGCATCCATAAAGAAAAAAAAACTGTGACCTGCAACCAACAGTGAGGTGTGTGTTTTTGTGTGTCAGGTGTACCGACACATTCCTAACTGACACTTGTCTGGCATTTTTCCACATACTATTTTCCACTGTTTCTGTGTGTTTGCTCAAACAAAGAAGAATCGTACTCTGGCCATTTCATTACGTCCGTTTTTAGTAGATTTAGCCAAAAAAGGAAACAGTGTGAGCTCTGTGGACTCCAGAGGAAGTGTGAGTGAGCACACAACCCCCATTAACTTTTAAATAGACATTAATTAATTCTAACTGCTGATAAAATCAGAGGTATACCTTCTTGGAGTGGCTGATGCAAACATTTGTTGAACATTGATCTGACCTTAGATCTAATATTCCTGATTCTCAAGCCCAGAATTGAGGGGAAGTAAACGTGGGAATTACAACCTTGATTTTCTGTTCCCGTCCAACTCAAATTAAGCCATCCGCCAATGGGAGCGATGCCAAAAGGGATTTAGCTTGTTACGTTTGTGGTCCAGTCCCCTGTAGTAAAACCCCCCAATCCTGTTTCCTACAGTCACAAGGCCAGGGTACAACAGAGAGAACAGCTAGCCCTATGCACTCTACTGAATCAGAAATGAGACACGTATAATATTCATTCTGTATGTAAGACAGAGCACTTGGTGATTAAGCATTCTAGGCTTGTTTGGATATATTTTGCTATCTTTTGTTGTCTTAGTTTCAAGTGTTAAAACTTGATCTTTAAAAACGGATGGGCTAACGTCCCCATTGAAAATAATGAGGACCGGCCCTGTACATAGAACAAATATCGATTCATATCAAATGCATTATTTACCAACAATAATAATCATTGTCAATAGTATAATAATAACAAAAGTAGTAGGACTCAGTTATTAAGTAAAATATAGTTTGTGGGGCTGGATCCATCTGGTGGAGTTTTGTTCACTGGTTGAGGTGGAGATATGTGTGTTTGCATTGTTTCTAAAGTGAAACACAGATACTGTTTCAAATCTGGTCTTCTGCTGCGGTGCATCAGTGTCCTGATATCCAGATGAGATGAAACACTACTGCCCTACAAGTGCTATACCATCAATCAGAGCCCTAAAGGAGATTAGCCCTTTTATAGTAGACAATGTCCACTTGCAGATAATGTTCAGGCATACGGGTGATGTTCGTCACCGTCCGTGCGTTCAAGCATACAGTATGTGAAGTTTTTTTTGTCTTTTTCTTCTGTGCGTGTGTCTGTGCATGCATTCAGTTGCCCGCGTTAGAGTCTCTGTCCCCGATGAACCAGCGCATGTGGAAGCAGAGGGCGAGGAAGCCGGTCCCCAGCAGGTCACCCAGAGCCGTCAAGTAGGGGATGGAGAAGTTGTCGGGGTCCATGCCTCGACCCCACATCCAGTGGACCATCCAGTCTGCCAGGTAGAGGAGGATTATCACCTGGAGGGAGACAGAAGGAGGAGCAAACTCTTTTTACAGGAGCCACAGAGACTTTGCCTCTCTCAGAAAACCTCAACTGGAAGACAGTGTTTGATTGATTGTACAGACAGGTCAGTTTTGGGATTCCCGGAAATCATGATCATGTAATTGAAATTCAACCAATCCCCATAAAACCTTGTGAGATCTCCCTACCATCTTTCCTTATAAACTCATCAAACTGGACAAATGCTTGCCAATTATAAAGCTCTATAGCTTGTCAGTAGTCCTACATGGCATGGTAGGTAGTGCTGAGGTCACCCTTTAATTCAGGGTAAAGAAAATGTTTCAGCAATGCATTCAGTGTGCTGCTTAGTACAAGCTATGGGCTCCTGGCAACAGAGCACACCGCCCTGAGATCCCATTTCAATCTCACTGATTTGCAGTCTTTTAATATAATAAATACACAATACAGAAATGCATTACAAAGAAAAAAATAATTAGAGGCCTGATCTGGCAACGATAACTTCTTTATCTCTTAATTATGGGAAAACTACCTCATAATTACAAGATCAGGATCACACATAATTACATGAACACTTGTAATTATAAGATCCTCATCTCAGGATAATAATTCAGGATAATTATGAGAGATGTTTAAGGTGGTTATCAATCATCGCTGCTTAAGAAGACAGAGGCAGGATGGAACTATCTGATTTAATTTGCTTTTATTTCCCTCATGGTTTGGAGGAGGAGATATTAATGTCACTAAATGATGTGGACATTATTATAATAACTGTTTTGTTGAATAACCAATTAGATGCCCTGAGGATGAAATATCATTATGTATGTGAGGTTGATGTGTTTTCAGATTTTTTTAGTAGTATTACTATTTATTGGCATTTTCACCTTTATTTGACATTTGACAGTGTAATGGCAGACTGGCAATGGAGGGAGAGAGAGGGGTTCTGACAGCATGATATGACCTACAGGTCATATCATGCTGTCAGAAAGTTTGTACTTGACACTAAATTGCACATCTGAAACGCATCTATCAAAATATGTAAGCCTAAATAAAAGATAAAAACGTCTGCATTGGCATTATAGCCCTGTACGATAAAAGTAATAAGCTCTAAGCTCCCTTGTGGCAGTACTCTGCAGAAATGTACATCAAAACACTGAAAGAAACTAGAATTACCGCCTTGTGGTTGCATGCCTCCGTAAACCATCAAGTTACATTTTACATCCATGTCTGTCCAGACTCATATGAAGCCATGACATGTGATAATGCTTCAAATGCTGCTGTGGGTAAGCTGCATATTCTAAAACATGGATGCCTCACACACATCTTCGATCCAGCCGAACAGAGGATCTATACAATCAGCACAGTTTCCAGCACAGGTGGACACCCAAGATTAGTGTCACCGATTCAGTATCTGACCAAATGTCTCCTCTTGTGTTCCTGTGTTATGATGTTGAGTAACGGCCAGAAAAGTGTTTTTGCAGAACATTATGATGTCACAGTGAAGCTGACCTTTGACCTTTTGGATATAAAATGTCATCACTTCATCATTTTATCCTATTAGACATTTGTGTGAAATCTTGAAATCATAAATAGCGTAAGTGTTCTCCACTTATGGCCAAAAAACATGAACTTTAACCACCAAAATGTAATCTGTTCAAGTGGACGTTTGTGCCAAATTTGAAGAAACTCCCTCAAGGTGTTCCTGAGATATCGCATTCATGAGAATGGGATGTACATTCATACAGAAGGACAACCTGAAAGCATAATGCCTCTGGCCATGGCTGTCGCCGGCACTGAGGAATAAAATTAGAAAACTACCTCACAGGGACAACAAGCAAGTCTACATCGTGTTGAGATTTGGAGGTGTACATGTTGGCTCCTCTTCTCTGTAAAGGTTCACTAAGATGTTTACTTTGCAGTGTGTCTCTGCAGAGGCTTATTTCCACCTCACCTACTGCTACAGTATTTGCTGCTGCCACACTGATATTAATAATAGTAATAATAAATGATTAGGTTTTCTGTTTGATGCATGTTATAAAACTCCCAGTAACTGATAACACTGTGTCAATCCTGCATACATAAATCACTCCCAGTTTTGGTTACCTGCACATTTCACTCCCCTCAGCTGCAGGTAGAGTAAATAAAGAGTGTGTTTGTGTGTACCTGTAGTAGTGCAGCAGCCAAGTAGAACGTAATGAAGACAGGTGTCAGAGTGGTGTGTCCCCCCCTCAGGGAGTTGATGGTGTAGAGGAAGACAAGGTGACCCGGGGCAACCAGGAGGAAGAGCACACGGGCTGAACGAGAGTTCACAGCTGGAAGAGAAAGAGGAGCTCCTTTTAAACCAGTCTTACTTTAATAGCAGAATATGATAAAGTGGAACTTATTCTATTCTGCTTTGGAGGAAAATGAAGGCTGGGCTCTTTTGGGATGGATGATGGATATTTTCCAACATGGAAAGATTTGTTTTCATTAGATAAAACTAGGAGAGAAACAGTGGAACATTCCAAAGCCACCCGTCAACTTACAGGAGCCGAAGAAGGAGGTGCAGGGTGTGGGGCACTTCCTGGGGGTGGGGTTGGGATCCCCCATGGGTAAGCCGTTCATGTGCAGATAGGTGGAGATTCGACTGGCCTGAACTGCTACCAGGTTACCTCCCACACCTGACACACACATGCACATGGAGAAAACATGGAAACAGAACAAAACAACCTCATTATTGCTGTGATGAGATAAAAAAACAGATGCTGATATGTGTATGCTCTGGTGTTTTTCATTTGAATATTTACATAAATATATGAAATAAAAATTTTCAACCACTTTGTATTTGTCATGTCTAAAAACTCAGCATCAGAGCAACATGCCAAGCTCCATTTTTAAGGGACAAACATTTCTGCACATTTGACACCTCCAGCTGTTATTAAAGCAGACTGAAGTGGAAACATGAACAGATTTAAAAACACATTTCAGTGACAGAACAGATTCTTCTATATTTGTTCTCCACCTCCAGGGATGAAGCATGTATGTCAACCTCTATCTCTGTCACTGTTTGTTTGTTTGATGTTTTACTTATGAGCATATTGGCTGTTGTTATCTACACCACACACTCATCTTTTTCTTTACTTCCCCCCACTTCCCCCAAATGAATCATTAAAGTTTCATCTGTTGGCTTTTGTGACTCACCGTTGATCACCGGAGTGAAGACAGCCATGCCAGCAAAGTTTGGGTTGGTGACGGTCTTGTCGAGAATCAAACCACCGACACTAAAAGACAGACGAGACTGATTAGCTGAAACTTAGCCATTGTATTTCACTGCTATCGTCATAAAAAAACAAAATCAAAAACAAAAAAAACCACATGACAATTCATCACACAATTAAGAATCTGGGACATGACTGCAAAAGTAAACAACTTGAAAATAATTGTATCAATAGATAATATAAAAATAGTCTTCAAATTAGTTTCTTATAATTTAATTGTAATATTTTTGAAATAGGGCCAAAAAAAAAGACTTATTTGCAATACTGATGTTAAATATGCTGATAAACAGTGGAACAGACCGAAGCACAATGTTTGTCTTCAGTAATATCGGTGTAGAAAACCCCCACGTCACATATGTAAAATGAAACGGCGCTGAGCAAACACTGCCTCGATTAGTTCGTTTACAGCCACCTAAAAAGTCAATATCAGTTTAAGTGTGTGCTATATTTAGAATATTTTTACTGCTTTACCCTTCTGTCAGACAGCTCTCTCTGACAGGGGACTTAAGTTATCTCAACGCCACCAGACTCCACTGACAAAAACTAAAATTTATTTTGCAAAACACAGAAGTTGCTAGTTTACCACTGCTTCCATTGGTAAGTGTGTAAGGTAAAGATATTAAAAATATTCAAAATATAGCATACACTTAAACAGCTTCCATGGTTTATCAAAGATGCTAGCAAAGTAACACAGCACATGGAATAAACACAGTAGAAATGTCAGATAGGTTGGACCACCATGTTCAACTATGTATCTTAAAATGTTAAAGTTACAGCTGAAATAAACAAGTTTGCCGATTTCACATATCTCTACAGTTTAAATCATGGTGTGTTCCATTTGAACTGGGAAGTTGGAATTTCCAAGTTCCCAGACAATTTCAACTGGAACATCCCCTGAAGTTGGGTTTCTAACTTGGAAAATAGGGAGCATCTCAGCAAGCCTCGACCCCAAAATCTAAGATGGCTGCTCTGCGCATCAACTGTAGCGAAAGCCGTAGAAATAGATTGTTGATTAGTACTTCCTTCTTATGTGTGTCACATTAAATTAGCATGTTAGCAAATTACCATGTAAAATGTTGTTATCCTAACCTGGCTAACCTACAGTATTTTTCCAACTTGTGTAACTGGAATGCTGTTAGTTTGAGTGTGACGTCATTCTCAGCTCCAGCTTCCGATCTCGAAGTATGCAGCTTCACTTGCCAGTGGTCTGCCCAGCACTGACTGATGTTGTGAGTGCAACGTCATGATGATTCAGTCTATAGTTTGTCAGAACCTTAAACCACACCCACAGTGTGTGTATTTGTGATTTGTGTTTTCATAAAGGTGAAACAGCTGTACCTGCTGATGGCCATGGCGATGATGACTGGCTCCCAGCCGGAGTACAGGAGTTCTCTGGTGGATGGGATCCTCCTGGCTATCAGCACCCATAGGGGGCACATCGCCACAAACACAGCGCACACCAGCGGGTTGGCATAGTTATTGTGCTCTGTATGAGAGGAAGACACACACCAAGAATGTGTTGATGCTTTCACTATGCACAGATTTTACTGAGGAGTCTGTGGATCATTTATTAATAATGACAGCACTGTATGTTGTCTGTGACTCAATGATGGTCTTTTTTCAATGATATATCATCTTCTATAACAATTTTAATTTTTTTGTTTGCTTTATTTTATTAAAAAAGTGCAGTGTGTAAGAATATTACAACCTACTGTACACAATTCTTAAATGAAAATGCTTAGCACTCCTTGTTGTTTAATATCAAAAACACCATAGACTTAATGAAAATGAAATCAAAGGCAGACCAAAGTAACAATTTTTGATGAGTGCTTCAACATATACACATTCTTAATAGTAATAAAGCAAAACTGAGGTTGACATTGAACTGATAATATAACTACAGAGAGCTCATGAGGGCTGAGTAGGACTATAGGTGGACTGACAGTAAGTCCCTGGTGTTGTCTCTAGGAGGCAGTGTTAACTACTGAACTAACACTACAGGACACTACAGCCACCACAAACACAACAGTCTGAATAACCCAAATAAGCTCAACATAGTATCAGACTGTGGCATTAAAAGTGAGTAAGACTATAAAATTTCCAGAATCTCAGACTAGGGGAGCAGATATGGGATTCCTCCACACTCTAGTCAGGATGGTTTCCTTGCTCCTGTGTGCGTCAGTGTTTGTTGGTCTGTTTGTCTGTCTGTGGCGTGGAGCAACCGCTGGTTTAGTACATCTGGGTTAGTCTGCGGTAAAGATCGCAGGGCTAACAATAGAGCCAGATAGCTGTGGATTTCTGGCCTTAAAGCGCAGTGAGGTTAGGTGTGGGCGGCTTTCATCCTTATTTACCGCACACAGCCAGACGCAGAGTCACATTTCACACATTTCTGCACATGCTGCTCCCTTTTAGGATAACATCTTCAAAGGTAATAGAGGCCAGCAACTGCGGTGACTCCACAACAGAAATACTGGCTGTAGAAATTATTACTGTGTATGTTATGTAACACCTATTTGTTTTTGTTTGTTTTCCTGCCATGATGGAACAAGCTATAGTATCTGACGTCTGAATACAGCTGTAGGAGCAACAATACTTGCAGTACAATGCAGTAAAATGCAATAATTTGCTTTAAATTAATGAATAATATTTTTTACACCCTATCTCCTCCTTACAGTTCTCGCACACACTCAGCTCAGTAAAGCCTGCACCGTATGCAAATGGGAAATGAGTGAAAAGCAACAACAACAAAACGACATGCAAGTCCTTCATTCAAGTAAACAGCTGAATGATCCTTTAAGGCCAAAAATATTAAATCACAAGCAAAAAAAAAAGATGTCTGACACTTAGGAGCATCATTAACTCCTTAAAATTCTGTTGAACACATTGTGCACTTAACAGTCCGACTGCCTACAGGCACAACTGCTATGTGACATATCTTTGGAAAGCTAAGACTCCTGTGATTTGATTGATGCAAACAGTCAGTTTTGTTGTTTAATTTTAATTTTGGCCTGACACCCATTAACAGGTAACTCACGAAAAAAACGACACAAAATGACAAAACGCAAGAGGTCTTTCCTTTTGGTCCACTGCTCCACTGATTCAGTGAGCTTTAGCACTGAGTTTCAAAGCACTATCCATTTAAATGTGGTGAAATTTTAATATTTTAAGGATGTAAATGTGTTGGATTTTATTAAATTCTCTGTTGGCTTTGCTGATAGACAGCCGGCTACTCCCATTAACATGTGGAAACATATAGTGCCTACTGCAAACCCTTCATTCTCTACTGTTCAGCCAGTCTGGGTTGGAGCAAGCTAGCAGTGCCGCTAATGCTACGGAAACATGTTGGCCACCCTCCGTTCTCCCCCAAGGCAGCCTCAGTGAGTAAGTTGCTTCATTTTGACCCACAGAACCCCTTTAGCATTGTTAACTATGTTAGCACCATTAGCTGTGCTGACACTACTAACTGTGCTAACAGAGCTAACACGTGTTAACAATGCTAAACGGTGTTTGCGGCTCAAAAATGAGCCACTTACTCACCAGGGGGGAAACTGGGCACAATGTAATTGCCCAGTAAACAGAGTCACAAGCTATCGCCACCAGACCTGGGTGGTGCACAGTGCGGTAAACTGAAGAGCAGCTTAATTAACCTGTAGACCATCATGCGTAATCAGTCACAAATATTCTCAGTGGTTAACGGAGTAATGGTTGACTGTTGACATCCCTAACTATTTCAAGATACAGCCACAACAACACCAACGCCTCTGTCAGACCACCACCAAACAAACAAAATCTTAAGACTGCCGTTGCATCAGCTCAAATTAGCTGTCAGACACCATGTACTCTAAATGGTTGAAGAACAGATTTGAGTTTACTCTGGGTGTGCCCTGGGTAGGCATTTTAGGCTCATTTTACAGGGCTGGCAAGAGCATTACATTAGATACTGTATCACATTTATTCTGTGACGCACCTGTGTGTTCGTTACCTAGTTCTTTGTAGAGTCCGGTTGATATGCCTGCCAGCAGGGACAGGGTGATCAGGTCTCCCAGGCTAGCAGCAATAGGTGTGGCCACGTTGTCAGGGTTGATGCCAACTTTCCTAGACGCGATGATCACACCAATCATGATGAGCCCTGTGGGATTTAAGGGCAGAGATGTCAAAACATGGAAGGCATCTGAGGGCATCTGAGGTTAATCAATATGTGATATTCTACTTAATGTTCAGTGTATAACCATCGATCATCAGAGTTCTGGGGTCTCACTGACTGTACACATGAAACAAGTGTGAGGAGCTAAAACACAAGAATAGAAAATGTTGTCTTTAAGGGTGTAGCCAGAGGTTGTTTTTTTTTCCCAGAACAAAGGAAAGGGATTCTGTTGTTTTCCACCAGGAGAGTTGAAGCTGACAAAAATAAAACCTGAAGGTTGGGTTAAAAATATGAAGTGAGAGGACCTGAAGCAATAAAGAGCTGCTGTCCAGAGAGGCTGAGGGCTTTAAGATATATGAAAAGAACAGACCGTTTTAAAGTTTAAAATTTTATGTTCATCAGAAATTGGAAAAGTTGTGTGTCCGACAGCAACAGGAAACTTTTCACTGCAGTTTTGGTTGGCAAGGACAGTTAAGAATATGGCTTCCCTCATAGAAAGGTAGAATAAGAAAAAAGGGAAAGGAGAGCAACACAATTAATAGCACAGCCACAAAGTGTTGATAATGCAAATTACATTTTTTATAATCAGATTTTCACCTGAAATTTTGTAGGATCAATTTTTAGCCTTGCTGTCATGCCTCTAAGGATGGCAATGCTGAGCCACCACTTTGATACAGACTGAATATCTCAACAACTATCAGATGGATTGTCATTAATCTGGTACAGATAGTTATGGTCCCCAGAGGATGAATCCTAATGACTTCGATAATACCCTGACTTTCCTCTACCCACCATTACATTCACATGGTTTTGAGTGGAATATTTTAATGAATGTTGTATGGATTCCCATGACAATTGGTTTAGATGTCCACCTTGAGGGGGCAACTTTGACGATCCCTTAACTTCACAATTTTCTTGGGTCAAAGTTTTACTTTGTCTAATATCTGTAATACTTTGATGAATGGCCAAATACCTGCAAGACATCACCAACAGCCAGTTACACTTTGTGTTTTGTGCTAATGTTAAAATTCTGCCTGTTTTTACATTCAAAGCTAACACCAAACATGATGTCAGAATATCATGAACAACTGTGCTTGTGGCTGCAGGTGAATGTACAGTATGTTATCTGAAAGGGGCTCTAGTTCTTCAGACAACATTGAGATGGCTGAGCAGGTGGCTAGCAGCTAATGGCGCTAACTCCATAAATGCCACTAAACAACGGCAATAGTGCCATCAGAGCTAACCAGGGGGGAACCAGAGGCTGGGCACTAAGCTTCCATGACAAGCAGTGACCGCAGCATGAGCACAGTGCAAGGCGGCAGCGTAAGCTAGCCACTGGGATACACACATGCACTAACACGCGTGGCCGGGCTGGTTTACCACAACAAACCACAGAGAAGCTCAGACTACAACACACAGAGGAAGTGTGACTTTATTCTCTACTCAGGACGCCATTTCTCCTCTATATTTTTACATGGCAATTAGATGTGTGCTGTTGTCTGAATGCTCTGAATGTCACACACTGAACCTTTAACAGTAAGGGCCTGTGTCAGAATAGTTTTTTTTTTTTTTAATTGTTCCCAATGAGGAGAGGGGAAAAGTGCTGTGCCCTGCATCCTTTTCCAGAGCATACCACCTTTTTTGTGTGGCGGCTCTGTGTCCTTCTAGTTGAAGATCTCAGAACTTTTCAGAAAGGCACCGGTGTCGTCACTGCCGCTTTTTTAGTTATGCTACTATCACAACGAGGACAAAGAAGCCCAACTGGGGGAGCAGATTGGCCAGCGGAGTCTGAATATTGTAAGTGTTATGCTTTTATGACTGTACCTTTGTAAACTTGTTGTTAAATGTGTAATCAACCCTCCGTTACATTAGCTACCTAGCTAACGGCAATGTCAAGATATTGTTGTCATAGAAACAAAACCCATGTTAAGCGCATCATGAAGCAAGTTGATGAAGCACTCCCTCGCGCCCTGCCTCCACTTTTCTGCAGAAGAAAAACACCATGTGGACACAGGCCCTAATTTAGCTATGCTATCTGCTATGGACTTTTTTCTGGGTAACTTCGTTAGTCTAACGCCACTATAATCTAACCTAGCTGTGTAACTAAACATACTGTAAGTTCAGTCAGTTACATTAGTTAGTTTAGGTGGCATATTCGGAACAGTGACGCAGAGAGTCCGATGTAACCCAGACATGCCTGATGCTGAGTAGCTGTTAACATTGCGCTATCCCTCACATCCCTCGTGGTGACCATACCTAGCAGCAGAGAGGCAATGAAGGCAGTGGCCACACTGGAGGCACACAGCAACACCGCATGGCCCAGCCTGAAGTGTCCCTCAGGGATCCAGCCGAAGATCACAGCAGCTATGGATGCCAGGAACCCCACCACTGTGGCCTGGACCTGAACACACACATTTAAATGGTTCATGTAGCTATCCATTACAGTTAATATGTAAACTCAGATGTATATGAGATGATCTTGTTACATCTGAGTAGTTCATCTGCACACTGTAGAAGCTTATGTGCCATTTATACATACAGTTGTATTTACAGCTATCTATTTAATATCACAGGTCACAGAAAACACCTTATTCATTCAGACACACACTGTGTCAAAGTGCAACACTCCACCAAATCGATCTCCAACTATCAGAATAAGTAATAGGCAAAAAAAAATCTGAGTCTCTAATATAGCTCTCTTAATAGAGTACCAGTGTGACCCAGTGTGCAGAGTGCAACCTGATCCTACAGTATATAGGAGGTTATGTCAGCACCCGGCCAGCACCGGTTTAAAGTGTTCCAGGAACTATGGACTCACCAAACATTACATAACCACAAGCTCATTTCAAATGACAGACGGACCCTACAGAGAGGTCATATTAAGAATTCATTTTGGAAAATGAAATTCTGTTTAAATGTTTCACGGAAGATGACTGATACATATTAATAAAGGGCAGGACTGACTTCTCATCCTGGAATATTGTTTGTGTATAGTCCTATTTATGCACAGTAACTGGTCTGAGAAGTAATACAAGCAGCAGAGAGTGTAAGGACATTAATTGAGAGTAATGACAATAGTGTGTGATGAAAAAAAAACTCCTGCAGTCTCCTGCCCATGCTATTTCCTGTACCTCCTGCTTACTGCCTCAGGACAGGAGTTATTTTCAGACTGGGCTTAACTGGCATAGCTGCAACTTTCCCGACAATTTTGCTGCACCTGTTAGGGTGGGACAGCTTATACCTTTAACACTCTGAAGGTGTGGATCAGATCCGACAATAAGTGGAATCACACAGTGCTGGTGTAGCCTGGGTGTGTAGATGTTTCAAGTATGTTTCTCCAGTCAAATTGCACGTCCCTTTTTATTTCTGATCCGAGCTGGTGTTCAGAAGTTGTAACACAGCACACAAGTGTTACTGGTGTGCCCAGTAATGATCAGCCGCTGTGTTTACTGTACACACAGTGCACTTACGAAACCAGATTGTTCCCAGGTTTGGCAGTAATTTGAGTCCTGAAATGTCATGTAAAGCAGAAACTTGGTTTTCTTTATCAGGTTAAGGGGCTGAGAGAAACCTTGTTATTGGGCAATGTGAAACTGTAAGCAGGTTTTAAAGGTTTTTTAAAAATGATCCTGGGCAAGGGCTTTGTTGCTATGACAAAAGTGTGACCAGAGAAAAGGTAAAGCCTTAAAACTTGTAGCTGTGGACTGTGGTATCCAACATAATTTAAGCAAAGTAACACTTAAACTGAAATTACAATGTAGGCATGTAAACTGAGTTTCAGAGCGATCTGACATTGGAATTGGACCGCACATGAACTCATTATCTGATTTCTTGCCTTCAAGCTACAGTTGTATAAATATAACTTTTGTCATATTTGCTGAAACTGTCACCACATCCAAACAGTAATACTGTAAAAAAAATGTCCCAACTCGTCAAGGAGTGTCTCATGAACTGCGGTCAAACTGTCAAACTAGACAGCGCTGATCAAATATTAATCATGATTCTGTTACTGCATTGCCTATTTCTCACCTCAAATGTTTTCAGAAACATATTTTAGTGCACAGTTTTGCTGTAAAATGGGAACGTTTGTGACATGGCTGCCATATTGAAAACAGTCAAGCCAAGACTCAGCACCACCAACCATCTGGAGCGGAAACAGGCAATGCGGTAACAGAAGCTTGGCTCATATTTGATCAGTACTGCCTAGTTTGACAGCTTGATCGCAGTTCACGTCATGACTGACAGCTGCATTCAAGACTTCTTGACTCTGATTGGCTGTTTTGATTCACACATGGTGAATTCCTGCAAATGCCATTCGAAGCACTAAGAGAAGGAGTCGACAGATTTTTTTCACAGATTATCCTTCTTACATACTACTGTGTGGATTTGGTGACAGTTTCAGCAAATATGACAAAACGTTATTTTTATAATCATCACCAACTACAGCTTTAACCTGATTGCTCCCAGTAAGATGTGTTTCAGTCACCTGGATGAGGGCCAAGTTCCCCATGATCATCTTCCACATGTTCTTGGCTGTGTCCATCTGTCCAATATTAGCCTGAAAGACAGAAAAGAAAGCACAAAGTCAACAAATTGTCATCTGTATGTGTGTGTGTGTGTGTCTGTGTGGGTGGGTGTACAGCGTGTGTACATGCTGTTGCCTCTTGGTCCCATCAGAACAATCAGATGTCAGTTCTCTGGACAAAGACACTCTGATCTGATCCCCCACCCTGCGGCCGACTCCACTTATCTCATCTCCCCTCTTTCACACACACACACACACACACACACACACACACACACACACACACACACACATTCACATGCACACGCACACGCTGATGGTCTCAAGTGTCAAGTGGCTGTGGCCACAGTGGGCTACTGTGTGTCCAGAGCAATGATCCTGATGCTCATCCACACTGAGAGGACACAAACAGAGGATCTCCTCTTCCTTCCTCTCCTCTAACATTTACATATGCCGAGGGAAGGGAAACATCTGGACACATGAAAATACATACAAGTCTACAAGGAGAATATCCGCTTCATGCTTGGGTAATAAAGCAGTGTAAGATGTTTAAAGGAATCTATAGACATATGTACACTGTGCAGCGACAGACAAACAAAGTTAGCAATTAGCTGGTGAAGGACATCAAACATCCAGCGGCTACATACCATGGCAATATTTTTTGGAGTTGTGGAACAAAAAAGAGTCAATAAGGAGAAGTAAAGAGTAAATATTGGGCTTATATTAGCCAGACAGCTAGTCTTCACCGAAATAGTAATTTTGCTGCGTGTCTGCAATTTGCTAACACAGTACGGATTTACATCTGTAGCTTTAATGAATCTTGCCCCAAATCTTCTTCTATTCAGTGAATCTTTGAATAATGGTCAGGGTCCAGTTATGACACACATAACCATGATTTTATTAGTGTATAATCAAATGAAACTAAGAATCGTTGTTTTTTCATTACCTTACAATGAGGTGTTTATATACATGCAGAGCAGGACCCCTCTCACTGACTCTGCCATGGTGTTTCTACAGTAGCCCAGCATGGACAAATCAAACACTGGCTCTTGATAGGGCTATTCATGTTTTTTGCATTTGCCACTGTAGTTCTACACGCCAGACACACAGGAGAACTTTCAGTTGGTTGCAGTCTGCAACCTCAACGGTAGATGCCACTAAATCCTACACACTAGACCTTTAACTGACTTACAAATGCAATGTTCAAACAATATTCAAAGGATTAGAGATACTAAAGTAGGGCAAAATTAAAAGGTTAGCCATGCTATTATATTACGCAACATAAACAAAATTAAAGCTACAGTTGGTTAACTTTAATAATAAAAGGATAACAACCGGTCTGAGCTGAGGAGTCTCTAATGCAGCTGTCAGTCATGAGACTGTGTTACTGCATTGCCTATTTCTGCTCTGGCAGGTGGGTAGTGCTTGATTTTGGTTCAACTGTTTCCATTTTACAGCTAAACAGTGCACTAAAATATTTTTCTGAAATTTCTGAAAACAGAAGACCAGTGCAGTGTTAGACCAGCGCTGCCCAGTTTGATGGTTTGACCACAGTTCAAGAACAGTCACTGACATGACTGACAGCTGCGTTAGAGACTCATCAGCTCTGATTGGTTGGATTTGTTCATCTGCAGTGGATTGTTGCAAATACCATTAGAAGCACTATGAGGAGGAGCGTGTGTGTGTGTGTGTGTGTTCATGTGTGTGTCGCTTTCCTATCCATCTCAAATGTCTCAAATCCATGCCCATTTGACGACTATATCTGGCAGCATGACAGGGTACATGCACAAGCCTGACTGACATGACAGTCATGTGTTTAGGACTGTACGTCATTACGACATGTGTATCTCCCAGCATTATAACCATGCCAGCATACTCCTCACCCATTAGCTCCATGTGAACGTGTGCATGGATGCCTCCTGCTGCCACAGTCATGCTGTCATTCACACGGGGCAGACTGCCACAAATATTAGATAAGAGAGATAAGAGAAAGCCTAAGCCTGTGCAGAGCACTGGGGACATCATAGACTCACAGTGAACTCCCTAATGCAAAGAGGCGCATATTGTTGCTCTCAGACAGAACTGTTATCTGCAAAACCTTTCAGGAGTTCAGCTAAGGAGACGTTTGAAGAGTTGAAAAGCTTTTGAAACTCATAGCATAATTCCTTTTTAGAGCAACAATATGCAAACCGATTCAGTCCACAGATGAGCTCAGAAATTCGCAGAAGCGTCGCCTGGTGTTATGTGATGATGTGCGATGGAGACGCCAAGTCCTCAGCTTCGGGTGTGTTTGTGTGTGTGTGGGCGATTGGATTAGTGATGTTTGGATCATCACAGAGATGGAGCAGGGTGAATGTTGTGAAAGTGATTCATGGATGACATAAGACGGACGAAAAGCTAAAATACGATTCAAAGCACCACTATGTTTTTCAGCTGAATAATACCATTCATTCTCAACTCGTTCACTTCGGAGAAAATCTGTTGTTTACGCGGTTGGAGCCTGAACATACGTGAATATGTTGAAACATCTAAGAAATGAGGATAAAGTAGGATTTTGTAGTGGTTGTAATCTCTGATTACAGTGTGGGCAATGCTGTCATTTTTTGCAATTTGGAAACAGTTGCAACGCAGGTGCTGCCAAGTTCCACTAATCCATAAAGTATCATTACCCAAATACATATAATCAATGACATGAGAGGGGATAAGACAAGGTGAGAAAAAACTGCTTATTTTCTTTTTTCAAATAAATAATTATGAGAAATTACAAAGACAAGACTCATTTCAATGAAATATTCAAAGACAAAGAGGTTCAAAAGAAAGAAAAAAAAAATCAGAAAGGAAACACGGTCATGTGAAGTGAAAACTCAAACTACAGCCAGCCAGTCCCAGGGATTACATTATTTTTTTTCAGTAATAAGCGCATTAGGAAACTTGCAGTGGTCTTAATCTGCTCATAATTAGCGACGGCATGGAAAGAAACGTGGTCCTGCTGGGGCCAGCCAGCAGAGAGCTAACGGTAATGTCTCAGGACAGGCACCAGACTCTGGCCTACTTGGTGATGATGGATGTGAGAATCCTTTTGTACTGAACTCCAAACTATGAAACCATTTCGAACACAAGTTGCGTCAAGCTGCTCCGTGTAAAATTAACTTGTATCATAATTTGTATGTTGTATGTTAAGGTCATTTATGTCAAGACATTGTTACTTTGAAAAGAGCCACACAGGCTCCGGATTTAATATCGTAGCCAAACAACAACCACTGACAATTTGTTAAATCAGTGTTGAAGCATTTGTGAAACATTGTTGAATCTACTTCCTAATCTGGCATTGATTCACCATCACATCTGTGACACTGTGACTGAATACAGAAGTAATTATGTAAAGTTAAACATAAAACTAACTGAGAACAACTGGAACAAAAAAATCAACAGTGGTGTCTCGTCAAATATTCAACTTAAATACTGTCACTCTCAGTTCCACTTTATCTACAGCCAGAATTTGGTCTTTTATTTTGAAAAACTGAAAAAGATATATTTGAGCTACATATATGTCTATAAAGTGCAACATTAAGCAACATGACACTGACAGTGATGTGCATGCAGGTCTTAACATTAAAGTCTCAACTGAACGTTTTGCTGTAGCTACTACTAATAGATATTTTCAATTTTCAAGTGTAAATGTGGACAATGTCAACTTGCTTATCAATTATACAATAATATGACCTTAACCGAATCACATAATGTTGGTAATTACTGTTCTACTACTCAATATAGTTGATGCTTTTAGGATTTGGAAACTTTGTGACAATTGTGGATTTGTCATAGCACAACCCAATCCCCAGATAAAATATTTGCTTTGTACATTTCTGCCAAACACAAATATGTTTCATTCATACATTATTATGTAGCAGATAAAACTTTATGTTTCAACAACACTGGGGTTAACATGTGGTTGAATTTAGACACAAAAACCACTTGGTTATGGCTAAAAAAGGTCATGTTCATCTTGAAATTCCCAGTTTTGGGGGCACATTCACGCCTGGGAAAACAGGAACGGGTTGCTATAAAAACACCCGTTTTTGGAGCCTAATAAGCTGCTAAAAACACAGCAGTGACTCACTAAAAAGAAATGGTTTTGTTGTTTATGGGCAGCTTGGCAGACATCTCATCTTGGTGTTGCGCCATCCACCATCCTCTCCACCTCCCAGTGACAGAGTCAGCTCATATAATATGCCACTTTAGAAATGTGGATACGAAATGTATGAAATGTACAAATGTAACAAAACTGTGGTTTGCAGAAACGTACCATGCTGACATTTTCTTTGGCAACTGGGCAGTGTAGCATACTATAGACATTTGAGCAAGGGCATCACTTTGTGTTGAAAAGTAGTGGGGACATAGGGGCTACGATGACGAAACATTTTTAAACTGTCATCATAAGCAATTTAAGGCAACTTAATGACGTCAGGGTAGATAATTAGTGTGCTCCAAGGCATGAAAACTGTGAGTGTAATTCTAAATATCTTGTTAGGATAGATTATTTTGTGGCTGGGTTGAGCTCCCCGTGCAGGGTAGGCCACTGTTAGCAATGCTAATCAGCTTCGTCACCTGTTTCCCACAGGCCAGTGGAAAGAATGTGAGGATTGGTGCGCTTAAGAGCAATACTGGACTAATTCCCACATGCCTTCATAACTGTAGGGTGTGCTGCAAACCTCTGGTCAGCAATGTTGCCAGTCATTGACCCTTAAGACTATACAATGGCCATGTTAGCTCAGAGTGAAGCATTACAGCCAAGAGCTCAGTGGAGCTGCAGCCAGATCATAACACCATTTAACCATCTAAACTATGAATATGGATAGCCAGCAAGTCAGCTAGTTATAACAATACAAGAACCACACCATAATACAAATTCAAGAAATTGGTTTTGTTTTTAAAAAGCCAATTAAAGACAAGAAGCCTGCTCCTCTTGCTAAGAGAAGCTTACAGGCCCACTGAGACCAATCTGGCTGAATCAAACACAGTAAGCTTCTCACAAGCACAGATACTGTGACATTAATATGAGCAGAAGCCCAATCAGCATTATGTTATTTAATTATCTACTTTATATACTGTCTGTCAACTACGACACCATTTGACTAAACCAGCGTATAGGATTGAACATGCTGACTATTTTAACTGCTAGTTAAAATTAGTATATGCAAAATATATATTGGTGAAATGATTTCTTTCTATTCAGTGGATGTTTGAGGTGAACTACATATTCAGATAAAACCAACCTGTGTGCTGAGGTGAACAGGCTGCATGGCCACAGAAAATGTTAAAAAACAAAGAATGGGACAGGAATGTTGCTATCAGTTTGTCCGAAACCAAGGTCACATTTGTCAATATGACCTCCGACCCCAGGAGCAATCTGCTTTCATGGGTCTGACAGGGGTTGCCAGGCAATATGAGATAGTTAACTTCACACTTTACTCAACCACAATCAATTAAAACAAATCTCCAAGGTTAGGATTTGAGAAATTTGCTGTTATACACTGGCTACTTCACAGATAAGATGATTTATTTTTTATATAGAATAATATGATAGAATACAACCAGAGTCATCCTGATACTCTGGGATGACTAGAAAATATCTGAGATGAAGGTAAAAACTCACCAACACCCAGACACACACTCTCACACACACACATTTCTTACCGCTGTGGAAAGTCTGGAGGCCAGCGTCATCTCCAGGTTGCCTTTGAGCCCCAGCAGCGCTGGAACCAGGATGAACACCTCTGACACATTCGTAAACACCGTCCAGTGCTGTAACGACCACCATGTAATGTCAGTAACACAACATGGACATAATGAACATAGTGCCACATTAAAACAGGACATATTAGATTGACAGAGGTACAGTGCACACACAGTGTCACATACATACATAGAATCTATCCTTAGTTGGGAGCAGATAGCCTGTGCGACCTTGTTCTTTAATATTGATTCAGTGGTGAAACCAGACCTGTATGATGGACCAGATAGTGTGTCTCTACAGACCTTTTACACTATGTATCATTTCAGCTCTCTGCTCTCCTCTAACAAGATCAAGGTCACTGGGACTTCATGCTGAAATGATTTATCATCCTCCTCTTCTGGCTCCCATTCTCCCCTTCCCCTTGAGATCCCCCTCTTTCACCTTTACCCACCAATCTTCATTTAACACAAGGAGAGTGGGCTGCCTCATCCCATTAAAATGGTCTGTTACAAATGACTAGTTATGATAATAATGTTATTACTTAAAGCAAAAATGTAATACATTCAGAGCACATCTTTGAGTCAGAGTCTGAGCTGGGATTGCCTGCACACAGCTCTCAACATGGCGGTGGCTGAGCCAGTGGCTAGCAGCTAAAGATGCTAACAGCAGCAACATTGCCGACAGAGCTAATAGTAAATGGAAACTGGGGGGTGGACGATGGTCTGAATGTCATGTATAGAACCTTTGATATTCGTGTCAAAAAACATGGGTGGTTTACACTAATGTGGAATCCTCTATCTTCATAATTACTCTATAATCCTTCTCTGCAGGAGTGACCTTTTATGTAAGTACAAAGTTCTAAGTCATGTTCTCGTAAGATATTTTAGAGTTTCTAGCCTTGTTCCAGACCTCTTAATTGCTGTCCACACATTTGATTTGTTCAGTGATTTAAAGGTCTGACGTTGTAGCTTTCAGCTAATGGCTGCTTTCCCTACTAGTCAGAGTCAGCCTAACAAAGCTTTAGGCATAGGAACATCATCTTGCAAAGGAGCTTGCTAGCTACCTTGCTACACCCATGAAAAGCAGCAGAAGAAAAATGGCACAATGCATGGATGACATGGACGGAAATGTAGACTACATTTTGTTCTAAGTCAACTTCAGGAAATAACATCTCATGTTTCTATGATTGCTGTAAAAATGCTAAGTAAGGTGCTCAAAGCAATCACTACCCCAGGTCCTGCATTGACTGAAAATGACGTACAGTGGACACCCCCTCACCAAAACTGAATTTGGCTAAAATGAACATAATGTCAGGCGTAAACAGGTGCAAGTGAAATAAAATGGCACAATAGCACCATGATGATAGAGAACCCATATTATATCATGCACCAAGGTGGAAATACTAACAACAAATCCAGTTAAGTATGGCAAATCACTAAAGCTTTTTCAGCATTAGGACAATCGCCACCCTGTGTGGCCTTGCTGCTTAGCCAACCTCAGCATAAAACAATATATTTTGCTTAATGTATTAACCCCAGAACCAAAGTCAGCCAAGAGCTAAGCCAGCTAAATCTAAAGGGCAACCTGGGCAGGTGGTGGGCTTGCTTGAGAGACTCACAAATCCTGTTTAGCACATGCAAGAGAACGTGTCTGCTCAGCTATGCATCCAGATCCAAGTATATGGCCTTCAATGAAATTTATAGTTGGTGTTATTAGACCTGACCCTTGACAACCTCCTCCCTGGCTGCTGGCCAGCCCTTGAGAGGTAGGTTCCCTGTGAGTCTCTGGGCTTGTCACCGTCATGAAGTGCTTTACTCTGCTGTGCCTCCATTAGAGTTCATGCAGTGATGGCAGGTTTGTGGTTTACTGGCCAGAGACAATGCTATTGCTGAGGCTGTGGCCATCGACCTATCTCCAGTAAAAGTGCTTATCTTTGGGGCCAGTCCCACAGGCCCTCAGCACTTACAGTCCAGCCTGCCCAGAGCTGAATCAATATTCACCAAGGCTGACACAGAAAAGAAAAGCGTAGGAGAAAATAGACGAGGGGAGGAAAATAGAGGAGTAGCTGACGCTGAAGCTACATACAAACACTGCTGGCCTGCATTTCTCACACCAGCAAGCTTGTGTTTCTGTTTCGCTATGTTGCTCCCACTGTGCATCCAGATGTACAGCACTGAGAAGGGGTGTCGTCTGCAGTTCACTGTGTGTTGTATTAGTAGGCGTGGCACCAAAACTCCAGTGCGGGTTAAACTCCCTCTGTCTATCCCCTTGCTGTCATCAGGCCAAGCAGAGCTCCTTTCCAACAGCCAGCCCCTCAGCTTGGCTCACTGCCTTCTGCCAACCCAGCAGCCTTGTGAGCACCTCTGTGAGCACTCCTCTCTTATTTCACAGCCGCATGTTTTCAAGCTTTCTCCCCCTCTTCTCTCTTCTACTTCTGTCTCACTCCCCTATCTCCCTCTTTGCCTCCCCTGTGGTGATATATGTTGTTGTCTCCATGGAACACTGGCTCCAAGCCAAGCAAGCCCTCCCTCCTCACGGCCACCTCCTCGGTTCCAGGAACTCTACTGGACAACCCCAGTACCTCTGTGTACAGACCTATAGGAGCTCTGGTATGCAAGCCCCACAAGGGCCGGGTTGCCCGGTTGAGTAACATGGCCCAATTATATTTGTGATCACTGTACTTGCTGTACTAAGTGGGAAGTTATAACTGATGGCATACAACGTCAACGCAACTCCAGCAGCGTCACAGAAACTACTTCAGGTGGTGTCTGTTTCAATGGATGGGACAGCTCGGGTCCAACCTCGTGTGCAAACACATGCCATGAAGGGTAAAACTATCATAGCTGGGGTCAAAAGTACTGGACGTGCTGGAGCTGAACCTGAAAGATGAACATCAGCTATGCAGCAAGACCTTATTGGCATTCAATTGCCTAAATTGTCAACTCATTACACTCCATTTCCATCTGCAGTAGAGATGTTCCGATACCATCTCTTCCCTTCCCAATATCAATTCCCAACCTGAACTTGTGTATCGGCCCATACCCAGAACTGATCTGATACTACTGTGTTAAAAAAAATTACTAACCCTGTATGAATGACAAATGATTGCTATCATTGATGTATGGCATGGCTCAGGTTAAACTGTTTGTGAACCACAATCAAATGAATGCAGGGAATGAATGCCATAGAGCTTCCATCCAGTGTAAAATATTGCCAACTTGTTGACATATTGCCACAGCTAACGTTAAACAATTTACCAGAACTTCTTTGCTGCTCTGAAACAGTATTGCCAGTGGCTGCACAGCACAACTTTCTGTCTAGGCTACTGTTTTACAGCTGCAAAGTAAAATTGATTAATGAGAAAACTTCTGTTTTATCCAGGTGTAAAACTACACTGTACTTAATCAATGATTTGCGTGGTATCGGATTGGTGCATGGACCTGCGTAGCTACTGATGCCCAATCCAGCATTCAGACAGTATTGGAGGCATTTCCAATTCTGGAATTGTATTGGAACGACTCTAATCAGTTTGACATTGCTTCCACAGTAAGTTATTTCCATGGTGGGATTTGATTTTCCTTAACCAATCACTAAAGAGGAATGTATTTGTCTGAATCTAACATCATTTTAAGTCCACACTGATGTGTAGCCATGCTAACATACAAGCTAAGTATGTCAGTATGTTCTTAGAGTTTTAAGAATGGAAAGGAGCAAAGTAAAAACTAACTACAATGTTGGCTGATACTGAGGAGACATGTTAATCTACAACAGCCTTTATGGCAGCATCTTCCTTGTTTATAGCCATTGTGGTCATCATTGTTGTTATTTACTCCCCATTGGTTCCGGCACACAGCTTAAGAATGCTTGGTAACAGCTTGACAATAGCGTTAGTCCTGTCTGTGGTACTGATTGGCTCATTGTTAGTCCCCCTACGGCGCTCAATGGTTGTTTTTTATTTTAACTGAATTGATTGACGAATTAGTCAACTTGAACTCTGTGGAGTTGACGGATTCCAAGATCTGGATGAAGAATAAAGTTACTAGTGACAGACACGCTAATGAGCATTCAGGTGAAAAGTTGTCATTGGAAGCACTGGATCTCCCAGACATGTACACAAAAAGTATGATCAACCCTTAAGCTAAGACCTAAAGAGGCCAGCGATGTGGACTGCTGGTGTCCAGAGACCAGATGAGGGAGGTTAAGGGTAAAGCTTGAACTATCTGACCAGGGGAGTGCAAATAAGTGACACAGGACCCTCCATGGATTCCTGAGGATTCTGGACAAAGTGAAAGATTAGCCAGGGTTTGGGACAACACAAAAGCATTATAACCTGTTAATCCTTTCTATCTTTATCACTCATCCTAACCAAGTAGCTGTCTGGGATAGCATGAGGTGTTAATAGTTGTGAGCTGATATGTTGTTAATGATTGTCAGGACATAATACCTTTGGCTGAAAGAAATGACCAATATGAATAGAAGGGCTAAAACAAATTGTTGGACACCAATGAAAGTTTAAAAATACTTGCACTTGTTCCTTATACGTTTCATAGTTTGGTGGCATTGTTTAGGAAAATCCTGGGATGAATGGAATACTTATGATGCATACAATTTGAGCATCAGTTTTGTCCAGTGAACAACTCCGGGGTTGGAAACCAGTAGTAGCTGGAATGATGATTCAGTCTGAGGGAAGAAGCCCACGCTCTGGTTTCACAGTGGAAAACCAGGCAAGTGGATGTGGTTGGACCAAAATGGTGTCTGGTGGGCAGCGAGGGCTTGGCTGGTGTTAAACCATTGTGTCGACTACGATTTCCTGTTTACTAGTGCCTGTATTTTTAGACTGTTTGTTTTTTAGGCTGAAGCTGTGTCCCACTTCTTGGTTTTGGCGCTGGACAGATGGCTAGATACTGAGGCAGACATACACGTGATTCATTTTATTTGAGAAAAAAATATTACAAACAAGTTTTTTTGCATTCTTGGTTTGTTGCGCAGAGGAAGAAACCGTAAGTTTTAGAATCTAAAATTGTCTTGTGACTGATAACAAATCAGCAATTTGGCTTTGACACTGGCATTTCCAGGAAAACTAGCACCCCATGACCTTTATGAACCACACCTAACCTTTACTGCGTAACCAAAGTGAGCCGATCACCCTCAGAGCCCTAAGTTTCTAGCCCTGGCTGGGGGAGACTGACGGACAGTTTTAGGTCATTCTGCTGCCAAGTCACTAAGCAGAACTATGCAGACGTCTCACTTCTCTATACCAGCCTGGACTGTCTTTTCTAGGCCAACCCTGAGTGGGAATGAGGCCATGAGCTCTGTGTGTGTGCTGTCCATAGTCAAAGTTACCAAAGAGGTCACATTTCAAAGAAGCCTTATAGAGAGTGATGCAAAAAGCCAAGTCATGCACCGGTCCAAGCCGCAACTTCAAAACTGCAGACCAGACAGACACATGAAATGAAGGCTCTAGCGTGTTATAGTTTGCAAGCTTACATTTAGCAGAGAACTGGTTCAGTCTGACCAAACCAGGGAGAGAGGCTGAGAGGCTGAGAGAGAGTTAGACAATTACCTTCCTGCAAGGACAGGGGGGGATTAGCTGAGTTAGCGTTTCACAGTGTCATCGAAGGGGAATTAGGCAGCGAGACAACCCTGCTAGATGCTCAGCTGAACTGGTTTCAGGATGACCTCCCCTTGCATCTCACTGCAAGCATTTCCTCAAGGTTTACCCACAGGAACAAGCATGGCTGACTAGAAGGGAAAGACAAGGCCCTGCACCTTCTATGTCTCCTCTTTCCCAGCCTCACCTCTAAAGGAATGGTGTGCTGAGTGTTTTGGAAATTGGAGAGACCGCAGCAGCATGGTGCCTAAGTTGAGGCAGCATGAAAACTTTGACCTCAAACCTCTGCATTCCTGGTTTAGTGACGATACCTAACCACACGGTAATAGAGGCTTTGACATTGCATTTTGTTTTCACTCTGACTCTAGCTCGACAGCTGCCGTTTCAGGTGCTCAGAGAAAGTACACTCATTCCCCTGCCTCTTTTGCTTCCTCAATGTGCTGAGCTCCTGGGGTCCGCCATGCTGGCATCAGTATGCGTGTACACAATGTGCTGGGACTGGTCTCCTGGCAGCCTGACACCTCCAGCTTTATCTGCATCACAAGCTGACTTTAAAGAAATATATGACCTGTTAGCATGACTTTAGCCTGCATTTCGACACTGCACATTGACGACGACTGCTACAGTGTGCCAGCAGGAAAAGAAGGAAAAAGAGTAGTCATATCTTTTCCTGGAGGCCGAGTTGTTACTCTGGCTACACACTGCACTACAATTAGCACCTTCTATTCTTGTTTCTATTAAAGCAAGTTAGATTTCAAACAGAAGGGTGTGTGACATATATTAAAACACACGGTACCGGCATGTGCCAGCCCTGAGGACAGGCAGGCCTTAGAGGTGAGAAAGGTTATGTAAATAGCCCCACGGTGTGTGACGGCTGCCCCACCCATCCCCAAACGCATGCCGTCAGATAAGGTCAGCAGCACAGTGACAGACGCATGCTTAGGTGAGCGGGGCTTGTTAAACCAGTTCATTCAAACGCTCCCGGGGCCCATCCCACAGTGCGACTCCGCACACACGCCTGGAGCACCGGCTCTGATCAGAGGCACAACTGTGACACGTCAGATTAACTTTACCGGGGGGGTTCAAATAAGACGTAGCTCCCGTTGTTTATCAGAGGTAATGGGACTGTGAGAAAAGGGAATAAAGTGGAGACAGCTCACTGGATTGAAGTTGAATGAGTGTTTCTAGACATCTGAATCTAGGTATCCTGTGATATCAAAGTGTCATTTATAACATCTTCCTTTACCAAACCCAACTATGGTAACATTACTTGCCTAAACCAAACTTCTGTACTACACTTTAATCACTTAACTTTGCATTAAGGACCTAACGTTATTTGTGGAACACTAATTCACAGGATTTCATACGAACCATTGTGTGAGGTTATGTTGAAAATGACCATTTACTAATTAGAATCAGAGCCAAGGACATTCATAAATATATGTTGTGCGCTCACTCTATAGAATATATTGGGATCACTCACCTGGACAATGTCTAGCACCATTCCAGCTGCCACTGTCCCGAACCCGGCCAGCAGGAAGGGGAACACCACCTGCAGGCCAATGGAGAAGGAGGTCTCCTTGAGGGGTGCCGGTGGTTCTGGGCTGTGGTCGATGCTGGTGTCATCACTCTCGTTGCTCTGGCTTGCGTTCTCCAGCAGAGCGTCCTCCTCCCGCTGACCTTTGGCGTTGGCCCGGCAGTCCAACGCCACCACGATCTCCGCCCTCTCCTCATCCTCCCCAGTCTCACCAGCCCTCTCGGTGAATGTTGTGACCTCTGTGAGTTCGAACTCACCCCCGGACCCTGGGCTCACCTCCTCGGGGCCCTTTGTAAGGATCACCGGGTGGATGGAGCAGTTGGAGTTGAGGAGGGCCGGGGTCTGGAGGCCTCCCTCCTTTTTCACCTCAATGTCCCCGGAGGACATGTCGATGTCAGGGAGTTTGTCTTGTTCTTTCGACCAAAGTACCATGCGGAAGCCTTGGGAAGACAATGTGCTTGACAAGAAAAGGTCAGGTTACCTTGGCCTAACAGTTTTGGGGAAGTCAGAATGGAACGGTCCACCTGATCTGGTTTTGAACCTGATCAGTCCAATTGATTTATCCCATTAAAGAGGCTTACTGGTAGTGGGGGTCGCTACTAAAGACCAGGAGAAAACACTGTAGGAAAAAACCTGCAGCAAGGCACATGCAGCCGTGTGTCTGCAGAGCCCGTGTTCCTGTCGGTGCTTCGGGAGCAGAACCAGTAGGTTCTCCATTCACTGCAAGGTGCTCAGGGTAGGCCAGCGAAAAAAAGAAGAAAGCATACTGGTTCAAAACAGAAAAGAGAGGAAAACAACAGGCTTGGGGACTCACCACAGAAATCCCCTCCAGTCACTTGTCAACAGTTCAGCATAAGCTAAAGAAAAAATAAAATCAGAGGTCTGAAGTACCCAGATTGCAGCACAGACTGGTTATGCTTTCTGCCCACTGGTCATGTCAGACTGGTGAGTGTACCGGGCTGGGAAGGTCTCACCTTACACCACGTGGCTGTTGGGAGGTTTTCCTGGGAGATATTTAAAGGTCTGCAGTATGAAGATTGAATTACAGCTTTCGGAAAGTACCTCTCCAACCAGAGTGGACAGTCACCTGGGAAGAGAACAGATTCATTCATTATGCAGTTTTACATTTAAACATCTTTCCCTTCCATTCCAGGTTAATTTCACAATATCAGTAGGTAGCAGATCAAGACTGTTTCCTGACAATGTAATGTGGATGCCATTATCCATACAGAAATACAATTAAATCATAATAAAACAACTAACTACAGCACAACTGAGCTTGGATTGCCTAGAAGACAACATGTAAGAGCTGAAAACTGCTGTTCAAGCTTCCTTTCCCTGGAAAAAAATGACATTTTAGCAGTTTGCATTTCCCTTATCACAGAACAGCAATCCTAGATGGATGTAGGCTAATGTGCAAATTGTATAACAACCAACAATATCTTGATGTTTCAGGAATATTTTAAAAATATATAACACACAAAAAGCATAAACTCACTACATTAATATAATGCAACTGCTACACTCTTGAAAAATATTTAGACTTATTAGTAGATGATCAAAAACTCCCATAAAGTTCATTCTGACTATCTCAAATGCTCTCAGTCCTTTCAATAGACTATATAGCATCTAAGCCAAACAGAAACTCACTTCACTCCTCACTGACACTGTGTCAGCAGTGAGAAGAGACCAACAGTGAGTTTTAAACAGTTTCATTCAGCGCCTAATTTCCTCCCGGCAGCTAAAAATATGCTACCATGAGCAGAGGTGCTGAGTACATCCTCTGTAACACAGTGTCACACTAATGTCAATTACCCACAATGCAAAGACAGTAATTCCTGTCACATCTTTCAAAGTAAATACCCTGGCCCTATTACGAGCACAGCCTTTGTTATCCTCAGGCAAATTCAAAGTGACAAAAGTAAATGTACAGCAGAAGTAAATTTGAGTGTTGAGTGTTTACCCCTATAGAAGTAGGAAAAAAGCTGATTTTGAAACCTCATTTGAAAGACCCATTTTATTCATGAAGTGGAATTAAAGGGGAATGCCACCTAATTTAAGAATTCCACTATGCAAGGCAGTCATTTTAATATATATTGTGATAGTTTTTATAAAGTGTTATGGAAAATAATAACTTTATAAATGACTCTCTTCTCAGTGTTATGGATACAGCCTTGCCAGCATGCTATCCCCATGGTCTAAGAAAGTTAAATCGATATATGTAAACATGAGCTACTTTCTGTCAAAGCCAGAAACGAGAGAAGTTAGTCTCAAACTTGTGGTGTCATCAAGTACAAAGTGTGGAGCTGCTTCATAGAAAATGCATGGGACCCTGATTTTGTGGATCCACAGAATGATTGTTTGGTTTTTATACCCAAGTGATCACAACAGAAATTTGAGCTATAGCACTCCAGTTTTTGGATTTGGGATGAAGCTGTTAATGTTAATTAATATTTTCAGACCGTCTCAGACAATAGGGATAATGTGCAATTCCTTTTTAGGCAACAGAAGTGTCAAATGAAGGAACATTTTTTTAACACTGTCATGGAAACAGATGTGGGAAGATCTATGTCTCTACCAGTCATACAGAGAGTGCTGGTACATCTAGCACCCTTTCCCATTCTCTAACCACAGCATGTCACCATAAAATATCCTGAATCTTACATCAGCAAGGACTGATCAAGGAGGATGTCTAGTGTGTGTGATCAAAGCTACAACATCAAATCTGGTAGAGTATGTTAAGCCCCCTATGTCATGAAGCAAACTGTGCATCAGCCCTGACTCAACAAAATAAATACAAACTTTTATTTTGAAGGCCAATCTACTTGCTTCTGCTCTGATTGCTGCTGACCTGACGCAGCTCTCATCCGCCTGCATGTTGCGACATCCGCACATAGACTTTGGCTTTCCCCGCTGAAACAATCCTCTGTTTAGTAGTCAGGACCAATACCACCCGAACCCAACATGGCAAAGGCGTAAATTAGTGCTCCCCTGGTCAGGGCTGAATAGACGAGCCCTCCTTTTCTATTCTACTGCTCATTTAAACAAGGGCAGAGGGCTTTCTGTTCCAACACCGGGCTCGGGCTCATGTCACTGCCACTATCACCA
Organism: Epinephelus lanceolatus; assembly: GCF_041903045.1. Classification (NCBI taxonomy): domain Eukaryota; kingdom Metazoa; phylum Chordata; class Actinopteri; order Perciformes; family Serranidae; genus Epinephelus; species Epinephelus lanceolatus. The sequence goes on from NC_135734.1 coordinate 13,114,027, forward strand.
CGAGTATTTAACTCTTGAAAATAAAAACGCAAACGCACCAGAATCTTCCATCCTCTATCATCACCATATACGGTACACACACCTAGGGTACAAGCTGTGCTGAGCAGTTTGAGTCGCCAAGTGACACATTCCGTTAGATTACGTGACTGTCACAGCCGGTCTCTCTCTGTTCTATGAACAAGCAGCTAAATGTCCAGCAGTTTGTCAGATAAAAAGCTCCTCGGTTACCTTTCAGTGTCAGCAGTCCCGGAGAGGAGAAGCGGACAGACCGGAGTGATAAACAGCACAAGCACTTCGCGTGGCCGGCTGCTGGATGTATCCTCCACCTCCTGGTAACGCGCTCAGGCTGAGGCGTGGACGCCGGTGCGCACGCCTTATGTACGGTACCGGCTCTGCACAGCTGCCTTAATGGTTAATGCTGGTTAATGGTTAAACCCTCCCTCCCGCGCGGTTAAGGCTGTGTCCCAGTCTCTCCCGACCCCCGTCACATTGCACCCGTCCAGTGGCCCCCGCCGCCCGGCTGCTTGGATGCGCATCTATAATACACCCGTCCGGTGCAGGGGGCCAGGAAGCCACAAGGCGGGCCCTCCCTCCACACTCTGAGCTGAAGATACAGACCTCCCCCCTCCCCTCGATGACCGCCGCCACCACCACCACCACCCTCCTCCCACCACTGGTCTCCATTGCGCACGTCCCCTCCCTGCACCCTCGTGTGTGTGGAAATTTGTGCCCGTGCGGTGCCAGTCTCCCCCCACAAGCCTGCTAATTTACTACCAGGGGGCTGATGTACAAGTTTTAATTTAACAATAGATTCCTGACTGAATGGGCACACGCGCGCATCAGTACAGTGTAACTGAGCAGGGGTGGACTTTAGTCAATGATCCATCAACACAGAGGATAAATAAATGCAAGCCTTACATAAGTTACGTTTGGAAATTACACCAAAGTGACCTCGAATCATGAGCGGATTATGAGACAGTGGGCCCCTGGCACAGATATGCAAAAGGCCACACCACCTCTCCTACATAGGAGCAAGACACACAGACTGTTTATTTTATATCTCTAATAATTTTGTGTGTTGTATGTCGTGTCACTTTGTGTTGATTTGGCATCTCTGCATAATAGTTTTGTGTCTTTTTTCATTATTTTGTGACTCTTTGTGGTCATTGTGTGTGTCTTTGTCGTTTTGCATTTCCTTTGCATCACTTTAAGGTCTTTTTGTCTCCCCTTTAGTAGAAAAACATAGATTTTGTGGTGGTTTTGCCTGGTTTTGGTCATTTGTGTCTCTTTTTGGCTGTAGTTTTTGTAGTTATTTTGTCTCTTGCAGTTTCTTTACATCTCTTCAGGGTCTTTTTGTGTCTCTTTGTGGTCATTTTAAGTATCTTCCTGGTCGATAAATGTTAATTTGAGAGACATTTTGCAGAAGCCTGAGCCCAGTAGGCCCATTCAGTAACTGTCCATGCCATGCAGATGTAAATGTTTTCACATGGCATAATATTCACATACAAATAAAGAAAGAAACCTATTGAAAATCACCGTTTTCGTCACAAAAAATACTTAATATTTTTCTCATAATGTGTCTCAGCCATAGACCCATAGCAAGAGACTGGTGGAGGAAGTATTGAGATCTTTTACTCAGGTGAAAGTAGTCATACCACAATATAAAATACTTTGTTACAAGTAAAAGCCCTGCATTCAAAATGTTATCCAAGTAAAAGTAAAGATGTCTTATCAACAAAATGTAGGGGAGAGCGGGGACAGTTGGGACAGTGAAAGCAACTATGCCTATATGTCATTCACAGTGCTCACACTCAGTCACATCCACTTCACTTTTAACCTCAAAATGGAGACTGGTCACTGTTTTTAAAACCTATGTGTAAGTATATTTTTAGCTGTTTATTTATTTTTATTCTATCACAGTGTTTGTAGTCATGCCACTACAAAAAAATCATATAATTGGAAAGCTAATCAGTTCACGCTAGCGTTATCTGTCTGAGTTTTGTTAGTAGCTATCACAGGAGTCCAAAGTGTGTCGGCTCTTCCAGGAACTATTGGGACAGCTACATGGGAAACAGTTGGGACAGTAGTCGGACAGTCATTACAAAGGAAAAAAGTAGACAAAAGCTTTTCCTAATAGAATAAGACCCACCGTGAAGTCACTGAGTGAATGTAATCCGAATTAACTTCACATAGGCCGGCATTTTAACATAGTTTGAATGTGCAAAATTAAACTATCAACTATCACCACACACTATTAAACTTTCAAGTTGTTGTTACTTACTTATTTTTGCAAGATGCAGCAAACTCAATAGCCTATAAATCTATAGGCTACATGTAGCCTATAGATTTATAGGCTACATGTAGCCTAGGGTAACGACATTGAGCTAATACTGAAATTAAGTCTCATAGCTAAATTCCATATCTCAGAAATGTATGAAAATATTATAATTTTAGAAATGTTTTCTTTTTCTCTAAGAAATGCATGAACAAGTGACACTGTTAATATAAGGTAATTGTGCCTTTCACATTTGAATTTGACTCTAAATAACCTGATAAAATGTTAGCAGACACCTGTATCTGCTGAATTATTTCATCACTGTTCAAGTAGTCTGTGAGTAATGGAAGGTAATTTCATGTCGATACACGTCCCAACCGATCCCGCTCTCCCCTACTTAAAGTATCGAAACTAAAAGTACTCCTGAGGCAAAATGACCCTATAGTACTGAAATATTATTATTGATACATTTATGTAGGCAGTATTTTAACTCTGTTCAGGTAGGCCTAATTTTAAGCACTTAATAAACTGTTATGTAATTCGATTTATAAGAATGCATAACATTTTTTCAAACTGATCATATATTTCACAAGTCAAATCTCTAAAAGTAATTACAACTGTCAGATAAATGTAGTGCAGTAAAAAGAACAATGTTTCTGTAATGTCGTGGAGTAGAAGTATAAAGTAGCAGTAAATGGTAAAACTCAAGTAAAGTACAAGTACATTAAATTTGTACGTAGGTACAGCACATGAGTAGATGAATTTAGTTACATTCCACCACTGGTGATTGACTTATTACAACCATGTATTGATCTTGAATGGTATTCTTTCTCTATTTTTCTATTCTCTTTTAATGGCTTTATTACTTTTTTTTCATCTCCATTAATAGTATAAAAATATTCTTATAACAATGTGATTCTTGATTAGCTGTAATGTTTACATAATATAATGTACTATAGGAATACTGAAGCTCTTTTATCATCTAGGGATTGCAGTGTGTGTATGTGTGTGTGTGTGTGTTATCTCAGAGATAAAGTGCATGCTGCCTCAGCCTCCTAATGCTGTTCCTAGGAGAGCAGCCGCTCTAACAATGTCCCCAGAGGACCTGCAGCTTTGTTGTGCTGTTTGCCTGTTGCTATACAGCCGCTCGGCTCAGCATCAGCAGCCCCAGCAGCATCGCCCAGAGAGCAGAGGCTGTAATCCATCCACACCCACCCGTGCAGGCAGAGTGGTGAGCTGAACCGGTTTACCCAAAGCGTAAACAGCCAGTAATGACAGAGGAATGAGAGGCAGTCACACTGTGGTATCTAGGGTGGATGTGTTTGGTGCTTTTTGCTTAGACTAGTAGGTGAACAGGAAGTTGTGACTTACTTGGAATCTGTGGTTGCATTACTCAACCAATTATGCGTTTTTCGTTTTGCATATTCCTCTGACTCAAATGTGATGCACAGGGGGAGTGAGAGTAAAAGGTCTGGAAGAAGATGTGTTGCTGGAGCAGGTTGGAGTGCAGTGTTTTACTCAAGGACATTAAGACATTGATGGATGTATCCTGTTGCTAATGCAGAGAGTGAGCATAGTAACCATGCTGTGTAACTAACAGGAGATTAAATGGTTTATTTGAAAACGTAAAGGAATAGTTTGACAATATGGGAAATAATCTCACTCACTGTTTTGCACTTTGTTGGCTGCTAGTTGTACATATGAGTTGTACAACTAGCAGCCAACAAACTTAGCTTAGCATAAAGACTGGAAACAGTGGGAAACAGTTAGCCTGACTCTTTCCATAGATAACAAAATACCTGCACCTCTCAAGTTCACAAATGAACATGTTAACATATATTTAACCTGTGGAGTGTTTTCAGTCTTTGTGCTAAGCTAAATTAGCCAATTGCTGGCTGTAGCTCCATACCCACTGCAAACTACAAACATCAAAGTGGTATCAATGATCTCTATTTCTTGGAAAGTTAGCAAATAAGTGTGTTTGTTTAAGTGTATTTCCAAAAATGTTGAACTTTAGCACATATTTAAAAAAAAAAAAAACAACTGAAAATCATCAAACTGTAACTCTCAAATTTTGGATTAAAACATGGGATATGTGTGACATTATGCCCTGTGATGAATCATCACCCTTTCACAGACACGTAGCTGGCCTTAAGCTTGTTATTCATTCATTTTTTTATTCTCTGCAAGTGAATGTTTGCTATTGTTCTGATTTTCACACGTATGACAGAAAAGCTGTTTGGGAACTTAGAGGAGCTTGTGTACATGCATCCTTTTCTTTTTCAGTTCAGTTATATGGAAATTTTCTGAGTGTAACCTGAAACAGCTCTTTCAGCATAATATCCTGTGAGATCTGAAGGGAGTTTCTTACAAAGATTTACAGATTACTGTTTGCTGGAACAGATCACTGTTTATAGGTTAGAGCAACAGGGAAGTAACAACATTGCAAATTCACTCTGTCATCATCACTCGAGTATTATGGGTCATAGAGGGTAGATAATGTACACCATAAAGGACAATTTCTGCCACTTTTTTTTGTTGGTGTGGCCGCAACATCAAATTGGTGTAGGTGGTGTAATGAAACACATGACAAGAACAAAGTGAGTTTGGTGAAACAGGTGAACTACACCACATTTATTCAGTATGCCCTAATGATACTGGATCAGTGGACGGGAGTGACTGATTGAAACGAGGAGACAGTGATCCGAATCATAACACATATGTGGGCCATGGGGCATAGAGTACTTCCTACCCTTACACTTCTGCCTCCCTTGCTCAGACCACACTTGTATTGAAACTCAACCTTCAGTGTGATCTCAGCTACACACCCTGCAAAGTTTTGCGACTGCAGCTTGTACGGTTGTGACACAATCGCATTAATAAAGTCTGTCAGCAGACAGAGAGTAGCAGGTAGTTCCCCCCAGAGTGAGTGGCCTCAGAACCACATTTGCCATTTTGATGATACACACACACACACACACACACACACACACACACACACACACACAGAGCTAGACTCACAGACTCACAGCTGCTGACTGTTAATCAAATGAGTGTAATATGTCAGGTCTATTCATTTCCACTCACTTAAAAATAAAGGACAGCCATCTGTCACATCTATCACTGTAAAGGAGAATTTATAAAACTGTACAGCAAAATAACTGTTTTGCCATTTTGTTTCTTTGTAATGTAATTTGATTACTGTTAAATCCATCTTCTCTGTATACATACATCTGTTGCAACATCTGTTGCAGGGAGGAAGGTTTCCTTCTTTTTTCCCTGTTAAAGACTACATTACACAAGATTTACAAGAAAGACAAGACATGATCTTAATGGGTTTTTTTTCCTATTCTCTGACTGCTTTATATGATATTTTTTTCACACAATAGGTAAATATCCCATGGCTATAGACAAATACTGCAGATAGACCTGTCTCTGTGATCTCCTCTGAGTCAACACTCACTCACCTCAGCACACAAACCAGTACGAGGTGTCAACTGTACGAGGTCAACTGTCTGTACATTCAAGAGAAAGTTACATTTTACACAGCCATGGTTTTAAATTACCACCCTTCTCTGTAATATTTGAACAGCATTTATTTCCAAATGCACACATGGCAAAACATAAAATGTGTATTGATTTAAGTTTAAAATAACAAAGTGATTTCTCCCCCCATTTTTAACAATGTAAAGCAAGGTTAAAAATACAATAACACAACATACAGGGAAAGATCAGATTGTTATTCCATTACAAAGACTCTGGGAAACACAAAGATGCCTCTCAAGGTTTTCTAATTCATCTGCCAATTTTGTTAATAATGATCAATAAAGCTGAAGTAATCCTCTACTCATTAAATCTGCTTTTAGTTTCAAACAGTAAATGAACTCTCTGTCTCATGCACGCACACACACACACACACACACACACACACACACACACACACACACACACTCACACAATCGTTGAACAAATACAAATGAAAAGTCACAGTCACATCGGAGCTGCACAGCTCTGTCACTTATTGATTGGACAGGATATGTTTTTGGCAGAGTATCAGCTAACATGTATTATTTAACCCCAAGTGTTACAACATACATTCACTGGCTGTGATTCAAAGTCTAACTGCAGTTTCATGTCTTCTTTATTTCCTCTCACACAGCAGAAGCATCATGCTGAATGAACAAAAAAGAAACACAGATGTGATTTGTTTAACTGAAAGGAAACATCTTACATATCTTTTTTCTATAATATGTGCAGGATGTTAGGGGAAGAACTGCAAAATAAAAGCTGCACTAATCAATATTTCATATTGCTGTAACCGTGGACTATGTGAATTGTCATCCAACTCTGCAGCTCTCCTCAGTTCTACCCAGAGCTTTTTAGTGTCTGTTGGCTTATTGTCTTGACAGAGACTAGCTGGTGAGCATAGCAGCTCATTTAGCAGTGAAAGAGCTGACTATCCTCAGGAGTTTGTGGAGACCAAAACAGAGCCCCACTAGTATTCCTGCTTCACAGCGTTATGCCTCTGAACCAGTCAAATTGCAGTTACAGTTTACATTCATGTCTGTCCAGACTCATATGTAGCCATGACAGTTGACAACACTTCAGATATGGATGTTGCTGCTTACAAGCTACATATACTTAAACGAGCCTGGTCTCACTCCGAAGTCGTCGAAATCTGGCACAAGGGCAGTGACTTGCAGTGTCAAAAACCAACAAAAAAAGGTGTCCTTGACCGTCGGCATGATGCGTGGCCGGTTGCCGTTATAGTTTAAAGGTGTGCAGCGGCGTCAGGGGAAAACGCAGTGGGACATGGACGAAAGTTAAGGTGGCAAAAGTCCGAGCGGGACGAGAGGGAGGGGTGGTGGATGGGTCCAACAAAAATTGACTTTCACCTGAGAGAACGGTGTTCGCGATTCTAAAGATTCTAAAGATTCTAAAGATTCTAAAGCCAAACCCCGTTCTTTTTTCTTAAACCTAACCACGAGCTTTTGTTGCCTAAATCCAACCATGTGTGTTTGTTTCTTGTGAAAATGGAAGTGTATCTTGAAAGAAGGCAATGCATGTAACAGGCAGAACTTGACACAGTGTCCTAGAACGTCAACAACCAACTCATCCAGGGTACCTTGCACATCGTATGTGGATGTGGAAAGTCCATGACCAAACGTCAATATGTGATGAGGTCGGAGTGAGAATGTGTTGTCTAAAACATAGATGCTTAACACACATCTACAACCTGGCAGAATAGAAGAGCTATACAATCAGCACAGTGTCAAGGTGGACACCCAAGGTTAGTGTCACCAATTCAGTATCTGACCAAATGTCTCCCCTTCTGTTCCTGAGGTATGGTGTTAAGTATTTGGCCAGAAAAGTGTTTTTGCAGACCATTATGATGTCACAGTGAAGTTACCTTTGACCTTTAGGATATAAAATGTTATCACTTCATCATTTTATCCTGTTAGACATTTGTTTGAAATTTTGTCACAAGCATATGAATTCTTGAGTTATGGGCAAAAACATGTTCATGTCACAGTGACCTTGACCTTTGACCACCAAAATCTAATGAGTCCTACTTGAGTCAAAGTGGTTGTTTGTGTGAAATTCGTGGAAATTCCCTCAAAGCCTTCTTAAATATGTGGACACACAGACTTATCCCCATTGACTGGCTGGTGCATTGGGCAGCTGGTGCCCACTTCCTTCTGTCTTTGTTCAATTTCTCTATAGTCCCCAATGTTGAAAGTGTTTTCTCTATTGTCCTGCACTACTTTCTTTTAGGCCTCCCTTCCCTTCTTTGCCCTCTGGGGTCCATTATAAAGTTACTCTTAGGGTTGCTTTGATGTCCATTCTGAGCACATTGCCAATCCAGCTCCACCTGCGTCTCTTGAGCATGGAGTGGATGTCATCTTGCTGGGTGATTTAGAGATGATTATTATTGCAGATGGTCTTTGGCCAGAACAGATCCAAGATCCTATGTAGGAATGATGTTCGGTGGGTGGATAGTTTGTGAGTGTCCTGCTCTTTTGTTTTCCAGCATTTAGTGTTGATAGTCAACATATCCTCATACAACGGTTCATATGATCAAATTAGTGACCTGAGAATGACATTACATACTTAAAGTTGGTAAGTTTGGCTTAGGCAACTAAAGTTACTTTGTTTAGGAAAAGAAACATGGTCAAGCATCTTTAGGTTTAGGCAAGCGGCATAGGTTAACATCAGGAAAAGATATGTGGTGACTTAAAATAAGTCAAAGTTCACTTAGTTTCACACAACTCCTGGGGTAAAGTCCTACATTCTGTGACCCAACCACCCCAACCTGCTTCATTGCATGGACTTTTTCCTTCTTTATTCCTGTTAGTGCACTGGTCAAGTGATTGAAGCCTTCCCAAATATGTGGGTCATACATGAGTTACTAGCTCATGATTATGTGATCAGCCTGTGATAGCCTGTGTTTGGTTTTGGGGCTAAATTGGTTGAATTTGTAGATTTGTTAAGTTTTATGAAGGTTGTATATATTTGTGTACAAAGGATAATAGTGTACAAAGGATAATAAACACATTATTTATTGTGCTACCCAATATTGTGCTTATCACTTCAGTGTCTGCGCAAACAGCAGATTTTCCACTGGTACTTCGATGAGATGAATGTCATGTTATTCCATTACACATGGCCTTTGGGATTAGCACTGTAAGCATGCATGCCCAGCCAGCAAAATAGCCTCTGTTTCGTCGACAGACTCAACCTAATGCATCATGGGATACATAATCCTGTATCTTCAGCCAATGGCTAAACAATAACAACTCCTTTTAACATGGATAAATGGATAAATAATCACAGGAAACATTAATTGTTGGAGTTATTAGTTTCATAAAGTCTGTAGAAACACTGCTGTTCTATGTTGGATTACAAAGCTTCTGGAAGGAATACAGTCGCACGGAGCCCTTGTTGGAGAACCACAATGGTATCTAAGTGGGGGAAATTTAAAGTAAATTCCCGGATCACTGCATTCCTCAGACATTCTAAAAAAAGAAGTTAGAGCACTGTGATGTTATATACTACATTGCCGACCAGATATTAAACTCAAATGCCTTCTCCAGTTGGGTTTGTATGGTATTGGACATTTTTGCAAATTGCATATCTAGGTGATGCCTCGTTAAATGGTTTTGAAGATTTGTGTTGCTTTCACAATATTTCACCTCAATTTTACACATCTTACATGAGGTTTTGCTTTCGTTAAACTCTTCTCTGTAGTTTTTAAATCCGAAATGCAACCACACGTCTTTGGCTTGGCGGTGCCTTTAGTGGAGCAGCTCCCGGCATGATGTGACCCAGCTGAGATTCACTAGTCTCTCACGTGGCCAGATTTCGTCGTGTGAAGAACCAAAGGCTGGCCTCACAAGACTCATGGGATTGCAGGTCACGCATCCACTGGAAAAAAACATATGTTAAATATCAATCTCAAAAGAGCAAGATACAAGCTAACTGTACAGACTGTGCTCAACACACTCATTAGTCAGTTCAATTCAGTCATTTTGAAGGAGACAAAAATGCAGTTGACACAGATTTCTTCATGTGCTCTGTCGACGACCCTAAATACTGCTCTTCATTAAGGTGAGGTGATGTTCAAACTCAGAGCCACAATACAATACACTCTGTTTTATGACTGTCAAATTCAATTTATTAGCCCCAACAATAAACTCCACCTGTTGCTGTGGACATCCAAGTCTGGCTGGAAAATCTACTCAGACAATATGTTGCCTTTGCTCCTGAAACACGGACAGGAAGATATCAAATGTTTGCTCCTGCTGTCACATGCAAGTATGCCCTGAGCATAGCATGAGCCAAATCATGTGCTATATCTGCCTATAGCATGAGGAGTTCATAGTTCTATGTAAACTCCATTCATGTTATACTTTGCATAAACTGAAAAATCTAAATGTGACATATTTGTTCTACCTTTATTTTGACAGGGGTTCATACTGATACCAAGGTCTCTGTCTACTTTTGTATTTGAGGACAAAGAAGTTTAAATGACTGTGGTTTTGTTTCAGTTATTTTACATTGAGGTCAAAATGACTGCAGTTGGTTTCACCATATAAATATAACACAAATCATGTTTACATGATTGTATTGAAAGGATACCAGAATCAAAGGACTGGGAAAGAAGCTTTTCATTACTACTGGAATTGGTTTTTGGATAAACGACGCAATTTGTATGAAAGAAAAGTGTGTATATTTTTCTAAATGAAGATGGACCCCAGTTGGTAGTCTTTGTATGTTAAATATGGTGGTAGGAAGAGGGTAAAACTCACAGGGAGTGAGCATCTGATCAAAGGAAAGAGTCCATTGATTTTTAAAGTGCATCACAACACCTCAGAATGTATAACAGTCCTTTTCACTTCAGACATTGTGACTTATCATTGTAGGAAAAGCGCCTACTAATGACATTAATGAAGGCTCAGTTCTTTTCATGTGTTCTGGTAAACCCTGTCAGTGCAAAAGTGAGCCAGCATGCATAACACCAGGACCCTGAAACTGAAGCAGCTACATGGAAATCAGACATCATTTATTTTATCATGTACAAACACATCTTTTTTTTTCTTAAAGAATTGATTTATTTTCCAGTGTATTTTTATGTGATTTCTTCGGTTGATGTGTTTTCAGATGCTATAATGACCCAGTGCTGCACAATGACTGTGCTCCTGCAGGAATGCAGACAGGGAGAGTGGAAACTCACGGGTTGTCCTTAAGAGGATTCAGGAGCTAAGAGGATTCATTCTTGGATTCAGTACACATGATACAGTATTTCATAGATGAGATGTCTTTAAACTAGTCTTATTATATTCATCACAAGCATCTCAACAAGATATTCTTTGTATGAGTATCAACTGATTGGATACTGTAAGTATAAAAGATGTCTCCTAATATATGGTTCACTTTAAATGTATAAAGTGTTTTCAGTCTTGTACCAAGACACAAGTCTTGGGCTTGGGTGTTCACATGGATTCATGCCTTGCACATTTGGTTGTGAGTCTGTCTTGGTAAATTGAAGTCGTTTTCCAAGCAGCTAAAGAATACTCGGACAATGGTCCTTTCCAGTGCAAAGCACGAATACTGGGCAGTTATGTGTTTTTCAGAGATTTCCCAGGACACCACCAAGACAACTGCCTACAAACCTGGGAAAAATAAAAGTGTTGACAGGTTGCTAAAGAGCACATCTATTGATTGAATTTGGTGCTCAGTCTGAGTTTAGATTTTAATGTATCAGAGATGTTAAGAGATCTTGAAATACTGTAAAATAACCTGCATGAGAGAAAAAAATCTGAGACATTTTGTTTTCAAGATTTTCCAGGATTTGGCAGATCTTCACATTTTTTCATTTGTTTCCGTTCTGCTTTTGTCTCAGGTTGCTAAATGCAAGTCAAAAGTCATGGTCCTGATTGGTTCACACAGCCTACTCTGCATTTCATGGCCAAACAACACCACATCCACCACAGATATCAAAAAGATAGTTTTTTTGTGTTATTAATAATATTATTTTGAATTAGCAGTTTATTACACCTTTATTGTGAAGAAAATAGGACTGTGTGCAAGTTTACAGTGTAACTAAGCAGGTTAGTCTCTTATGTGACTTTGTGTTTTGGACAGAAAAGAAGAGAGACATTGTATTAACACGCTTAGAACATCCTTCATGCAACTTCTGTTATGGCATCATGTTGTTATAAATACCTAATAAAACACATACACCAACACATTCTGATGAGTCATGCCCGCTATAGGGAATGTGAAGTTGACATCACAGTGTATTAAATCTTTTAGATGGAGGTGCCTTCTGTTACCTGTTCCTGCTATGGTGGTCAAGCAGAGCTATTTGGACAAACTAATCACAATAAACAAGATAAAGCATGACTTGGCAGCCCAAGGCTGGATTACAGAGCTATGCATTATCTCCACTCCAATACATTCTCACTCTGACCTCATCACAAATTGACATTTTGTCATGGACTTTCCATGTCCACATACGTCGTGCAAGGTCTGCCTGTTACATGCATTGTCTTCTTTGAAACAACGCTTCTGTTTTCACAGGAAATTTAACATTTACATACAGTCTCTTTCAAAATAAATGCACTACATTGGTACAACACCTCAAATTGAAGTTTTTTTCCTTCAACAGCAAACACACATGGTTGGGTTTGGAGAAAAAGAACAGGGTTTGGCTTAGAATCTTACGGGACATGAACACCGCTCTCTTGGCTGAAAGTCGGTGTTTGTTCTCTTTATCAGTAACATGACCAGCTGATAACTGATCTAATTAGTGCTGCCATGTAAATAGTGGTCAGTGTTTGTCAGACTACTGCAAAGGAAAGCTTCTCATTGTATTCCAGCTCTGTGCGCCTCTCAAACTGCGCATTTGCAGCAGATATCAACCCAGTCAACCCAGGAGGTGCCCGGGGCTTTGAAGCCAATTTCCATAGAAGCCAGACAGTGTAATGACATCCATTACCTGATATATTTTTTGGAGCATCAAAACCTCCTCAGAATGATTTGTTGCAGAATTTGAATTTGATCCATTTGGTCCAACAACATTTGGAAAGTCTAGAAGAGCTGCATGATTATATGCATGATATCCCCTCTCAAGTTAGCAGAGAGCTAAATTGGAAGTAGCCAACTCTAGTCACTAGTGCGTCTGCACTATGGGCCACACAATGCAGAAGCTGTGCTGGCTATCCAGGTAGTTTTTTATGCTACAGTTGAACTTTTTTGGCTTTATGTGCCACAGAGCAACTTTCATTGGAGTGAAAGGAGTCCTGCCTCCTATGCTGTATCCCATTCTCTTCAGACATCCATGGAACAATCCAACAAATTCCCAATTTCTGTGTGTAAAGGAAGTATGGAGTCACAGCATTTCCTTTTTGTCCATATGGCTGATCAGACAGCAATTATCCAGTGAGAGGGTATGATGTAACATCTTAAATCCCAAAGTTATAGAGTAAGCTGCAGAGTCAGAGACAGTACATAAGACAGTGGGACTCTACTCATTTGGCAACAGGTCAGTGTAACTCTGAAGATGAATAATCTTTCCTTTAGGTTAAGAAATCTACCTGACGACAGCAGTGGACGGATGTTTGCTTAAAGTGGAAAAAAGAAAATGTGCCACTGACTGCCAGTGAGAGCAGGAATAGCTAACTGAATGAAGACCTGTGAACCTGTCCTGAGGTCTGGTTACGTCTGGACATACAGTGTAGTATGGGGGCCTTCTGGTGGTTAATGATCCTCCAGCCCCCTTTTCCAAACCAGGAAGTGAGGTGAGAACGGAAGACAAAACAGCGCAGGGCCCCAGCAACGCCTCGCCAGAGTGGCTGTCCCTGGCAACGCCGAGGCGGTCTGTGCCAGTTTTGGGCCACTTCTGTCCCGGGGCTTCTTTGAGCCCAGAAGAATGTCAGGGGGAGATTTGGAAACCTTCCCTCAGCTCAGGATGAATGGCTGTCCACCGAACACACTCCCCCGCTCTCCCTCCAGCCTTCCTCCCCTACACACAGAGGAGAAGCAGAAAACAGCGACAAGCCTGAGTTTGAGTGTTCACTTCTATCCTTATTCTCCAGAGAGTCGTTACATCCCACAGTGAGAGGGCTGTCATTATCTGATCACATGTGGAGACAAAGTGAAATCACAAAAAGGAAGTCAGACAGAGCAAGAAACACAAACATTCACACAATCAAACAAACCCCCAAAAGTTAGCTAAACTAATTTGGAAGAAAACAATTAAAGCAAGCTGTAAAAATATCATCTATAAATCACAGGACATTCTCAGAGGGACCGTTATGATCTGCTAGCTAAGAGTAATGTGCCTGAGGGGTGTAGCAAAGCTAGCATTAGCAGGCCAATCTGCTAATTTCAGTGTTGTCTGGGTACATTTTAGTATTAATTATTCTTTTTAGCATTGTGTCTGAGCTGTGCCCCTTCTGTTTCTGAAAATTTATGAAAACAGAACTGTAATATGGAAAGTGGAAAGTATTTAATTAATGGTTTTCAAAATCTGATTAACCAGAAGTTGTATAGGCTACATGAATACTCATAACTAGTCCATACCCATTGGTAGCTTTGTCATCTTCTACCTATGCCAGTCCTCAATGCCTATGTGCAGCTTCACATAGATTGACCACGTCAGTGAGTAGAAAAACGTGGGACAGACAGAATGACTGACTGACAGAATGACACACTGACAGTTTCCGTGATTATGTACAGCATACCATACCATGACTTAGTCATACCAAAAATTAGACCCCCCCCCAAACATTCATCCTCAGGGGGAGCCACAGCGATCGGTCGCCTTTTAGCCAATTTTAAGCATTTTTCTGTTGTTATAGCGCCACCCACTTGCCAAATTTCTCCAGTCACCTCGATATGCCGGTTAGGCCTAGATAAGAAATTAGCTCTCTAGCGTCCCCATTTTGTTTGATGGGGTCAATAATGGAAGGGTCCCCTCAGATTATGTATGGTCATATGGCTACAAAGTTGCGTGGTGATCGGTGAAACCCTTGAGATGTTATACACCTTTATGTGATGAGCCAAGCCCTCCGCAATATTCATTGCCTTGTAGAAGCTCAGTTTTAGTACGTTTTCCAACTTTTGCCAAGAGGGAACTTTAGATATTGGTCCCTAGATTATGTTCACCGAGTTTCATCAGATCGATCAAACTTCCTAGGAAGAGATCAATTTTAAGTGTTTTTCCAAAAATTCAAAATGGCGGAAAATCTATATAACCAGAAGTTATGGGTTCTTGAGGCAAATTTGTTCCTCATGAGGAGAGGCATCTCTGTGCAAAGTTTCATGTATCTACAACATATCGGGCATGAGATATGCCCATTCAAAGTTTGCAATTTCAATCGGTTGCTATAGCGCCCCCCTTTGGCCAATTGATGTAATATTGCTTCATTCGCATCCTCCCATGATCCTCTACCACTGTGCCAAATTTCACATGGATTGACCAAGTCAGTGAGGAGAAAAACATGGGACAGACACACAGACAGAGTTTTCGTCATTATATAGTAAGATATAGTAAGATGGATGTAATATAATACAGTTTGGAGAGACACTGGCTCACTACAAGTCCTTATTTGGTTTATTTTTGTAATTATAATTTATATGTTATAGCAATAAAATATTGCTTCAACAGTGCTGTATGTAAGCTAACTCTGCAGAAAGATAGTTAATTGATGAGTCTCATTTTCAGGACATCACAAGACCTTGGGTCTGTAACCAAACCATCAACCCAAAGTGTTGGTATTTGATGACCTGGGAATGAGACTCAACTATCAGTTATCTTCCAGAGTTGCATACAGCACTTTGAACTAAACACTACTTTTTGATAAACAAACATTTTAATCTTTACAAGTGAACAACACTCTGCACTCTCAGTATGGAATGCAATCGTCAGAAGTAAAAGGCTAACGTTAGGCTATAAACCAACTACACTACAGCTGCATGGACCTAATGTCACAACCACAACGAGGCTATTTGGTATAATGACGTTCTGTGGTCTCATTTAGCCACTTGTTAGCAACAGCCTTTTTAAAGATACGTAACAGCTTCAAAATTTCAGAGAGGGGTATTTTCTGACATAACATAAAGTTTCTAAAGCTTGTGTTAACCACAGACCTTATTTCAGGCATCTAACCAAAAACCTACTGACTTTGAGACAAGGGAACCTGAAGTGCTTAAATGCTAACTCATTTCCTGGTATAAGGACTCATTCCTGCAGCACTCTCTAGAGATAAAAAAAGACCAGCAATAAGGAAAAAGTTCATTTTTCACATTCATTCATTCATTTTCTGTAACCGTTTATTCTGTTAGGGGTCGCGGGGGGACTGGAGCCTATTCCAGGTGTCATTGGGCAAGAGGTGGAGTACACCCTGGCCAGGTTTCCATACTATCACAGGGCTGACACATAGAGACAGACAACCATTCACACTCACATTCACACCTACGGACAATTTAAGGCCCGTTTCCACTGAAGAAGTTCCTGGTACTATTTGGGGGGCAGGAACTACTACAGGAACGTCCTCTCGCTCGGCCCTCTCAACCGCCGTGTCTCCACTGAGAGAGCGGAGTACGAGGAAGGTTCCTGTAAAGTTACGGGCTGCCTTTGGGTGTGATGTAATCATTGCGCGACCATTTTGGCCGGAGCGACGTAGGGACGCCGTTAGCCAATAGCGGTGTCTGTAATAACTCACTAAATGGCCCATGAAGAAAATATTTTTTTCAGCGGATGTCTTAGTTACAACATGATTGAGCTAACTGGAGTAGTTTCATGTCGTATCCGACAACGGGAGGCTTTTAACAGATGACGTCCTGATGTAGAAAACTGCTTTGCTAGCTCAATCATGTTGTAACTAAGATATCCGCTGGATAGCTATTGTTTTCACGGGCCATTTAGTGAGGTTTTTTTTAGATGGCGGCGGAAGCTATGTGAACGAGCTAACCCTCATCTGCTGAGTTTTGAAAATGCCGGCTATTTTGATGCTTTCTGTTGTCGTCACATCCCTCCTTGAGTATATCCAATCAGCACCAAGTAATCCCCAAGCCTCAGCCAGGAGTCTTTCAGGGCCGTTCTGAGTACCTACCCCGAGGCAGGGACTTGTTTAGCCCCTGTAAAAGTTCCGGAACTCTGTCCTTCGGGGGTGGTTCCTGCGGTGGAGACACGTACCAACGGCCCCGGCCCCGTAAAATTACCCCGAAGTTCCTGCGGTGGAAACGGGCCTTTAGAGTCACCAATGAACCTGCATGTCTTTGGACTGTGGGAGGAAGCAAGAGTACCCGGAGAAAACCCACGCTGACACAGGAAGAACATGCAAACATGCAAAGTCATTTTTACAATCAGAGCTTTTTACCTTTCCCATAGAGCTTTAGGCCTATTGTTTTCCTTACTGTAGCCTAGTTGTCCTGTGAGGGTGCTGAAAGGTATAGTGTACGTCTCTGGCATGTGGCCCTCACCATGCAGATCATGGGAGACTCCAATCAGACTGCGATGAGAGGGATATTTCATAGCTATGCTAACTTGTGTTCTTAGAGTACTTGCCTACTGGAGCAGAACATGAGCAGTAAAGAAGCTCTTAATACAGAATGTCAAATGTAAAAACAAAACATTTTAAGGGAAATAAATTACTTTGAGTGAGCCAACCTGCCACCAAATTATGACATTGTATATATCATGGGTATTCATGCAACATAACTTCTAGTTAATTAGATTTTAAATACCCCATTTAAGGATCCCTTCAATATGATTCCACTTTCTGTATTCTTTATTTGTGCATTACATTTTGGAATCACAGAGTGCAGATGAAAAGTGACCCTGGCCCTTGTAATGAATGTGACCTTCCAAGGTATGTTGTACTTGCTGCCAGCAAATACAGCATACAGTCAATGTTTCAGGCTTCAAATAGAGAACAAGCAGTGTGATGATTAAAGAAGTTACTTACTCAGACAGAAACTCTGCAACGTCCAGACCCTGCGAGGCGTTAGAAAATAACAAACAGTCTTATTGATTAACTGCCCTGTCCTTGTATGTGCACTAGTAGGAGTGTTTGTGTGCGTTTGTGTATATGTGCGTATGTGTTATGTGTGTGTGTGTGTGTGTGTGTGTGTGTGAGTTTGGGTGGGTGAAGAGTAACCTCCTACAGGCAGCACATGGCTCACCCATTAAACAAAACGGACATCATCCTAACATAATGGAGAGATGGAAAATTGGAAAATGGAGTAAAAATAGTTTGTTGCAGAGAGGGAGGCCTTATATTAAAGGACCATTACAGGGTTTTTTCAAGTTTTAGTCTATCGCTACAAATGTTGCATACTTTTCACTGTTGTTGCCCTTCTGCCAAAGTCTGCTGCAGTGTTTAGATTTTTATTTTGTACCTTTGAGGATACAACTGGTTTTCATGTATAAGATTACGGTAACAAAATCTATGTGCAAGGACTTCATTGAATGTAGCTTGGTTTGTGAAGTTTGTCATGTTGATTTCTGTAGAATATTAAAAATGGTTGCCTGTAATGGAGGAGAGACAAAAAACAACTTGAGACAAAATGGCTGCTGGTAATGTAAATAATATGCAAAAGCATTATGATGTTCCTTTATTAACATCAGTAACTGGAGGCTGAAGAATGGGTGGAGGAAAACGTAAACTGCTGCTGGGAATGGGCGTGTACATCCAAGTGATGACTCTTTATTTATTTTGGTATACGTGTGTGTGTTTTCCTTTAAACTCATCCTTTCTTTTTAAGCAAGACACTGTTTGGAGTCAGACTGGTCAGTATGAGAAATCCATTTCATTACTCAACTCTTCATACCCTAAGGGTGGGTATTAACTAAGTATATTTACTCAACTTTATCATACTCATACTTGATTTAAGTATTTTATGCTAGCCTACATCCGTGACGTAAAACAAATGTAGGCAAGGGGTGAAAGTGGGAAGGCCAATGGCTCCTTCCCTTCTTCCCCACCCCCCTACTTCTGCCCCTCTTAGAAAATTGACCAAAAAGTATCCCCCTTGTCAATCTAGAATCTGTGTGTGCAGGCATGGATGTAATGCTGTCATGTTGTGATCAGAATCAATTGCTGGGCAGTGCTGCTGTGTGTTAACTATGTTCAGCAAACCAACCAGCAAGAAGCAAAAAACCTTGCAAAGTTTCTTGCAAACAAACCGTGTAAGTGGAGTAATGCTGTTGCATGTAGATAATGTTAGCTAAATGATGACTAATTAATAGATGCCAATATAGCAAGTTAAGCTAGTTAACAAGAACACTAATGATATTGTTACCTATGTTAAATACCTTGCTAGCTAGTTTCATGCTAGGAATAAACCCACTCCTCCTTAATTTCTGTGCAGAACTTGTGCTCACTATTGCTTTGCACATATTTTTTTAGTCTTTATTGCCACAATATAAAAAGCAGGGTCAGGGAGGAGACAGTGGACCAGAGGCCAGCAAGGATGATCATGCAGGGTCTTCACAGGTGAGGAGAGATTATAACTGGCTGAGAGAAAATATCTATAGCATAAAAGTGACTTTGAGGTTAATTTCCACAGCTATGTCACCACTACCATTCCTAATTCTATTTATGAATTTTGCTTTGCACATTTATTATCTATATTATTGCAATAGATAGAAGAGGGACAGAGAGAAACCAGGCAGGTATCAGGACAGGGACCTGGCAGCAGCACCAATTATCAGCTCAAGGCTTCACAGGTAAGGAGAAATTATAACTGGCTAAGGAAATGTCTATAGGATAAGAGTGACGCTAAGATTAATTTTCACAGCTATTTCAGAACTATACTATATACTATTTATACTCTAAAATGTTTTTTGTCTGTATTGCAATAGCAATACTACTGCATTATTTGTGTTTTTAAAGGCAGCAGGTATAGGTCATGCCATTTTTCTTTATCTTGATTAATTTTGCACATCTGTGCTGTCATATTTGATGATGTGTGCATGCAAAAAAAAATTAAAGCTACATGGCATCCCTCTTGTTAAAAATTAACATACTAACAGTTACTATATATTATTAACATACCAATACTAAATGTTTTGTAAAAGTAATTCATAAAAATTTTCCTAAAGCAAAAAATATGTAAACCCCGTGCTCAGTTCATCCAGAGATACAACTGTATTTGTCCACACACACACACACACACACACACACACACACACACACACAAAGGCTCATGAGGTCATGACATTGTTGCAGTAATAATGAACAGTTTTTTGTATAGAACCTCTCAGTTTACTCAAACAAGCTTTTCAAAATCAAGACTGGAACCAGGGTTAAGCAGCTATCCTAACTATGTCAGCCAGCTCCCCCAAAACTCTTTAAGTGGGCCCAAACATGTTACATCTTATTTGTTCATCAAAATCTGGGGTTTCATGTGGGGGTTATGTGCCAGACTGTATACTATCTTTCTTAGCAGGGCGAGGTCACTTTCAAGAGTCTTCACTGGTTGACCAGCAACCTTATAGTGACAATAAGACCCAAGGAATTGGAACTGTGAGAAGTCTATGGACTAAATCACAATGCCTATTTACAATAACTTCCATGTTGAAAATCCCCATGTCACGTAAAGGGAAATGGCACTGAGCAAACACTGCTTCAGTTAGTTAGATTTTAGCCACCTAAAAAAAGACCCCCGTAAAAACATTAATATCCCTTTAAGTGTAGGCTATATTTGGAATATTGTCACCGCTTTGCCTTATACACAAACTGATCAAGGCAGCGGTAGACCAGCATCTCCCATGTTGAATATTTATTCTTTTAGGTGGCTAAAAACAAATCAGCTGAGTCAGCATTTGGTCAGCACCGTTTAACTGTATGTACATCACATCAGGGTTTTCCGTGAATTATTATAAACAAACACTGTGCTTCAGTCTATTAAGGTTACTATTCTGCAGTCATTGACATGTATACATCATTAAAAAGATATGACATGATAATCTGTGATTGTTAGAGGTGTTGTCCTCTGCGGGTGGAGCCAGGCTCTCTGTTTCCATCTGTTTCTATTCTTATTACCAAGCTAAGCTAACTGGCTGCTGGCTGTAGCTTCATACTTAGCACACAGACAGAGTGGTATCAACTATCTCATCTAACTCTTAGCAAGAGTATATTTCCCAAAATGTCAGTCTGCTGCTTTAATATGTCAGTATTTATAATGTCATACACTCATGTGGGTGGGCCATATCTATGCATAAGACTTTCACTTTTGATGCTTCTTAAAACACTTTGCAGATAAAACTTCTTTTACTTTGGTAAGATTTTAAATGCAAGCCTTTTATTTGAAATGAAGTATTTTATTGCTGCTTTTACTTGAGTTAATTTATGATCACCCTCACCAATATCATATGCACATATGGGACTTGTTTGCTTATGCTGTGCAGTTGTTCCATGTGGGCAAGATGTCCTCTACCTGTATGTGTGACAATTGAGACAGAATCACTGACGTTATGGGCCATACACATTCAGACCTGTGTAGTTTTAAAGGTGTGCAACATAAAGGTTAGATACCAGCATTCACCATGTACTTTGACCAGACTATACTATGTGTTCTATACTATACTTGCTCTTATAGCCACCACCATGAACCCATCCACTCCCCCCCCCCCCCCCCCCCCCCCCACACACACACACACACACATGCACAGTGGACTTTCTTGTGGACTTTTTTTTTTGAATGTGCAAATACACTTGTCCCCACATTATGTAACACGTTTGGAAACCTTGTGTTCAGATCAAATATCCCACAACCATGGGATGACACCTGTGTGCTCTGTCAAACTCTCAGTAATGCAGACAGGTGTGTAAAAGATACTCAGAGCTGATAGACTGAGGTATGTGGAGGTGGAAGTGTCCAAGAAAACACAAACCTGTAACATAACAAAAAGCCAGTATTGTCTTCAGGATAATTGACACAAAGGAAACAACTTATTTGAAAGTGAACAGTGAAAGTCACCTTCTTGACTGATATATTGAATAGATAACCTGATTACCTCAATTTCCTCATTGTCCTTTAGTGTGTGTCAGGTGCAATGAAGACAGCACTGTGACAAATAGGGACAATATGATTACAAGCCTTGTTATTGAAATGATATGTTGCCTCTCTTTTCAGATTACAGTTCATCCTTGATACAAAGACACATAAAAGATGAATTTGTTTTCTTTGTGTACATGTGAATGTCACGCACTGTACAGCTTATTTCCTCTTACCTGAATGGTTAAGTGGGAGTTACCAGTTCAGGCTAATAGCCGACCCCCTCTGTGTGTCTCTGCTGCTTTGCCAGGGCAATTAGTTTGACCGCGTTAATGTGGAAAAAACACAGTGAGGAATACAGCGGCCATAGAGAGCGGTCACAAACACGCAGCCAGCCCCACTTGAATGCAATCAACCCGTTTTAGACTGGATGATGTTTAAAATGGCTGTGTGTGTGTGTGTGTGTGTGTGTGTGAGTGAGTGTTTTGCCGTGAGTCATTTGTGGAGCAAAGTTTGATCCTTAGTGGGCAGCAATAAAAGCATCACAGAGGAAATCGGTGTGGATGTAGAGTAGGCAGTGAATAAGCATTACATCAGGAGCTTACGTACCATCACTAAACCCTGCTGTAACACTGTGAGCGCAGTGGTTATTGCTGTATAACATTATTGTGTATCAATCATTGCTGATTGCCAAGGACCCTCTCCCAATGACTTGCAGCTTTTAAGCATCCCCAGATACTATACATATATATATGTATATATATATATTTATATATATATATATATGTAGAGAGAGAGAGAGAGAGAGAGATAGATAGATAGATAGATATCACTGAAATAGGCATGACACAGCAAAATTCAAAATAAAGTCAAGTCAAGGACAAAGTCTTTATCCTAAATGGATTTCCGATTTACAGTTCAGGTTGTGAGCCCAGCAGGCGGTGAAAACACACCTCACTACAATGTTGTGATAGAGTAAAAATATTTTCAGTAAATGGTAGAGGTGGAAATTACAAATCACTTTGCCAGTTCAAATCATTTTAATCGGTTTGCATCACCATGCAAATCAACATGGCATCTGTCCTGTGCTGTCTCTGTCTCAAGTTCAGTAGTTAGTTCAGTGTATTGCAATCTAAGTTCACATCTGTACAAGACAAGACCTTGAAAAGGTCAATAGCTAATGACATCATGGTTGTATCTATGGTATTTGTGGTCTAGTTTCACACTGTGTGTCACGTCTGAGCTGACAGATTCATGTAAACTACTTGACATTTGCAGTAAATAAAGCAACTTGCTGGAAACAAGTAAAATTACTGTTAAGAGAGGATTTTGTGCAAAGATACCCAACATTTTTTATTGTGAGACTCACACTGATAGACATCTTTCAGCTCTAGATAGTTAGCTGCCTAGCTTGCTCACATGCCTTATGAAATTCCAGTAGGTAATGGCAGCTACATTAAGGGCACAGACAAAGAAACAAGTAGCATTACCATGAAATAAATATGCCAACATATTTAGAGTTCATGCTGTTTGCTGACAGGTGCCCCCTCATTCTGGATACTTTAATGTCAAGAAAAAGCTGCATTTTCACTGCATGGTCCCAACACAGCTCAACTGGACTCACCTGGCTTAGAACTGTTCTCATTTGGTTTCCCATTGGCAAAAGTTGTGGCTAGTGCCTCCCATACAGAAATGTAACATATGCACATATACTGAATTATATACAGCTAGAGATAGAGAGAGAGTGAGCATGCATACAAGGAGTGAATGGCAGGTTGGGGAAGCAAAATTACAGCCTAAGCTTGAAAAGTATTGCCTTCATAACTGTACTTTTGCTAAAGCTTCTTATGAGTCACATTTGACATTTATGTCTAGCCCATAGAAACATGTATGTTTATGTATGTATATTACATTTATTGCCCCATATGCGACGTACATAATCATCTATACATATAACATATATGTATTTACATAAAAGTGTTATATGTAAACTGCACATAAATATACATACATGTACATAGCATGGTGTGCATATATAGATTAAATATATGTTACTTATTTAGCCTATGTACATCTTACTTATTCTTCATCTCAACCAGGATTTGACCCTGTCATTGTCAGAAAAACTGATGTTCTTACTTCCTAAGCTATCCAGCTGCTGTGTATATGATTGGCAAACAAAAAAATGTGTTTTATCTATATTTAACAGGAATAAACATCTGTGTTACAGATATGATTCTTTACTGTAATACAGGTTACAATGCAATATATCTTGCAAGTACACATGGCATGCTTTAAGCCTGAAATGTTCCTCTGAGAGTGCTGAACCATAAATGAAATCCCCAACGTGTACTTTTTTATGTATTCCCCTATCATAGACCTAAAAATTCTTCTCTGTAAATTATTTGTTTGCATACATAATAAATGCTTATATTGAAACCACCATACACCATACCATACATAAGCGGACAGGATTTTTGAATATATATTTTTGTTTTAAACTTGTATTCACAAATAAATATACAGTATATTGTCAACATATCTGGTCACAACACATACTACTTTATAAAAACTGATCATATAGATATTTTTAATACATTTACATATATGATCTATGCTTATATTGTAGACATATATGTTATGAACATAAATATCCATCCCAAAGCATATATGCTAATATCATATAGTCTATGTAAATGTAAAAGATAGACATATTTTAAAAATCAGTAAGAAAAACATATAGAACACAGAATTTTTGTATATATATGTTGTTTTCATAAACTTGCAAATATAAATTAAATATATATTGTTTATATATATAGAAGCAACATATAATAATGTGTATAATTTCATCATAAAGATAAATGTAAATTAAATGTATGTTTATATACAAATTTTACTATAGGTATTTAATATATGTTATAAACGTATGTCTTCATATATCTAGAGGATGTATGTATGTAATATTAATATAGAGGTAATAAATATGACAACATCAGTCTTGATATGGCAGCATATATGTAATATATTGCATTTCCATATGAAGTTTAAGTATTGGAGATGGCTGACTGGTCAAGATAACTGTCACTCACTCAATAGAGGACATCCTGCACAAACCTGCCACATTTAAATAGCCAACCTACCGTCAATAGCAACTACATTTTTTAAAATTCACTCAACACTGATTTCGTAAAAACAGTACGCCAAACCACTCAACTGACAAAGTGCAGACGTTTCTCTGTTTGCTTGTTGATGAAAGGATCCAGCGTCATGATGCCATGGCAGTTTCAGTCAGCTAAGAGTCCCACCTACATTTACCTGGTACTACCTGCATTGGAAAACCACATAGAGAAAATTACTGGTACTAAAAGTGAGTCGAGTAACATCGAGTTGAGACAAACCATGGAGTGGAAGAAGAAACTGTGGCAGTACATGATTTTATATGAATTATTTATCAGTGGCAGGCTCATTAAAAAAGAGACCACACATCTGTGATTTGTTTTTCTCTGAAATACAAGTGATGCATTTTGCATCCAAAGCTATCAGTCTGCTCCTCAGTCAGCTGTCACCAAGTCACACACTGAAACACATGACAAACCCCTCACCAAAGTATTGAACAAAGAGCCTGTAACAAGGCTGTTTGTGACGCTGCACGAAGGCTGTAACCCTGCTCTATCTCAACATCTACCAGCATTGCCTGTGTTTTTAGTATTTCACCATTAGTTATGTGATTAAAAGCTTTTTAACTGCTAGAGAAAACCTTGGACCTGTCTTCTTTTTTGAACCTGTGATATTCATTTAACAGCCATAAACACACAACACAAGTGTGAGCTGTTAGTGTGCAAAACTTTCCACTACCTACAATCCAGGTATCTGACCACATCACTACATAGTAATAGCTAATCCATCCACCCATTCTCCATTTTTTCATCTGCTTATCTGGGGCCAGGTCACCGGGGCAGCAGATCAAGCAAAGCACCCCAGACATCCCTCTCCCCAGCAACGCTTTCCAGCTCCTCCTGGGGGACCCCAAGGTGTTCCCTGGCCAGATGAGATATGTAATCCCTCCAGTGTGTTCTGGGTCTGGCGCCAGTGTTACGTGCCCGGAACACCTCTATTGGGAGGCGCCCAGGAAGCATCCTGATCAGAAGCCTGAACCACCTCAAATGACCCCTTTCGACGCGAAGGAGCAGCGGCTCTACTCCAAGCTCCCTCTGGATGTCCGAGCTCCTAACCCTACCTCTAAGGCTGAGCCCAGCTACCCCATGGAGGAAACTCATTTCGGCCACTTGCGATCTCATTCTTTTGGTCACTACCCAGAGCTCATGACCATAGGTAAGAGCTGTGACGTAGATGGACCAGAATCGAAAGCTTTGCCTTCCAGCTCAGCTCCCTCTTCATCACAACGATCCGGTGCAGCGCCTGCATTATTGCAGATCGCCGATCCATCTCACGCTTCATTCTATTCTCACTCATGAACAAGACCCCGAGATACTTGAACTTCCTCTGCTTGAGGCAGTAACTCTCTCCCAACCTGGAGAGGGCAATCCACCAGTTTCCGGCAGAGGACCATGATCTCAGATTTGGAGATGCTGACTCTGATCCCAACCACTTAACACTCGACTGCAAACCACCCCAGTGCATGCTGGAGGTCATGGTGTGATGACGACAACAGAAACACATCATCTGCAAAAAGCAGTGAGATTCTGAGGTCCCCAAAACGGACCCCTTCTTCCCCCTGGCTTCGCCTTGTGATCCTGACCATGAAAATCACAAACAGGATCGGTGACAAGGGACAACCTTGGTGGAGGCCAGCACCCACCGAGTATGTGGACGCAGCTCTCACTTTGGTCATACAGGGACGGGATGGGTCATAGCAGCGAGCCTGGTACCCCGTAATCGTGTAGTACCCCCCACAAGACTCCCCAAGGGGCGCATTCGTAAGCCTTCTCCAAGTCAACAAAGCACATGTAAACTGGATGGGCAAACTCCCAAGACCCCTCCAGCAGCCTCATATGGGGAAAGAGCAGGTCCACTATTCCAAGGCCAGGAAGGAATCCACATTGCTCCTCCTCCAATCAGTCGGAGCCTCCTGTCCAGCACCCTGGAGTAAACTTTTCCCAGGAGGCTGAGCAGTGTGACACCCCGATAATACGAGCACACCCTCTGGTTTCCTTTTTTGAACTCACTATTACTAATGCTAATCATGCATCCTTAACTAACAGAACACACAATTGAAAGTTTACAGCACAAAAATAACTCTAGTGATGTAAACTGTCTACTGGTAATCTTCTGTCATCATTAGAGCCACTTACTGTATATGAACAAAAGTAAAATATTCAGTGAATGATTATTAATACTTTTTCTCCGTTTTCCCCCATGTCAGTATTGTAATGTACATAATGTACATTCTAAGTTCATGACTTTTTAGACGTAGCTTAAAGTGTCATTTCTATTGAAAAACAATAAAGAAAATGACATCATACCTGTTTATGTACTATTTTTATATGTATGTACTATTATATATTTATACTGTTTCAGTCTGGAGAACCAAAGACAGTGGCTGTGTCTGAAATCACTCACTACTCACTCCCTAAATAGTGAGTAGGGGGGAGTGAATGAGTGAATGATTTGGGACACAGACAGTGTCATGAGTCAGTGAAGGCCTCTTGTGCTGTGTGGATCCATGTGTGTAATTGCTGCCATCTAGTGGAGAAACAAGTGCAGTACAAACTACAGATTTCATTTATTCCACTGAAAGTGACTACTCATATCCTCAATATTACACGACATGATTGGGTGTAAGGCGGATCAGAAATTGATCATGCTGTAGGATGAAATAAAATCACAATGAACACAATGAAATATTACACAGCTTAGTCACCTGTTACACAACAGCCTGAGCCAAAGGGACACAAGTTTGGCTTTGACTACAATGACAACACACTTAATACCTCTGAAGTCACAACAACAAATCTGTAACATCACAGCCTGTGTGAGGTGTTAACTGATGATTATTACAGCACAGCACGTGTTGCACTAATGAAACACTGAGTAAAGAAAACTTGTATTGCTGCTGGAATAAAATGTGTACGATTGATCTAATCCATTTCTTTGCCTAAATCAGCTGTCTGGTATTAAAACAAACAACATACTGTCATTTAACACAGTCTCTTTTCATATATGCAATGTATTAAATCATATTTTCATATCCACAAATGTGCACTGTTACAGGGTGATAGTACAGCATTCTCAGTGTAATTATTACAGTACATTACACCAGAAATTATTAATGATAAAATCAACTCTCACTCACTGTTAATTGCTTTAGTGCAAATGTTGTTACAGTACAGTTTAACCAAATATTACCCACTTTCTGGTGAGGTTTTTTTTGCTATGTAATATTAAATAATATACAAATATTGCAGTTATGTCACCAAACTGAATTAATAACTTATAAGGAAATCACACTATGTACATATGCTCACTTGCTAGCAAGCTCACATTAATAAACGCATGAACAGAGACACAAAACGAAACATGAAATGCATATTTGCGATAAAATAGGTCTTCTGTCTACATTACAAGACATATACGCTACAAAATAGTTTCTTCTCCATGTATGCACTGCAACGTACAACACAGAAGTGTCACATACTGAAAGTATCAAGAAACATAAGTCGGTATAAAGAAAGAGCCAGCTCCTCCATTGTGCATGTTTGTGCATACATGTGTGGCTCAGTGTCAGCACGGCCCAGCAGGGGGCAGTGTTGTCTGTTACATTACATCACAAAGTCGGGGGACTGTCGCTCACACTCCGTCTCTCTGAGATTCTTAAATGCTTCCTATATATTGCACTACAGTCTGATCAGGAGGGTCGTACAGAGGAGAGGAAGTGGAATCGTTGATCTGCTGCATTCATCTGGTGTCAGTTACGACAGGCTACAGATACTCTTCTTCTTTTACATACAGGATCTCATGGGCTGAGCTGGGAACCTGAAAGAAATAGAGATTTAAAGAAAAGACTGGTGGCTGAGGGCCGGACATATTTCCATGCTGACATTTTATTTAATATTAATATCTTAAATAAATGAAAACTATTGTGTCTGTCTGGCTGGGAGGTGTTTACAAAAACTGCATTTCAGGACACCAATGCTTCACATAGTTAAAGCTACGGATGATAACTTTCATGAAAATAACTTTTTGTCAAATCTGCTGAAACTGTCACTACATCCACACAGTAGAACATGAGACAGATAATGAGTGAGAAAAAAACATGTTCTTCCTCGTCATAGTGCTTCTAATGACACCTGCTAGAACCTACTGCAGCTTAAGGAACATGACCAATAAGAGCCAAGGAGTCTCTGATGCGGCTGTCAATCATTGCATATAAATTTCAGTCAAACTTTAAAACTAGGCTGCACTGATCAAATATGAATGAGAGCCATATTTTAGTGTACTGTTTCAGTTTTCAAATGAGGTTTGCTCCAGCTAGTGAGCTGTGTTTTCAACATGGCGGCCAAGTCATGAACTTTCTCATTTTACAGCTAAACAGTACACTAAACACTTCTGGAAACACTTGAGGTGAGATATAAGGAATGCTGTAACACAGTTTTGATTCATATTGATCAGCGCTGCCTAGTTGGACAGTTTGACCACAGTTTACCAGCAGTCATGACTGACATGATTAACAGCTGCTTCAGAGAACCCTTGACTCTGATTGGTTGATTTTTTGTTTATCTGCAGAGGATTCTTGCAAATGCCATTTCAAACACTACAATGAATATGAAGAAACTCTTTTTAACAGATTATCTGTCACATGGACTTCTGTGTGGATATAGTTATAGTTTCAACAAATATGACAAAAAGTAATTTTCATAAAAGTTACCAACTAGAGCTTTGAAGGTACTTTTCAACATTAGTGTGTCAGGAGTAAAAAAAAAACAGTACTTCACAATATGCAAACACTCAAACAAAACTCAGTGGAGACCGGGAAGATTTAACTGAAAAAACAAAACAAAATCATTGAGACATATTCTCAGTTTCTTTCCTTTGAAGAAATACATGACACACATATAATGTGACTGGATAAATGAAACTTGGATTATACTGTTGAAGCTCTGTGAGAGTTTGTAAAATGATGTTTTGGTACAGTTTGGCAGTTGTTAAACACAGTTGCCTATGACTTCAGTTTATCAAGAATTTTCTGCATTTTTTGGATTCTTCGTCTGTGTTGAGGCAGGAAAGAAAAACAGTTTTCTTCACAAATTCAGTGCAACACAGAGTAATTGATATAAATATAGTCACTTGGGGGTCAGAGTATTCCTTTACTAAGTGGCCATGATATAAGAATTGAAAGCACTCCGAGGTCTCCTGGTTAAGAAATATTGTACTGGCCATTATTAGATATGAAGCACCTTATAGCATATACTCACTTTTATCAGGCTGCAGATTGTCCACCAGGTGAAGCTGTTCAGTCATTCTCTGATCATTTTCTTTTTAATTTTGTTGCCACCTACTGGTGAGCAAAGTGCCATAACCACTGCTGCAAGTTCAAAGCTGCAGGATTGTTGTGGCTACTGTTTTCTTTGTGTGTATGTTTCAAAATTTAACATTCAGAATATTTAGCCCTGAAAATGCTCTTGGTATTTTCTCAGTCTGTTTCTCACTATGTGCGACAGGGTCCAACATAAACAGAAACAATTTTCTGCCAAAGTGAGATTTCTCTGTTTTTTTGTCTGTGCTCTTCTCACTGTTTTGACTGATGAGAATATGAACATCTGCAGTTTCTTGGCGACTGAGCAAACTCAATCTTCTAATGAGTTTTTAAACAATATGCAGCTGATGTCAGGAACAGCCAAGTTTATAGTTCAGATGTTTAAAAGACAGAAGTTAGTCTAAACTATCGTACTCATTTTCTTTAAATTGTTTCATCAAATCTTTTGCTTGTTGAAATGGAATTTCTCCTCACTGCTACTGTTGCTTTTCTTGCCGACAGGTGGTGCAGGTTGAACTTAAACAGCAGGTCCAGAACTGCAGGCCTGACACTGTAGGACTGCTGACACTGCAGCTCTGTCACTGAATAGTAGTGTTTGGGCCTGGTTTCAAGTGCTTTGCACTAATGACACTGTGTCCTTTTTTTCTTCTGTTGAGACACTGTCGCGTACAGTATCACTTACCTAATGTTGTTCATCATAGGCAGCTTTATTTGCATCAGCTGCACTAGTCTTTAAAGCTACAGTTGGTAAGTTCGGTAAAAATATATTTTTGTCGCATTTGCTGAAAGTGTACACGAGACGGATAATCATATTCCTCTGCCTCCTCATAGTGCTCTTAACTGCATCTCAAGAATCCACTGTCTGACCAAACACAACCAATCAGAGTCAAGGAGTCTCTAACACAGCCATCAATCATGTCTATCCCTGCTCGTGTACTGCTGTCAAACTGTCAAACTAGCTGTAAAATGAGGAAGTTTGTGATCCATCCGCCACGTTGAAAACAGTCAAGCCCAAACTCTGCACCACCCACAGGCTGGAGCAAACTTTCTCATTTTACAGCTAAACAGTACACTGAAATATGTTTCTAAAAACATTTGAGGTGAAAAACACGCAATGCAGTTACAGAATCTTGATTCATATTTGACATCACAGGCAGTGATCAACATGACTGACAAGATTGACAGCTATGTTAGAGACTCCTTGGCTCTGATTGGTTGCAAATGTCATTAGAAACAACACAAAGAGGAGGGGCAGCCTGATTTTTTTTCAGAGATTAACTGTTTCATGAATCACTGTTGGTATATTTTGACAGTTTTGGCAAATACCATAAAAAGTTATTTTTATAAAACTTACCAACTGTAGCTTTAAAGACTGGTGCAGCTGATACAAATAAAGCTGTGTGGCTTATGGTGTAAATTAAGTAATTATCACTGTTGCAATGGTGTCTCAACAGGAGAAAACAAGGACACAGTGTCATTAATGCAAAGCACTTGAAACCAGGCCCAAACACTATTATTCAGTGACAGAGCCGCAGTGTCAGCAGTGTCCAGACCTGCAGTTCTGGACCTGCTGTTTCAGTCCAACCTGCACCACCTGTCGTCAAGAAAAGCAACAGTAGCAGAGAGTAGAAACTCTGATTTGTGGTGTCAGCACGCAAAAGATCTGATGAAACAATTAAAAGAAAGTGAGTAGAGTGGCTAAGAGTAGTTTAGTTCTGTCTTTTAAACATCTGAACAATAAACTTGGCTGTTACTGACCGCAACTGTATATTGTTAAAATACTCAACAGGAGAGTTCATACATGGTGACATGGTGTCTGCCATACCTCCTAATCACCCCCTCCAGTTCTCTCTACCTTTGCCACATCGGAATTATATAGCCAATAGCTGGTATCCTTTCCAGGAGACTTTAAGTGGGCTGAGGTTTGGTGCATAGGCAGCCCTGACTGTAATTATACACTGTTACATTTACAGTTGAATTTAGCACAAGTGTACCTGGTTAACTCCTCCCACCACTAGGAGGCGGTCTCTGATGACAATGGAGGAGGTGGAGCATCGGGGAAAGGTCATTGGAGCCAACCTCTCCCACTTCTTCTTCTGAGGATGAAAGGCCTCCACTGTGTCCAGTGCAGACGGCTCATGACCTTGAGAATGTATTCACATATTCAAGAGGTATCAGACACAAAGGTAGTCAGGATTCCCTATTGTTTTACTGCTGTATACTGGCATACAGGGAAGTTCTTAGGAGACTTTCATATTTCACAGGAAATCTTAACAACATAAATGCACCAGGATATACAGTACAGGCCAAAAGTTTGGACACACCTTCTCATTCAATGCGTTTTCTGTATTTTCATGACTATTTACATTGTAGATTCTCACTGAAGGCATCAAAACTATGAATGAACACATGTGGAGTTATGTACTTAACAAAAAAAGGTGAAATAACTGAAAACATGTTTTATATTCTAGTTTCTTCAAAATAGCCACCCTTTGCTCTGATTACTGCTTTGCACACTCTTGGCATTCTCTCCATGAGCTTCAAGAGGTAGTCACCTGAAATGGTTTCCACTTCACAGGTGTGCCTTATCAGGGTTAATTAGTGGAATTTCTTGCTTTATCAATGGGGTTGGGACCATCAGTTGTGTTGTGCAGAAGTCAGGTTAATACACAGCCAACAGCCCTGTTGGACAACTGTTAAAATTCATATTATGGCAAGAACCAATCAGCTAACTAAAGAAAAACCAGTGGCCATCATTACTTTAAGAAATGAAGGTCAATCAGTCCGGAAAATTGCAAAAACTTTAAATGTGTCCCCAAGTGGAGTCGCAAAAACCATCAAGCGCTACAACGAAACTGGCACACATGAGGACCGACCCAGGAAAGGAAGACCAAGAGTCACCTCTGCTTCTGAGGATAAGTTCATCCGAGTCACCAGCCTCAGAAATGGCAAGTTAACAGCAGCTCAGATCAGAGACCAGATGAATGCCACACAGAGTTCTAGCAGCAGACCCATCTCTAGAACAACTGTTAAGAGGAGACTGCGCCAATCAGGCCTTCATGGTCAAATAGCTGCTAGGAAACCACTGCTAAGGAGAGGCAACAAGCAGAAGAGATTTGTTTGGGCCAAAAAACACAAGGAATGGACATTAGACCAGTGGAAATCTGTGCTTTGGTCTGATGAGTCCAAATTTGAGATCTTTGGTTCCAACCGCCGTGTCTTTGTGAGACGCAGAAAAGGTGAACGGATGGATTCCACATGCCTGGTTCCCACTGTGAAGCATGGAGGAGGAGGTGTGATGGTGTGGGGGTGTTTTGCTGGTGACACTGTTGGGGATTTATTCAAAATTGAAGGCACACTGAACCAGCATGGCTACCACAGCATCCTGCAGCGACATGCCATCCCATCCGGTTTGCGTTTAGTTGGATGATCATTTATTTTTCAACAGGACAATGACCCCAAACACACCTCCAGGCTGTGTAAGGGCTATTTGACCAAGAAGGAGAGTGATGGAGTGCTGCGGCAGATGACCTGGCCTCCACAGTCACCGGACCTGAACCCAATTGAGATGGTTTGGGGTGAGCTGGACCGCAGAGTGAAGGCAAAGGGGCCAACAAGTGCTAAACACCTCTGGGAACTCCTTCAAGACTGTTGGAAAACCATTTCAGGTGACTACCTCTTGAAGCTCATGGAGAGAATGCCAAGAGTGTGCAAAGCAGTAATCAGAGCAAAGGGTGGCTATTTTGAAGAAACTAGAATATAAAACATGTTTTCAGTTATTTCACCTTTTTTTGTTAAGTACATAACTCCACATGTGTTCATTCATAGTTTTGATGCCTTCAGTGAGAATCTACAATGTAAATAGTCATGAAAATAAAGAAAACGCATTGAATGAGAAGGTGTGTACAAACTTTTGGCCTGTACTGTAAATAACTGATTTTGTCAGAATTTTATTAAAACAATAAATGCAACAGGTTGCTTTAATTTTATAAGCATGAGCTGGACAAATACCATGATCTCACTGGATTTTTTCTTTGTCACAGGCGTTGAACTTGCTGACAAACACACTGAGTCATATCAAGACTTATAAGTAGGTTATTTTATCCCATAGGATTGTTCGGCCATGAGTTATGTAACATGGATGCCGTAAAATTCACAATGTATCCCTCTCACCAAGTCCTCCTGCGACTATCATCCGTCCACGCAGGAAAGCAGCAGCAAAGTCAGCTCTCTTCGTTTTCATCGCCACCGTCTCCTCCGACTTCAACCAGGCGCCTACGGAAGAAGACACGACAGCTGAAATGAGCAGATGTGTGTGTGTGCACAAGCTTATGAAGTAGCTGAGGAGGGAGGTCAGTGGCACTGTAGTCCTCCTTTGGCCAGACAGGATGCTGCTGAGCTTGTTTTAAGTGTGTGACCTGCACAAACAGGTCACACACAAGCCAGCTGCAGCCAGGACATGTGCAGGACGCACACAGGCATGCCACAAGGACACACAGAGGTTATAACAAACACAAACTACAAACAGAAAGAGAGGGGACAGGAAGGCTGGCAGTGGGGTCAGAATATTACAAGGAAGACAAAGTGTTGATAGTGCTGGCCCTTTAGACAACTTTAATGAAAAACCTGAAACTATTGTGCTGGTCTGGCGATCTGTCCAGGGTGTATCCTGCCTCCTGCCCAGTGTCAGCTGGGATAGGCTCCAGCCCCACAGTGACCCTGAACAGGATAATGAATGAATAAGTGAATAAACAAACCTATAGAGTCTTATGTAGTGTGGACAGAAGTGGGTCACTACACAGGGGACACCAGGTATGCTGGTTATAGTCAGACTGTGAATACAGTAGTGTGTATGTTGTTGCACTAAATTAAGAACAGGGTAATACAATTTCCTGTAAAATCCTGTGAGGACTCTTTATGTTGACAGCTTGACAGCTATGTTGTGTGAATGTATATTTATTAGTTATTTATTAGGAGTAAATATGTTTTAATGTTTTAATAATCCAAACAATATTCTTTAAAACAGGAATGTGAATCAATTCCACTAGCTTTATTTCCTCTTATCATTTTGGACTCTCCCTGGGAGGGTTTTGCATGTTTGTTGGTGTAAAGTATGGTAATGTATTGGTATCTTTTATGTTTTGAAGCTTAGGTTTTATTATTTTCGTGCATATATCTGTTGTATCATTAGAAGAGCAGTCTGTTTAAGCATGTGTGTGGCTGCTGGTGGAGATCATGCTGTTGCCTGGTGGTGAAAGTCCTAGGAAGTGTGGTCCTTGTTCACTATATGACATAAGGCAGAGTTAGACTCACTATGTGATCATGTGATAATCTCATGCGATTATACAGATGGCTGTTAATGTGCTGATAGTTGATAATGCTTGCTTTAGTTCAAACATTGTAGGACAATGTCATTTTTAGTTTTGTCCACAGATGAAAACAATTTCTCAGTTGTAGGAACTATTTTCTTTCTACTGAACTACTCCCGCCAGTTGTATCACCACGCAGAAGGAAGTGTGCATTCACTCATGGACAAGAGGCTGTTGCTTGTGACAGCAAGAGATGTAAACATTAATGGTGTCCTCCTTTGCTGAGCTGTAGTGGTGCAAGGTGAGCTAGCAGTGGGTGCAGTGCCGGCCCGTGGCACAGGCAGCATAGGTGAATGCTAACCCCCAGATTCCACTAAATGCGTGTTGGTTGCGTCTCCGCTCCGCAGAGCTGATACGTTTCAATTCTAGTCAATGTGTGTGTTTCCACTGGCTGCGGCTGTGCTGCGTTCCGGCTCCGTCTCTGCTCCGGCACTCCGTAGCCCTCTGCAACAGATACGCAGGACTTCTATTTTTGCCGGACGCTGGAGCACAACGCAGCAATTCAGCACAGAGCAGATCGTGCGGGGCAGGAAGTCGTGCACAGAAACACAATAAAACATCCGGTTAATTTTCAAAATAAAATACACAGTGTTCACGGCGGATCATATTTCCCTGCCCTACACCTTAAAAAAACGTCATAATGGGCAGAGGCAGGCCTGAAGTCAACAGGTTTTCAGACGTCATTTCACCCCATTGACACCATGGATGAGGAGATGTTAATCATGGAGATGCACCGAGATGTCTTGCTACTACTCCTCTGGTTTTGTGGTTCTGCTTATAGAAACTACATCTTGTTATATCGCGTGATTATGCGTGAATTTGCAAGATCTCCTGGGTCCTTGTGACTCCCGCTGTCCGGCGGAGCTACACCGCTACGCACAGCAAACGCAGCCGGTGGATGTTGACAGACGGCGGAGCACGCAGCGAATAACCAGCGCTGCCATTCTGCAACAGACATGCATCCAGTGGAATTCCGGCGTAAAGGGTGCCATCATCCGTAGGGAGTGGCTCAAATGGGGGAAGAAAAAAAAACAACTTTATCTTTTACTATATTTTACTAGTACTATGACTGCTATTATTTTGAAATATAACATAAGGCCACAACAACATAACTGTATAACAAAGCCTACTACATTATAGAGAGGCTGTTTTTTTCTGGGTTCCTGTTGCCCCCAGGCCCCCCTGGTAGAGTTATCCGTTGTCACGTGAACCCTGAAACATGCTGTATTGTTATCATGTCAAAACGACAAAAGCTGGGGGGAGGCTTGCCTAAGGCACCTAATGTGTCAGGGCCACCACTGAGTACATGCACATTTCCTTCTGCGCAGTGATACGGTTTGTGGGTGTAGTTTGATAAAAAGAAAATAGTTCCTACATGAAACTGTTCACAACAAGGTCTGTGGATTATCTTGAGTAACCGGTTCATGATTTTTTTAAAGACCCACTGCTGTTGAGTTTGTCAAATGTATTTATTTTGGCACTTTAAGCAGAGTGCGATTTAATTCCATTATTTTCAAGAGAAGGCAAACATCTCTACGGCCGATACCTTACTCTGACACCAAAATAATTGATACGACTGATAAATAGCACTACAGGCTAGAAGAAAAATATCTATCTTATATTTTGGGGTTAAGTGTCCCTTTAACATTGCTACTGTCAATGAGGAAGCCCCCTGCTGGGAATTCAGCCAGGGTACATACAGGTGCAGTGGTGAGCAGGTGGTTTTTCTTATCTACCACAGCCATTGGCATCTTTCATCTCAAAGTGTTGGAAACGATGTAAGAAAACTCTGTCAAGCCAAAGGTGTCGCAGACATTACAAAAGACCTTATGTGGTTGGAGTAGAGGTGACATTTCCTTCACATTCTAAGCTGAAGAACTCCAGATGATAAAAAGTGTACTTGAGAGTGGTGGAAATAAAAACAGCCGTTCTCTTTCCCCGGCAGACTGCAGAAATTTTCTTTTTACTTTAAGGTTTAGTTGCTGCCAAGTCTTGTTTATCAGACGGAAACCCGGAGTGGAGAGAATCGTGACAGAGGAAGAAAGATAACTTCATTAGGGAGCGAGGGAGGGAGGGAGAGAGAGTGAATTAAAAAGAAAGATAGAGACAGAACAAGAGAGAAAAAGTACAAACATGTCTTGCCCTTTATTGTTGTCTAACTTTCTTTTTTCAGGATCTATCTTTGTTCTTATCTTTCCTCTGCTTAGTTTTTCTATTTTCTTTGCTCTATCCACCCTGTCCTCTTCATTCCCTCTCATTGTCTCCTTGTTCTCTTTTCATTCTCTTCCTCTCTTTCTTTTCACCTTGTTATTTCTCCCTCTCTTTTTCATTTATTCTCAATCTTTTTTCTTAAATAAGAGACAGAGAAAACAAGGTGGAGGAAAACAAATAGAGGTAGAGAGAATGAAAGAGAGATAAGTAGCCAGATGGTGAACCTTCCTGCATGGTGCAGCAGTGTGTAATGAAGAGCTGTGTTTTCCTCTCCAGCCTGGTTACACTGAAGAGAACAGAATAGAGATCACAGCTGGCTGTCCACTCTGCTCTCTTCTCTCCCCAGAGGGAAGCCCTCCTGGTAGATATTTCACACTGGGATGTAACATCAGGCTGGATGTTCATTTTTTTGCTAAATGAATACAGGGTTGTGTATTTAAACTTATTTATATCCTTAAAGGAAACAGTGGAAACGATACCCAACTAGTCAAGTGTCAAGAACAACCTGAAGTAACTCTGTATTATCAGAACTTTATCCGTCAGGTCCAATAAAATAAGGTAAGGTGCGCTTATCATTAAATTACGGGGAGACAACAGGAAGTCAGTTGGCTCAGCCAGACAAAATCTCAAACATGCCTGCTCTCAACTCTAGTCCTTCCTTCAACCCCCCCCCCCCCACAAAACGCACAAGCCTAAGAAAGTTTTTTGGGGTTTTGCTAGGAATGAATCTGGCAGTACGTCTGAAAATGCTATCAAGCTTTACTTAATGTCGGTTCTGCTTGCGACACTCAGAGCATTTATATAGCAGCAAACCACTCCTTGCTATGTAAAGACATAGAGGAGTAATGACATCCTGAGCAGAGAATGAAGTCATGTTACCTCTGTGTGTGTTGTAATCCGAGCTTCTCTGTGTTTTGTTGTGGCTATCTCATCAGCGCAGCTTTTGCACTGCACTGCTATCATGGTGTTGTTGTGGAAGCATAGGGCCCCCTCTCTGGTTCCCCCCGTTAACACCGTTAGCTTTGTTAGCACTGCTGCTGTTGTTAAGCTCTATTTATGGAGTTAGCACCGCCGGCTCAGCCGCCACCATGCTGAGAACCATATGCAGACAACTCATATGCATGGGTGCTGGTGAATTTTTTTTTAGACTGAACCTCTTTTGCTGGTGTCCAGGTTGTGCAGCGAAGCCCGGGACATGCCCCCCTCTGGTGCTAAATGGTGCGATTTGGTGCATTCTGGTCATGATTTTATTCCTGGAAAAGGCACCAATTTCTGCATGGAAAGTATAAAATAAAACATTTCACCTTGATGAAGTAGTCTAGTAGCAGTCTAATCCTTTTTCATAATGTAACAGGAAAATAGGGATGGTTATTGCTATCATTTTATTGATACTACCACTCCTGCTGATACTCCTTATTGGTTTGGATCTTTATCAATACTCTTATCCATTCTTTTCCGTTACTAAACATTTGCTTTTGTAGCCAAGGGTGACAAGTTGCATCTATACTTATGAAGGTAACAAAACAAAACACGGAGGCTCCACAGGCCGAACCAAGATAGCAAAAACCCCAGACATACGCACTCACCACTTTGAATGTGCACAATTTGAAGCAAATTTGAAGGAACTATGCATAAAATGTTTTTTTGCATTAGTGATAACAATAAATGGACTATGACAGGATACATAATTCAGTGTTGACAGAAATCTGTCTGTAGATGGAGCTCTTATACCAATGCAAATGCTCTGAATTTCACTTAGAGACCCTGTAATCTAACAGTTTTAGGGGCAAAAGATTACACCATGGAAGCAAATTATTATTGGCTGTTTTGTAATTTTGGATATATAGTCTAATTTTTAAAATTAATTTTAAAATATTCCCAGTGTACACTATTTATAACAACATGGGCTGGCCTTCAACAGGGATGACCCCTGAATCCTACTAACTTTGGTGATCCCCTCTAGCACCCTAATCCCCTTCTCCTCCAGCACCATCAGCAGGTCAACATTGTGGTTTTAAGTTGGTCTTTACAATTATTGGATGGATTGCCAGGAAATGTGTTGCACACATTGAATTCGTTCAATATTTTGGTCTAGGAGCACATACCTGCATGCCTGATGACATTCTCAGCTCATCAGCCTCAGCTGCACTTTGTGTTTAGTCTACTTAGCAAATGTTGGCATGATAATGTTAATATTCATACCTGCTATACATTATCATTTGTAGCATGCTGATGTTAGCATTTAGGTCAAAGCAATGCTGCAGACTCTTAGTTGCATTTTTACATGCAAGCAAATGTGTTAAATATTCAAATTGAGCTCCTTGGTAAGGACACGCTGCACACTGCGTTGCATTCTGGTCAATGTAGGCCATTGCTGATTGAGACATTTGAGTATTTGCCTTTACTGCAATGGATTTTTTCTTTTAATGATTATTAAACGTTGATATGAGATGGTGGACCTACATGAAAATCTGCACTTTGGTTCTGAAACCAACCTTATGTTCTTTCTTGGATTCTACCTCATACCACAGTAGATACTGGGAACATGCTGTGATGTCATCTCTTTCTAAAATACAACATAAATCTACAAAGTGGACGCAGAACACAAGCTACAACATTAGTAATTCTTTTATAA
Organism: Epinephelus lanceolatus; assembly: GCF_041903045.1. NCBI lineage: Eukaryota > Metazoa > Chordata > Actinopteri > Perciformes > Serranidae > Epinephelus > Epinephelus lanceolatus. The sequence goes on from NC_135734.1 coordinate 13,154,526, forward strand.
ACAGTGCTTACAGTGTCACTGGCTGGATTTTCCTCTTTAAATTACAGTGTGTGTCAACACATCACACTGCAGACTTATGGTTCAGTCCTCTGAGACTGAGTTGCAACTGCAAGCTTTATTCCTATTTGCTTTGGAGGGATTACACAAGTCTTTGCGCCAAGATTTTCTTTGTAGGACTCAGGGAAAACACCAGCATGCATTATTCTAGTCTGGAGGGAGACGGCAGAGGAGAATAAAGAGATGGAGAGACAGAGAAAGAGAGCATAGACAGAGAGAGAGAGCGACAATAGAATGAGGGAGATGAGGCGATTCTCTGAAGACTGGGCTTTGTAGTCTGTGTGGTAGTAATTTCGTCCACAGCTCTCCTCTGTAATTGTCCATCGTGATTAACACTAGAAAAGGATGGTGATTGCTTCTCAGCCTTTGATGAATTCTGTCTAGTCTGTCACGTGTGAAATCTCAGACACTGCTGACCACACAGACGATCCTTTTGGACACAATCTCACCATTATGATTCAGTAATTACATATTGGCCCACAGTCATGGCCAAAACAAGAGCATATTTGCTCTATTCTCATTTCTGCTTGATTCCATCTGCTTTGAAGTGTTTTGGGTGGTTTTAACCATCTCAAGCAGGACATAAATCAAATATAGACGATGTGGGAATACATTTAGTTACTAGTTGGCTCCAGGGGGACGGCATCATTTGTGGGTTTTGCTACTGTTGCCTGAGCCCTACATGCCTTGGAGAAGCCTCTGATTAAAATGTGTTTTTGTTGGATACAAAGTAGAATTCATAATTCTAGTTACTATAACAGAGAGCGGCTTTAAAGGGTTAGTCCCCTAAATCAGTTAAAAACTATATTCCCCTATTCAACCACATAGTTCCAAGTACCAAGGAGCCCCAGGAATTCACTACTGTTTTTTTTCTTGTCTAGCATGAAGAATACAGCTGCATTTGGTTGTGCAATCCACTGTTGTAAGGTGACAATAAATGAACCTTGAAATAAAGTCAGGAAATAAATCAGCAACAAACAGTGCCCTTTGTGCGTTCGTCTATTAGTTTTCACTGCATCTAAAAAGCCATGAAATTGAGCTTAAGATGCAATTTTCACACACAGATACTATGACTACAATTTTAGTATCCTGTAACTGAATCAAAGAGCAAATTAAAGGGACAGTTCAGATCTTCTGAAGTGGTGTTGTGTGAGGTACTTATCGATAGCCAGTGTATTACATACAGTTGATGTTAGTCGGCACACTCCTTGTTTGGAGAAGCAGGCTGGAGTCTGACACAGAAGCTAAGCTATCTACTGCTGTGGAGGGGTCAGCAACAAAACGTATAAAAGGCCCACCTAAAAAAATCATACTCAGTTTAAGTGTTTACTATATGTAGAATATTTTCACAGCTTTACCTCATCATCAGATGCTGATTTTGGTTGGGGAACTTAAACCGTTTCATCACTTTCTGCAAAGCCAGGCTTCATTGAAATAAACAGTAATTTAACATTGCTGAACACAGGAGCTGCTGGTCTACTGCTGCCTCTATCAGTTCGTTTGTTTGTGTATCTTGTGACCTTGGCATTTAGGTTAGTTTGGATTGGGCTGGCATATTATTGGATAAATACACTCGTGTTCAGACAGCCAAAATAACTTCCTCTGGTGGCTGTGACGGGAGCGTAGATGGGGAACTGAAGCCATTGGAACACGCTATCTGTCAATAGCAGTAAAAAAAGCAGTAAAAAAAACTCTCAACATAGCGTAAACATAAACTGTTACAGACTTTTTCACGTGGCTAAAATATGTTTTTGCTGCTGCCCCCATCCACAGCAGTACATTGCTCAACTTTCATGTTGGCACTCTAAACTGGGGGTGTGTCGACCAACATCTACTGTATGTAATACACTGACTATGGACCAACCCCACTTTAGGAGATTCGAACTATCCCTTTGTCTTGCTTTTAGACCTGTCAGGAAGTCAAACTATACATAACTTTGTTTTTAATGTCAGTTAAAGGAAAACAGACCCTTGTTACTTTGATTGTAATCCATATAAGGGTCTTGAGTTCTTAAAACAGATCCAAAGTCCCTGGAGAAAGTTGCTGTGGTAGAATCGGGCAGTATCCAGCAAAGCTGCAATTTATTTGTCCGAGTTTTGAGATATCCATTTCTGAGATTACTACCTCCCCCACACAATGTAATAGAGGTTAATGGAATTTTGTTTGTGGTGCTCACTGCATTGAAACCATTGTATTGTTGTTGGGACAAACATTTCAGAGACAGATACGGACATATAAAAAACTGGGAAACAGATCCACAACTCTCTGAAAGGATTGATACCACTTGAGGAAACAGATTTTTTTTTTCCAAGTAATTTGCACCAGCTGACCCTTTGAACAGTTTCAAAATCCGTTGCTATTCTCCGTGTTAATTTTCTTTCACAACTCCGTTCTTTGCATTTTTGGTCGTACTTGTTGCAGCATGCCCACATTGCCGAAACATCACCTAACAGGCGTGTGTGTCTTAATACCAGCGATATGGAATGGAACAGTAATAGAATATCACTGTGTGACAGCAGATTGCATGACCACGCGTGTGTGTGTGTGGAGAGATATTGCTGCAGATGGATAATAAAGCAATCTGTTTCTGGATCTTGTAATTTAAAGCGCTCCTCATCCCCAGCCCTCCCTCCACAGCTCATCTCCAATCTCATCTCCACCAAAATTAGATTGGAGAAACGGGGTACGGCTGCCTTCCCCGTATGTGTGTGTGTGTGGATATGCATCAGCATATGCACGCCAACGCATGCGTTGGTGTCTGTTGGAAGGCATTTTCTTTCCTTCTTTCTTCCTCTATCTCTCGCACACAAGGCAAACTTTCTCCCCATTATCATACATTAACATTATCACTCCCACGTTCTGCTTTATTTGGCTTCCATTCGACCAATCCCAATGTGCGACCGTATATCCAGCTGTCTAAAATGACTTATCGATTCTTGCTCCCATTTCTCCTTCCGGTCCCTCCTCAATTTGTTCACCTGTTACTCTGGGGTGTCTTTGCGGGATAGAGGGATAAGTCATTTCACTGTGTTGTGGGACACAGAGTGTGCACAGAATTAAGAGGGGAACGAGCCTGTTTGAGTGGAAAACCATTTCTCTTCATGCTGTGGATGATTTTAATGGATGCTGGGTGTGACAGCAAAATCGAAATGAAGATGAATGCTGTCAGTGAAGGAGATAATGAGACATTTGCTGATACGAAAAAATGAATGTCTGTGTTAACCAACTCTATCATAATGACTTTAATTTTTTGATTACAGGTCTTTTATTCATCTAAAATGTTGAAGAAACAGCTTTGGAAATATATATATTATTATCTCTGAGTTTGAGGTGTCTATGCGTTAAGGTGTGGGATGGCGCTGAAGTCAGGATTTATTTAACCTATCTTCACATAAAGACTGAAAGCAGGGAGAAACATATTGCTTTGTTAGCTAATATGGCTGTCACTCTTTATTCGTAATTCAACCGTTTGTTACTTATCGGCGCTAAGATAGCAAGATTTGTATGCAAGGATATGCGGCCCCTTGGTATTGTTTCCTGAGAGGGGTTTCAGAATCCCATGATCGAGCTGGAGCCAAGATATAAAATTTCAAGATGCACCACAATCTCAAAATGCATAGTGCGACTGTATGATACCACACAGGAAAACACATGGGAAATTGCTGTTACCACAGGCAGATGGACATCGCTGGCCACACATTAGACAGTCACAGCTTGCTGTATTTCAGACTCATGGGAACTTGACAGTTATGTTTGGTGTACTAAGAAGCTGAGAAAGCATCGGCAGCATGCTGGATGAATTTGACATCTCCTGTGAAGTGTTTGTACAATGTAGCTGTCGTGAATTAATGGAATCACTGCTGATATTGATGGGGGACTTGGAAGAAAATTTTAAACAACCCTTTGTCATCTGGCATGTGTTGTGTGCATGTGTATGTGTTCTAATTCATGACTTATGTCTCAAATGGGGAGGAGTGGCAGGGTTTAATCTCTTTCTCCATGTGCAAGGCCTTTACATATTAGACCAAATACAGATCTTTTATCAAAAGACTAGCAGCATAAATGGAAACCTGTGAAGGTAAATGTGTTTCTGTACCTTGGTTGGTGTCAAAAATGTTGACGTTCTTGGTGAACTTGGAGCTCTGGTGCCCTCCTCCCTGCCGCAGTCCTCCGAGCAGACACAACCTCCCAGTTGTGTCCCATATCACGCCCCCGTACGAACGTTTACAAGGCATGGCGGGTAGAGTGGTCCAAGATCGCGTCTCTGCGTCGTACACCTCAAAGGCTTTCACTGGTCGCTTACACTGGCGACCGCCTAAAGGTTTGTATAAAAAGAGCACTAATAATTAGAATTGTACAAATGCTGATAGAGCGCATATTAGAATATTGAGAAATAATATATGTTGTTAAATACACACACAGTTAAACTATTTTAGTACACCTACACTGGTGTGTTTGTACCTGCCACATAGAGCTTGTTGCCCAGGAGATGTGTGTTTGCATCGTAGCGTGGGGTCGGCATGGGAGGAAGTAGCGCCCACACGTCCTTTCGAAGGTCATACTGCTGCAGGATGCTACGAGGGAGTAGATCAGCACCCATTCCCCCCACAGCCAGGGCCCGGCCATCTACACACACACACACGCAGAGCCAGAGTTTCCGTCTGAGTGCTTTTATGTACTAATAATTTATCGGATGAACAGGCCACAATTTTCACCAAATGCATGGATTTTATGGATTTAAGTTTAGTGTGTGAAATATCTGTACATCACAACCTGCCTTAAAATGCTGCTAAAATGAGTCAACAATGCTCAACAATGATCAGCTTGTGAAAGACCAATCCCAGCAGATGGAAACACCTCACTGGCACTTTACTTTATGAAGTGCTAAAAATCTACAAAACCAGAGAGCTGGCTGAGAAGTTCGTGACGAGGCAGGAGACTGTGGCAGACATGGGAAGGACAGGGAGTACAGCAGCAGAATAATAAAATGCATGAGTCCACGTCTGGCACTTTGGCATGATACCTCTAGCATAAGAATGGAAGTGGGTGTGAGAGTGTTGACATGAGGGAAAACACAGTACATGAGAATAAAGAGAAAGGGAACTGCAGGGGAAAAGTCTGCATTTCTTATTTCTTTATTGATTTTGTAAGTTTTTTGTGATAAATTATACATATTTACAACAATTTCTAACCTCTACGCATCTACATTTCATAAATAACAAAGGGAAAAAAGTTTCCCACATACTTTATATTCATTTTGGGGAGTAGAAAAGCTCATTACCTGAAGTTCATTATCTAATATCTGGAAAATAACGATTTTAAAAATGTCAATAAGAACTGCGTTATTTAGTCAAATCGGTGACTGACTATCCCTTCAGATATACCATATTTGTTTTAATTTGGCCCCATTGATCATTTTGTCAGGCTATTTGTCTCCTTTTGAGCTGCTGGGGATGAGTTTGGGGATGAAACTGCGAGCAAAGGCCTGAGGATTGAAGATTGTTCAGGGCGATGAAGAGAGCTGTGCGTACACGGCCAATAAGTCTGTGTGTTTACAGCATCTATCTGTGTTCCAGCAGACACTGACAGATGCACTGCTGGACTGAACACAAACCCAACCAAGGCTGAAGAGATGCTCTCTGAAAAAACTGTTTATTTATATAGACTGCTGGACTGATCCTAAAATGTGAGAATAAATGTGAGTGTCAGACCCCGAAAATTGCTCAATCGACATCAGATAGCAAAACTTACCTTGAACTTTTTGGTTACAATTATATACAATACAACAAAGTGTATTCAGGTGTTGTTTGAAGTGCTGTTCATACAGTGTGGAGTGTAGTTACTCCGATCACCTTCTCTACACTCACACACAGGTGATGGCACATAAAATTTACTAGTTACATAACTAATAGTTTAGAGAATGGAGAACTCAAGTGATTTAGTATTGCACTTCCATGAAGTTGGGTGACTCACAAGCGACAGATTTAGGAAACAGTGGTCAAACCAAAGCAGCAGAGCAAAAAATAACCTCAATGGGTTATTTTTTTAAATGTTGGAAAGCTCCTCCAGAACCACAGAACATACTTGGGTGTAAGCCTGGAGGGGATCATGCATTTGGTCATATGTGTGAGTGTATCCTCCTGTCTGTTTGCAGCTAAACTCGCAAACTACTGGACCAATCAGCCTAGTACTTAGTAAAATAAACTTTACTTACTTACTTTGTGTATACATTTATAGCTGTGTGTTGAAGGACGTCTTGCAGTTGCTGTGATTCACAATTGTTGAAAAACCTGTTTGACTGTTTTATATTGACTGGAAAGTCTTTGCTATCTACATTTACCTACCTTCATTATGGTTCGAAAACTGACATCTTCTTTTGAATGAATTTGGTTAATTATACACCTAATTTGTTAAGATCCACTACAGTTAGGTACGGTACGACATGAATCTGTCAAAAGTTTTCGTTATCTTCCCTGCCATCTTGACTGTGAGGGAGCCGGGAACCTTATAGAAATAAGTTAAAACCCCTAGAGATATTCTGGTAATATTATACTGGATTTAAAATGACAACTAATGTGAGCTAATGCTAGATTTTTATGTCCAGTACTCACTTCCACAGAATGCTTTTATTTCTTATTGCAGTCCTGCTGCATAATGTAGTACATCTGCTGCTGCATCCATGAAATATATTTAGCATCATCAGTAACATATTTTATGTTTAGGCTTGATTTTTTTCATGCATTAGGAGTGGTTAGGAAAGAGACTTGATGAAATGAGACACTCTCTTGGCAGTGGACACATTTCCTCATTTTAAGTACCTCTGTGATCTTTGTTTGGAGCTGGAGATAAATAAAAGTTTTTATGAAAAGGGATTATTTGCAGTGATTTCAAAGTTCAGCAGTTACAGTTTATAGTTCTTGTGTTTAAGAGAAGTTCTGTTAAACCTGTTCCAGATTCAACCCACACAGCTAATCAACTGTATTTGGTCTTATAAATGGCAGCTTTGCACACACCACCATACCACACTGCAGTGACTAGAAGCCTACATGTTTAAGTATCAGAGTGTGATAAGGAGACAACTTTTGGCTTTGAAGTAGTAACACTGTCTTTCAAAATGTTACTACTTATTATGATATACTGGTGTTCCGTACCTTTCACAGTGATGGATACACCCATCAAGGCCTCCCGCAGAGCGCTCCTCTTCCTCCACCTCCCTTCCTCTGTGTTGTATATCTCCACCACCTTCAAAGGGCTCTGGTCCTCTCCCACTCCTCCGACCACCAGGATCTGTTTGCCCAGCACTGCCACGGCTGCCCCAGCACGCGGGGTGGGCATGGCAGGCAAGCTCATCCACCTGTCTCCCTGCAGACAGGGACAATCAGCTGCATTCAGGCAAAGCAGTCACAGACAAACCCACAAACCATGGAGGACAGAGCAGCTGTCAAAACATCTGGTTATGTTTTATAATGCAACTAAGTTACATCTTTGTTTAAAAAAACAGCAACTAGTTTTTACTTTTCTGATCTACTGCACCTGCTCAGTGCTTGGATTTGTTTTATATATAGGGCTACTTATTTTCCCATTTAAATCAATTTATTTGTGACAGGAGGCTTAAATGTATTTCATGTTTAAGTAAAACATGATACATTTGCACAGTGGAAATTGAAATGCAGATACTGTACAGGAAAACTTTATTAATTATATATTCTAGCTTCATTTAGTATATTCTGCACACTGGGGAAATGTAACATTTCATTTGTTACATTTGAGCAAATGTGTGAATGCGTCAATTTCATAATAGTGTTTATATAAAAAAAAATCTATATACAGTATATATATATATATATATATATATATATATATATATATACATACACACACACATATATATATATATATATATATATATGTATACATATATATATGTCCATATATATATATATATATATATATATAGTTCTGACATCACGAGTAGTACAACTTAATCGGTCATGCACTGTCTATTCCTAGTTAGGAAAAAAAATGAAACAGACACAATATCCATATTGCATGAGTTTGTTACCTCAGGGGAGTAGAGCTCCAGGGCAGGGCAGGGCCTCCCTGCAGCGTCGCAGCCCCCTAACATGTACATTTGCCCCCCCACTTCAGTCAGAGTGTGGTAGACGCGGCCGCTGGGCAGTCGTGCCAGGCTCTGCCAGTGAAACTCGTGGGCTGAAGGTACCGCCATGGCCTCAGCACCCCAGGGGAGACTCACCGAGGCAGGGAGGGATGACGAAGAAGGAGGCCCAGAGTCAGGGAAGTTTTGGTGTTGGACTGATTAGGGAGAGCTGAGAAGATGGAGGTGTGGGAGAGCTGGGAGACTGGAGTCAGGGCCCTTGGGTGAGGGGGAGGTTCTTTATTGAAAAGGTGAAGCGGAGGTGAGCAGTAGGAGTGTGGGATCAGTAAAAGGCCAGGCTGAACTCTCCTCTCCTGGGGATGGTCCGCCGCCTCCTGCAGGGCCCTAGAGAAGATTTAGATTTAGAGTGTGAAAAAGTGAACACAATTTTAAGAGCGTCAATGAAAAGCAGCGTACGCAAGAGTGGGCATTTACAGCAGCCTGTAAGATGTTAACACTCAGAGGCATCTACAGTAAAGAAGATAAGGTGTTTTAAAGTGTTTGTCATAGGAAGGATCTCATCAGCAGCGGTGCAAATTAACTAAGTACATTTACTCAAATACTCTTTTAAGGTACTTGTGCTTATCTTGAGTATGTCTGTTTTATGCTACTTTAAACTATTGTCTAACTAAATTTTACAGGGAAATGTTATACTTTTAAAGCAGTGATTATCTGGCAGCAGTGGTGTAGTGTTTAATGTGTTTTAGACAGACAAAAGAAAATTAATTGAAATCTACTCCATCAAGTATTTTTTAAAGTAAAACTGCCAAACATAATGTGGATTAGCTTCTCCAATGCGAGGATTTCCTCCTTTGCTTTGTTTTATAGCAGATCACTGATGAGATTTCACCTTGGAGTCTGGGGAAAATGTGACGGTGCATTCCTCATTATTTTATGACATTTTATAGACCAAAGGATTAATCAATTAATTGAGAAAATAATTAGCAGATTACTGGATAATGAAAATACTCAATCATTGCAGCCCTTTCTGACAGCTACAGTTGCTTTGATAATTAAAATTGCACATGAAAAACATATGATGACCATATAAAACCAGCAAATAATTTATTTATTCTATAAATATATACATATATATATATATATATATATATATATATATATATGTGTATGACTAGTTTCAATGTCCCTTCCTTAAACACAAACAATGGCAGAGTATGAACATATGAACATGAAGCTCAATGACAAATTTCATACTGATCCTCAGAACAAGAAAAGCCACATGTGTAAAGGAGGAATGAAATGATCAAAACTAAACAAATATTTTATTAAAGTGGGATCGTCTTTAGGATCTTCTCATATTGATTTTCTATTTTCAGTCCCTCCTTGCACCACTCTCACTCTCTTGTTGTTTATCAAATCACCAATGAACAAGATATGAGACAAGTTAAATGAGATAAGCTATTGCTACTGCAGTGGTTCCTCTGCCTCACTCCCACCGATGTGACTACTTCATCAGGGAAGAGCAGGCTGCAGCTCTGGAGACGGACATTCAGCTTGACTGTTGCAACTCAAACCCAACATAAACCAAAGCACCAGGGGTCACAGTGGGTGGGTGGCCAGCGGCAGCAATAGAGCTAACCTGTGTAACAGCAGCAACATAAAGTCCTAAATGAAACATTTTGATGGCTTGACAGATATGAAGCTTATAGTGCACCACTTTGTCTTGCTTTTAATCCAAAGAGCAAGAGCATCAATGTAAACATAGAAAATCACTACAACTAAACTCCCATGATGAGTGGCCTCTCCCCTCCTCTTGCCTGGGCCATATCTACTGCACTGCCCGAGGAGAAAGGGAGAGACCCCGCGCTGATGGCAGAAGAGCTGTGGACCTTGATTACTCTGAAGCATGCATGGTAATGAACTGCAGTATAATATATTCCTCTTTTTTCCCCTAATGGTCTGAATAAGTTCCTAAATAAGGGTCTGAAAAGTCATTAAGCCACGTGAGAAAGTCACTAAGTTGGCAACACTGCGTCCAGGTTTAGACCCCCAGTGGTCCTGGGGTTAATCTGGATGAAGTCAAGTTGCTTTAGGACGCGAACTGAGGGTCTGTGCGCTGAGCTACCCCAAGGTTGAATTCACCACATAAGGTTAGCTAAAGCAGCAGTAAGAGTAGTCGATCCATCTAAAGCTAACACTAAGTCAGCCAGTAAACGTTATGTAAGCTTAAGTCAGTTGTGACTATTGTATTAGACTTACATGAAATGGCGTGAATGAATGTGACTAAACGTTATGTGATTAAAACTTTAATTCATTAACTTAACGTAATTTCTGCTTAAGTCACGTCATAGATTTTCATGGTGGTTCTTTAACAACGTAGACAACATTCTCGGCACCCATCGGCTGTATTCGGCGTCTGACTTCCGGCAGACGGCGATACAGCCTCTGGGGGCAGACTCCCGATTTTTTGGCATTCTGGTTTGATTCTGGCTGAGGAAGCGAATTTCCGTTTCCGACTTCCGTTTATATATAATGACTGCTGCTGACATGCTGACGTATTGCAGTAAGCGAGTTGTGTCATTTCCGGTGTTTCTGTGACAGCGTCTCTGTACTGCTCTGGTGAATTCTACTAGCCTGCTTTCTGCTTTCTCACTTCAGTTGCTTTAACGTCTACTTCAAGTCTTAACCCACACTGGTTCTGTTTAAGCACTTATAGCTCTCCTCCTTTCTACGACTTTCTTGCTAATCTCTTAGCTGTTGTTTGCACGTTACTGGCCTTGGTAGCTACATTAGCTTTACAGTTAGCGATGGCTTCTCCTTCTGCTCTTTCTTGCTCGGTGTGCCAAATGTTCAGTTGTGCCTCTGCCTCCTTTAGCGACAGTGGTAATTGTAATAAGTGTAGCTTATTTGCTGCGTTGGAGGCGAGGCTTAATGAATTAGAAGCGCGGCTCCGCACCATGGAAAACCATTCAGTAGCTGCAGTAGTTAGCCAGCCCCCTGTAGCCGGTGCGGAGCCACATAGCATAGCCTTAGCCTCTGCTAGCGGTCCTCCGGTAACTCCCGTTCAGCCGGGAGGTTGGGTTACGGTTCGCCAGAAGCACAGCTCCAAGCCGAAGCTCACGGCTCACCACCAGCCTGTTCACGTTTCCAACCGCTTTTCCCCACTCAGCGACACACCCGCTGAGGATAAAACTCTGGTTATTGGCAGCTCTATTCTGAGGAACGTGAAGTTAGCAACACCAGCGGCCATAGTCAAATGTATCCCTGGGGCCAGAGCGGGCGACACTGAATCAAATTTAAAACTGCTGGCTAAAGCTAAACGTAGATTCAGTAAGATTGTTATTCACGTCGACGGCAATGACACCCGGTTACGCCAATCGGAGGTCACTAAAATTAATATTGCCTCGGTGTGTGAATACGCAAAAACGATGTCAGACTCCGTAGTTTTCTCTGGACCCCTCCCAAATCTGACCACTGATGACATGTTTAGCCGCATGTCATCATTTAATCGCTGGCTGTCCAGGTGGTGTCCAGCAAACGATGTGGGTTTCGTTAATAATTGGCAAACTTTCTGGGGAAAACCTGGTCTTATTAGGAGAGATGGCATTCATCCCACTTTGGATGGAGCTGCTCTCATTTCTAGGAACCTGGCAAATTTTATTAGTAATTTAAATCCCTGACAACCCAGAGTTGAGATCAGGACTCAGAGTCGCAGTCCTATATGCATCTCTGAGCTTCTAGTGCAGTTACCCAGCCATAGTTTTCATAGTTTTATACAAACGGTGTCTGTCCCCCGACCACCTAAATTATTTAAATCTAAAATTAAACAAAGAGGAGTTGTGCATAACAACCTCATAAAAATTAAAACTTCTTCTGTGACAGAAAGACAAAACAGGAGAATTAAATGCGGACTGTTAAATATCAGGTCTCTATCGTCTAAAGCAGTGTTAGTAAACAAATTAGTATCAGATAATCATATTGATTTACTCAGTCTCACAGAAACCTGGCTGTGTCAAGATGAATATGTTAGTCTAAATGAATCCACTCCTCCCAGTCATAATAATACCCACATTCCTCGAGGCAGCGGCCGAGGAGGGGGAGTTGCAGCCATTTTTAACTCTAGTCTGTTAATCAGCCCTAAACCTAAACTAGATTATAATTCATTTGAAAGCCTCGTTCTTAGTCTTTTACATCCGACCTGGAAAACCTTGCAGACACTTTTATTTGTTATAGTGTACCGTGCTCCTGGCCCGTATTCTGAATTTGTATCTGAATTCTCAGAGTTTTTATCCAGTTTAGTTCTTAAATCAGATAAAGTTATTATTATAGGCGATTTTAACATTCACGTCGATGTTGATAATGACTCCCTGGCTACCGCGTTTATCTCATTATTAGACTCCACTGGCTTCAGTCAGGGTGTACATGAACCCACTCACTGTTTTAACCATACCCTCGATCTAGTTCTGACGTATGGAATTGAAATTGATAACCTAACAGACTTTCCACAGAATCCCTCGCTATCGGATCATTATTTGATTACTTCTGATTTCTTTTTACTCGATTACACGCCACTCAGCAACAGTTACTATACTAGATGTTTATCAGATAGCGCTGTCGCAAAATTTAAGGAAATGATTACTCCGTCGTTAAATTCAATACCAAGTCCTTCAGTAACAGAGGTTTCCCGTACCGACTTTAACCTCTCCCGAATTGATCATCTTGTCGATAGCGCCGTAGGCTCGCTGCAAACAACACTCGACTCTGTAGCTCCTCTTAAAAAGAAGTTAACAAAGCAAAGAAAGTTCGCTCCTTGGTATAACTCTCAAACCCGTAATTTAAAACAAATATCGCGAAAATTTGAAAGGCATTGGCAATTAACCAAACTGGAAGAATCTCGTTTAATCTGGGCAGACAGTCTCAAAACGTATAAGAGGGGCCTCCACAATGCCAGAGCAAACTATTACTCAGCGTTAATAGAAGAAAACAAGAATAACCCCAGGTTTCTTTTCAGCACTGTAGCCAGGCTGACTGAGAGTCAAAGCTCTATTGAGCCTTGTATTCCTTTAGCCCTTAGCAATAATGATTTTATGAGCTTTTTTATTGACAAAATTCTAACTATTAGAGGCAAAATTCATGACCTCCTGTCCGCAGATAGTACCTATCTAACCTCAAACACAGCTGTAAGACTTAATATATATTTAGATTGCTTCTCCCCAATTCCTCTTCAAGAATTGACGGCAGTAAATTCTTCATCTAAATCATCAACGTGTCTCTTAGACCCCATCCCAACTAGGCTACTTAAGGAGGTCTTACCTTTAGTTAACACCCATATATTAGATATGATCAATATATCCTTATTAACAGGCTATGTACCACAGTCTTTTAAGGTAGCTGTAATTAAACCTCTACTAAAAAAGCCCACCCTGGATCCAGAGGTGTTAGCCAACTATAGACCAATATCTAATCTTCCCTTTCTGTCAAAGATCCTTGAGAAAGTAGTCGCAGACCAGCTGTGTGATTTTCTCCATGATAATAATTTATTTGAGGAATTTCAGTCAGGATTTAGAGTGCATCATAGCACTGAGACAGCACTAGTTAAAATTACAAATGACCTTCTGATTGCTTCAGACAAAGGACTCGTCTCTGTACTTCTTTTATTAGATCTTAGTGCAGCGTTTGACACTATTCACCATCAAATTCTACTGCAGAGAGTGGATCACTTAATTGGCCTAAAAGGTTCTGCACTAAGCTGGTTTAAATCTTATTTATCTGATCGTTTTCAGTTTGTTGACGTTCATAATGAATCATCCTTACATACTAAAGTTTGTTTTGGAGTTCCGCAAGGTTCTGTGCTCGGACCAATCCTATTTACTCTATATATGCTTCCTTTAGGTAACATCATTAGAAATCACTCTATAAATTTCCATTGTTATGCGGATGATACACAGTTGTATTTATCGATGAAGCCAAAAGAAAGTAATCAATTAACTAAACTTCATAATTGCCTTAAAGACATAAAAACCTGGCACCAATTTCCTGATGTTAAATTCAGACAAAACTGAAGTTATTGTTCTTGGCCCCAAACAACTCAGAGACTCTTTATCTGATGACATAGTTTCTCTAGATGGCATTGCTCTGGCCTCTAGCACTACTGTAAGAAACCTCGGAGTAACATTTGATCAAGATTTGTCTTTTAATTCTCATTTAAAACAAACCTCACGGACTGCATTTTTTCATCTGCGTAATATTGCAAAAATTAGGCCTATCCTGACCCAAAAAGATGCAGAAAAATTGGTCCACGCTTTTGTTACCTCAAGGCTGGATTACTGTAACTCTCTATTATCAGGTAGCTCTAGTAAGTCCTTAAAAACTCTCCAGCTAATTCAGAATGCAGCAGCACGTGTACTAACAGGAACTATGAAACGAGATCATATTTCTCCTGTTTTAGCTTCTCTGCACTGGCTCCCTGTAAAATCCAGAATTGAATTTAAAATCCTACTGTTAACTTATAAAGCTCTAAATGGTCAGGCTCCGTCATATCTTAGAGAGCTCATAGTGCCTTATTATCCCACCAGAACACTGCGCTCTGAGAATGCAGGGTTACTCGTGGTCCCTAAAGTCTCCAAAAGTAGATCAGGAGCCAGAGCCTTCAGCTATCAGGCTCCTCTCCTGTGGAATCATCTTCCTGTTACGGTCCGGGAGGCAGACACCGTCTCCACATTTAAGACTAGACTTAAGACTTTCCTCTTTGATAAAGCTTATAGTTAGGGCTGGCTCAGGCTTGCCCTGTACCAGCCCCTAGTTAGGCTGACTTAGGCCTAGTCTGCCGGAGGACCCCCTATAATACACCGGGCACCTTCTCTCCTTCTCTCTCTCTCTTGTATCCTATTACTGCATCTTGCTAACTCGGCCATTCTGGATGTCACTAACTCGGCTCCTTCTCCGGAGCCTTTGTGCTCCACTGTCTCTCAGATTAACTCATATCGCAGCGGTGCCTGGATAGCGTGACGTGTGTGGTTGTGCTGCTGCCGTGGTCCTGCCAGATGCCTCCTGCTGCTGCTGCCATCATTAGTCATTAGTCATACTTCTACTGTTATTATACACATATGATTATTGTCACACATGTATACTGCCAGATATTAATACATACTTTCAACATATTGTACCACAGTAGCCAGAACTATAACTATAATACTTTACTTTCATTAATGTTGTTGTAAGCTACTGTCATTACCGTCTGTCCTGCATCTCTCTCTGTCTCTCTCTGTCTCTCTTTCTGTCTCATTGTGTCATATGTATTACTGTTAATTTATTATGCTGATCTGTTCTGTACGACATCTATTGCACATCTGTTCGTCCTGGAAGAGGGATCTCTCCTCAGTTGCTCTTCCTGAGGTTTCTACCGTTTTTTTCCCCCGTTAAAGGGTTTTTTTGGGGGAGTTTTTCCTTATCCGCTGTGAGGGTCCTAAGGACAGAGGGATGTTGTATGCTGTAAAGCCCCGTGAGGCAAATTGTGATTTGTGATATTGGGCTTTATAAATAAAATTGATTGATTGATTGATATAAGTAAATATGCTGAACCACTGCGATGGAGTTTGCAGTGATGCCAATTATGTTCCGCCTCGTTAGTTCACTGCACGGACCGTTTAACTTGGCAACAACTGCAGCCAGCTCAAACATGATTGGTCAATATGACGCGGACTACAAACAGTCTACAACCGGAAACCAGGGCTCTTCCGCTCTTCTTCCAGAGGCAAGATCTCCGGGGTTTGCCTACAGACTCTACATTCACTGAATGTAGAGTCTGTATAGAGACTACGTAGACAACAACTCCTATGATCCCACACTATTTCACAACGTCATCAAAGTCTGTCTTTTGTTATTGTTTTGAGACCCTTAGCAGCAAAAATTATGTATTATGCGTTTAATCAAATTCCGAGCTCAAATCATAGTAAATATCAGTCTGATGCATGTTAAAAATGAGGAGAAGAACAAAGCAATACACCCACTGGCCAAACTATTATGTCACTCAAAGTATTGGTTTCATTCATTCAGTTGCCTAAAGATTTCTTAACTTCTAGGAAGAAAATCTCCATCCTTATTAATGTCCGAACCAAATCAGTAGCTCAAAGCTCATATTTCCAACATTCTGTGTTAAACAACACCCAACAAGAGTTCGCCTGTTATGTCGCTGAAAGTTCTCTTTTTTTGTCATATTATTTAAGCAGTCATTAAAATGAATCATCCAGGCTTGGAGCTATGACAAGGTCTCATCTTCTAATTTAAAGAAGAATGCTAATTGCTAAGTGAACATACTGGATTGTCTTGTCACACAGTATAATGAATTAAGACTTTTGCAGTATGGTGATCATTGCCAACAAGTTACACTTCACCCACCTTTCCCTTTAACACTACATCACTTTGCCCGTGTGTAACTGTGAATCAAAACATCCTCTTCTTCCCTGCTCTGCTCACGAGTAGCAGCTGTAGACTAGTGGAACCGAACTGACACGGCGTCTATCATGTTTAAGTTTCTCTCCTCGTCGCTGTGATGCCTGGCGCCGCTGTTGTTTTTTTCCTGTGTCATCCCTCAGGAGCTTTCTGTTTCCTGCGTGTAACCCACTTCTCCTGCCTACGAACGGTTTCCAGCGAGGAACGGGGGAGGAGGATGTCACTGATGTGGGAGGAAGCATCCAGAATAAACCCACGATGCGCTTCAAACCAAATTCTGACTACATCACACACTACATCACCTTAAATGCACCCTGTATCAACCTTATGTGTCATCCAGGGGGGGGGTAACACGAGTCATTACTGCCAGAGTCAGGTGTGTTCTGAGGAGGTCACAGGGAGAAGGTTTAAGTGAAAATGTACCTGCTGTTAAATGACCAAGCTGTGATTTAACACATTCTCTCAGCAGTTTATCTTTTAAGGCTTCAAATCTCTTTTTAACACATGCACCCCCCTCCTTCCAAACCTCCACCCCTTCTCCCTTTACTCCCCCTCTGTGTCCGTCTCCCTCTGTTTTACTGCCACGCTTTATCTACCTGTCATACCTTTGATCGTCTCACAGACGGAGGAATAAAGGACGGAGGCTGAATATAAAAAGAGGATCGTCCTTCAAAATAAAATCTCCCCCATTTTAGTGTGTGCGGGTAGGTTGCCATAGCAACAGTTGGGCTTTTCCCGAGAGGCGCAGCTTTTGTTTTTTTCATTCCATGTGCACATGATTGCTTATCGCTTGGTTTGCTGTTAATAACGGCTCATGAAAAGGATGAAAAACAAATAAAAGCGGTTGCTCTCCTATAGGCTGACCGTGGCAGGCGCACGCTTGCTAACGAGGCAGGGTAGTTCTCTCCCGACCCGGCTCACAGAGTGCATTAATTGCAATCTGTAACCGATTTGGTTCGCCACATCGTTTTTTTTTAATTAACTGCTTCAACAGCTTGAGATCAACAGTAAGCCCACCAGCATCATCTGAAGTCATTTACAATCAGCATGCCTCCAACTTGAAACTTTTAATTAGGTTGCATAGTTCCTCTCCCTCAGCTCCCTCCGTGCAGGGACCGTCTCTAAATGTAAAGCCACAGAACGCTTCATTCATTAAAATGAAGCATAATGAAGTGCATGTTAATTTCATGTCGTGTCTTACCACCGATTAGAGCCTTATCAACCTTCCATCCAAGTCTGAAAGACAATAACCATCATTTATGATAAACAGGTTGCAGTGTAGGAGGAACATCTGAACTCAGTCTGTTGGTTGTTCTGCTCGTGGACTTCAGACGCATCAATATGCAAATAGTGAGACTGCAAAAGCTAACCTGAAGCCAAGGCACAAATCCAGCCAGTAATAACATTAGATACAACAAATTGGAATATTTGAGATGACTAAACTGGATCCAACTGCACTGCATGTGAGTTAATCCCTTATTAATCAGACCTGGAAGGAAGAAATCCAGCATTACTTTTCCCCAGGAAAGACTCGCATTAGGGAATCAGATATTCATTATTCGTGTTGTTTTCAGATGTATCATGAACAATATTTTCCAAATAAATGTTCTTTAGCTAAAATTTAATTGAATTGATTCAATTAATAGATTAAGAAGGTGAACCTGCTGATAAGTTTCCTTTTCAAATGCTACAAACTGCCTAGCTGGATGGATTTCAGTCATTAGGTGCAGTAACATGGGCCCTAATATTCAGAATAAAAATGCCTCATCTAACAACGTCAATCTGAGGAGACTGGCTCGATTGAAACAAATTTTCAGTTATGTTGAGGGGGAACCTTTGACCCCTTTTACATGGACAGTTCCAGGTGGGAATGTTCCACTGTTATGCTGCCTCTCGTTTCTGTATTAAAAAAAAAACATTGAATGAGGGGCCAGAGTCTCACTTTTAGTGGTGGAAGTATCAGTGTTGGTGTCTGTGCAAAAGGGCCGGCCGGCAGGACCACACCTCGTGTGGGATGGGTGGGACGTTTTGACGACATGTTATGCATGTGACCCACCATGGAAGATTTTAAAGGCAGCTAGCAGCACTTAGCAGCTAATTCAAAGAACAGCTGTTAAAAATGTCCGCAAAATGGGAAAACAATAAGGTCAGGGAGCTCCTTACCCTCTGAGCAGGGGATGACACCAGCTCAGAGTGTGGATACGAGACCCGAGCCTGACAAGACCCGTAGGAACCTGACCGGTCAGGCCAGGTATGGATAACAAATCAGAGATTTTGCTCTGGTTCGGCCCACTTGGCATGCTGCTGTGTTGTGCTATGGCCTATTCAAGTGCTGGAATTTGTTATTTACATGACAACGCCTGAATGCAACACAGGCTCCGCTACAATTGAGTGTGTACGTTGCGCTGCTGTGCATGCAGCGTGTTTGACTGTGCGTAACAGCTGCCTTTTGATGGTCATTTACACACTGTCCATGTGTGATCACAGTAAACAGATAAGCTGTAACCATGATAACAAAAACTATATCAGGTTACAAACTGCTTCGGGCTCAGGTTGGGTTCGGACGAAAAAACAAAAAGTCTATTGAGGTTGGGCCGGGCTCGGTTATAACCGTCTCGGACTCGGGTCGGGTTTGGTCAGGAAAATGCGGCCCACGCTGGGCTCTACCTCAGCTGCCATTTAACAGGGACGGTAAATGATTGTTATTGCCATGTTATGCCATTGTTATTGTTTAGGAAACACTGCTGACGTGTATGTGATATGTCACACTAGAGGCTGATGCTGTTGTGTTATACATTATGCCCAGCATGCCTCTTTCGCTTCCCTGATGCCGGCATGCTGTCTGAAATCACTCACAGGAGCAGCACGATGCCACCATTGTTTGATTTTGTGTAAAAATGCAGAGGAGGCATAAAGAAGGGACTTCATGTCAGCCCTATAGCATAGCTTTCTATCTGTCTCAAATTTAGATAGTCTGCATGTGAGGTGTTTGTGGGACGTCTGTGATTCGTAGGTACAGAACATAACCTGGATTATACTTCAGTTACTTACTACTAAATTTACTCAATAAGGTTGGAAAAAATAAACTTCCTCTTCTTCTTCTGTTATAGTATTTCCGACAGATTAAATGCTTTACAGTGGGCAGAACCACTTTGCACAATTAAACAAAGTTATATTCTGATTAAATGCTTTGGGGCATGTAAACTCACACCTTTATTTGGCATCAGTGTAAACAGTTAAAGTGGAATTTCTAATCAGAGTGATTTCAATCACACTGAAGGAATATTATTCATGTAAGCAGAGCTATTGTTTAGCAACAATGGGAGCCAAAAAGAACTAGGTCTAGTTTAGTCAAAGGGAAATACACTGCATGTAAAAGGCTTTTGGGGATTTCAGAGAGGTCTGTGAGGGCACTACTGCCAACAAAGTCCAAAAAAAAAACAACAAATCACTGCTGTTTGCACTTTTGTTTGCGATAAGAGGTAGTCTACATATCTGGTGCCAAAACAACTGCCAAAATTGCACTGCTCCTGTGCCTGACCTGTATTTACATGTTTGTTTCAGCTTGTTTTTACAAGATAATCTGCAAGTAAAAAATCCTGCAATTGGAACAAAAACAGTATTTATAGACATCATGGTTTTGAGAACACAGTGAGGTTTGAAAATATGGATGAAGAGGACCGGACTACTGCTTTGACAGCCACATTATAGCTTGAAATACAGCAGCAATCTTGAATCTGCTGTATGGTCTGAATCAAACAACCTCTTTCCCTCAGTCTCCTTTAATCCCTCTTTCAAGTCTTACAGGTTGGGCTGTGATTTGGGAAAAGGCTTCAATAACCTACACAAGGTATTTTTAGTGCAGTAACCTATTTTTCATTATTTAGAGGTCAGATGAAACGCCTGGTGTGCTTTACTCTGTTCTACAACTGTCCCTCTCTGGACTCTCCCTCTCTCCCTCTGTTGGTGCAGGCAGTTCACCGAGGGATCATTTATTGACTTGTATTTAATTAGTCTGCAGTATTTAAATAGCGCATCTGTGCTGCAGTCTGTAGCTGACCTCAGTACACCGCCAAAGTTGCCAAAATTTGTTAGTGTATGCATGTGCGTGTGTGTGTGTGCTCTTATTTGTGTGTTTGTGTGTGAGAGAGTATAAAAATGCAGAAGAAGGTACCAGAGCTTTATCAGACAAACAGTATTTCACACTGGCCTGGTTTTAACAATGCTGAATCCGTCCCCCAGAGCTCCAACAGCAGTTCCACCTCCCTGAGTCTGATACAATCAGTACTGTTTTGGCTCAAGCAAGCCTTATCTGGTTAAGTTCAGCACAGGCCAGCCACTTCATGGTAACAACCTGCTATTGAAACAGATCCATTTAACTTTAGGAGCGAGAAAAAGTCTTTGCAAAGTAAAGATAGACACAGGAAAGTGAAAACACAGTAGTTCTTGTTTTTATCACTACAGGCCTCTGAGTAATTATCTGGAACATTTTCATATGAATAAATATGTTTTGTTCACCTCACTGAGGTCCTGCAGTGAGCTCACCTAAACTCTAATGAGCAAGAGAGATATAGCATTAAAATAAGGGAGAGACAAGTATGTGATGCTTATACTGACACTGCTTATGATCACATCTATAAATATAGTGAAATGTATCCACGTGCAACCTCAGTTCAACTCTGATGACATCTGGATCTGATAACATTGAAATCGATCCCCTTTTAGTAAACTGTAAAAGTAACTAGCACTACAGTTTACCAGGAGCTGAATTTTCTGCAAAGGTCTCCTACTCTCCACCTTTAACATAAAAAACGTTGTTTTCCCGATTCTCTTGTCAGGGTGGGGCTGCTTACTATGGTGGCTAATGCAAAAATGCGAATGGCCCTATCTCGAGCCAGTGTTTGGTTTGTCCATTCTGGGCTACTATAGAAGCATGGTGGTGCAACATAGCAATCTCTAGATGTGGACACATTGCCTATGTAGATAGAAATGGCTCATTCTAAGGTAGCAAAAACAGGATTCTTATTTTTAGCTCACTATACACTAAAGAAAACATACTTCTAATATTAATCTGCCAAAATATTCCCCTTAATCAGCGGTAAGCTACCTTTTTGTCATGAAGTGTCTGTTTCTTGTTAATCAGTGTGCCATATCAATATAATGTCAATCCCTCTCTCAAAATGCTCAATAAAAACTTTGGCTATGTCCTCCCACATGAAAATTTTGCTTGGGTAGGGTCAAACAAACACAGGACTTTGACTCAGGAGACAGCTATTCGAGTCCTGCGTGAAGCCTAAACATTGATTTACTTTAACAACCTAACATTATGGTATTAGTTTGTTATGTTAATAACAGACACAATTATTTTAAGCCAAACCATAACTGTCTTGCTAAACGTAACCATATAGTTTATGGTGCAAGTGTGCACTTTTTACATTAAAATTACGTTAACATTTTTAAAATTGCGATTATTAACAGTTATGTACAAGCTACTCTGTCATCTGCCAATAAGGGTGCTAATTTTGGGAAATTTTCCTGTGGGTTGTATTAGAGCACTGTCACACATGCTGTAAATGAACTTTGTTGAATAGCAAAGCAAAGTCACATCTTTGCACTGCGTGGTGCTCAACTGAACTTTACCAGCGAAATTACAGCCTCAACCAACAGCAAAGAAATATGTGTGCAGGAGACATTGATTATTGTCGTGTCTGACCAGCCGGTATTGTATAACACTGGTCATGATAAATACAAACTGCCTCACATGAGAGATGCTGCATGGCTGGCAGTGAGTCAGGAGAAAGGCGTGGAATGTAAGACTCACCTGCATTCTCTCATGTGTGACCGTGCCCTTGGAAATAGACCTCATATAATTACTTTTCACTGTTTCCACAGTATTGTTCTCTCTTTCTGCTCCCTCTCATGTAAAAGAGGCCAAATATCACCAGAGCATTATCTCTTTCTGTAAATCTTGCATCATGTCCGAATAAAGCCGTGAGGAACAGTTACAAACAGTAACAGACATATATGTTAGCCAGTAACGTTGCATATCCCATGTCAGTCATGCAGCATCTCAGCCACGCCTGAAAAGCTTCTACACATAAAGTATTATTCCAAAGAGGTTTCAGGTTGTGCTATCCTGGAGAATGGGAATGGATGTGCTTTTGTTTCTGCCTTTTCTGGAATTAATAGAAGAAGAATTGGCAGTGAGAGCTACCATGGATGAACAGGCAAAGTAAAGAAACCCAAAGAAGCTGAAAACTTTATTTGTAGGAAATGCAAAAAAAGAAGTGCTACCTACACAGTTTCATTGACAGGTGAAGTCTGGAAAGTGCAGAGCAGAAACACTGCAGCAAAGTGAGTTGAGCACTAAAGATAGAGCCAAAGTAAAGAAGAACTTGTAGATCACTTTTGGATGAGATTTACAGGACAGCATGCTTCATTTTCTCTGCTTTGCTTCAGACCAACACAGTATATTGTACATGACATTTACACCGCCTCTTAGCTGTAATACCTCAAGGCGCGAGAGCTCTTCCTCACCATGTGAACACACAGCACATTTCACCGTCAACACATTCAGGCTCTCTGGCTGACAGATCCACAGCTCAGCTCCTCTCAACCAACTGAATCACCACCTTGTTCCCAGCAGCAGCTGCAGACATCCTGCCGCCGGTCAGCTCCAAGATTAGCTGGAGCTCTGGGTTACCTGGCTGCCCAGCTCCAACCGATCTAATGGCCCAGACAGGATTAGGCGAATGTGCTGCCTTAACAGAGTGGGGCAGGAAGCTAAAGTCTGAAGGTTTGTGGGCTGCAGAGTTGCTCAACCAAGAAGACTCTCAGAGTCTGAGCTGACCTCCGGATCAATAGGCCAGAGGGAGAGACGGCATCCCTCAGCCTCCAGAGAGCAAACGGAGCCAATGGCTGCTCTCTCTGGTAATCTTATCTCTACTGTGCACACACAAACACACCGTGTGCTATCTGTAATAAATCACCATCAGCAGACAGAGACTCTATGGTAAGAAGAAACAATGCAGCATAATAATGTTGCCACAACCCGGAGCATGAAAATTACCTGCTGCTGTCATTGGAGCTTCTTTTAGCTCTGCTGCTGTGGCTGCTGCTGCTGGCCACCTCACTGTGAATGCTGTCATTTACATATTTTACACAAGATTAAAATGGCAAAACGCTCCAGCCCAGCTGTTCCTATGTCTGTATTGGTACTGATGAAGTGAATTAGCAGGCTAAATCTGGTCCAGGTTCTATAATGAGAGAGCTGAGACTAAATAAGTTGTGGCTGATTGTTGGCTGAGGCTGTTGCGCAGCAGTTGGCGTTTCTCTTATCTGCCTTTAAAAGACAAACAACTCACTCTGTTTCGCTCGCTCGCTTAGTGTGGCAGTCCGTATGTGTTTTTGTGTGTGTTTTATTTGTGCGTGTATATGCGCATGTGTCTGTGTTCAGCTGACAGATGCTGTAAAAGTGAGTACACTGTCACCGTAGCAACTCAAGTGTGCCATCACGTTTAAGAGGAAAGAATAGAGCGCCCATGTCTTTCTCCTTCTCTGATTTTTATGTCACTATCAGTACAATGCATGAACACCCTTACCATCTATCAGCCTGTGCAAAGAGAGGCTCCATTGGGAAATACACGACAGGCCAAGAATGTGATAGATGGAAAAAAACACTTAATCTAGAGTTACTTGCCAATTCTATGTAAGTCTTAAAGCGTATTCTTTACTTAAACATCTTTATGAGGTAAATATAGAGTTCAAAAGTGGGTCTATATGAGGTACTCATCTATAGCCAGTGTATTATCTATAGTAGATGATGGTAAGTGTGCTCCCTGTTTGGAAGAATAGATGGGACTAGTGCCCCAGAAGCTCAGCTATGCACTGCTGTGTATTAGGATTAACAGCAAAGCATATTTTAGCCACTGTCAGACAGCCTTTTCCTCTGGTACATTTTCTGAAACATAACTTCCATATTCCTGAGCAAAAACGTCTCACTGTGCTGAGCACTGTTATACACCGCAGGTCTGCTGTTCGGGTCAGACAGTACTGTTGCACGAGCCAACTGAAACAAAGCTTCCCTGTTCTATAAGTATATAAAATAGTGTGTGCTTGTGTTTTTCCGAGCTGTTCAAACAAAGAAATGAAAAGAGCTGTGGCAAGATACACTGAATAAAGACATCAACACTTCACCTGCAAGATGCCTGAGACACTTGCTGCAGAGCACTGCTGTATGTGACTTATTAAACAACCGGTATAAGGTTGTGTGTGAAGTGCTGGCATTTTCCAATTTAGAAAGATCATGAGGTTGTTTTGTAACCAAGTCCAGGCAGCTGAAGCTCTCTGGGTTGGTGAGCATGCATTTACAGTTCACAGTGAGCTTCTGCTCTTTCTGGGCCTCAAGTTTAATCTCAGTCGCTGTTTTTTGGCTTGTTCTATCTCCTTCCACAAAGGTTCTTCTTCTCTATATACTGGTCCACAAGAATATCCTTTTGTCTCCACAGAGAATGGCATTTCACAGTCGCTGTCAAAATCACTGCGTTTTTTTTCTTCTTGTATATGTTGTCTCTTCCAAAAACCACAGAGAGCGTGACCCGAACACCTGACCTGCAGCATAATATCTTGCATGGCATAGTTGAGTATTTTTGCATAGGAATATGGAAGTTAAACTGTTGCAAAAATGTAGTGCCAAAGGAAGGAGCTGTCTGACAGCAAGTAAAGCCGTGAAAATATTCCCAATATAGCTTCCACTTAGACTAATATTGATTTTTTTTTGGCTAAAATACATTTTGCTGAACACCCTAATCCTCTCCGATGCATAGCTGAGCTTCTGAGGTGCTATTCGTGTCTGATCCTCCAAACAGGGAGCGTCCTGGCAGCCAGTCTACCGTACGTAATACACCTACGATAGATAAGTATCTCTTACAGCTCCACTTCAAAACACCCCAACTATACCTTTAATAGAAGTTTTCACATTTTTTCACACCTGCTATCTGAAAGTGTCACATTTTAGTTAACCCTTTGAATCAGAGGCTGTTTTCCCTCAGTCTTCACTCTCTGTTTGCTCATGGTACAATCACATGCCTCTAGCTAGTCATACCACATATTATTTTCAGCACAGAGCAAATATCAAACCTAAATATACAAATATGTGTCAGTGTAGCAGAGATATATGTGGATGAGACATTTCATGCCTGAGTAATGTCTGTCTATATTCATGTCAGTCTGTCAAAGAGATCGTGTGGTGCCCTTTTTCTTGTGAAAAGTCATCAAATGCCGTTAAAATGTAAAACACTTCAGCTTCAAAACTGTTCAACAAAAGTCAGTCTAGTTCAAACAGACAGCTAGACATCTTTTCTGGTCTGTGCTGTTATTAGCTGGTAGGCGGTCAGAGGTGACTGAGCAGGAGAAAAATCTAGAAGGACGTTCATCTCATCTCTCCTCTCACTCTATCCTCCTGCCAGTTGACCTGGAAATCGATCTCAGCCCACAGTGTCCGAAATTCAGTTTTTGACTCACCAGCCAAGGGAACTGGTAGATAAAAAAAATCCACCAGCCAGGCATATTTTTTACCAGCCAAAATAATAAATTGTTAAACTTCAGATCAAAATCTTGAGCAAAATTAGTTAAATATATTGAACAACTCATCATCACAGCCTCAGCATGTGAGTAAGTTCCCTCTGGTAAGCAGTGATGCAGTGTATATGTCTAGTGAATCTGTAATGTGATGCTGCTGACAATGTGGTAGGTAATTAAGAGTTTGCCGTCATTGTTCAGGCGACGAAGCCTTCGTGTTACTATTTGATTACCTTCATAAGTATGGGCGCAACTCATAACCTTTACCTACAAATTAGCCTAATGGGGCTTTCTGGTCATTTCAACAAGGGAAAGGCAGCAGAGAGAAAGTGATAACACAAATGTAGGGGTAAGAGTTCACTGTACTGAACTTCTGGCGATTGCCGCCGGGTTCAGGCCGATATAATAGCGGGCATCGTAGAGACAGAAAGAGGATAAGATGGAGGAGGTGATAATGTTGGTGTCCGAACACCCAGGATTACAGCACTCGCAACTTGTAAGGACAACCAGAAAAAAAACTGGGCCTTGGACAACATTTCAACCAAATTTCAGAGGACAAAATAAATTGTCCAAAAATGTAGAACTCTTTGGTTATTTCAGAGACTCTCAAAATAGTCTTTTGTTACATGACTAATTTGGCACAAACATACCCGCCATCATGGTGGATAGCCTCTTGAGGTTCACTTGCCAAATGGAAAATCTATCTGCTTTTGGCTCTTGGCGGTGGTTAAGTGCACCATCTCAATTCCTAAAAAGCATCTTGAGAAGAGTAGAGGCTTGCTAGAGTACTAGGAGCTAGGATGCACAGGTGTGTCCTTTGTGGACGTCTTTTCAGCATCTGTGACATATGAAAGAGTCGGGACATACAGCTGATGATGCAGCTGTGCCACACGTCGTATCTAGTTGCTTTAAAATGACAGCTTTGAGCAAGGATGGCTCATTTTGTATAATGCCTGTTGCACTGACTTCTCTCTCCTCATGTCTCTTTTAGTGTTGTCAAAAATGACCATTTATCGATTAATAGTGATTCTGAATGTTTAAAACGGTTTCAATAGTCATTTTCTTCTGTATCGATAAACCGGTACCAGCTGTGCTTTCTCACGCTCTCTTGTTGGTAATGTTTAGTACAGTCATTGTGTTGTTCTCTGCAACTAACCAGGAGAAGAAAATTCATCTTTCTCATGATACAGCCTTGCTACTTTCATCTGGTATCAACAATGTTATCAAATATCTATATTTTTCAAGTTACTGTATCGAAATTAGAAATTCAAGTATTGAGACAACACTAGTCTCTTCCTTGCCTCCTCAGCTCGCAACTCAGGTGGCAGAAACTAAGACATATGGGGAGAAGGTGAGGAAAGGAATCAAGGAGGTACAAATTGAGAATTGAGAAAAGCCTCATCTTTGAACAGAAACAAGGGTTACCATCTCCCGTAACATTCAACCACCTGTTCACATAACCAAAACCCTATACTTAGGTCACATGATGACAACTAAGCCATCAAAGACAGTTGAGTAAACTCCATCTATAGTGGAACTGTGAGATACACATGTAAAGCTACTAAGTGGACATTGACTAAATTTGTTTACATTTTGGGGGAATCTTAATTAACTCCCTATGCACCATGGAAACTAGCAGTTCTTGTTTGCCCTGTTTGTTTTTTGCATGATTAGAACAGCTATAGGAGCATTACCCTGAAAAGACACTACAGAAACATTCATCTCTTGTTGTGCTTGTTTCAGCAGTATTCATAATAAGGGTTTAAGAGAACAGCACAGGATAAATTACTGTTTTTTTTTTTCATATAGAACTGGATTTCCATGCTTTTCCAGCGTCTTAAGGTCAAAGTTTAACCATCTTTTGAAAAACAACACACAGTATTTAGCTTCGCCACACATACTCGTGCTTTTTAATGCACAGGTGCACAAATGATCTTAATGAGAGAGTGGAAGTGGCTGAGAAGCTAATGATAAGACGCGGCTGCATCGTGCATGTTGCTGCGCCAGGAGCCATGGAGACGAGACGGAAATAGATACAGGCGCTAAGGAAAAGAAGCAAACATTAGCAGAGCTGAGAAAACAAAGCTTGATGTATGCATGGACATGACGTGCCTGCACCACTGAACACGCTTGGTTACATAAGGACAATGTATATTGAGTTTCCACTGTACTGTGTTGTGTCCCTGAAGCACGGCCCCCCTCCCTGGCTCATCCACTCGTACATTCAGGGCATAGTGGTTCTGCTCCCTTTCACTGACTGCTGTGTAGGAGTCAAATTAGAGTGAGCTGATCTAGTGTGGCAGTGCTGTGAAGGCTTGAGTGAAGAAAAGAGCAAAGGAGGGAAAAGCGTAAGGAAAGGAAAGATGGAGGAGAGGCAGAGAGAGGAGGGGGAATAATGGTGAAGAGTGGGAGAAGTGGGCTAAGTTAATGGATGGAGGATATTACATGGAGGAGATAATGAGAGGGAGGGACAGCTTAATGAGGGGGGTGATAGAGTCTGGGTAGCAAAGCTAACGGGTTATATGGAGCACTAGCTCTATTACAGAGGGGAGTTAGGGACATCATAATCCCTGTGGCCTTATAAGTAATTACTATGTGATAGAGAAAGAGAATGGTAAGACCTATCTGCTGTCAGCAGAATTGGAATGAACTCCCTAACGGTTCTTTCATTGCACCATGCTTTTATGTGTGTGAGTGTTGCTGTACTGCTACCCTTTAAAGATCTGAATGGTTGACTTTCAGAGTGAGAGCATTTGTGCATAGTGAGGGCATTTTCGCTTCTGTAACAGAGTTAGTTCAGGGGTAGGAGGTGGGTTTATGGGCAGAGGCATCTATAGATAATATAAAGAGTGTGTTTATCTCCTCTCTGTGAGGATCATAAGACAGCAGGAGGTCTGGACAGTGTGTTCTGCTGGCAGGCTCGCTTTTATCCACCAGTTCTACAGCTACACAGTAACCAGGCTGCTCGCCCTCAGTCTGGTGAGCTATAAACACATTCACATTGTGAAGTTAAGCAACAAGAAGACAAACACCAGTGTTATGTGTCCCTGTAGATCACTAGCTCCAGTTCTGTGTGCCAACACTTTAGCAAGCAATGTGTTGAGAAAAAGCAGGCCACCAAGACTATCTAAACTAAGTCAGCTGACCTGAGGAAATCATTTGTTACTGTTTTGTTATAAATTATAGCTGATCTAGGCAGGCCTATTATTGGACCTGCTGAGCAAGCATGAATTCATAAGCCATGCTGTGATTATTAGCTGCACACAGTCTCAAACCTTTCACTGCAGCTCTCTGTACATACACGTAAAGTAGTCCCTGCTTGGAAAAAAACATTATATCTGTATCACAGTTTCAACACATTTTCACTAATCTTTCTATGTGACTATGTCACCTGACAAGCTCAAGCTCAGGTTTAACTTTATTCCAAGCAACTTCTGGGGCTGAAAAATGAGGCCAAAGTGGGAGTGCCAAAAACTGCAGTTCCTCGAATGGCCACTTGAGGCTGGCTTCAGAAGCTAGTCAATCCCCACAGACCCCCATTTTAAAATCCCCAACTGTACACCTGAAATAAACATGTTTACAGCCTGGTACAGGCAGATCATTTCCCCATTCATGACAACTGTAGCGGGTGAATTCTTAAATAACTCACTCATTCACATTTTAATAAGGCTTTAAGTTATGCATTAGTAAGGGCAGGCCGCTTTGAGTGACTGCCCATTTTGTCCTCAGCCTCTCCATCAGATCCACCCCTCTGACCCAAATATGGTCTCTTCTGGCTCCAAATGATGACAGCCAATATGCCAAACTTAAGGCTTCAAAATGTGAGTCCACAAACCAGTGGGTGATGTCACAGTAGCTACGTCCATTATTTTTACAGTCTATGGTTTACTATCATCTGGATAGCAACCAAGAATTCATATATTGGAATTCACTTGTGCATTGCCTGTTTAAAATGTGCCTATTGTAGAGTTAAAACAAGGTGGGAAACTGAGGGAGACCTGACTATCACACAAGGTGAATGGGAAGAGATACTTAGACAACAATGGAAAACGACAAGCTCTCCATCCTGGAGAGAATTTGGCTGGAAGAATGTCATGCGTTATTTTTGTACTCCTGCCCAGAAAAAATCTTTACAAAACCAAATGGACTGTTGGCGATTGTGTGGGAATTAAGCAGCAAATCACTTCCATATCTTCTGGGGGTACCTTTTGGTTGCTTCCTTTTGGACTAAAATTCATGGCATTCTTGAAACAACCGAACCAAAATAACCTTTAATTTTGAACTGATGTACCTGATCAGTCTGGAGGAATTCGAATGGAGAAAAAAGGATAAATATCTGCTGAGAATACTATTGGTGGCAGGTAAGAAATCCTTAACCAAGAAATGGCTGAAAAGAAATATGCCTAGTGTTGATGAATGGATTGACTTGGTTCATAATATCTATGTAATGGAGAGACTGACTTCCTGTTTGAGAGCAAGCCGTACTCAGCATGCTGTTTGGGGATGTAGCAGTTAATGGAGTCCTCTTTCAATACACTACACACTACACAGTGTGTACTTAGCACACTACCGATAAATATGTCCGATCTTAAGAACTCACACTCGACACTGCACTTTCTTGGGTCCTTAGTAAAACACCAGCTCAGTGTGAAGTTGATCGAATGAATGGTTGTCAAGAAAAATGAAGGACAGTCATACAGTACAGACAGACAGAGGTTAATTCCATTGTAGTTAAATGTACTGAATATCACCACATATAAATTTAAGAATGTTTTCTCTTAGGGCTGCTATATATTTGATTTTTTTTCATTATTCTAGTGGTTAATTTACCACTACCACTGGGCTCAAGTGATGTAGCACTCAAGAGCGGTCTTGATCTTAAAACCACCTTTTCAAGGTCTCAGTCTTGTCTCGGAATCTACAGCATTTTTACTCGGTCTTGTCTCAGTCTAAAACAAAAAGGACTCTTATATATATAGTACTAAATTCCCTGTGTAAAAAGGGTTCTTGAATAAGGATGGTTACATTGATTTCAGCTTCTTAGTGCTTGTCTTTGTTGACTCATAACAAAGGAAAATTTCCTACACATAAAATTCACCTCTGCCTTTTGAATATTTTATAAAAACGTCTTTCACACTTATACGACACACATATATATAATATATGGCAGTAAAAATAGGTGAATGGAGAGTAATCTTCAGTTGTTTTTTGGGGTGTTTTTATGGGAATGTGTATTTCACAGATCAATTTGAGGAGGCCTGTGGTTGTCATGTTGCACATTTTATTCCAAGTGTGTCATGCAGTGTGGGACTTGCACTGGTCTGGTCTTGACTTGGTCTCAACCCCTCAAAAGTGTGGTCTTGTGTTGGTCTAGATTCACTCTGGATTTGGTCAGGACTCTCAGTTTAGGTGGTCTCGACAATGCCACTAAGCAAACAGCATATACCAATGGAGAGTGTATACATTCTGTTAATGTAAGCAGTACACTTTGCTCAGCAAGTATACAGTAAATTCATGCAAGTTACTGTTTTGTACTAAAAATATATGATATAAAGTGTGTGCCACCAGTCATCAATCAAATCATGATTTTGGAGCACCGCTGCCAATGCAAAATTTGAAAATGTCACTCACCTTGTCAGAGAGAGATGGCCTGTCATCCCAAGAGCAGTGTTTGACAGACATACGTTATATCACTTTTTAACTTCCTCCTAACTTTGACAGGAAGGAGCTCCATCCTGTTTGTCTTACGAGAAAAATGAGCAGGCTAACGTTACACTGAGGCCGGCATCGAACCCCATCGATTTAACGTAACGCTGCACACTGCGCACAGCAACTGGCTTAAATGGTATTTATGAGTGTGTATGTGTAGAAGGAAGTAATCAATGCTCGTGGAATGAGAAAGGATGAGGGCAGGAAGTAGAAAGTGAGGAGGGGGGAGTGAAAAGGAAAGCATGGGGAGAGGAGGTGAGGCTCCTCAACCAGAAGAAAATCAATGACACTACTGTACCGTCAGGTGGGAATCTCAGACAGGAAAGCCTCGATGATTTCTCAGCACTGCGATTGAGTTATCTGTGAAGTCAAGAAGATGACACTATAAACTCTACACCACAGAGGATTATCACATACCAACACTGCAAGCATTTCAGCTTTACAGTGCAAATATAATGTATGGTTATTTCATAATAGGGATAGGCAAGTACTTGAATAATCGACAGGGACAACGTATAGAGTAATCACTTCCTTGCTCTGCAACTTTAAAATAGAAAACTGCACTTGTGCCCTTCTTGCACAGGACTAGTATTACCTTGTGACCTTTGGTAATATTTGCGCCTGTGATCTTAATCCTGTGTGACCCTGCCATGTCCGTCATTTGTCATACCTACCATGTTTTACCAAATGTGGAGGTTGTGTGATAATATTAGTCCCGTGTGAATCAGCATCTCGGTGATGTGGGACCAGTTTTAGGTTTTTGTTTTCCCCTCGGCATGTTTGTGCCTCTTTTCTGGTCAAGAATTACGGAGGCTGTGTTGGCAGTTATAAAGGAAAGTTTGGGCAGTATTTATGTGTCCAGCAGGCTCACAGCATGGAGACCTGTTTGCAGAAAAAGCAAGCTCAAATCCATCAGAGGAGCGATATCCTGAGAGATGATGAGATGGGTAACGTGACCATTTATGGCAGAATCAGTTCTGTTTCTTTAAGCCACATTTAAAAGAAAAAAGGAGGTTAACACTGTGCATCACCACTAGTAATGTTGTGAAGTGTTTCTGTGTTGTGTAGAGTTACAGATGACTATGTGCATCATAGTGGGGGGATAATGTCATTAAATTTGAGTAAAATACAGACTTCACTTATCCTGTGCATCCCCAGGTACTACTAGTCCCATGCGGTATGGTTTTAGTTGCTCAGATTCTATAAATAATTAACTAACTTTATCAAATATTATTGACAAAATAGTTTTACAGTTGAAAAAGTAGTTGAAATTTAGCAAAGTTGGCGCCCACGTCCCTCCCCTGGAGTTTCTAATGGGGACTGCTTGAGTATAAAGAATAGAGTTTCCAACTTTGGAGCAAAGTATGACAGTAGAGGAGAGTGACAATCTCCCTGGGGGAGAAAAGAAGACAAAGAAATGTCATTCTTCCTCTTGTACATCTGCGCTCAGCCTGAACCTAGACAGACTGAAGACAGACAAGTGTGGTGAATATTGAGTAAGTGACCTTTCAGATAAGGCCTGGATAGTCTTTATATTCACTGTCATCACTGTCATGAGGGCTGTAACAATAGATCCATCATCATCAATCATCGCTTCATGAGCTGGGTAAGGAGTTTAAAAAACGTGAATGATGACAAATGATGTAAATAATCCAATAATATTCAAACAGGGACTTCGACTCATTTTCCAGTTTATGAGGTTCAGCTAAAACTTATGCAATCTAATACAGCAGCCCTGCAGTAAATCCTGACTAAGTGAAGATTATAATGTTTCAGGTTTTTTAATATTTTCTCCACCCGTTATATAAGCGAGAATTTCACAATAAAGCAGGACATCTCTGCCTGTCTATCTGTATGTATGTGTGTGTGTGTGTGTGTGTGTGTGTGTGTGTGTGTGTGTGTGTGTGTGTCCTTCACATATCTCAAGAACCTTCCACCTAATCTACTTCACACTTGGCGGGCGTACTGCCGGGGAGCCAAGGATGTGCAGTGTCGAATTTAATGTGATTTGGACATGCGACACGTTCAATGTTAATAAACTTTGAAGGGACAAGTGAACAGCACTCTGTGGCTCTGTGCAGCAGCAGGGGCGGGGCTTCCAGGCTCTTCAAAGTCGAGCATGTCCGCTGTGTGTTTGTGACCGCCAAGTGGCTACAATCTTGTGTTTTTCTCTGCCATACTAACTTATAACACTAATAATGTTACCGCCTGCAAAATAACTCCACTAATTAAATCCATGCTCTACTTAATAACACCCCTATTTGGAAATTAACACATCTTCTAAGTGTATTTCACCCATGTTTCTGACCATGAGTAGCTGTGATTTGGGTGTTTTTTAGGGGCAGATTTAGGCAAACGGAGTCTCGCTTTACTTTCACCCTTTCTTTAACTGGCAATGTTGGTATTGGTAGTGATACAAGACATGCTCAACACTTTATTTTGTTTCTGAAGTAAAACTTTTAACTATTAATAGTAAAACTACGAATACTGCACAGTAAATGTCTTGCCTTCTTACTTGAAGTGAGGGGTGAATCAATGTACCTACAGTTCACTTACTTAAGGTCTGTTTATAGTGGAACTTTCAATTCTAATATAAATATAAGAGTAATAATGCATCATGTTTTAATTGTTAGATTTTGTGAACAAAATCTGAAACTGCAACATAACCAGTAACATTTATATGCCAGGTATAGTAGTATGATTTCCTCTAAAGTAGAAGCAGAAGCCCACAGCAGGTAAGAAGTATGTGAGCTGCACATTTTGCAAGTGCTTCGGGGCCTTTTGTGCACCATTTCGAGGTACAATGAGTTAGAATAGCAACAGAATTCAACATTTTTCCTATCTCAACAACATAATAAATCTATAGCTGTTTGGGGCCCAGGTGTATTGTTTAGGACCCATGGTTGCGCAGTGTTCTGTGGGAAGTTTTTTGTGCAAGCTGCAGCAATACCACAGGCCGAGCAATCAGGTATGTGTAAGCAAGCACTAGAAACACCTCTAAAACAAAATTAAATGAAACACTGGAGCTTTCATGAGGCCAGGATTTTTGCAGGAGTGTAGTAGTTTTAACTAGGTGTGCCTAATAAACTGACAAGTGAGTGTTTACTGTATGATGGATCTGCTCTGACCTTTCAGCACTTTGTTCTCTTTTGTCATGGCTCCCTATGTTATCACTCAAATACTCCGTGCCTGTGACACTAATGGTGTGTGTCACTTACTGGCACTTTGTGATAATACTTGGTTTCGTATCACTAATATTCCTCATGTATTTATCTCCATCACTCTACAGTGTGTTTTTCACATTACCATATGTCCCTGGTCTTCACATAACATCTGTAATAGAGGCTTGTAAGCAGCTTATCAGCACAGTGTCACACAAAACCAGACACATGAACTCACAGGAGTGTCTGGTGTCATAAAGGCTTAGCATGTGTAAAATATTAAGTTTAGTTTAAATTCAACAACAAAGCAATGTGTTAAAGCAAAAAAGTGTGTCCTTCTTGTAGAGTAGTTGTAATATTAGCCTGAAATAACCTTTTCGCACCGCTAGCTTAGCACTGTCTCACCAACTAGCCGAAGTTACTGCAGGAAACGTTAACTTACTCGATATTTCCCGAGTACCGTGTAGTCAAATGTAACGAGTAACGAAATACTGCTCGCTAAAGTACTACCATTACTTTTCAACTCAGCTGGGAGTCACGTCAAAGCCCTCAAGTGGCTCACCTCTCAGGTAGACCGACTACGTTTCCATTCATATCCGCTCTCGAGCTACTTACTTTGTCCGTTCCCGTTGCCGCTGTCTCGGTGTGTGCCGCTGCTCCTTTCCCCTCCGCTCCTCTCTGTGTGGAGGCGAGATGGAGAGAGGAGTCGGATCCAGGCGGAGGAAGATGGGAGGCGAGGCGCGCCGCTAATAGCTCCCGCCGCACCGGGAGCGCACAGCGGAGGAGCGGGCTGGAGCACGAAAGAGCTCCGCTTACCGAGCCTGAGATATTAAGTGGGTCAGAGATGAAGTATTCATCTCGAGCTTTCATCGCACAAGTTAAAATTCATCTCTTCGATGGTACAATCCGGAGAGAGAGGGAGAGAGCCTGTGTGTTGTGATAACCTATATTTGGTAAAGGGGAGTCTACTGACACAGTTTCATGTGTTTGAAATCAGAGAGATATGTTTGTGGGCGTTTACTGCTCTGTCAATTGATTTGAGGTTATAGTGTAAATATTTAATAGATGAAATAAATACAAAGGCATAGGGTTAAAAGGAATTGCATAACATAGTTCTTATAAACCTGGTGACAAAGCAGGAAGCTGTTCCCACATCATCAGGTGACCTCCCCTGTGGTTCAATACACTGCTAACCAGTCTGCACATTATTTTGGTGACCCAGGACAGACCTAGGTCCACACTGATACATGGACAGCATTTGTCCTGTAACATTTTAGAACTATTAAAAGTATTATTATCATCGACGGATTTTTAGTTTAATTCAACTTCACTCAACCTCCAGTGGTGCCCCCAAGAGGGGGGCAGGGGAGGCCATGGCTGCCCTAATACAATTGCTGACTTGCCCCCTACTGGCCTTCCCTGGCGAAAATAAATGGAGGCTGACATTACTGTCTTAAGTAGGCTGTGGACTCAGACAAGTTTATTAATCCCACCAGGGGCAATTTGTTTGTGGCACACTCATTTTAGCCTTGTTTTGACCAAGCAGTATGGTACGGTACAGATCAGTATGTTTTTTTTCCACTGCAAAAAGTTGTGAATGGTACCGACGGAACCGTTTCGTACAGTTACTATTTTGGTCCCCCCTCTGTTGGGGTACCTAGCACACAGATCTGGTACTAAAAGGTGGAGCTGTGGACACTGCAGTCTGTTGATTGGTCAATAGCAGATGGTCACTCTGCTCAGGGCTGAGTTGTGGCTGGTTTTGAGGCTCATGTAACCACTGTTCATACCATGGAGAGTTTTGCATAGTAAACCATAACTATAATATGAAAGGATGTTTTGCTGCCTCGCAGCAGCTGTAGTCGGAGAAAAAAATAACTCAATGGGCCAAATGCAGGCAACTTTTAAGGTGGAATGTTTACTTGTAATGTTACTCGATGCATGAGTTGACGACATGAATCCATCAACAAACCTTAAATTTCAATATGACAACTTTGACCATTCCATTAGTTTTTATTGTCTGTCTTGGATGACATACACTTTTTGTAATGAGTCGATCTTCAAGTGTAAAAATATATATTAATTTCGACCAGATTATTATTATTCTAATCCTCACTCGAAGAAAAAAAGCATCATGGAGCATCGCTCCTGTGGGCTAAACCCCTGTGCTTGCCTGAGAAGGACTAAATGCACAAATCCGCTTTTTTTAAATATCCCATGGAGAGGGACTGTCAGTCTGCCTGTTCTTTTTTGTTCTGAAAATGACGGCGTGCAGCCCTGTTCCCTGGATGATAAATGAGGTGCAGACTTCCCTCTGTGTCACCAGTGATGAGGAAATACAGTGAGTGCTGCATGGAGCAGTGACTGACAACACCCCCACCCACATTTAAAAGTACCTAGTGTTTAGGTACCATGTCTGAAGGGTTACTTTTGGTTACAAAGGTACCACACCGAAAGTGTTTGGTGGAAACAGGGCTTTGTGGATAGTGAAGATAGTGGGATCTTATGAAACCATAACCTAGGGCATCCTTTGGTACCAAGCATGTCATACTAGCTTGTCGGAAATGCGATTTTTAAAGGGGTCCCTTGAACTCTCACCTCAAGATATTTTAATGAAAATGGGTTCAATGGGTGCCCATTAGTCTCTCCTAAACTTGAGAAAGCTTGGTCCCAGTAAATGTTTTGTTCCTTACAAAGTTCTCCTTCAAATTAAAGCTGCGTAACGACAACCAGCCTATTTGAAGAACAAAGAACTCATTTTTAACTAGCCTATACACTTCATCACCATTGTGAATCCTTGAAATTCAGTTATGGCTTTTGGTTTTGGTGTGCCATCTTGAGATTTTCAGTGGCCCCATCTGGCCACCCCTATGAAAAATGTCTGGAGGCACCATTGTCAACCTCTGGTCTATGTCATCAACAACACAGTCTGTAACCAGTACAGACATTTTGACATGTCAAAGCAGGAAAGCACAGGTGTCATTAAAATGTATGAGGCTGTATTCCATTTAGATGAGCCAGGTCCAGGTAGAAAAGCTTCATGATTCATACACAGCTGTGTAAGCATGGAAGTGAGTGACAAAGAGTGTCAGCTCTCATATGTCCCCTTAGAGAGGCGGCCTGCAGACTCAGCTCAGCATTATTGTATGGTCCAGTGTGTGAACAGTGTTTTTCTTGATAAGTAAAAACACTACTTGGACATTTATGTTAAATGGCTGAAAATTGAAATTCACCGATATGTCCTCCTGTGTGGTGCCCCACCTTGTGTCATGTACCTTATTGATCTTGGACAGGTTCGCACTCTGCCTATAAACACAAAGCAGAAGGACACAGTGTATTTTGCATTAGCTGCTATGTGTTGTTGCAATATTTGATTTTGATTATAGTCAGTGTATCTTTTTATTTTATTTTATATATTTATTCTTAATTTTTAAAAAGAATAGTTACAAGTTCCATTCTGTGTCTAACAGGTTGGAAGTAGTAAAGTTCAGTCAATGCTGGTAAGTCTGACACTCGTGTCTGCTTTCAACACAGTTTGAATTTCACTCTTTTCATTTCCAATCTATAATTTTTTCAGGCTTTGCATTCACATTTGACATATTAAATTATTCAGATTATTCTGATTGTAATAATTAATGGAAAATACATTTGAAAGATGCTTTATAATTTCATTAGCTTTCATTAGAGCTTGTAGTTGAATTAGACTTTGGTTTCTAAATAGGTTTTTATTAACAGCTAATTTACAACATGATTGACATATGTACAAAGAAAACCAATTTCATTACAAACTTTACAAATTTGCAGTGTTGAGTTGCAAACTACCACCATGTACCTCATTACTCTGTTTTACAAAGCCACAATGCTACGCGTTTTATTACTGACTTTCTGACATGTCTTTTAACATATAAGAACACAATGCTATAGAAATGTGTCACTTTGAGAAAGGAAAAAAACGTGTAGAAATTTGATCTGAATCTCTGGGAAAATGAATGTATTAAAATAGACAATGCATTTCCCTGCACCATTTAAATTGTTCAGTACCTAAATGTTTATTTAGATTCCATGTTAAATTTATGACAATGATTAATAAGCAGCCTCAAAAGATATAGTTAAGGTTTTACAATGTATGTAATTAGTAAACAATATCGGAACCCATCGGTTATGTGTCTGACAACGATAAACCTCTGAAGGCAACAGCCAATATTTCAGAAGATCGTGAAGAGAGCAGATATCTGGGCCAAGGCCTCCTCTTTGTGTGTTACTCATTTTGGCTAATCCCTATGAACAGATATTTGCAAATGAATACAGATACATTTTTATAAAAGCATGTGTAAAGCTAACTCGTTGTCAATTGCCAGTGGCAGTCCAACTCTTATACTCTCCACATGGACTGTTTAACTGCTGCTCAAACATGATAGGTCAATACTATTCAAACTACAAACAGAAACCATAGTGCTTCTGATACCAAAATATTGTATCGTTACCCACAGATTCTGCATACATATGCCGATATCTGTTTCTAGAGATTACATACAGTATGTTACACAGTTTGGCTAAGATTGGAGGTACAGTATACTTGCTGCACTGTGAACCAGAGCATGTGAGCGGAGCGGGTGAAAATTTCTGCTCCTCGCTCGCAGACCTGTCACTTTGCGCCGCTCGTCCGCTCCGCTTGGTTCTGCGCATTCTTCGCTCCGCTCCGCTCCATCATAAATTTTATCCCGCTCTACTCGCTCACCACTCTGCTCAAAAAAACTGCGTCGTACTACCCTAACCTGTAATCTTCTATTCACAAATAAAACATGAGCTTGGTAGATTCTCCAGGGAAGCCCTCTCGCCTCTCCCCGCAGTTAGGGACCGTTCTCCAAGGTACCGCTGCTTCTCTTCTCAGTTTCTTTTCTGAAGTACACAGTAAACTCCATAGTTTTGAAAGAAAATAGTGTGGGTGTGCGCAGGTGCAAAGATGCATTCTGCGTGGGGCATGAGCGACCGGAGTGAAATTGGAGCGAAAGATAAGGCTCCGCTCCACCTTTAAAAAAAAATAGCCGCTCCTCGCTCAACACAAAATCCTTCCGCTCTCCGCTCCGCTCCGCTCACATGCTCTGCCGTGAACAGAATTGTTTACATACGTGCCTATGCACTAAACATTTTACTGGAAGTTTCCACTAGAGAGCACACCAGAGAACTTAGACAGTATAGAAGTTCCAGATTTGTATAATGTAAACAGTAAACATGATGACAGTCGAGGAGGTTACTATGGGTGAGTTTCTGTCGCCTAGTACTTCCCTGCAAAGTGGACAGCACAGGGTAATCAGCCATGTTTAGTAAGATTCCAAACCACAGGTAGCAAAAAAGGTTCAGTTTAAAGGGAACTTTGAACACTTGAAAAATGTTTATTAAACATTAACGTGCACAACATTAACAGTAAAGCTGCTTTCATATCTCCAAGGGGGTTTCCCCAAAAAACAGCTGCTGCCACTACGGTCTGCAGCTGTGACATCAGGTAGGTACCTTGGTAAGAACGGGCAGATGTGCAAGCTAGCATGTAGGTGTATACTGTAGCAAGACAGGAAAATCACTGAAATTACCAAAGATTTCTACATATTTGACCAATTTACCATTTAGGTCATCTATAGTTTGGTGGAAACGTC
Organism: Epinephelus lanceolatus; assembly: GCF_041903045.1. Lineage (NCBI taxonomy): Eukaryota > Metazoa > Chordata > Actinopteri > Perciformes > Serranidae > Epinephelus > Epinephelus lanceolatus. The sequence goes on from NC_135734.1 coordinate 13,195,251, forward strand.
ATCCCAGGCCCAGTTTTTCTTCTGGCTCTTCTCATAAGTTGCAAGCACTGCAACTCCAGGAAGTCAGACACCAACATTATCAGCTCCTCCATCTTGTCTTCTTTCTGCTAGAGTGATGCCCAAGTTTGATCGGCTAAAGCCAGACGACAACTGCCGAAGTTCAACATGGTAGATTCAGTGCAGCACAGCAGAATCTGTGTGTGTGCAAGCTGGCGGCAACCACTTCATACCCCTACAAACTTACTGTTCCCCTCTGCCACCATCCCCTCATTGAAATTGACTGTAGGTAGCGAGTTATTAAGCAGTGGTGTGAAGGCAGTTTAAAAGTGATGAAATTTGCACCTGCATTGCATTTTTGTTCATTTCTATTTGTGTGTTAATGCTCTAAATAAAATGTAATAGTTTTGCTCAATAACTTTGCCATAAATAATAATAAACTCTGGGTAAAACCATAGTAGGCCATGACACTGTATATCCTGTAGATTATTAAAAATATATCTATTCCCAATTTACAAACATTCCAATAGAATAAGTCTTATAGTGGTATGTCTTTGTTTCAATATTTCAGTATTATATTTCAGTGGTTTGAATTTTTCTAGTAGCAGTAACAGGTATGTGAGGTGTGAGTGTTACCAGGGTAATGCATGGAGGAAGTGATGTCTGTCATGTTGATATTGCCGGAGGTTGCGATTGGAGGAATTTTAACAAGGGAAGTCCCTTAATCAACATTCCTTGGACAGGCAGCAGGGAGTACTGCTTATGTACACTGTGAAACAGAATGCAGATAATGTTGTTCAATTCTGAGATCACAGCAGACAAAAGCAACGGCAGTGCCATTGTAGATGGTATGTAAGGCCCCTAAATCAAGAACGTCTTGAGCATGGTAAGTATGTCCACACTGCCCCTACCATTCATGTGCTCACTGCTTCTTGTGGACGCATAGTGTTAACCTCTGAGGACATGCACAACCAGCGCTCCAAACGGACGAATAGTTTTTGAGGCAGTTATCATACGCATGTGAACGCGTGGTTAAAAGCAAGGATATCTTAAGGCTTGATGCTTAAGAGCCATCCAACTTCAAACTCTAAACTCTGCTGTTTCTGTAATTACTGCTCTCTGCCTTTGTAAGGCAGTAATGGCCACTACCATCCCTGTACACATCATTCCAAGCCCGGAATCTACACCGTGTCAATTAGGCTTTGTGATTTAGTCTTATAGACAGTCCAGCTTTTGTGTTGCTGTCATTGCCTCTAGAAAATCAAGCCCCCCCCCCTTATTTTCTCAGCCCGGGTCATTTTTTTGCCTCCTGTCTGTGCCTCAACATTCTCTGCCCCCCTGCTATTTTTTAAGAGCCAGACAGAGGGAGCGTGGCCCAGAAATCCTGCTCTGAAGATGAGTACCAACTCGCTGTCAGCACTGCTGTCTGCCCTCCTGGGACCTAGCCTGATTACAGCACCATCATTCTCTCTCTTTTAGTTCTGGACACACACAGAAACACACTCACACACACACACACACACGCACTGTTCTCGATGCACATCTGTACTTTACAGCTCATTGAATATGCCTTTTCAACTGTATTATTATTTTCTAAGAGCCTTGAATCTGTGTGGTCTCCTGTCATTGTATTTGCAGGCTCTCTGATGTCTCAGAGTCTGAGACAGAGATGACTGTAGAGATATTGTTGCCGATGACAGCTGGCCAGTCACATAATTGGCTTGTCGACATGTCACTCTCTGTCTCTGATGTTTCCATTGGAGCAGAACACTGGTCTGGGAGAAAGGAATCCACTTCTACATCTATAATTCAGCTGAGACTCAAACTGTCTACAGCCAGCAGTTTTTACTTGGCAAAACTTACAGCTTATAGTACTTGGCACAGGTATGAGGGTTGCCAGAATATGCTACTCTGGGTTTGTTTCATAGCAGTTTAGCAGGAGCGGTAATTGGGTCAAGGTGGGATTTTTGCACTGTGCAAACCAATTGCTAAATCAGAGGAACACAGAGGAAATGCTCTATTGGTCAACTCAAATTATGAGATCTCATGAACCACAATGACCCATCTGTTCCTGGCACATCACTCGCTCCACTGCTGTCACTTCAGAAAACACTATATTGTGTCAGTTTGTTCCAGATGAACTGTCTACATCAGCATTTCCAAGTTCCATCTTCATGGACTCTCTGTTACTGGATCAAACCCGCTCCAGCATTACAACTGGTGTCTGTGGCTGAATGCTTCAGTGGTTGCTTGGAGTAACGGCAGATGTTGGAAATGGGTAGAGCTTTTTCCTTGAATGCCTTATTGCATTCTATTTTATAACAAGAAAAGGGCACTCAGTAGAGTGCAGATCTTTGCCAAGTGGCCACCGAGCTGATCTATTTTTTAAAAAGCTGCAGCACGTTGCAAAGAGCAGATCAAGATTTTTTGCTAGCAGGTACTGTATGTGAAATATAGATACAATATAATATATGAATGTAATGTTAACAAATAAAACACAGCCACAAATCTTTGATCCATATCATTTATAACCAGACTTTTAACAGTATTAACTTAATAGGCTACAGCCAGAGATGGGCAAAAATACATCAAAATGTATTTTGATACAAAATACAAAATACCCCTCAAATAAATGTATCAAAATAAAGTACAAAATACTGGTGCCAGAAAATGTATCAAAATAAAATACATGTATTTTGTATTTTCAAATACAGAAAATACTTTTTTTCTTTTTCTTTTAAGCAGCAACCCGCAGCTCTATAGGTCACTCTGTCGGTCGGTTGGTTGATTGGTTGGTCGGTCGGTTGGTTGGTTGGTTGGTCGGTCCACAAAGCTTTTCGTGAATAACTCAAAAAGTCCTAGACCAAAAATGCTCAAAATTTGCATACTGCAACTAGAGACCGTGAGTAACTATACCAGAAAGAATGCCCACAATTCGTTCATAGGTGGCGCTATACTAACCGATTCAAATCTTTTTGTGAATAACTCAAAAAGACCTTGACCAAAAATGCTCAAAATATACATGCTGCATTTAGAGACCGCAAGTAACTAAGCCAGAAAAAACAACCATGATTCATCCATTAATGGCATGATAGTAGCAAATTTTTGTTGCAGCTATTGCAAATTTGCGCTTGTTTTCTCACAATTTGGTATAGGCTACCCTAAAATATTATTTATTGATTCAGATTTAGATTCAGACAACTTTATTGATCCCATGTGAGGCAATTCATTTGTAGCATACTCATCCCAAGCATCAACCACATACAATTTCCTATGTTATGCACAGTCCAGTAGACCACTAAGTCATTGAAGGGCACACTGAATGGCCCAAGTTTAAAAATATTTTTTAAAAAAATGAAATAAAATAAGTAAAAAATATTGTTACATCCAATATTACAAGAATGTGTAGCCTATTATTTTTGTATTTAAAATTTTGTATTTTAATTTTGTATTTAAAATACAAAATTACTCCACTCAAAAGTATTTTGTTCCAAATTACATTTGCTTTTTATCGGCCTTATCAAATACAAATTACAAAATACTCAAATGTAATTGAAATACATATTTTAAATACAAGTAATAGAAATACTGCCCATCCCTGGCTACAGCACAACAAGGCAGGAAATAAAGTAACCATTTAACTACATAGCCTACTTACTTCGTTACTACGTTTTGGTAAAAGCATAAACATCAAGGTAAATTGAACCAAATCAACTAAATCTGCTAGTCTACAAAATTTGGCAGACAAAACAATCTGCCTCTGAAATGCTTGTGATGTGGTACGACAGGTATAGTATAAGGCCGTGATCGGTTGGCAGCCATGGCAGCCAGAATGTGGCACAGCTACGCACAGTGGCATTGTCCCCTCCAGACTCCCTCATTCCCTTTTACCCTTTCACTCAGTGGTTGTATTTCCATTGCTGCCGGTCGAAGCTAGTGAATGATGTGCTAACGTTGCTTAAAGTTCAACTATACTCAGCCCAGCAACCAGTAAAAGTAAAGCTGGAGAGAGCTGAGGCATGCCCTGCGTGAGCTCTAGACAATGCATATTCTGCAGAGTGAAGGCTACAAGGCAGAGAAGTCTTTCCCCATCCACAGAACAGAGTGAGCCCCAGGCAGCGCTTCACTTCTGGGCCCGTCTTGCTAACCGCCTGCCTTCATCCACTTTGATCATGGAGGCGAGTTGAGGAAATTCAGGAGAGCTCGACTTCAATCATCCAGCGGAGCTCCGTCTGTGAAGAGATTCAGTGTAGTGTAGCGTCGTGCGCTGAGAGACTTTTGTATGGTAATTTGTTATGGAGGTGGGGGGCGAGGGAGAGTTGCTTTTCAAAGGAACGCTTTGAAGTTTGCCAGAAGTGTACATGGATGCATAGTGAGATTAGAATATACAGGAGTAATTGTTCTGTCCCAGGCAGAGATGAAACAATGAATAAATTCCTCAGTTATGACCTTCAAGTTTGAGTCAAACAGCTTTTGTTCCAATCTGACATGAGAGAGTAATTGACAGTTGAGACTGCGCTGCCTCCGCCTGTGAGGACCGCGGCAGGCTGGGATCTGACGTCCTCCATTACATCGCAGCCAGCTGGGTGTCTACACCACTTTCAGATATTGTATGTAGAAACTTCAGAGGGCACTAAAAGTTATAAGCACATTGTGAGGCCCTGGCCCCTTCACTCTGGCTGGAGGTGACTCTGGCTCAGAGGTAGGTACAGCGCGTCGTCCACCAATCGGAAGATTGTCAGTTCAATTCCCAGCTCTTCCAGTCCGCATGCCGAAGTACACCAAGGACCAAATTGCTCCTGATGGCTTTTCCATCGGAGTATGAGTGTGTGATGATTACTGAGTAGCAAGTGGCATCTTGTATGGTAGCCTCGGCCACCAGTGTGTAGCCCCTTTTACACTGCCAGATTTTCTGCGAATGTTAGGGCCGTTTTGCCGGCAAGCTGCAAGCGTTTAGACACAAAGAGCGAGTTGATCCGAGGTGCCCAATTTTCCGCCTCGTAGGGTAGTCATATTGGTGTAACCCTTTTAGTTTAAAAAGACCCAGGCAGCCCTCTGCAACGGGAGGGGCTGTTGATGACTTGTGGGAAGAGCTGTTGATGACACCGCACGTGCAACCCACTGGCGGTGGATAAACAGGAAACAGCTGATAGCAGGAATTAGCGAGCAGCTAGTAGCAAGAGGGAAATGCCAATGCTAGTGTCAGAAGTCGTCATGTGGCCTCTTAAGACTAGGTTACACTCACCAACCTCCTGTTTCAAGGTGTCCATCCACATAGCTGTTTCTAATACCCACACTTGTTCGAAAGGGTGTAAGGATGCACAATTCTGGACAATTTTCCTTAAAGGTTTTCATGGCATTGCATTTGATTGAATTGTACACAGGAAAAGTCACAGAAAGAGTTTTATAAAGAACGACAAAGAGAGCTTGAGGGAGTAGTTCAAACCTTGCTTACAAAGTAGGGAATGGATCTTGAATTGTTGTTTTCAGAAAGTTAGAAAATATTTTGGACGTTAATTGTCACCACCCATGCTTCATGATCTGATCTTGCTCTCTTTATAGGTTTATAGCTTAGATAGCTTGGAGCTGTAGAAAACAATGACCTTCCCTGATTGGTGTTTAATGTATGCTTGTATTTTAAATTTGTTCTTCATGTGGGATCAAGGCCTCCAGTAAATTTGCAGAAGACGAAAACAAGTATTTTCACTGTTGGTACATAAAAGTTCAGTTTCCTGTGCTTGTGGGAAGCGGTTGGCAGTGCTTCAGATACATTCCAGCAGTGTTCAGTGTCCAAAAGTTTTATTTTCTAAGAGACCATAAAAAGAAGCTAAGTTAAAGGAAGAAAGAAAGAAAGAAAAATGTGAAATAATGCACTATTACTGTACATTTTGCTAAAGAGCATGCCTCATGTCACCTACTGTGTAATTGGGGTAGCCCATTCAGCTGGCCATGTGCAGCACTGATCTCAGTGGGTTTGTACACGAGTGTCAATCAGAGGCAACCCCGTCAATGACCAAGATGCTTGATCACACAACCCAATCAACCCTGAAGCCATCTGTAAGTACGCCCCACACCCAAACAGCTTGATGCAGCGCAGCAGCATCTGACATTGTGTCCTGACCCTGGTTTCCTCACAGTTGACAGTATGATGGCTGTACAACTTAATATTTTTCACTGTGTACGATTGTTATGTAAAACTGCACTCCAACAGAGTGTCCCATTACTACTGAATGAGATGCTATAAATTCAACCTTGTTCAATTTAAATTTCTGAAGTCATGTACAGTATGATGCCTGCCCTTGAGAGGTGATGAATCACGACTGAAGAGCAAAACAGAGGGCAAAAAACCCAACATGGGTGAGGGTTTTGAAAGCTGGACTCGAAGTGCAGTGTTTTCTATTAAACTAAATGTCTTAAAAGTGGACTGTCTTAATATAAAAAATATAATAAAATAACTGGGTGAATTAAAATAAGAGATTTAGTAAAATAATCAGACTGTAATTTAGGGAGATAAGATTTATATGAGTAAACAGTTACATAAAAAATGGGGTGTTGGGTTGTTTTTAACAGTTCACATAAAAGTTCGGCTGGTGTCTGGTCAAAACTTCCTCAGTTGAGTGGGATTCTGCGGGAGGAATTCAGACACATAACCTCCATATTTTAAAATCCTGGCTACTGTTTATGCCACTGTTCATATTGTACGCTCAGGTGAATTAAAAATCCATGTTTACAAAAGCAGATACTCTTAACAGCCTGCACCAGCTTCAGGACCACCTGCTGCCTGCTCACCATAACAACTCCATGTTAACACACACACACACACCAACACACCAACATATCCAACTCATTTTTCCTTTGATATCATCTTAATTATCTGTATATATTGAATAATTAAAGGTTCCCTGTGGCGTTTTCAGACCATTAGTAGCACTATGGAGCTGTTTTTGTATGTGTGGGTCATGCACCAGCATGCATGTGAATGACACAGTACATGGTCTTACTGGTGATTTCACATCGGTCCACTGATCTACAGGTGAAGGCTACAGAATGCGCCAATGTGTGCTGCAATGTTGTATACATTTTTTGTGAATTTAATCCAATAAATCATATTTCCATATGTATTTTGTATCTGCTTGTACTTCTATGTCCTGTTAAGTGTTCTTATTTTGAAAAGCAGAGGTAGTCTCATGTGTGTCCTGGGCTGAAAGAAATGTCCTCCAAAAATGATTAGAGAAAATCAAACACTGATTTTATGCAATTCCAAGACTGTTTAGAGACCCCAGCATGCAGAAATATTTAAGTACACCATTTTATAAAATGGCAATATTTGTTTTTCCCTTGACAAAGTGTAGCATAACTTTGGAGCGTTATTTGGCCCTCCTTCCAACAAGAGAGCATAACGTTGTTGGTTCCAGTGGATAGCTTTAAAACTGAGCCTGATACATCAGGTTTTATTTGCTAAAAATGACTCTGCCTAACTTCTCACCTTCAGCTCTGCCTGTCATAGCTGCTGCTTCTTCACATTTTTTTGTACCCTGACTTTGCCTTTACTGGTCCCTGATTTTTGGTGACTCATTCTGAGGCTAATTAGGCAGCAGTCTGCCTCACATGTTAACAGCAGCCCCTGTGACTTATGCCGCTAATGCACACCTGACCCATGTCAGATGGGCTGCACCATTTCATAATACCTGCGGGGAGGGGGAGTATTGTGTATCCATATGTTTTAAAGGGCCAGTGTGTAAAAATGGTGAGTAACAGTGACATCAGCGGCCAAATTCTAGTTTGCAGGTCTCACTTGCTCACCCCTCCCGTCGGGTAAGTGATGGTGGCCTCGTAGGACAGAAAGCCTTGCGCAGACAGAGATGGCATCGTCCACGAGTTTTTCAAGTTTTTCAGGAGTAGGCCTATCTAGCGATGAGGTGAATATATATTTAGGAATCTAAACCATGTTACGATATTGTAGCGACCCTGCAGTAAATGTTCTGTTATAATGTCAATGTTCTGTGAGTTAATGGCATGTTTGGGATTGAATGAGTATAGGTAGAGGGGCGGGGTGCGAGTGTGACGGGGATGAGAGCTGTGTGAGTGCGCTTGTTGGCGTGTGTATGAGCGAGCTGGAGGAGAGAGCAGGAGTGCACAGTTGGAGTTACAGCTAAGTTCTTGTTTGTTGGTTGTTTTGGCATGGGTAGGGCCAACAGTAACCTGTACTGTTCAGTAATAAACGGTGGTTTGCCGAATAACTGCGTCATCCTTTCCACACGTCCTGGCGGACGCTACAATATGTTATAGCTTACCAGTGAGATATAGGTTATGTGTGAGATATATGTCAGGAGTGTTTTATCTCTAATTGTTTTGGTAACACGAGCAAACATTAGCACAGTAATGCTAAAATAACACGTTTTATGTGATAGTCATGGCACAGTGCGGCAAATATAGGTTGGTACGATTATAATATATGTGAGTGTTCTTCCACAGGACACAGGGAGAGGAGGAAGAGGAAGAGGAGGAAGACCAGGGAGAGGAAGGGGGCGAGGGGGTAGAGACAGTGCAGGAACCCTTACCTAACCCTTACCTGTCCAGCAGAAAACATGCCACTTCAGCATCGGATTGAAGCCCTTTGTCCTTCATGAACCCCCTCCATTACTGAAAAACATCACCAATGTTTATTCTCTGCTGCCGCTTGACCCATTTTCTTTGCCCCTCTTTGCGTCTTCTTTTCCTCGCAGATGACAATTCGGGTTCATTCTCTCCTGTTGCGTGGTAAGTGTGGTCCATTCCCAAACTTTATAACTAAAAAAACTTTTCACTACTCTCCATCGACGACCTACTAACACTCTCTGCTGTTTCCTCCTCCTTCTTCCTTCCTTCCGCTGTCTTCTTTGTTGGTTTATTTATACACGCAAAACGTGTTCTCTGGCTGGCTGGACTGTCCGCTCGGGCTGCCGTACATACATGGCGGTGCAAGATGGCGACCTCTCTAAAGCAAGGCCCTTGCTATAAATATATATATATATATATATATATATATATATATATATATATATATATATATATATATATATGTATATATATATATATATATATATATACAGTACAGGCCAAAAGTTTGGACACACCTTCTCATTCAATGCGTTTTCTTTATTTTCATGACTATTTACATTGTAGATTCTCACTGAAGGCATCAAAACTATGAATGAACACATGTGGAGTTATGTACTTAACAAAAAAAGGTGAAATAACTGAAAACATGTTTTATATTCTAGTTTCTTCAAAATAGCCACCCTTTGCTCTGATTACTGCTTTGCACACTCTTGGCATTCTCTCCATGAGCTTCAAGAGGTAGTCACCTGAAATGGTTTCCACTTCACAGGTGTGCCTTATCAGGGTTAATTAGTGGAATTTCTTGCTTTATCAATGGGGTTGGGACCATCAGTTGTGTTGTGCAGAAGTCAGGTTAATACACAGCCGACAGCCCTATTGGACAACTGTTAAAATTCATATTATGGCAAGAACCAATCAGCTAACTAAAGAAAAACGAGTGGCCATCATTACTTTAAGAAATGAAGGTCAGTCAGTCCGGAAAATTGCAAAAACTTTAAATGTGTCCCCAAGTGGAGTCGCAAAAACCATCAAGCGCTACAACGAAACTGGCACACATGAGGACCGACCCAGGAAAGGAAGACCAAGAGTCACCTCTGCTTCTGAGGATAAGTTCATCCGAGTCACCAGCCTCAGAAATCGCAAGTTAACAGCAGCTCAGATCAGAGACCAGATGAATGCCACACAGAGTTCTAGCAGCAGACCCATCTCTAGAACAACTGTTAAGAGGAGACTGCGCCAATCAGGCCTTCATGGTCAAATAGCTGCTAGGAAACCACTGCTAAGGAGAGGCAACAAGCAGAAGAGATTTGTTTGGGCCAAGAAACACAAGGAATGGACATTAGACCAGCGGAAATCTGTGCTTTGGTCTGATGAGTCCAAATTTGAGATCTTTGGTTCCAACCGCCGTGTCTTTGTGAGACGCAGAAAAGGTGAACGGATGGATTCCACATGCCTGGTTCCCACTGTGAAGCATGGAGGAGGAGGTGTGATGGTGTGGGGGTGTTTTGCTGGTGACACTGTTGGGGATTTATTCAAAATTGAAGGCACACTGAACCAGCATGGCTACCACAGCATCCTGCAGCGACATGCCATCCCATCCGGTTTGCGTTTAGTTGGACGATCATTTATTTTTCAACAGGACAATGACCCCAAACACACCTCCAGACTGTGTAAGTGCTATTTGACCAAGAAGGAGAGTGATGGAGTGCTGCGGCAGATGACCTGGCCTCCACAGTCACCGGACCTGAACCCAGTCGAGATGGTTTGGGGTGAGCTGGACCGCAGAGTGAAGGCAAAGGGGCCAACAAGTGCTAAACACCTCTGGGAACTCCTTCAAGACTGTTGGAAAACCATTTCAGGTGACTACCTCTTGAAGCTCATGGAGAGAATGCCAAGAGTGTGCAAAGCAGTAATCAGAGCAAAGGGTGGCTAATTTGAAGAAACTAGAATATAAAACATGTTTTCAGTTATTTCACCTTTTTTTGTTAAGTACATAACTCCACATGTGTTCATTCATAGTTTTGATGCCTTCAGTGAGAATCTACAATGTAAATAGTCATGAAAATAAAGAAAACGCATTGAATGAGAAGGTGTGTCCAAACTTTTGGCCTGTACTGTATATATATATAAAAAAGCATAATTATAAGGCTACGAAAACCAAACGAATTTTATTTAATAGCGATTCCACACTTATATAAACATATTAATGGGTAGAATATTCAGATTCAGATTCAGATTTGACAATAAACCATGCCAAATATTACACACTGGCCCTTTAATTGTAAAATTACATTTATTTATCATGTAAATACATAGAACCTGTACTGTCAGTGCTTTAAGTCAGTAAATAAATTGTTGTACTTTTCATGGGACCCCCCTTGGCCTTGGGCTGAGGTCATCTGTACCCTTTGCACACTGTAGCTTTTTTGTAGCTTTTTGCACATTTTCTACAACCTCTACCTCACTTTCTTTACTCCTGCAATTTTGATATTGATTTTTTATTTTTTTATTTTATTCCTGTTTATTTCTCTTGTATATTTTAAATTTTAGTGCTACTTATTTTTGTATATATTTTATATTTTTATATTATAAAAATATTTATAATTATACATTCTGTTTGATTACTTGCTGCTGTAACAAAATAATTTCTCAGTTTGGGATCAATAAAGTACTACCTACCTATCTATCTATCTGTCTATCTATCTATCTATCTATCTATTTAGATGTCACCCATTGGTTTGTGGACTCCTGTTTTGAAGCCTTAAATCTGGCATTTTGGCCATTGTCATCTTATGCCATGTCCACACGGGACTAGAGATTAGGTGTATCTGCAAAGGTTTTTTATCTTATAGACCTTTCATAAACACGGAACCAGTGTTTTAGAAGCCCAAATACGCCAACTTTTGAAACCGGGTCCCAGAGTGAAAAAATCTGAAGACGCCACCTTCGCGTTTCCGTATTTACAACACAGTGTGTCTCTTTTCTGAAACGATAAGGCCATAACCCCACCTCTCCCTTAACTCGCATGCGCTAGTCAACATTCTCCTGCAGTTTTGTAGTTTTGCAATCAAGTGTGAACCTAAGTAGCTGCTCTATCTCGTCGTCAGTCCATACAAAGTGGGCTCCTCTGGCATTTGTATTTTCCGCCATCTTCTTCTTCGTGTTTGTTTACATCGCACCAGTTTTATGCGCATGCTCCATTTCTTATTCTCTGTTTCTGGTGTACTTTGTGGCAGCGTTGCAGTGCCACTTATAGGCCTTGCATATGTACTACAGCGTTTTCAGTGGCTTCATGTTTACGTACACATATCTTGAGACGATTCCGTGTTTATGGAAAACTTTTAAAAAAGGACATCAGTTCCATCTTTGTGTGGATATGGCCTTATGCTTTTGGAGCCAGAGGTGACCATATTTGGAAGAGAGGGTGGACCTAATCCTAACGCTAGCTGCTAGCTTGGTTAGCATAGTGCATTTACAGGTATGTTTGACTGTGATAATGATAATTGCTAGCAAAAAACAGGCCTACAATGATTAAAATATAATGTACTTACCAGACAAACTGCTTATCTGACTCCTTAGTGGGTCTTTTCGTACTACAATACGCTAAACAAGACTAGCCTATTTATCTGACCAAAACATTGAAATTAACTTACATGAACTAAAAACAAAAGCTACGGCTACACCTGTGGGGTTATGCCATGGTTACATTACAAGACCAACGTTGTCACTAGGGTAGTGACTTGTCGATGGACAGCACCCACCTGTCACTCAGATCAGCCAAACCCTTAAGTATGCATAACTTTAAGCCGTAATAACATTTAAATGAGAGAGTTATATAAAAACTCACCCTTGTACAGTTGACATGAAAGGGGAAAGTAGCTGTGGAGACCAAATTGTTTTTTGTATTAGGCTGTAAACATGTTTAATTCTCTTGTGAAGTTGGCCATTTTAACATGTGGATCTACAGGGATTGACTCGCTCTTGGAGTCAGCCTCAAGTGGCCATTGAAGGAACTGCAGTTTTCGACATTGGTTTCACTTGCTCTTACCACAGCCGCATATGCACAAATCCAAAGCTTGCCATGCCTTGCTAAGCTACGATTGGACAAATGCTGTTTGGGCACAGGGTTCAACAGTCAATCGGTGCAATATAACAGATATTAGTGACTTCTTAATGTATTCATAAACATATATTAATTACAGAAATTTCTACCATTGTCATACAATGTCCCCTCTGTATTCTGTCTTGTATCCTTTGTGCAAAGAAATAAAGCTCAATAAATATGCACATGAACCTTTGTTTACATACATGCCACAGGCATCTTATAAAAGCAAGCATCTGCTTTCTTTCCAGTGCTGGATATTTCATTTTGAAAAGCACTGGTGTGTACACCAGGAGCGCTTCCTTCCGCTGCACCAGTGGATGTGGATGTTGCTGTAATCCTCGGGATGCTGAGCAGAATTCATCATGGGATTTCACGCCTCCTTCTCTTATCTCCTTGTTTCCTCACTTCCTCCTTCCCTCATCCCCTCGTCTCCTCTCTTTTCATCTCATCTCTCCTGACCTTCCTACCCAGGGCACGTCCCCCATTTCCATTGGAGAGCAGTCGTGATGAGCTCCAGCGTGTCGAGGGCCAGGCTAATCACTAAAACAAGTAAACAAGTGGAAAGGTGAACGGAGAGCAGCACAATCAATAACAGTACTGTGGCTGATTGGTGTGGAGGTAGCGGGTGCATGCACACGCAAACACACACACATTCACACATGCAGGGTCATCGAGGTCAATCTGAACAAGACAATGAGGAGGTGGGATCAGTGTTAAATGGTGGTTGCTTGACATTAACAAACGAATAGGAATCTCTCAAAGTAGGTCTGCACTCTGTCTGACCTCAATTCCTCATTTTCTCTCTCTCACACACACACACACACACACACACACACACATACATGAACACTGATCTGAATGTGCACCCACAAAGACACAAGCAGCTTTTTACAAGTTATTAGCAGTTTCTCTCCATTAGGGAGTACAGCTGCCGTCGTTGTGCATTTCGGCTGCTTTTACTTGATCAGTTAATGGCACTTATTTTCCAGAAAGAGCTTCCACCTGGCTTCCGGGCCACTCCATCAGCCTCTGATTAAAATCAGTGTTAATACCAGCACTCTGGTGATCTGCGGTACTCCTGTGAGTAAAACAGGGCCTCAGATTGGGATGGAAGAAGGATTTTGAATACTTGAAGAAAGCATCTGCTGGTTATGACTGAAAAGCTCCCAACCAAAAGAAGATTCAACTTGTCTCAAAAGTGTTTAAAAGACACCTGTCACACCATATTGGGGGTTGAATGGCTCAGAGCAGCAACTTCCACCTTTCTGAATAACTCTATGACCGGTGCATATGATGGACGATGTTGCATCTCGTGCACGTAACCTGCAGACGAGGCTGCATCTGCTTTTTCAAGGTCACCTCACAACAATTCAGAGCATCTTCATTACTTCTGTTGGCCCTCTGTCGTTCCCATAGCAACCCTGCTGCGCTGACAGATGAGAGGCGCGGGAGTCGGCTTCCCACATAGTTACAAAAACACACACACACACACACACACACACACACACACACACATGCAAGCACATGAACACACATTAAAACAATGAACGCACAGCTTCATCTGAGGAAGCACACTCTGCATTGTTTAAAATAAACCAGGCATCAGAGGCGAGGTGTTGGAGTGAGATTGTCGTACACAAATAGGCCATTATGGCAAAAGTGGAACAGAAGGAGTCTCCTATGAAAACAGAGCGTTCTCTCTCTACTCCTGACTCTCTCTTTTTGCTCTCTGTGTCTGTGTCTCTCTGTCGCTCTCTCTGCGGGCAGGCCGTGCGTGCCTCTATGCTCGTTATCAGAACAAACAGAGATGAGGGTGGAAGAATGGGGTACACACCATGTACCAGAGAGGGGAGGATGAAAGAGTACAAAACAAGAGAAAATCAAACACCCGGCATGATGGAAACGCCGGGGAATTGTTTCTATCAGCACACACCTACTTCCATAGGGAGCTTTACCATTTTAATGCATTAAAGGCGTGCCACGCCACAACACAACCCACCAATGCACCAGATAGTCAGCTCATGTAAAAAAAAAAATTCCAGTCCATATCAGATATACATTTCCCTCGAGGGTTTAAAAAGAAAACAGAAAAGAGAGAGGCTCTCCAAAGGCTGCAATAGGCTTATAATGAATAAGACATTGCATCAGAATTGGAGAGAGAGTGAAATCTCCTTCCTGTCTGCTTGCTGTGAGACAAGGGATGTATCATTACCAACTCTGTCTTTTTATGTCCTTGGAAGTGTGAATCCACAGTGTAACGAGTGGTGAAACATTCCAATAAATCCAGCAGGCACAGCGCTACGAGAATCGGCACAATAAAATCCAAATATCAGCCGTGTCCGAATGCTGAGGATTTGGTGTTTCGATGAAGCTATCAGGTAAAGTTTCTGCACAAATGTAGGTGTATACACTGATATAGGTCGATGTCCTATGGTGTTTATGGCATGTTGTGATGTGTTTGACTATAAAAACTGATGATAAGGTTTAGGGTTCATTTATTGTCATTCTACAACACAGGGTTGCACAACTCAGATGCAACTTGTAGTCATTTTATGATACACAAGAGAAAAAAAAAGAAGAACTACTTTTTATTGTGGACTACTGAAGATGAGTTGAGGAGTCTCACAGCCTGAGGAAAGAAGCTGCTCTGCAGTCTGGTGGTATGGCAGCAGATACTTCTGTATCACTTGCCAGACGGCAGGAGGGTGAACAGGCTTCAGCGAGTATTGTCTTTTAGTATCCTTTGGGCACAGGCACCTCACCTCACAAATATCACTGATGCTCAGTATATGGGTACCAGTGATGTTCTGGGCGGTTGTAATCACCTCCTGCAGAGCCATCCTGCCCTGTGTCGTGCACAACCTCTGCCAGTTTGTAATGTTTCCAGTTACTTTCTGTTGCTCCTCTGTAAAAGTTGACAAGAACTTGGCTGGGGAATTTAGCTTTCTTAAGTTTCCTCTAAGGTCCAATGTGTAGAATTCAGGGGCGTCTATTGAAAGAAATGGAATATAATATCCATAGCTATGTTATGAATGGTTGTATTTTTGGCTAGATAGGGTTTCACCACTGTAATTCACACTTGGCCAGTGGTGTAGTGGTAGTTGATGAGATGGGTGTACTACTGGGTAGATGGTTAGGTTACAGAGGAGTAAGTAGGTATACTGTCCTATGTATTCAAATGACTTTTTGGCTGATAGTTGGGTATATTGCAAATGGCCAGAAAAAGAAGAAGGTATGTCCCATATACCTGTGTATTTCTTCCACTACACTACCACGCTTGGCACACAGGAGAAGTTTTCCGTTACTTGCAATCTGCAACTTCACCCCTAGGTGCCACTAAATCCTACACAGTAGACCATTAAGAAATACAGACATTTTTAAGCTCTCTAAACCGGGATGGAGACCATGTCAGACTCTCTGTGATGCTGATTCCCAGGAACCTAAAATTGTTGACCTGCTCCACCTCAGCTCCGTTTATGTAGGCAGGGGTGTGCGTCATCAACTGCTTTTTGTTCTAAGGTCAGAAATCAGCTCCTTGGTTTTGTGGATGTCCAGCAGTAGGTTGTTCTCTGAGCACAACACTGCAAGATTCTTGATATACTCCCAACATTAAGTCTCTCTTAGTTATCTGGCTGATGACGATAGTGTTGTCCACAGACTTTAAAGCAGCAGAGTCCATGTCGGACAAACGCCAAAATGTTTTGATTAAATTCCACCGTATATTCATCACATTTCATTACATATTCAACATTTGGATTCTTTCCAGTGATTTGCAAGCACCAAGGCCTTTGATTATGCTTACTATAGATACAATTTAGCAAGACTAAGGATACCAGCAGTGCTTTTAAATAAATGTTTACTTCAACATGCTAACATGTTAACACCTGCTTACATTATTGTATGAACCAACTTTCTTGCCAATCTATCCAGTAGTGGCTGAGGTATTTAGCAAGTGACCAATATTGTCAATCCTGGAGCCACAGCGCTAGCTTAACTAAAAATACCTGGTGTACATACAGTACAGGCCAAAAGTTTGGACACACCTTCTCATTCAATGCGTTTTCTTTATTTTCATGACTATTTACATTGTAGATTCTCACTGAAGGCATCAAAACTATGAATGAACACATGTGGAGTTATGTACTTAACAAAAAAAGGTGAAATAACTGAAAACATGTTTTATATTCTAGTTTCTTCAAAATAGCCACCCTTTGCTCTGATTACTGCTTTGCACACTCTTGGCATTCTCTCCATGAGCTTCAAGAGGTAGTCACCTGAAATGGTTTCCACTTCACAGGTGTGCCTTATCAGGGTTAATTAGTGGAATTTCTTGCTTTATCAATGGGGTTGGGACCATCAGTTGTGTTGTGCAGAAGTCAGGTTAATACACAGCCGACAGCCCTATTGGACAACTGTTAAAATTCATATTATGGCAAGAACCAATCAGCTAACTAAAGAAAAACGAGTGGCCATCATTACTTTAAGAAATGAAGGTCAGTCAGTCCGGAAAATTGCAAAAACTTTAAATGTGTCCCCAAGTGGAGTCGCAAAAACCATCAAGCGCTACAACCAAACTGGCACACATGAGGACCGACCCAGGAAAGGAAGACCAAGAGTCACCTCTGCTTCTGAGGATAAGTTCATCCGAGTCACCAGCCTCAGAAATGGCAAGTTAACAGCAGCTCAGATCAGAGACCAGATGAATGCCACACAGAGTTCTAGCAGCAGACCCATCTCTAGAACAACTGTTAAGAGGAGACTGCGCCAATCAGGCCTTCATGGTCAAATAGCTGCTAGGAAACCACTGCTAAGGAGAGGCAACAAGCAGAAGAGATTTGTTTGGGCCAAGAAACACAAGGAATGGACATTAGACCAGTGGAAATCTGTGCTTTGGTCTGATGAGTCCAAATTTGAGATCTTTGGTTCCAACCGCCGTGTCTTTGTGAGATGCAGAAAAGGTGAATGGATGGATTCCACATGCCTGGTTCCCACTGTGAAGCATGGAGGAGGAGGTGTGATGGTGTGGGGGTGTTTTGCTGGTGACACTGTTGGGGATTTATTCAAAATTGAAGGCACACTGAACCAGCATGGCTACCACAGCATCCTGCAGCGACATGCCATCCCATCCGGTTTGCGTTTAGTTGGACGATCATTTATTTTTCAACAGGACAATGACCCCAAACACACCTCCAGGCTGTGTAAGGGCTATTTGACCAAGAAGGAGAGTGATGGAGTGCTGCGGCAGATGACCTGGCCTCCACAGTCACCGGACCTGAACCCAATCGAGATGGTTTGGGGTGAGCTGGACCGCAGAGTGAAGGCAAAGGGGCCAACAAGTGCTAAACACCTCTGGGAACTCCTTCAAGACTGTTGGAAAACCATTTCAGGTGACTACCTCTTGAAGCTCATGGAGAGAATGCCAAGAGTGTGCAAAGCAGTAATCAGAGCAAAGGCTATTTTGAAGAAACTAGAATATAAAACATGTTTTCAGTTATTTCACCTTTTTTTGTTAAGTACATAACTCCACATGTGTTCATTCATAGTTTTGATGCCTTCAGTGAGAATCTACAATGTAAATAGTCATGAAAATAAAGAAAACGCATTGAATGAGAAGGTGTGTCCAAACTTTTGGCCTGTACTGTATACAAAATATTTCCATCAATATTTTTTCCACCACATATTCATTTGTAAACCTGGATTTGTGAAATAGGATAGGTGGTTTGCAATCACAATGTCATTTCATTTGCTGATTACAATAATAATGATGTAAGATATGTATTATAAGTTATAATGTGCATGTACAGTAAGTATGTTAATAATGAGTAGGTCTATATCTTGCCAGTAAAAGGCAGGGGAGAAGTGAGAACAAACACCTTGTTCATGTCAGTCACACTTTGATTAAATCTCCCTCCTTGAGTCAAGACAACTTTAGTTTCTGACCCTCAGCTTTATAGATGAAAAACAATTTGCAGCCAGACACCTTCCACGGCTGGAAACCGGTCCCTTCCACCCTGCGACGCAGTCACCCATCGAGCTCCCTTATCTCCCGAGGGAAACACCCTCAGTCCTGGTGTCTGGATATCTACGTAACAACACTG
This sequence comes from Epinephelus lanceolatus, assembly GCF_041903045.1. NCBI lineage: Eukaryota > Metazoa > Chordata > Actinopteri > Perciformes > Serranidae > Epinephelus > Epinephelus lanceolatus. Next base: position 13,214,052 of record NC_135734.1, read on the forward strand.
TCTGCCTAAAATCCCAAGCGGCTGACACAGCCTTTAGAGAACAGAGACAGCCTGGGCTGGAATCAGCCTTCTGATAACAGTCAAAGAGGCTCAGTCTTTGACAGATATCCAAACCCACACAGACAGACACACACACACACACTCACACACAGGCAGCAGTGATCAGAAGTTTGATAAGCAGGTTGATTATGTCAAGATAAAGGATGTGTTTAGTTTGCGATTGTATTTATCCAACCTGAGTCACAGAGGATTTAAATCAGCCTGACTGCATCAGTGTCAAATAGAGGATCTTGTGTCTGAGGCAGTTGCAGTACTGCAAGCTGCCATTAGGTGTCCCTGCTCCACCAGTAACATCAACTGGGTGTCTGTGGACTCTGTTGATGAGGTTTTCTTCTCCCTGTAGCCCCGCAGAACAGGTGAATGGACAAGTCTAAATGAAATCCAGCACCTGTCCTGTCTATTTATTTTCCCATCCTCTGTATGTTATTATACATCTATCATTATCAGGACCAAACATCCCAATAGGGCAACGAGCCGGCATAACTAAATGACAAAATATGCTGTTGTAATTCCAAATGACATTGAGTGCTTTGCTCACCTGGCGCAACTATTGCCAAGATGAAGACAAAGGAAAGTACTTAGTTAAAGCTGCAATCACTATTTTTATACAATAACATACATATAGTACATATTTAAATAGAACAATGGATAAAATGACTATGTAATGTGAAAGGGAGCACACTCTACTGTGAATTATCTCCCACTTGACTCTGCAGTTCTCTTCAACACTGTTTTGGTTTTACAGCCTGCAGGTTCACTATTTTGCTTAAATCTCACAGCTCTCATCATCAGTGTTTTTTGGCGGTTTTTGGTGAAAAAGCTCTTCAGGTCAGAGCTGTACACGACTCAGAATTAAATCAGTCAAATCAGATTTGAGTTTGAGAGTTTAAACGGGGTACAGTGGGATGTTTAGGGTGACAGCGACATTCATGTAAAGTAGTAAACAAACCAAGTTTAGGCTAACATAAGCCCTTTTTAGATAGGAATTGTGCAGCAAAATGCTGTGTGCCTACTTTTGTTCATACAGAATGCACCTTTTTTGGGGCAATGGGGGGCATGAGCAAGTAACAAAATGTGTAACTCAGCGTGTGACGTAAACAGTGACGGACTCTGAGGGTAGCCGCAGCTGGTCAGTCCTTCGGTAGTCTCTATATACGATAGAGACTCTACAGACAGACTCTACATTCACTGAATGTAGTGTCTGTCTGTAGAGTCTGTAGAGGCCCGTGCGGTGAACTAACGAGGTGGAACATAATTGCCATAACTGCAAACTCTGAATCCATCGCAATGGTTCAGCATATTTACTTATATATAAACGGAAGTTGGAAACGGCTCCTCCACCCAAATCAAACCGGAATGCCAAAAAAAATGGGGGTCTGCCCCCAGAGGCTGTATCGCCGTCTGCTGGAAGTCAGACACCGAATACAGCCAATGGGTTCCGAGAATGGGCCCTTGGCAATTCTCTCATAAGTTGGCCCGTTCTTCACCGTCCCTGTCAACTGACGGTTAATGGCCTCTTCATTTGTGAGGACAAGGAGTGCGCGCAATTCTTTGTCTCCCCAGTTGCTCATCTTTACAGTGTCTGTCAGGTTTACATTTTCCTCTTGCTACCAGCTACTCATTCCTGCTATCAGCTGTTTCCTGTTTATCCACCGCCAGTGGCTCGGGGAGCATATCTATATTCCCCACTTAACCCTGCAAAAAAGGTTCTATGTTCCCCGCTTACACAAAAAAGGTTCTATGGTTCCCGGGTTCTATGTTGCCCGCTCAACCAAGCAGGAAACATAGAACCCTTTTTGTGTACGCGGGGAACAGAGAAGCTTTTTTGCAGGGTTAAGTTGGGAACAGAGAACCCGGGAAACATAGAACCCTGGGAACATAGGGATGACCCCATGGCTTGGATGTGCAGCGTCTTCAACAGCTCCTCCCACAAGTCTTCAACAGCCCCTCCCGTGGTGGAAAGGCGCCTCGTTCTTTTTAAACCAAAAAGGTTCCGCCAATATGTCTACCCTATGAGGCGGAAAATGGGGCACCTTGGATCAACTCGCCAATCCAGCTCTGTGTGTCTAAACACTTGCAGCTTGCCGGCAAAACGGCCCAACATTTGCCAAAAATCTGGCAGTGTAAAAAGGGGCTATAGGCTAACTACGCAAGTAAGGTAAGGATCCGTCATCTTGGATCCTTACCGGGTGAATACTCTCTTTCTTCAAGCAGCTGCCTCACTCAGATTCACCTTGGGTCTGGGTCTGTAGCTGCCTGTACCAGAGAGCAGTGTGAAAGTGAGGAGCACTCACTCTGCTCACATCTTTGGACCAAAATTGTGCACTATGGTACACTGCACACTGACTGACAAAAACAAAACAAAACAAAACAAAACAAAGAAAAATAACAACAAGAAAATGACTGCTCAGCTCGAAGAATCTCAGTTGACTAAGAATTTGAATCTTGGCACCAAGATGACAAACATAGTGTAGCATTAAGCAGCTAAAGAGACAGATATTTCCCTCAGTAGTTGGTCCAGAGCTTTAACAGCTAAAAGATGAGTCAATATTGGAATTACATTCATCATGTGGACATAAATCTGACTCCAAATGAATGACACCATTGCTCTGTATCTGCTGGATGTTTCCATAATGAACTGCTTGTTAACAAGTCAGCCATAATAACATTTTTTTAGGAGATAATAGTGTCTTAACATTGCGACTACAGCTTGTTTCTGCTGCTCCCAGGTGACTGAAAGATTGGTATTGATATTGCCTTCATGATTACAAAAAACAACAAAAATAAAACAACAGCAACTTTGGCTTTTGGTTGAAAATGAGATGCAGACCACAGTCTACTGTTGCGCCCTTTACACACCCAACCAGCATGATTTTTGTCAGTGAAAAACTGCAGAAGGGCGCAAGTTGGGAAACCATGTTGTTTTCAGCATTTAAACAACGTTCCAAGTCTTTTGTTTGTTTGGTGAGGACAGTCTCCATACAGAGTATAAATATATCATCCTTCCAAACTCTGGGGAAATATGTGTGTCTGAAGAATAATTTGGTGCAGCATCAGTAGTTCAGCCATTTCCAAAACAGGGGAGGTGGTCAAATCCATTATTTTTGGACTTCCATCAAAGGCAAAGAGTGAATAAAAATACTCCTAACACCTTGTGCCAACACCTTGAAGCTAAACGATTGCACTGTGGGTCCATAACTCCAATATTTACTTCATTATCCTCTGTGTGTTCTCATTAGCAAACCTCAGGTTACCCTTGAGTGTTTTACAGGAAGAGGCATGCTGCTTTAATGTGCCCCTTGTATGCTTTAGCATCCTAGTTTGTAAGCCATAAATACGACTTGTGGCAGATTCGTGTACATTTCAGTCAAAAATATCTACACAGGCTATTAAATTAACAGCTGTCTGTGGGACATTTGGAATACCCAAATTGTAGAGAGCTAATTCATGCTGCAAAAATACAATACATGAACTTATTTTGTCATTGGCAGGTAAAAATTTCCCCTCAGACTTCCCTTACCGTAACCAAATATTCTGCTACTAAAACAACCTTTTGAGAGTACCCAAACCCCCAAACCACTTTTTTCAGCTGAAAACTGATGTGTATGGGTATTTCTGTGTTGTTGATGGATTCAGGTCCAAATATTAACATTTTAGTGTAAAAAAATCAGAATTCTACATATTGTATTTAAAATATGCACAGCAACTGCCCTCTACTGGTTGAATCCCTGCTATTGCAATTGAATTTTGCTATTGGCTTACATGGTGGGAGGTGACTTATATGGTAACTAATTTCGTCAACAAACAACCAATCCCCCTCCTTGCCCCCTCCACTCCCCTGCAGCACGATGTGTGTCGCAGCGTGTCTTAGACCCCATCCTTGCCCTGCTCATGTTGATGCCTTCATGTTCCGGAAGCATTTTTTAAAAATTTCCAGCAGAGCAGCGCTTTGGCCAAAACTTCAACCCGTTCTCATGCCAACTCATCAAAGACTGCTGCTTTCTCAGTGGACCTTAATGTCTAAATGAGGCTATTTGACAAACTGGGAGTAAGAACGGGCTGAAAACTCTGTGGTTTAGTCACTCTTCGGCTCTATGCAAAATTCAGAGCGTATGAGTTGTCTGGACACAGTTCTGAACATGGAGGTAGCTGAGCCAGTGGCTATCAGCTTATGGTTCTAACTCCATGAACAATGCTAAACAATGACAACAATGCTAACAGAGCTGATGGTGTTAACAAGGGGGGAACCGAAGTTTGGGCATTATGCTTCACTGATGACCCTAACCCTACATACCTACAGAGAAATGAAATATTTTTCTATACCTGTCACTCGCTTTGGTTTTGTGTTCAAGTCTTGCTAAAATAAAAGTCACATTCTTAAATCTTTTCATATTTTCACACTGTTGAAATCAGCAAAACATAACATTGAAAACATTTTAGATAAGAGCAAAACGTGCTGTCTGTATGTCAACACAACTATCGACTCTCACCTCTCGTGAAATTTCTGAATGAAACTTCTCGTTAGTGAGACTTGGACAAAAACAGAACAGAACAACCAAAAGGTACAGGAAAGGTCCTTAAAGGTCCTTTGTTGTAAGACACTTGTAATTACAAACTGAGCCTGTCAGTGGCAAAAACAAACACTTTTAGTGGATGTAAATTGTAGGGAACCAACTATGCTGAGTGGTTACATCGTAGTCTTGTTTCAAAATTTCAAAAAATGTTCTCACGAGTCACTTTGACACTAATCTCTCAAGACAGATTCTGCAATTTACATTGTAGAATCTGTCGGCAGCCCTGTGTGAAAGACGACTGGAGGGGGGGCAGGGCGGGGCTTTGAGTTTGAACGATGCTGCGCTTTAGCCAATCACAATGGAGGGGGCATGGTCGAGACGTGCTGGTGTCCCCAGGAAATGTGTACCTACAGAAACAGCAAGCTCCACGTCCATAGCGACCGCTCCACCCAAAACGCCATCTCGTCAATGTGATTTTTTTTTTTTCCCCAGCGGATGTCTGAGTTACAACATGATTGAGCTAACTGGAGTAGTTTCATGTTGTATCTGACAACGGGAGGCTTTTAACAGATGACGTCCTGATGTTAGCTTTGCTAACTGTCCCTGTCAGCTGCAGCCACTGATGCTTTCTAGACATCGTGATTTCCCATAACTGAATAAATACCACACATAGCAACACAAAACTGCTTTGCTAGCTCAATCATGTTGTAACTAAGATATCCGCTGGAAAGAATATTTTATTCACGGACCGTTTATTGAGTTATTACCTTATTTTTATACAGTCTGTGGTTATTACAGACACCACTAACGGCTAACGTTAACAGCTAATGGTTAGCCCAGCTAATCTACGATAACCATGTTATTTACAAAACATGCACACAGAAATAGTAACGTTCGTTCAATCATTGTGTTTATAGACTTAACAAACATCAGATTAGTCTAAACGGTGATATAGTGACGTGAAAAAAGTGATAAATAGCTAAACTCTGCTGGTTTTCTACCCGAAGTATTTCTAAACAACACGGCGATTCCCTGGGGGCACCGCTGGAAGTGAAGGGTGTGAGCAATCGCAGAGGCCCCTGCACTTCTGTTAGTCAAAAAACTCCAGGCTGTGCCTCCAGAGGTAAAGGAAGAAAAAAAAAAGTTTTTTATTTTATTTTATTATTTTTTTTTACCGATGGATTTCCAGATTGCTTTGACACAAAAACAAAAGGGAAAATAGGGTCCATGTTGAAAAATACTTTAACTTAAATTTAGGCAATGATTTTAAACATACTGTAGGGGGGCTTCTAAATTAATGTTTGAAAAATGTAAGTTTCAATTTTACTTTTTTCCCCTAAAAATTTAAATATGTCTGAAAATATATATTAAAATTAGTCCAACGTATAAGCAAAGATAAATCGGCCTATTCATAAAAAATAAAATGAAACACCTTTTCATTTACAGTACACAACATTAATAAAAGGCTAATTGTTACCCATGAGTCATTGTGCAGTCATGTGAACTAGCTAATGCTAAATTACTGCATGACACCTATCCATAATGGTGAACTAGTTAGTCAACACTTACGTAATATTGAAACATATTGACCAGTTAGCTGTATCATTAATCCAAGTATACAGACATTCTTGTGAGCTACAATGGATCATTTTGTAACTTTTTGAGCAAGAGACAAGAGGTGAAGCTAATGCACCTAGCCATGCTACAACATCTGCTAATGTAGCAGCTACAGGCAAGTACAAATTAGATGTAACATCTTGATTTATATCTATTATTTACCGTCATTAATTGTGCTAAAAGATTCTGGAGATGAATAGTGAGCAGTGTCTTCAGGTACAACAACACAAATGTGTGGAGACAGAGTGGGAGAAAAAGACAGACAGGTAGAACCACAGAGACGGAGACTGACAGTGACAGAAGGAATAGATTCCCCGCTGCTCTTGTAACTCCCTTTCAACTCTGACGTTTGCTCTGTCAATGTGAGTGAGCAACTTTTTTCTCTCTGTTTTCTGCCTCTGAAATGTCAAAGAAGGTTCTGTGGCTGCTGCTGAGCTGCTCTGTGTCTTTACTACCACGGAAATAGGCAGAGAGTCACTGTAATTGTAGTATGAAGACTACGTTTTCTCTCTCTCTCTTTCTCTCTATTCATATTTGAGTTTGCAGAGACTCCGGGATGCCGAGGAGAGAATTTTCCTCCTCATTAAAAGCCCAGTAAGAGGAGCAGAGTCTGGGAGGTGCACACAAACACACGTACACACCGATATGGACGCACACAAATACACAAACATAAACACGGCGCTACACTGAAGGTTCAGTCAAGCTAACGGCACCTGACAGAGCAATCACAGTCACATACATGCTTCTCTCTCTTTTCATCTCATCTGTTTCATCTGCCTCCCATCTCTATCCTCACATTTTCCTAACCCTCTTCCACCCTTTTCCACTGTTGCATCCTGTTTTGCCTCCTCTACTGCTTCATCCGTCCTTCTTGCTCCTTTTCTCCATGTTTCTTATTTTTGTTTTACTTCATTACTGATTCAGCCTCTTCCACTTTTATTCTTGGAGTGAAATGGACACAAACTACAACTATCAAAACAACACCTGGGGCCAGATGTATAAACAATGCGTACACACATAAACCATGCATACGCCTTTCCCCACACATGGACTGATATTTATAGAGGAAGGATGTGCGGTGAGAATGTGCAAACATTCTGAGCATACTTCAGACCAGGAGTACACAGGGAACTGCCCATTGGTTCGACATCCCATTGTTCCGACCATATTAAACCCATTGTTCCGAAGTCCGTTCTGAAATCATCATGATGCCCTGTGGTTAAGGTCTGGTTAGGTTTAGGCACAAAAACCACTTGGTTGGGGTTAGGAAAAGATCATGGTGTGGGTTAAAATGAAAAACAAAGTGACAAACTCATAAGCCGTGAGCCTGCTCCGCCTCAAGCCGGTCGCGGCGCACCATACGCCCGCCGCGAGCCGTTCAGCACCGCGGACAGTCGGACTAATGGGATGTCGAACCAATGGGCTGTCGAACCAATGACATGGACCCGAGTACACATGGTTTTATATTAGATCCCTGGTGATATGATGAGGAGAAGACTGAATAGTAGTTGATAGACAGGTAAAATTTTTCCTAGGTTGTTTGCCAGTGTCACTGATTGTGTTATTATCAAGGTTGGGACGTAAGAGAATACAAGTAATGGCGTTGGAAATACACCGTTGAGTAACTGTATTCTGTTACAGTTACAGTTTAAATTGGTGGTATTATGAATGCAGTTACTGACTTTAAAAATAGATTACTTGAAAAGATTACTTTGTTTTTGATATATTTGCTCTAACACTGTGTCTTAATTAAATGAAAAGCGAGCAAGCTTCAGTTTGACTGACTCAGCTCTGCCATTTTGGGCTGAACTTTTGTCGGATGCCCTGCTGCTATTTATTCCTGTCAATCACTTCAAGGTGACAAAGAACTGCTGATTTATGAGGTAGCTCTGAGAGGTGCTCTACACAACACCTCCACATTTAACTACAGTACAAAAATCTATATAAGGTGGCAGCTGGCTGGAGTGAGATGGCCATGGAGCTGAAAGTTTCTGGTAAATGAGCATTGCTAATAACAACAGCGGACTCATTTTTTTAGTCATCACGCTGCGCTGGCACAGCATTTTCAAGAACACTGTTGCTGCAAATAGACGTACTAAAACTCTTTCCACCTCAAAAAACACATCCTCAAACCTCCGGTCCGAAACACCTACCACGACTGACAGCAAAACAACATAAAGCTCCAGGAAATACACTCCACCAAAGGGAAGCCCTCCTCAGCTGCGGAGGTCAGCTGTTGCCCTACACTGGCTTAACAACCAAAACTGGATTTTAATCGTGGACAGCTGCAGGCTACAAAGAAATAATGAAGCTTGTGGCTGGATATGTTGTGGAGAGCCTTGCCACAGGCAACAGAAAGCCCCCAGGTAAAAAAAAAGATATCCAGCTTTAACCACTTACTGGCGATAACCCTGACATTCACACAGAAACACACATCTGATTGTTGGGGAGATACACAATTACCAATTTTTTGGGTTGTAACAGAAAAGTAATATAATGAGTAGTGTAACAAATTACTGTTGGTAGGGAGTAATAAGTAAAGTAATATTACTTTTGAAAGCAGTACTGAGTAATGAGCCCAACACTGCTTGCTGTTGGCTACGTTGTATGTCATTTTCAGCAACACAATATAAAACGTGTTTTTTATTTAAAAAGAGCCGATAGGTACGTGGTTTGTTTACATGACGTAATAAAAGTGTATATTTAATGGATTCAGTGTGGACAGAGAGAGCTGCTCGCCTGCTGTTAGGACATGGTGTAAAGGAGGGACACATTTCCCATTAACAGATTTTTAAAGTGTGTATAATGCACCTGCTACACGACAATGGCAGAAGAGATGTATTGCCAGGACACTGTTGTTTGTTTCTTGCATGGAAATATTAGACCCAGAGAAATCAGTCAATGATTTTGAAGTAATCTAAACTATTTAAAATCGTTACTTAGTTTGAGTAATCCCATAGAATATGATACAAATGACATTTTAGGGCATGTATTCAGTGATCTGTAGTGGAATACATTTTATAAAAGGAAGTCTCCCAAAACTGGTTATCATTTTTGCAGTCTACACAATGTTTTGTAGAATGTCAATTAAAGGCACATTTTGGATAATGTATGAGTACAGAGTGTCTTCCTTCTTTGTATTTACATTTGAGCCATTATATCTGTGTTAATGATCATTTAATTTTATCCTGAATTGTGAAGCACTTTGTAACATTACAGACGCTACAGATAGCCACATCCAAGCGTAATGACAGCTGCTCAGACGCCTCATTTCTAAAACTGTGAATAGAATTTGCGTCGGAGGATTGCAACATATGCACAAAAATTTTCTGATTCATAAAACATTCATATCTACTTGAAATTTGGCACACGTGAGCAAGCTTCTCGCCCCACACTTTTAACACCCGTGCTTACCTATAAATAGGCAGTGAAACACCTCTAATTAATATGAATTGACATGCATCGACATGCATTATGGCGGATATTGGAAAGAAGGCTAAAAAAATTAATTTCTTTCATTGTGGAGGTAAAAGCAGGAAAAACGTATTGTTTGGTGAACACAGTGCGGGCATCATGAATGCTAGAAAGGCTGTAGAGTGGCAGAGGCAGTGAACACTGCCAGAACACAGGCTCAGATGCTCCCGGAAATAAAAAAGAACTGGTTGAGCATAAAAGCAGAAGCCAAAAGAAGCATAGCTGTACACCGATACAGTGTTTGTGCCACCACAGGTGGGGGCAAGGACACAGTGTAGCTCAACCCCCTTGGTGAGCGACTTACTGCGATAACAGGAGAATCCCTCCTGAGTGGGGCTGTGATGGAGGTGGAGTGAGACACAGATAAGCAAGAAGCAACAGATGACCCAGGTACATCGTTTGTAGGTTGTCATTTGAAAAGTGTGAGTAAACCGAATGCATTTGTAATCAAGTTTAAACACGTATTTACTAAAGAAACAAATGAGACGTTTTGTATTTTTGTCACTGAGTGTTCCAGCTGGATCAATGTTGTTGCAGCTGAGGAGGAAATGAGTGTGTTTAGCTCAAGCAGCAACCTCCAGGGAGAAAAAATTAAGCCAAGGCTGAAGTGCCAAAAATTGCAGTTCTTTGAATGTCCACTTGAGGCTGGCTCCAGTCTCCACAGATCCCCATGTTAAAACATCCATCTTTACAGCAGAAATAAACGTGTTTAGGATTGTTGTATAACTCATCAACTTACGTTTAATAATAGTGTGCCAATAGTGTCCTTGACTTCTCAGTCAGTTGTTAATATTTGTTTTTCCCCGTACCTTGTGGTTTTACAAATGATAAATCACATTCATATGCTGACGCTTGGCAGCTGTGTTTGCCTCAAGTGCCTCGGTATAGGGGTCAGGGCCAACAACATTACACTTACTCCTAACACTCAGCGAGTGAGTGAACCCTGATGAACTGACAACGATAAAGTGTCTAGATATGCCCTTATGTTAAGACAACAATAGGGTAGTCTGTCGGCCACTTAGCAAGCCTAAGCAATGGCTACGGGCCCGAACGATGCATAGTGCATCCAAATTCACACCTGTTCTTCTCTGTGGATTTTCTCCGCAACCGTTCATAGCAAGAAGCCACGCATATCATGTGAAACAGCGGAATTGTAGCTTTCCGACAAGACCAAGCACTTGTCGGTAGTCCAGTGTTTTCACAGAGAAAAAAAACGATAAAGTTACACTAAAATGATGTATAACAGAGCTTTCATACAGCTTTGCACACACATTACTCTTGGATGGATTACTCGTGAATGCAGGCTCGCCACGCATATCACATGAAAGCGCAGGAGCAGAGCTTTCCAGTGATACCACACACATCATTGTGCTATCATCCCATCATGCTATAAATCCAGATCGTCTACAAAATAAAAACCTGACGAATTTCTTTACAATCCATTATACAGATCTTGTTTTCAGTCACTTCATATAGTGAGGAATATCGTATCTTACCACGTCTTAGGCTTGCATGTGTTTCTCCTTGTCTATCCACACTTGTAGTCCAGCTTTCAAAATGCAAATATCTCCATATTGTCCAGTTGACACTTGTCAAACTTTGTATGACAAGACCAGCGCACTTCACCTTTGCGCACCCAGACAACTGTAGCCTAATTATGCATGCTTGACAGGGCAGTAGTCACCATATACATTGAGGGGGACATGTGCCCCCCCACCAATTCCCAAACTGTCCCCCCAATATATAACTGAAACTGAAAAACAAATATTATCTTGGAGGACATCATTGCACTTGGTTGACTATTTTTCTATGATCTTAGATGTAAATATTGCATGTTTCTTTCAGATAAAACACATTTTTGACTTGTGAATGAGTCAATGGAATTTCTTGCAATAATGAAAAAATACTGGCAATCATGTCCGCCTGGCACAAACCACATGTTTTGGACAACTGTGAAGTGACAGAATGTCCCAGCATCATGGTTTTTATATTGCCAGATTCCAGAGAGAATATGTCATTTTCCAACTTGCTATGGTGAGATACATGTAAAAACGTAAGAATTTAGTAACACAGATTTGTTTTTTTTCATTGATATAAAAATTAATATAAAATACAGGCACATAGGAGGACATGAAATGAGCTTAAAAGTAAAGGCAGTAAAAATACCCCAAAAAGGCCTAGGGCTCATAGGGTTAAAAGAGGCTGTGGATGTTGCCCATCCTGTCTGCTGACAAACAGAGGACATTTCCACTGGGAAACACTGAAACACTGCTCTTTCGTTTACATCTCCTCCAGTTAGGAAGAGGTGTGACAGTGAAAATGAATGTTCTTTAACCGGGACACTTTATATTAACATACAAACCTTTTCAGGACTGCAAGTTTTCTGCCTGTGTAATCAAGGCAACTCCACCTACCCATTAGTCCAATGGTGCGCTCTGCAACAGCGTATGCTTTGCTAAGGTGCAAACTGTTATTTGTCTCCTCTGTGCTCTATGGGCTGGAGAAAGGGCTGAGCAACCACCGTTTAAGGGGCTATCCTGTCGCCTGCATATTTAGTAAAGCTGTTAAGCACTGCAGTAGAGAACTGCGATTGATTTAGCGTTTGCAAATTAATTATCCATACTTAGAAGCCAGCAAACACACCCAGCTCTGGCCTCTTGTCTGCCCCTAACATTGCTCTTTCTGCACATGAATGAGACAGGGGTTGACCCAGGCCACCGAGTCACTACATTTGTTAGTACTGTGGTTGACTCACATGTAATTTAGACAATAATTAAATGAAAATGCTTTACATTATCAACTTATAAATACAAGTAGTACACTTATTTTTAGAAAAGGCAAAGGGTATCCTCAGACAGGATTAAAGCTCCAAAATCTTATTGGGCTGGAAGGCTCAACTCTACCATGTCTTTATTTAGCAAATTTAATGTTTTGACCCAACTAGTAAATGGTCAAAATGTTGCCCTTATTCAACCCAATAAAGTTTTGGGAGCTTTAATCCAATGTTTCTATTGTGGGTGGGAACACATTACATTCAGTCATTCACTCATTCTTTAAAATCAAGTTTGTACTGAGAGCAGTTGTTTTGCAGAATACTTCTCACTCTTACTCAAGTATTTTTGTGATAAAATATATGTACTTCTACTCTGTTACACTGGGCTACACATTTCTTGCTACTTTTACTGATACATTTAGCCATAAATAATAATTACATTCATCTGAGCTCACAGCAACTGTCCAAGAGAGACAAGATAGCCTACTAACCAATCATAGCAAACAGATGGAAGAGAAGTTTATGTTTTGGGTACCAGATGCATCTACACACACACACACACACACAATGCAGTGTGCCATCCAAGTCAGAAAGTGACACAAAGTTTTTTTTCTTGTCTTTTGTTTAGAGATTAATCAATGCTTAACATGGCACTTATGACACTTAAATCACAGATAATGTGCATATTTGTTATTACCTGTTTGAACATAATAAATAAATTGTATATCAGGTTTACTGCCATTTTTTCCACATACAAGGAATTTGCTATGGTGTAATGCTTCATACTGTAAAATCAACATAGTACGAGAAAATGAAATAAAAAAAAAATATAAATGTATTGCAAAGATCAGAGGACACAAAAATAGGATAGAAAAAAAGTTAGAATAAAGATAGGGGGAAAAAAGTATTACATTCAAGTACATTCTTTTTTCCAAGATACTCTTGTACTCTAACTCAATTAGTTATTTTTATACTTTTACTTCTATTTGATTCAATATAATTATAAACTAACAATCCTTTTACTTGAGTACTGTTTTTGTGTACCCACCTAACACGTTCTTACTCCCAACTTGTCAAGTACAGCAGCTTGATGAGTGGCCCTACGCTTCAAAGTATGACGCTCTAGGTCCCCCTTTGGTGTCTGTTTTGGAAGCTTAGAGACATTGTGTCAAATTTTCTTTTCAAAATAAACTATGGTGTTGACAGGAAACATAGGTTTTGTCACCAAAAATACTTGGTTAGGTTTAGAAAAAAAAAATACTGTGGTATGGCTTAAAATTAAGTACATTTGTTCTGTAACTTGACTTACATAAGTAAGTTATTAACCTACATCACGTATGTTTTTGTCAAGTGACATTTACTATGTTGCATAGTTTAAAAATTTAATTCCCACCTTGGGGTTGTTGCCACCCTGAACCAGTTGCAGTTACAGTTTACATCCATATCTGTCCAGACTCATATGTAGCCATGACAGTAGACAAAGCTTCAAATGTGGGTGTTGCTGCAAATTCTAAAACATACATGCTTCACACACAACTTCAACCGGACAGCACAGAAGAACTACACAATTGCCACAATTTCAAGATCAGTGTCACCAGTTCAGTATCTGACCAAATGTCCCCCCTTCTGTTCCTGAGAAACAATGTTGTGTTGTGGCCAGAAAGATATTTTTTGCAGAACAGAGTCAGAGTGAGGTTAACCTTTGACCTTTTGGATTTAATATGTCATTACTTCACCATTTCATCCTATTAGACATTTGTGTGAAATTTTGTTGTAATTAGTGTATGAATTCTTGAGGTTTTGCCAAAACAGTGACCTTTTACCACCAAAATCTAATCTGTTCATCTTTGAGTCCAAGAGGATGTTTGTGCCAAATTTGAGGTAATCCCTCCTCTCTTCTTGTCTTCTTCTTGAGTAACCATGTTAACCAGAACAGGAACCAGGACAGAGAGACGGACAGATAACCTGAAAACGTAAGGCTTTTGGCCATGGCTGTCGCCGGCACTGAGGCATCAACAACTTGCCTTTTGGTTTCACATGTGACATGAACACCGTTCTCCTGGAGGAAAGTCCAGTGTTTGTTTGACATATCCACCACCTCTCCCTTCCACCCTTTTCAGACTCTCTTGCTCTTTATTCTACATTATTAACACAGATCAGTTTACATTGGAGTTAGTTTAAAGCCCAGTGCATCTCACAGAGACGCTAAAGGGCAAATTGTGCAACAGAATCAGATGCTGATGGCCACTGACAAAGCTGCCGTATTTGATGCTCTGGGAATGAGAATGGGCTGACCCACAACTGATATTGTACATTTTTTCCTTCATAATCTGTTACTCTGCACATGTCCCAGATATAAAGGATGGGAATTGCACACAACTACCTTTCTGCATCTAGATTTATTTTATGGCCATCATCAATAAGGCAGCTATAAACAAATTGCTGAGTCTGTGTTCCCTTGGAGGATTTGCCTTTTTTCTCATGCAAGCCAATAATTTGTGCGAGTAAAGTAACTGGTACAAACAAGCATATAGTTCACATAAGTTCTCAGCAGCCTATCAGGTGCTGAGAGGAAATGATTTAGGAGGAAATGTTGCTGCAGAGTGTCACTTGAAAGAACTACAGTGGCATACCAAGTGAAACTATGTTCTGCTGACACAGCGTATTATTATCACTCAACATAGTGTTTGCTTAAGTGCAGCCCTACACCCAGGAGACACAGGGATGATTTTTCTGAAGTCAACAACAGTCGCATCTCCCAAAAAATGTACAGTTTTGACTGCTCTCCTTCAAGTCAACAAAAAAGTCACATCCCAGTGATTTAAGTTGCCACAGTACAACAGGCTCATTGGCTGTCTTTGATGTTTTTCTTTTCCTCCCTCTCTGTCTGTGGTGCTGGGTGGGTGGAGGTGGAGAGGTAATGTGATGCAGAGAAGCGACTGGAGCGAGACGGAGCTCCGAGAGAAAACCCAGGTTCACACCAGGGTGGCTTACACTGCTGCTTTACTCTCTGATCACACACACACACGCACACAAATGAGCATGCGAGCACCTGCGCATACACACATAGTCACACACACACACACACACACACACACACACATGGAAGCATGCAAATTTACGGGTGTGCATGCGCATACAGTACAGGCACAAACACACACATGCTCGCACACACACACACACACACACACACACACACACATATTCAGAGCGGCTTATGAGTTGTGCACCTCAATACCAGCCGCAGTATAGCCCATCTGTGAAAAGGTAAATTGAATTTTACAGGCACAAAGCCGACTCCCCTGTGGTCTTTAGAAAAAAAAGCCCCACTTTGTGAGTCTAAAGCTTTTCTAAAGCTTTCGTCTCTTCATTGCTTTTTTTCCCCCTTTCCTTTTCTTCTCCTCCCTGCCTGCTTCTCTCTCTCTCTGTGGGGGAAATGAAGGTGTGAGAAACACTGATCGATATGCTCATTAAATAGTTGTGTCTTTGGAAGGCCTGCAGAGGGTCTGCGCACAAAGAGCACAGAGGCAAGCGCCGCCACTGAAAAAGCCTGCTGTATCGCTACAACAACGTCCATAACTGAACAGCACCACTTTTCACAATTACAAAGAGCGAAGAGTAAAACAATCTCTGTGTTCTTCCCCCACTTCCTCCTTTTTCTCAACTCTTCCTCCTCCTCCTCTCTCCCACTGCCTCTTTGCTTGCCCAGAGATGTAGTTAAAGCACTTTTATTCTGCTTGTGCAGAGGATTTTCCAATCTGTCCGTGCCTCTATTATTAGAAGCTCCCTTACATAGCCTTTCTGTATTGAGTTAACACAAACAGCTATGCAGCTAGTCACTCTGCCCACACAATTAACCCCCCCGCACACCGAGGTACTGAGAAAACGCAGTTTGATATGTTAAATTCTAATTAACTACAGCACTACCGCCTCCACTGCTCTACATTGTGTGTGCACGCATGTGTGTGTGTGTGTGTGTGTGTGTGTGAGTGTGTGTCAAGCAGGTGGGATAGACACTGACAGGTGGAATAAAATTGCTAGTGCGAGGTATCCATCTGTGCAGGATCCACCATATGCATTTCAAAAACTCTGCAAGGTTTCCATGCCAAATGATGGAGAGAGATTGACACTGTTCCATCTGCCAGTGCAGCCTTTATTTGAGGTGTATGGGCATAAACAGGGGTGGAGAGATTATTACAATCTCTCACTCAATTTGAAATGCTGTTTGGCTGAAACATCCCTTGAGAAGAGGGTAAAAATAGAACTGGAGTCAGATATGGTGTAAAAATCTGTTTAGGAAAAGTAGTATGTTTTCGAAACAGACTCTAAACAGAGCACACTACGGTGCACACTGTTTGTCTGCTTCCATTACTGTTCATTTGTACACCTGAGAGGAAACACTCTGTTTGCCTTTGAAGAGAGACTGTCTTAAAGGGACAGTTAATCCCAAATTTAAGGTTACACACATGCAGACATCTCTATAGCTGATATCTCCAACACTCAGCTACCCACGCCAAAGCAATCTAGATTGATAAACAGCAGTATGCTTTTATTCCGATTTGTAGAATCACTGCATGGAAAAGACGGCAGGCCAGAACAGGTACAGTATAATGCTTTTGCCTGCAGTTATACAACACAGGTGTAGGACACTAGTTTGTTTCAAGTGTTCAGAGCCCTTCAGGCACAAAAACCATTTGGTTCTTGTTAGGGAACGGTCATGGTGCACACTAGACGTCCTTGCCAGGTACACATAAACCAGCACTGTATCCCTGGGAGTTATGTATATATTGGATGATTCTACAGGTCAGTATATTGCTTTTACCATAGCGCTGAACCAGAGCAGGAAGTAGTGTGGAGTATATGTAGTGTGGACCTGCAATTAATGTTTATGTTTTTATTACACAACAGCAACCTCCAGGGCTGAAAGATAAAGCCAACACGGAAATGCCAAAAGCCTCAGTTCTTCGAATGAGTACTTGGGGCTGGCTCCAAAAGAGAATCAATCCCCATGTTAAAATGCCCAACTTAACAGCTGAAATAAACATGTTCACAGCCTGGTACAAAAAATGGTTTGGGTCTCTGGAGCTAATTTCCCTGTTCATGACAACTGGGGTATATTTTTATATAACTCACCCATTTAAATGTTATTAAGGCTTAAAAGTTTGCATAACTAAGGGCCTGGTTGCTTTAAGTGACAGGTTGGTGTTGTCCATTGGTCACTGCTATGGCGACAACGTTGGTTAGGTTATTTAACCTGGACGTTGCTGTTGCTATATCAGTTTGTTTTCAGGTCATGAAAGTTACCTGTAACTACTTTGGTCAACTGAAAAATACTTGTTCAGCATTTGGATGTACTAAAAGCCCATTTAAGGAGTCAGAAATTCAATTTTTCCAGTAAGTACATTTTGTTTAATGGTTTTTAGCCTGTTTTTTGTTAACAAAAAGTAGCATTAGCATTAGAACAGTAAACCATAGCTGCAAATGCACTGCACTAACCAAGCTAGCAGCTAGCATAACTGTTAGCGCCACCTTCTTGGCCAAACGTGGTCACTTCTGGCTCCAAAAATCCAAGACAGCAGTGCCCAAAATGTAAAACTTGAAGCCTCAAAGCAGAGTTTACAAACCAGTGGATGACATCATGGTGGCTACATCCATTATTTCATACAGTATTTGACTTTTATTTAACATAATCATGATATTTCTTTAACCATAACCATACTTTAACTATAGTTTATTTGAAATAACCAGTCTTTCCCTATCATTAACCATGCCACACTTGCCAGGGGAGGGCAAGATAATTCGCAGAGAGGAAAAATTTAAACACAGAGGCTTCCAGGGTTTTTGCAGAGTCATAGTTGACTGATGATATATTTGATATATAAACAAAGATCATTTTAGATCTCTGAGGACAAAGCATTTAATGCCAACATTTGATTGTTGACACTCTGGTGTTTGATTCTACGGGTGCATTTTGGTTCAAAAAGTACTGATGTTCAATACCCAGCCTTCACTACAACAAAATAATTTTCCTCAAATAATACAGTGTATTCAGTGTTTTGCCGATTCGCTCTCTAATATCATGTAAATGTATAACTTTGTTTTCTCATGGAGAGCCCGCAGATATTAGACGCTTCTCAGAATTCAGCAAACCACATATGATTCAGAAAGAAAAATCACTCAAGCCGCACATGAAAATGTTGCCCACTTATGGTAACAATTGCAAATCATTGCCTGTATGGATGTGGATGTTTGCTCAGACCCGTTGAGTGTTAATACATTAGGATGGAGACTGGGAGGAGGAGGGCTCCATTTGTGCCTCTGGTTCCCATAGTTGGACTGGCCAGCTCTGGTTGCCTGGGTTACTGTATCCCTTGCGGATGGTCAGCTCAGTGTTGCTATGCTAATGAGAGTATATCAAAAGGCACGAGCGACAGGCACTGCCTGTCAAGTGCGTGTGTGTATGTATGTGTGTGTGTATGTGTGTTGCAGTCTGACACCATAGGGTCACTAAGAGGTCAGAGCTTTTAACTTGAAATGTCACGCCAATTAAGAATTTGCGAAATTAAGCAGGCAATATCAAACTTAACATTTTATTCATTGGGCATGGAGCATGCTAATGGGATTTCTCTCTCTCTATCTCAAGCTTTCCCCACCTCTCCTCTCACCTCCCCTACTGACTCTTCCTCTTACTCACTCCTATTTCATTATTTACATCCCCATCTCTCCCTCTTTCTGGCGCAGTTTATCAGTTTAATCAGCCTGCATTGGGAGAGGAGGAGGAGGAGGAGGAGGAGGAGGAGGAGGAGGACAGGAGTGTGGTTGGGTGGGGGGGTAACCACGCGATCTGCATCATTCTCACATCCTCATAGTAATGCATCTTTATTAGGCTCCCAACATCAGCCCAGGAGACAAGTCTCTGCTATCACTGTCAATTAGCAGGGGAGCCGCTTGGGGAAACGGCTTGCTTCTCTTTATTAATATCTCCAAACAACCACACAGTACTCAGATGTATAGAAAGAGGCTTTCTCTTTATTAAAACACACTCAGAGCAGCAGTGCAAACCATACAAGAGAATGTCATCAGGCGGTGTAAGGTGCCGTTGCAGAGCTTTAGGTTTCATTTACTGAGAGAATTAAAAAAAAAAAAAAAAAAAAGAAAGGATGAAGGGTGCGTTGCTTTATTCAACACAGGGACAGATATTACATTATCATTTCATCATGGCTTTCTGGCAATATGGCTTTTTCAATCAGCAGATACAGACATTATTTATTCATAGATGCATTTTTAAAAGGCACACAAGATACAGCATAGCCAATCTCCACAGAGTTGACACAATCAAATATACATGAATATAATATTAGTGTGAGGCGGGGGGAGGGGCGGCCGGTGGATGGATTCACTTTTATTCATATGGAGAACAAGGAGAGAAAATGAGGAAAAAAGAATTGGGGTGGAGGACATTTACTACACCACATTTATTCCTCCACTTCCGTTTATTTCTTCACAGAGATTTCTATTCGATTTGTCTGAAGCTGCCTCTGTGTGTGTGTGTGTGTGTGTGTGTGTGTGTCGCTTTCTGCTGGCTGAGTGAATCTCTAGTGTTGCTGTTGAGTGTGTGTGGTCTGGCAGTATATCCTTGCTTTAAGGCAAGTGTCTCTTTA
The DNA here is from genome assembly GCF_041903045.1 of Epinephelus lanceolatus. NCBI lineage: Eukaryota > Metazoa > Chordata > Actinopteri > Perciformes > Serranidae > Epinephelus > Epinephelus lanceolatus. The sequence continues at coordinate 13,234,151 of NC_135734.1, forward strand.
ATGAGGCTTTGCTGCAAAAGGAGCTCCCTAGGACTCTTGACGTGCTCTGCATTTCAAACACACACTCTCCTGCAGCATGCAGACCACTAGCACATCCTCTCCTCCATCACACACACACACACACACACACACACACAGTACCTTGCAGGTTGGTGTGTGTGTGTGTATGCCCTGCCGTGCCAAAGCATTGATTGGTGGGTTTCCTGAACAGAGTGAGAGCTTGTCAATGAGAGACAACCTTTCTGATGCAGTATATCTGTCTTTCTCACACACTTTCTTTCTCTCGCCTTTTCTCCTTCCTCCGTCTCCCACTGCGATACTCTCTGACCTCATGTTTATGTATCTCACTATGTCAAGCTGTTCGTCAATGCTACTCTGTCAAAGGTCCCTCCTGCTTTTCCCGTTTTTCTCTCTCCATCTCTGCCTTGCTTGTTCCCTGCCACAAAGGCCCAGATATATGAATAATATAAAACTCAAATAGGAGATAGCATTACACACACTCAGATGCCGACAAACAGGCTGTTGTGTGTGGTTGGATGGCAGCGAGCGCAGAAGGCTAACAGGGGTGAAAGAATTTGCAAGATGCTACAAACAACAAACTCAAATCTCGTCAAACAAACTTAAAGTCTGGACACTCAGAGCGAAGCAGCGCGGATTTTGGGAAACGCAGACTGATTTGCTGTGTGCTCAACAGCTTTGGCCGCATATTGGATCGAAGGCACAAGCTTTCTGTTGGTTTAGACAATATCAGTGGCTTTGTAAATGTTATGAATAGACTCAAATAACACAAAGTGTATTTACAGTTTGAGCAGAAAGGCTCACTGCCAGAGCTTCCTAAACAAATAGCCAGCCAGCTAGTTCTCACTTATTTGGAGCTCTGATGAACTAACAGTTTTCGAGAATTGACTCAAGCTGCAATCAGGACAAGTGTTGTCTTACTGTTTGTGTGATGCCTTGTTTCATTGTTTTTCAAGGAGAATGAAGTGAGCAGATCAGCTCATTAGTGGCCATGCTAAATTGCTCTTAATGAATGCTATCAGCCTCTAATGAAAAGTATTGTTCTTGAGCACAACTAAATCAAAAGCTGTTTAAAGCTCGTGGCACACACACACACAAGCACTTCATCAATGAGCGTTTGGCGAAGAGGTCTCTGATGGCGACTCAACACCATGGTTACAGGGGCTAACACCCCCCGAGAAATCAATCTCTCATTTAAACCACAGCCACTGCTCAATGCCCGCTCCGGTATCGACCAGCTTCAGTGGAAGTGGGAGTGTGTGTGTGTGTGTGTGGAGAAAGTGTGAGAGAGAACAGGAGGTGGGGCAGGATGAAGAGAAAGGGCTGAGGAAAAAAAGTGGAGAGAAATTGATTTATCTCCCATTGATGATGGCGATTTGGCACAAGATATGGCCTGTTTACAGCCCATGGCCAATTAGAAAAGTTTTTCTCTCTTTAGTTGAAACACAGTTCAATATACATTTCGTTCCATTTTGAAAAGGTACAGTAAATAAAGCAGAGCATTAGCTGAGAGTTGTATGTGCGTGTGAGCGCAGATAGCCTGCAGCTGCTGTAGAAGTTGTTAAGAGTTGCGGAAGATTCTATTAAAGGTGATGAGAAAAATATAATGTCCATCTCGATGTGCGTCTCCTTTAACCTCCAGCCCACTAAAACTGGAGACTCTGGGAGATTTTCAGCATTTAAACACATAAATTGGACATAAATTGGTTGTTTTGCTGGCAGAGTTGCTGCTGACTCTGCTGCTGATTTGAAAAAAATGTTCTCATCACCCCTATTAAATTTTGAAGACTATTACGTAAAACTGCTCTGAAACCCAAACTGTGGCAGTGAACCAGGTTACATTCCACAAAAGTGTCCCAGTAATGTTCCTGGTGAGCATTTACAGCAAAAGCAGTAAGTAGTGCAATTAAATATTTAAAAATCTAAGCAAATATAACACAAAAATTAACCTACTGTCACCTGAGGTGGCAGAAAACTTTTTTTTTTTTTTTATACACAGATAATTTCATTAGTTTTTCCAGCAAAGGTTTGTCTTTACAGTTTACTCACATGACAAAAAAAGATAACAGTATGTCAGCACTGTAGCACCATGAGAATTTTAGAAATACTTAAGTCATCAGACCCTTTAACATATCATTTATTCAGTTAACAATTCAGTTATATCGTTTGTACATTTCCTTTCCAAACATGAACACCTGTAAAAACCATGTGTCTTAAAATGTTCAAGTTTTAATCTCTGGGAAAAAGTGCTTTTCCCACAATCCAATGGTTTTTTAAATGGATTATTCAGCCTGAGGAGTAGGACTACATTCTAACGCCTTAAAAAAAACACAGAAGGTCAAGTGTGTGGGATTTAGGGAGCATCTATTGTCAAAAATGGTACATAATATTCAAAGCTATGTTTACATTAATTCATAATTACCTGAAATCATGTTGTTTTTGCACCAACCACTGTAGTTCTCCTACACGTTTGGCACATGGGAGATTTTTCAGTTCTGCAGTGTCACTGCAAGATGCCACTAAATCTTACACACCACACCTTTAATTGTTAAATTTATCTGAAAAATTGAAAATAATCAAATTTGGCTGTACATGGTTTTCACCACCCATAGATTCTGTACACAAAGAATAAATCCTTCATTTGTTAATTGACCAGTCAGAATGAAATATATTGAATATAGTTGAATGTAACCTTCCCCAATGTTCCTAAAAGCAAATTTACATTTCCTGGAGTAGCAAAGGCATGATCTCCTCATCTCCTTCTCTGACTGGCCAGTACTGTCTGCTTTGGTTGGTTGGGTTGGTTAGGTTAAGGCAAAAGGAGTAAGATTAGTTAGGGTTAGGGTAAGAAAGTCAGGGTAAGCCAATCAGAGGATGAGTAAGGTAGAATTGGATGTGTCATGCCTTCCTTAGCCTAGGAAACGGAAAATTTGCTGTCTTAAACCCCCAAATACTGGGGACGTGTCCTCAAATCCCTGTGGGGCATTAATTACAGCTTCACATAATACAACATGAAGTAAAGTGATTGTCCTTCTGTTTATCTAGATTATAAAACAGATTACTATTATATCTGATGTATGGCTTTTGATTTGTAAGAAGCACATTTATTGAAGCTGTACCTCCTAAAAATACCCCTCTCCTCTCAGCAAAGGTGAAAATGTTGAGGTGTTTATTGTTTGCTTGAATGAAATGTGGTGTTGAAATGTTCAATGGCAGCAGACATGTTCTATGAAATTGAAAGAAGCAAAAGCCTAAACAGCACCAAGTGAGAACTTTGTCCCCAGGATGATGGCTGACCCTCTTCATCATCTCCACTCTCTCTGGACAAAAAGAGGGACATTTACTGACACCACCTTAACAGGATTTCTCTGCACCGAGGTCTTAAATTTCAGTCAGTTATGTCTTACTGCCATTCAGGGCTGTCAACATGTTGAATAGCCAGGTGCAGCTTTAACAGCGATTTATAAATAAATTTTACTCAACTTAATTTCATCACTCCTCAGGCATCGACCTCAACTCTCGAGGGTGTCAGAATTGCTTTTCCATCACAAATAGAGTATTTGAGGTTGGCAGGAGAACACGAACCAAGATAGGATTGGCTGGGGCTGGGGGGTGAGGGCTGGTAATGAACATGGCGCAGACCCGAGGTTGGCACAGCAGGCAGCAATCTAATCAGCGCTACACCTTATTTTCATCTAGACATGGGGGAGAATTAGATATTTAACGGCAGCAGTTGTATCTTCCAATCACACAGCTAAAGTCCGCCACCATGGACACCTTGTTAAGTGGCTAGATGTGTCCAATCAGCCGGCGTAGGTGGGTTGTCAGCGTGGGTTCGCACATGTGTGTGAGTGAATGTGTATGGATGCTTTTAGCTGCTTAGTACTCCCTGAATCACTGGCGTTTGTGTGTTTGCGCTTGGCTCATATTGGCGTTTTATGTCTGTAGACTGGCACAAATTGGCAATCAGGTGAGGTTGGCATGGACGAGGGCCTCTCCTCACCGGGAGCCTGACTCCAATTGGCCCCTTCTCCCCTCTCCCATCCTCTCGTCCCTGTCTTCCTCGCTCACCAAAGTCGTTTTAACTTGACCCTGACAGGTGCTTCTGACAAAACCCATTACAGTCTCAATTACGCCATATATCTCTCTTCTCCTCCTCCTCCGCTCATTTTTATCTCCTCTCTCGGCATCCCTTTTCCCCATTCCCTCCTCTGATGCTCCAGGACTGGTGGGAGCTCTAAGCAGTACTGCGTTGGCGCTTCCCTCCTGACTCTATCGCCAGTCTGTCAGCGCTCTGCATATCAGTCCTCCTAATTAGCCTTGGTGGGACCATCACTTTCCTCTTCATTAGGAAAACAGAACAGATGTGGGTGAGGGAAGGGGAAAGTAAGGGAGGGACAACAGGCTCATGCACGGGAGGACACACTGGAGGAATAAAAAAAGGGATGTATAGTACTTTAGCAACCTTGCCAGGGTTGAGTGTTCCAGTCCCCGAAGACAACTACTAACTTTGTCATGAATCTAAATGTCCTGCACTGCATATTCAACAGCATTTTGTTTCTAAAAGCAGCTTCTTCTCCATGAGGGTTCATCTTCCCAATAAAATATATTTGATGATCGTCTCAGGTGATGAGGGGATTAATTTTCTTGAGCAAGGCACTATCATGGACTGGGTTAGTGGGTTCAATCCCTATGTGATGCAGACAGTAAACCAACACACCACCTGCTGGATTGAAGGAATAGTTTGATGATTTTGGAAATATGCTTATTTGTTTTCTTGCCAAGAATTCCATCTGCTTTCAGTCTTTATGCTAAGCTAATTGATTCCCACTGCCTTCTAGCTCCGCACTAAACCTACTGACATGAGAGTGGTATCTTTTTTCTCATCTAACATTCAACAGGAAAGTAAATAAGTATGCTTCTGGAAATGTCGAACAATTCTTTTTAACTGGGTCAACATATTCTCATACGGTTGGCATGATATCTAATGAATTAGTGCCCCTACTGCTTAGGTTAGGTTTAGGAAAAGAATCAGGGTTGGGTATTGTTTCAATAGATACTCAATGTCAAGTTACTTTAGCTAGTATCCTGTCAAAAGTCTTAGAGAGAATCTTACTGAATAGGTTAGAGGAGTTTGCTCTGATCTCTGACAATCAATTTGGTAGGTTTATTTAAACCTAAACATGGCACCGACATGTGCATTTTTGCATTAAAGGAGATCTTAGACTTGTACAACAGACACAACACCACAATATTTATGTGTTTTATTGATGCCTCTAAAGCCTTCGATCGTGTTAATCATGAGAAATTGCTTTAAAAGTAACACGACAGAGGAGTACCCAAGAATCTAATTAGAATTCTTGTTTACTGGTACAGGCATCAGTCAGTGTTTGTGAAATGGAGTAACACTATGTCTGACCCATTTAAGGTTAGTAATGGAGTCAGGCAGGGAAGTTTATTGTCCCCTTACGTCTTCAGTATCTATATGGACGAATTGTCAAAGCTGTTGAACAGTTGCAAAACAGGCTGTATGGTTGGTGACCGCATTATCAATCACCTGATGTATGCAGATGATTTGGTGTTCCTTTGTCCATATAGTGCTGGCCTTCAACAGTTATTAAGGGTATGTTCCCAATATGGTCATGACTTTGACATCAAATACAATGCAAAGAAGAGTAACATCATGGTTGTCAGAAGTAAGGCAGATAAGAATCTGATAACTCCTGACTTCTCCGTCTGGTACAGTCCTCAACATATGTAATGAGGCTAAATACTTACGACATTACATAACTGATGACCTGTCTGATTTATAGGCAGTATCGTATGATGTATGTACAAGCTAATATGCTGATCAGAAAATTTGGTATGTGCTCATCTTCTGTGAAAATAACACTCTTTAAAGCCTTTTGTATCCCAATGTACACTGCCCATCTGTGGCGGCGATACAAAAGAAGCAGCATTCAGAAACTTTATGTGGCATACAATGATGGTTTGAGGCTACTACTCAAAGTGCCTAGATGGAGTAGCGCTAGCCATCTGTTTGTAATTATTGATGTACCCACATGTCCTGCTGTACTCAGGAACCTTATGTATAGGTGTATGTGTAGACTGTCTGTGTCATGCAACAGCATAATTGCAATGTTAGTGAATCCTACAATGAGTGCAGTCAGATTTACCTCAAGACTGTGGAGCCACTGGCGTCTTAATTTATATGTGATTCACTGAACAATCCATGTACTGTGGTCTTTTAGATCTGCCTTACTAAGTTATTTATTTTATATGTTTGTACTGTACTATATACCTTCCCTGTGTCTGGAATAAAGATTGATTGATTGATTGATTGATTGACATACTGAGGTAACGTTACGTAGGTTAAGTTTAGGAAAAGAAATATGGTTGGGCATCATCACGTTACCTACGTAGGGTTATGTGATGATGTACCTTAATGTAACTCAAGGTTCACTTGGTTTCGCAGGGGACATGAACCACTGTCATCTGAGGAAAGTTGTTGTTTAAACCATCCATCAACCCAACCTGCCTTTTTACGCAAACTTTTGCATTTTATACTACTTCCTTCTTTTCTCTGTCAGTGCATTCGTTATGTGATCACAGTTGTCACAATATATACAAATTCTGTTGCATTACATTCTTCGTAGCTATACATATGAACGGTGCATGAGCCAGCCTGACTGGGTACAGGCCCTCTGACTCAGTTCAGGTGTAAGAGGAAGGCTTTACCCTTAGAGCTTCTTCCCTTCTGGGATCTTCCATAGTATAAATTTATGTATGCACTCATTATACAGCAAAGAGCCTCAGATAGAATGGCATACATTAATATTATAATATTATCTAACCTAGCTGCAGTTCAGTCTCTCTTTCCCCCACATTATACATTCACTTCTCTCTCTTTCTTTCTGCTACCTCTCGTTTGTCTTTCCAGCGGTTTACCATCTTTGGTGGAGAGAAGGGGGAGGGTGGCGAGGTGTTGAAGGAGACGAGCGAGAGGTACAGGGAGCAGCGAGTGATGAATCTCCCCGCCGTCTGTAACACTCTCCGCTTCGTCGGCTCTTCCCTCCTTTCTGACCCAAATCTAATGCGACAGGACTCGTTTTCACTGTCCCCACCCGCACACACGCGCACACACACCTCCTCCCACCTCTCCTCCCCACTGTCGCAGGAGTCGTGCACCACCCCTCTATTTTTAGCTGTTTGTCCTTGAGTTACAATCCCTGAAAATTGCCATGATCCATAAAGGACTGGGCTGTGGTGCTTGAGGGAAAACGCACACCCTCCCTCGCCAACACTATCCTCCCTCTAGCCCCCCCCTCCTTACCACGTCCAAGTGTGTGTGTGTGTGTGTGTGTGTGTGTGTGTGTGTGTGCAACAAATCGTTACCAATTTCAAGTCTTTCGCCATTACTGGAGCGAATATTCCTCTCATTAAAGAGGTGAAATGGAGGGAGCGTTAAACGAGTGTAACGCCGACAGATCAGGCTGTTCTTTTCTCTGCCCCCCCACCACACACACACACACACACACACACACACACACACACACACACACACACTCATCCCCCGCCTCAGAAAGTTATCCACTGTAGCCAATTAGCATGACTGCTCTGTCTAGCATTAGCCCCCCTCTTCCATATCCAACTCTCGCTCTCATTACCATCGTTTTCTCTCTTCCTCCCCTATCCTCCTCCAGCCCCTCTTCTCATTCTCTCTCTTTCTCATTAGGGCTGCGTCGTAACACAGTGAATCATAATAGGTGCTCTACACTGTGAAATGGCTTTAGCTTTGTCTCATTTCGCCGCTTGTAGCGGGAGAATGAGTAAACAGACAATCTATTCCATGCAGGCACAGACACACACCAACAGACACAATCAGGGCCGTCCATTAATCTGTCGTAAAGCAGCTTTTTGCCCGCCTGAAGAAATCCCTAATATTCAGAGTCAGAGAAAGAGAGAGTGGGGGCTAATCTATGGGAGATGCCATGCAAGGCCATGTACCATCCACTGATAATGACAAGATGAACCCCATGAAGGGGAAAGTTTTGAAAGGGATGTGAAAGATGGTGGAGAGGAACAGATAGTGGAAGGAAAAAGGTGACTGTGGTGGAAGGCCGATAGGTAGATAGATGGAGAGGAGTGTGAGGATGGATGGGTGGAAATGGGGGGGGGGGGGGGTGGTAGCGGAGTGTGGCGAGGGGTGGAGACGGTGGCACCGAGGCGTATTCTAAGCTCTGAATGTAAATATGCGTGAGGGGATTATCACAGAGTGCCAGGCGGCGCTTTTGGGGCTTTGTTTCCGTGACACCGTGACGTTGGCTTTGTTTCCCTGACAGCAGACGTGTGTGTGTGTGTCTGCGTGTGTATGTCATTGTGTGTTTGTGTGTGACATCCAGGCATCTGTTTCCTGCTGGAAAAGGTTAATTACATCTCCACTGCCTGACTGGACGTGCCATGCATAATCACATACGCTAATGAGACCTGTGTGTGTGTGTGTGTGTGTGTGTGTGTCTTTGTCTTTGTGTCTCGATGTGCATTCTGAAAAGGCGGTTCTATAGCAGCTGAATAGATCTCTTAACCACTTGTTTCAGGTTTGAAAGTCTATTGTTGCAGCCAAGAAGAAACACAAGCACACAGACACACATTTTCGGAGTCATACACTCACACAGGTGACAGCTGGAAGCGCACCGCAGTGGCATTTACGCGCAGACACTCCACTCCCACCGGGGGACATTAACGGATGGGTCTGCATCAGTGTCTGTGTGTTTGTAATTACTTGTCTGCCTATTAATGAGACCGAGATGCTACGGCATCAGAGGAGGGACTTTTCACAAACCCTGTTGCTCATTCTGACCCTTGACTCCTATCTTCACACTCCAGCTAAGCTGCTGATTGGACAGCTGCTCTGCTTTAGATTAAGCCCATCTCAGCGTGAAAACCGAGATGGGCTCCGGCCCGCCATGGGTGACTTTGGAAATTACTGTACACTTTCTCACTTGGCTGAAGTTTTCACTAAGTCGATCTGACATAAGCATGTAGGTGAGGAGATGCAGAGCTCCATCGTTTCAGCCTCCGCGGAGCTGCGATTGAGGAGGAGAAGGGAGAGGTGCAGCCTCGCTGAGAAGTGTGACTGAGAGAAATAATGGCTTTCTTCACACCTTGTACAGTACACCAGCTATGGCAAGAAATTAATCAAACAGATAAGAGATGTTTTTTTGGAATCACACCAGCAGAAGCAAAGTTCTCAGTCAGCTGCCAAGGGAAAATTAGAGTGCTGCAAGGATGGGTGATGGGGATGAGCTCCGAGTTCACAGGCTTTTATTTTCATCAATCTGATTCATCTTGAGGAATATGGCTCAAGACAGCTTTGCGGTTGTTGAGTTTATGCAACTTAAAGTGGAAAGTAGAAGCTATGTAGAACCTGGAGCCCTAGTCCCAGTAACATTTGGAAAAGAAGTTTCCATTAAAAAAAAAAAAAAAACCTAAATTAATTCAGAATTTTTCAATAAAAGCCTGTACCTGCTGAAGCTCCCTTACCACCCCTGTTATAGTATCCCCATGCTTAATATGAGACAGTCTGTACTGAGCAGCAGTAACCCAGGCCATACATTCCAGCCTGTTAAAGGATAAAACCCTGGTGACAGTAAGGAGAGCGCAGCTGACTGCGTCGCCGTCACACCTCTGTCTCCTGATCCCTCAATCGTTCTACCTCCTCACCCTCCTCACCCTCCTCTTCTTCCACTTGCTCCTTTTTCTTCTTCTTCCGTCTGCGGCAGAAGCCGTTCAGGCCACAGAAGCAGGCACAGGTGAAGGGCATAGCCTATCTGATGCACCGCATCCACGTAAACCTGCAGAGGAGAGGGAGAAGAGACAAGGAAGAGAGGAGGAGAAAAAGAAGAAAAGAGAATTGTTAAAGCATTTCTCCTTCATCTGGCAATCTGCCAAGACATCACACTGCTCGTGTGCTCGCAAGTCTTTTGAACACAAATGGATATCTGGAATCAAAGAAGACAAAAGGGGTTTTCAGTTTTTCATGCTTATTGAGGCAGTGAGTTTTCTGATTAGAATTTGTAACTGAACTCTATGATGAAGAGACTTTGCGTTATTCATTTCCATTTGATTCACTTACAGTTTGCCTAAAGGACTTCCCAGAAGTAAAAATATCTGATCAAGTGAGCTGTTGCCATTTTTTGTTGTGCCACTGCTCAGAGGAAAAAACATGTTAGCAATAATATATTAGTAAAACCTGAAGCTGTACAAAAATTAACTGCTTCAATGTTGTGCCATCTTTCAGTGATTTAAGCAAATAATAGCCCGGGCTATTAATTGAAGTTTTAAGGTTTATGCACTCAGTCCAAAGATGAGATGGTTTACATTGTTTATAATGTATGTGAGCGGAGGTTGTGCATCAGGCAGCGTTTTCTATAAGCGCCAGTCGTCATTTCGGGCCGACTACTTTCTTACTGTTTCAAGTGAAGTCAATGCCACTCTTTTTTTTAATTTTTTTTTTAGTCATTTTTAACATTGTTTTAACTGGATGAAGGATTTTAGTCCTTGAATATCTTGATCTTGAGTTATGAAAGATACAAACTGAGCTAATGTTAGCTGCAGTTGGGCTTACGGTCCTTCCCGACTCCCTCTCGGTTTCAAGCAAAGCGTGTTGGACACTAGTTTTTAATGTGAAACTGTATTATTCAGTGTTTTTATCGGTTTAGTTACTGGGTCCATTTATTTTGGAGAGCAGGCTACTAGGGCCGTAACGGTACATGCATTTGTGTCGAACCGTTCGGTATGCGACTTTCGGTTTGGCACGACCCTGTACCGAATTATTGGGCGCAGGATATTATTTTATTTTATTTTGTTTTATTTTAATTCAGTTTTTGCGAGCCGAACCATTTAAAATATCTAGTTCCCTGACGGACATAATTGAGTGACGCACAGAGTCCCGTAAATCTCCGCTTTCACTTTGTGCAGCGCATTCTCGCATTTTGACAACACGGCAAGTGAGCCTGACGAACCTGAAAACCCACCCGCAAACCTTAAGTCCTCCGTTTGGGAACACTTTGGTTTCAGGCTAAAATACGAAGATGGAAATAAACAAGTGGACAAGACAAAAGCAGTGTGCCGACACTGCAGAACAGCGGTCGGGTATGTACTTGGAAGCACGTCTAACATGCTAACGCATCTAAAGCGACACCACCCGAGTTTGAACGTTAACCGACATGACTAGAAAAAGCAATCTGGTGCAAACTACGATATCGTCGTCGTTTAAAAAGAAAGAATGTTTCCCTGACTATCGCGCTGAAGAAATAACCAGCGCCATTGGAGTTGAGTAAAATTGTTTAAGCTGCACTTTAGATATAAGCATGTTTTGTGTACTGCACTTTAACAAAGTGGGAAAGCTAAGTAAGTTCCTAGTAAAACTGAATCTGAGCAGGCTTTAAAGCTGACCAGCTGCACTATACTTTTTATTTTAATTGAGTAAAACTGTTAAAGCAGAAATGTATATTTATATTTTTAATTCAAAAAATGTGTTAAAAAAAACAGCAGGATTTTATTTTTCACTTTTATATTTCTATTTTCATTCAAACAATGTGAAAAAGCAGGATTTTATATATATTTGTTTCATTCAAAAATTGTGTAGAAAGAGTTAACTACTGTGGTGGTATGTTTTAATAAGGTTACCAATAAGTAAAAGATATTTAATAGTTAGTTTTTTTCATTACTGTACCGAAAAAAAACAAACTGTGACTTGTGTACCAAGGTACGTACCAAACCGAGATTTTTGTGTACCGTTACACCCCTACAGGCTACCTCTGCGGATTATTTGGCTGTCTGTAAAAAACCTGATAAACAATAAAATCTGAAGGAATCCTAACCTAAAATCCAACTGAGCTAACATTAGCTAGCAGATCCTTCTGATGCCTGGCCGCCAAAGAGTGTGGGAGAAATACTTTACTTAAATAGCTGAAACATTCTGGCATTAGTGTTTTTATGACATATTCAGAATAGTTGCCTAATCATCCAAACAAATACAAAAAAATGCTCACACTATACTCTCTATATCTACTCTATTGTACTGTGCCTCGCCAGAATCATTAGTGGTTATGTTCATACTGGACAGTTTTGCACCTCACAATTCCATGTGTGGTGGATGGGTGTAGCATGTCTCATGCAGATTCCATCACAGACCTGCCATTAACATTCACCTCACATTTAGAAACCATAATCACAATCCCTATCTTTAACCAAGTGTTTTAGTTGCAGAAATCTAACCTTAGCTTAACCATAGTTTGTTAACTATCTAACAATCTAGCAGTCTATTACTAGAGTTAATCATACTGTGGTTATTGTAAAAAGCTGTAAAACAGTGGATATAAAAATTTTTTTGCATTGAACGTAACACAGGGTTTTTCAGAAGTGTCAAGCTGTCAACATTCTTGTCTGGCAATAAAGTTGGGGAACAAAACAAAGCACATTGTTAATCATAATCTTTACCCTCTGCTCCCCTTTAGTGTGATATATTTCTAAGCTCAGTGAGTGGATGTTTCTTATCAAAATGCTCCTTAGCTGCCTTATTTGACTTCTTTCCTCACTGTTTTGTGTCCCTCAGAGCCTTAAAATACTTCAGCTATCAATCACTAACTTTGAAATAAAGGTGATATTTACCTCTGGATCCTCAGATGCCTAAAATTACTCCTCTTGACCCTGGAACTCTATAGGTGAGGTTTGAATTTAATTCCCAGCTGGAATTTCTAATCCAGATTGTGACTAAAATTCAAAGAAGCCACTGTTGAAACACGGTTCTGAAGTGCCAGAGAGAATCAAAACATGAAATCTTACCATCATTTGCCATCATTTATATCAACTACAGGCCTAAAGCTGGAAAAAAGATGTAATCCAGTAACTACATAGCAGGCAGCTGTCGATATAATGCTCAAGGCTGTGCGTGCTTGTCTTTCACCTTTTTGCAGTGCTCTCAGCAAGAAACTCAATGCAGAGAAAGTTACTGCGGTTTAGTCAATAGGTCAGTGAACACACACTGCACACACACACACACACACACACACACACACACTGTGGTAAAGATTGGCAAGGAGGTCTATTGAGTGCTGTCACTCAATAAGAAGAAAAACTACCATTAAGCTACTTCTCATATTATTATTCACATTTCTATTTGCCCTTCAATTATTTCAATTATTCTCTCTCTCTCTCTCTCTCTCTCTCTCTCTCTCTCTCGCTGTCTCTCTCTCTCTCTCACACACACACAAACTTGTACTTCTATCTTTGTGGGGACCCTCATAGTTATATTACAGTCTCAAGCCCCTCATATTAACCTTAACCATTACAACTAAATTCCTAACCCAGCCATACACTCAAACAGACCTTTCGGGAAGTGAGGAGCAGCCAAAATGTCCTCACTTTCCAAAAGTGTCCTCACTATGTTGATTAAAAATGTGGTCCGGTCCTCACTATGTAGCAAATACAAGTAGGCACACATACAGCCAGAAGTAGTCCTAAGGCTCACTAAACTCCCAACGTTAACATTTTTCACTAGCGTGCTTGCAGCCAATCACAAATGAGCACTGAGATTAGGAGACGCAAGGTGAAACTGAGAGCTTCATTAAATACCAACCTGAGTCAGCAGCACCATCAGGTCTAGCTGGGGAGTTTATATAGTGTGCGTGTGCGTATGTGTGTGTAATGCAAGTGGAAGAGAGTGGGTGACAAAAACACAGGCACAGACCAAACATAAAGTGTCTGCATTCATGCGTGTATGTGTGTGCGTGTGTGTTTGTGTGTGTGTATGGCTTTAGGGATTGATGTGTGCTTCAACCTGTCTCATACGGGGGCAATTAGCTGAGCTAGACTCCGGGCTGCCTGCAAGCAGACAAAAACGCCTCAGGCCATGCAGTGTACACGGGTGTGAGTGTGTGTGTACATATATGCTGTAAAACCTCCATGTGCTTTCTTTTATCCCTCTTCTGTCATTTCATATATTCATCTAATCCTCGTCTGCAGATCTCCCACTCTGTACCCAATGGCTTTAGACCCTATGTGACATGCCAGAGAAAATCACATAGGAATAGAAAGCCATAAAACACAGCAGCGAGCCAGTCCCGCTGGTAGCAGGAGTAAACTTTTCTCTCCGCACAATGATTCATGCGTGTGTGTCCAGGAGTGTGTGTAGCTCTCACTTCATGCCTTTAACACCCTCAGCTTGTCTGACAGCTTACAAGGCCCTGCAGAGGATTTACAACAATGCTGAGACACCTCTCTCCACTGTGTATCCTTCTTGTCTCCTGTGTATCCTCCAATCCCTCTCCTCCTGTCCTCCAATCTCTCCTTCCCTTACCCTCACCCACTTCCCTTCTTCTTTCTCCTCCACACTTGCTCAGTCTCTATCCTCAGCCACGCTGCCAGCCATCGGATTCAGTGTCTTGTTTTGGTGGTGTGTAATTACTAGGGGTTCTTTCACAGGCGAGCGCAGAGATGAGACAGATGAAAACACCGCCTGCAGACCCTCTGAATTATTAACTGGCTGAAAATGGATGAGTCAACGTTAACAGAGAGGGAGAGGGAGGCAAAGCAGCCCACGTGCATCCACAAATACACACATAAATGAACAGCCACAGGCCCGAGTACAGTGTAGCACCATGCATGAACCAACCATGGTGGGATCCAAACTAGGGTTAGACCGATATTTTTGGTTGCTGATATTGGCCAAGGGAAAAGTAAATTGGCAATGAATTTAAATTATGTAATACTTTGACAAAAGTTTAGCTCATAAATGATTGATTCCAAGGTAATGCTGTTCCCACATATCCTCACCACTGAATCACTGGTTGGCTTGTTCTGCTGTATGAAGCTGTAAAACTGGAAATTAATGCATTATAATGACCAATATTGTATTTTAGGCCGATATTGATATTTGAGAGTTTAACATAACCCCATAAGAATGTATTGGAGTGTTTTTTGTTTTGTTTTGGTAAATTAACAATTAACACATAACATATTAACATACATGTTTGATAAGGATTGATAGTTGTTATCTACATATATGTACATTGCATTTGAAAAACTAAGGTTAAAGAATAAAAGTTTAAACAGCAAACTTCCCATCCATGACAATGTCAGATTAAACAAATCTATAAATAAGGCATAAATATATTAGAAAAATCACCCTATAAAACTGTACAGTTTGCATAAATGATAACTGATAACATTAACGTTAAATAGAGTAGTGTATGGGAGCAAGCCACTACAATGAACATTTTAAGGCTACTAAATTTCAGTCTAAAGTGATCTGATTCTAACATATCTTAGCCATTATTTTTTATTCTATGTAAACACATAACAAACACTTAAAATGATTCCTTTAAGGTTCACTATGTAGAATTTTTCCTACAAAACAAAACAAGAACATATAGACTCATAGAAAGTATAAAACCCTCTAAATTAATATTTAGGACCCACTAGAAGTGTGTGATGGTAATTTATCTGCCGAGATGCTGCCTTTTGCCTGTAGTTTCTTATTTTTTTCTTATGTTGCTGTTTGGGATGTTTCAGGGCACAGTGTGTAGGTGAATTTGAGACTTTATAAAAAGCTAGCGACCAGGTACCAAACTGTAAGTGACACGCAACCAAGAGGAGGCTTTGAAAATTTTGGACACAGCACAGAGAAAACATAAATATAGGGAGGCCAAAAAGCCTACAAGGGCCAACATGGACTTTATGCATACAGCCCAAAATGTATGAATGTATGGACTGTCCCATTATATACTAACACTGTTTCAGAACTGTTAGCCTGAAAGAATTGGATTCCCAATGAAAACATTGTGTTTTTGGCAAGCAAATGGCTCAATAAACAGGTAGTAGATTTCAACACATAATACTGTATCATCCACAAAGATATTTTTCAATCAAAATGTAGTGTTTTCACAATTGTTGCTATCAAGTCTGATCCTGTTATGACACATAACTCTTGATATGGGAATTGGCCGTTAGAAATGCATATCATTTAAAGGAGTAGTTTGACATTTTGGGAAATGCACTTACTGACTTTCTGGCGGAGAGTTAGATGATCAAACAAAGAAGATATAATGGATTATTAAGAGAGCTGTGGAGGCTTTCTGTAATCTTTAAACAGAGCCAGGCTATCTTTTTCCTCCTGGTTTGAGTCTTTGTGCTAAGCTAAGCTAACTGGCTGGCTAAAGCTTCATTCTCTCCCTACAAATGTGAGAGTGGTATTGATATTTTCATCCAACTCTTGGGAAGGAACAGTTCCAGAAATGTTAAACTATCCCTTTAAGATAAAAGGCAAAAACACACATACACACACCTGCTAGGTTGCTAATAACCAAACACACATGCACAGTATATTTCCTCTGTGTCTGGTGAACAAAGAGCTACTTTACAGTTTGGTGGGGAATCCCATCTTTTTTGAGAGACTGCTGGAGCAACAAGCATGGGAATGGGAATCAGAGGGCTGGAAAGACATGCAGAGATAAGAAGAAATGAGATAAAGGAGCAGGGTTCGAGAATAAAGCAGGAGGGGCACTCAGAGAGAGTTTGAAGCAGGTAGGATTAATGTCAAAGTCATCCATCCTTGTTTAAGTCCTTTTTTTTCAACCTCATCCCTGTGAAAACTCGCTCCGCTTCCTTTCTTGTGCTTGGATATGTTTATGTGTGTGCGTTTTTTTGCCTGTCTTTGTGTGCGTAAGCTGATTTGTACCTTATCGAGATCCTCTGTGGAAACAGACAATGTGGTTTATTTGTTATCTTCTTGTTTGGACGATGAGATAAGGCGACGAGTGTTTGCGTGCGTGAGCTAGAATGCGTATACTGCATGTGTGTGCCGTTGAAATCGCATGTGTGTCTGTGCGTGTCTGTGTTTGTGCGTACAGAGATAAGCTCAGTGTTGTGCCTTTAAGATTGAGTGACAGAATCCTAATGCTGATCCCAATGGTCAACAGCCCAGAGACGTTCCACAGAAAGCTTATTAGAACTTTATCCATTATTTATACCATGCCTGCCTTCGGACACACACACACACACACACATACAAAGCAGAAACACTGTACGTGAGCATGATTTATGCTGACATGTGCCTGACTTCTACTCATGGAATATAAGTAACCTCCCATCCAGAACATTTCCCATCAAGCAGGCAACAACATGATCTAACTGGTGTATAAAAGAGAAGTTTTACTCTGCAATGGCCTTGAATATTCTGAATCCCAAAGCACCTGCTTTCATGTGCAGTTTTTTAGGTCATTAAATGCAGAGGGCACACTTAAGAGGCACATTACAGCTCACAGAATTCACAGATTACTTTTAAAAGCAGAAAAAGCTCATAAAAATGTGAGATATGCCTGCAGATTTGGTTTTACTTACATGTTGTGTTTGTCCTATTGGCAGCAATCCAGCAATTTTCCTGTTATTGTGTGGCCACATACGAACCATTTCCCTGCCGCTAATCTGATCGACTGGTCCTCTTTTTCCTGTCTCCATGTCCTTTTTTTTTGGCTTTAAGCCCCACTTCCACTTTTTTTTACCGTCACATGGACATTAAAACTAGTGTGTGTCCTGGATTCCTGCACTTGTTTCTGGTACCCGCACAAAGCTTTTACCTGTATCTGTTGCATTCTTGTCTCCCCCCCATTTCACCCACCCTCCCAACTCTCTCCTTCTCCTCTCCTTCTCGCTGTCCCTTTCTCCCTTGTCCAACACAAAATACCCTCTGTCCTGCTCTCAGGTAAAAACTCCCACCCACCAACCCCCCAGCCTAGATAACCGAGCGGGCTGAAAAAAACAGGGAAACAGTTTCTGTTGTTCCAACACAAAGGCACCAGCAGTGGGTGGGATGAAGAGGTAGGGAGAGATGGATATATGTATAGAAAGAGAGAGAAAGGAAGAGAGGAGCAAAGAGGAGAAAGGGAGGGAAAAACTGATAAGGTGATAGAGAAGCTAAAGCAGGAACAGTGGACAGATATTGAATGACGTCCTGTCAGGCTTAGGTATTTGAATAGTGTGTGTGCTGTTGTATGTGTGTGTGTGTGTGTTGTGTGTGTGTGTGTGCGCGCGCGCAGATTCAGGTACACTATGGTGTGTTGGAGTCTCAGTCTGTCCTCATGGCTAACTGTCTCCCAGTCCCAGTGAACAAAGAGCCTATTGACTCAGTAACACACAGGAGCTTTCTATCTTCTCCACAGGCCACTGCTTTGTGCTTGCCCAAAGCAGTGGCACACACATTTCCAAATTCCCCCAACACACACATACACACAAATGCACCCATGCCACCACTCCACCTGCGCCTGGATATATCTGCCCTTGTTCCAGGACCGGTCGATACTCAACGTCGATATGTCCAGTTTTGTCACGTGTGACGCGAAAGCCACTCACTTTGATACTGAAGTGAAACGGTTCTACTACTTTCCACCGCAAACTAGGTTATTGTGACTAAATGTCTATATGAATAAAGTGGCATTTACTTTAAGAAATGACTCGCCTTATCTAAAGGGAAAATGCTTTTAAACTGAACACATGGACAAGTAAATATATCTGGTGCAAATGTGATTTAGTTTGCTTCTGAAATGTAGGCCTTTCACTGTTTTTTCATCACAATTTGCACATTTAAATGCAGTATGGTTAGTAAACAATAGAAAGCAGCGTGGTGGCTTGTGAAAATATTATGATGGTAATGTTCAAGTACTGCTTGAGCGGAGAAGGACGGAATTGTGTTGTCACATGGGGGGCGAAAATTAGCACATCCCTCTGGATGTCGATGTCGATGATTCGATCACTGCCATTCGAAGCTGGAGCCAATAAATACAGGCTGTTTTCATGCACTGTTTGTGCGTATACCTACGAAAAGTTATGCACCAAATGCATATCCTACATAATCATGTGCCACTAATTCATGTATAACACACATATTTGAGAAGGCTGTGATCACATGACCAATGCACAGGCGGGAGTAAAGAATAAAGTTGTCCTTTTGGGTACATATTAACAATGTTTTTTTTCCCCTTAACCTAACTTACGTAACTTTACTTGCCCAAACCTAAAGATGCCCACCACCTAACCAGAGTAACTTTACATTAAGTATGCAATGTCATGTGACACTAACATGTTGGATGTCATACCAACTGTTGAATTGTGTGTGTGAATTTTTCATATAAGGATATACTGATAAATACTTGTGTCTACTACAGAATCATTTGTTATGGGAATGAATGGCGATTGTAACCTTTCCACACTAAAGACAAAACCTAGATGTTAGTGGTTGTTAGCAGGCTTTTTGTTCAGTGGGAAAAGGGCTTCAGAGACTCAGTACACTGCAAAATAAGATAGGGCTGCAATGATGACTATTGAAAAGGTTTTCAATAATCATGTAAGTGTTAAAAAATAATAACAAATACCAATGACAGGTTTACAGATTCCAGGGTAACGTCCGACAAACAGTGCAAAACCTATCGAGATTCAATAAACTATTATATTGAACATAAAGAAGCAGCATACTAGTATTTGGAGTGGAACCGGTTTGGCATTTTGCTTGATAAATGACTGGGATGATGGATCAATTATCAAAATTGCTGCTGATTACTTTTCTGTCAGTTGAATAATTGATTAATCCAGTAATTGTCTCAGCATAAAGGAGTAACTGGATCTTGATGGAGGGAAAATCTTGATACACTGACTTCTGTGGGCTGAGTGGTAAAATGATGCCCTCCCTACACACCTTTCAGACATCAGCATTGCGAAGGCTCTGTCCCATAATCTTAGAGTTTTCCAAAATCCAACAAACAGGTCCTCTATGTTGGTGTGCAACAAAGGATTTAGATTTTAACTTCTTACTCCTCTCTATGACCTCTCTATGACTTCCTTCAGGTGTGGCCATTCAGAACAGATATAAACACTTAACTTGCTTTAGATGTGGTCAGACCTATCATAAGAATGTGTTTTAAGTGTACACTGGTTTTTGCAAGTGCAAGACACAAGGCATTATGGGGAAAATGATGTGCCTGTTAGTCTTTGAAATAAACTGTCACAAAGCTTTGGATGGGGATGAAGAATAATTCACCAAGTAAAGTCAATGGATGCTCACGGCTGTTTTAAGTATTGCTGGGAAGAAAACATGATAAAGAGATGGTGATTTTTGGATGCAGCCTCAGCATCTGTGTTACACTTGAAAGGTTGGCTCTTAATGTCCCCGAGGCTGTGGACAAAAACTTTGTGTTGTCTGTTGGCCTCTATAAGTATCTCTCTTGCCACCTTGTGGAGCAGCACCAGGACTACAGAGAGCCAATGAGGCGCTCCCGAGGTCTACTGGAGGTACGTTAATTATAACCTCCAGGTTCCCAGTGGGGAATAAGGCTTAACGAGGCCCGGGCAGAGAGCAGGGGGATTATGAGGTCTCACTAGCACTACAACAGCCTGGCCAACCATTGAGCTCCTCTATGAAGTTATGATCATGTTGAATAATAATGCTGTAAGGTATTCGCAGGAGCCTTAGAGGGGCTGCGAACTGTAAGAGAGAGTGACAGAGAGAGTGTGTGTTTGTGTGTGTGCTACAGCTGAGAGATTTCTCGCCTCAGCTGGTTGGACAGATTACCTGAAACTGAGAGGAGAAAAGAAATATAGCGAATGAGAGCGAAAGTAAGAGAAAAGAGGACATAAAGGTCACAGTGATCTCAGAGAAGGAGAGAGACACAGATGGAAACAGAGAAAGAGAGGATGGGGTATGAAGAGAATACCTGAAGAGAGAAAGTTAGATTTCTGTCTCAGTTGAACGCCATTCAGGCCAGCAAAATTGTGTTAAAGGAAAGGTTCAATTTTTACAATACTTACATACCATATGTAGGTTAAAGACTTATTGGTCACTGTAATCATTCATGAGCGCATTGAAAGAGGACAAATTCCAGTCCTTGCTTCAGTAAAAAAAATCTGTGCAAAAGTTAAACTGAGGCCAATACAAGGCTACAGCTGTCTCAGTTAGCTCAACCAGGTCTCACTCCCTACTCGTCAAATACTGATGCTTGGGCAGTGGGCCTCACTGTCAGATACAGACACACTGAGGCACCATTAGTGTTGATATGAGATGCGCTGGAGGAAGCATTTTTTAACACTCCGAGCAACTGCCGTAGTATTGAAAGAAAGAATATCCACATAGGGCAGGTGACAGTCGGATGGGTCAAACAAACTCAGGACTTTCACCCCGGAGCCAGGGCATGTAGTGAAGGAAAAGTGGGAATGATTATCCAGGGCCCCAATGGGAGAGGAACCTTCGAAAATCCTGGAATGAAAAGTTTGGCTTTGTTTGCAATTCTATTATTTTTACCCGAACTAAATTAAATTTGGCTGAATACATCAGCTGTAGGACTGAACTTTGTAAAGAAAAATATGTTGGAAGTTTATTTCGAAACACACTGTATGCATTTAGGGTTGAGCTGAATACTTGCATGAAATGAGTATCCAGTATGTATAATGCACTTTTTATGAGTATGAGTATCATCTGAGTAAAATGTTTCAATGTCTGTACTCGTACTGAAGGAAAGTCCTCAGATGTGTAGCTGTATTCAATCTCCTACTTTTGTGATCAAAGGTGATCTGAAGCTCAATCCTCAGACTGTTTTCTAAAAAGTTTTCTAATAAATAATTATTATAGCAACTTATTTTGGCAACAGAAAATAACAACTTCTAGTTAGGTCCCACCCGTTTGCAGTTTAAACCCTCGCCTATTCCAAGTACAGATACCGATGTAGATACCCCTAATGCATTTCACGAACATTTTCAGTGAAAACAGAAGTTTATTTTTTGTAAAGAAACTGCATTCAAGCATAAATTGACACACCGTCCCTGAGCATCCAAAATGATACTGGAGGGGCACCTCTAGCATCATATTATAGGTCCACTGACCCAGCGTCAGTATTTGACAAATAGGGAGCGAGAATGCGACGGCTAGCCAGATTAAGTGGATACGTTCATCCTGCTTATTTGTTGGTTAACCATCCTTCATCATGGCCGAGCAAGACGACAGTCTAGGAAAACACAAATAGGGAATTATAGAATAGCTTCGAAAAACATCTCATATTAACTTCGGCAGCACTTTTGCGGAAAATTTGCACAGAACGAGGACTGTCATTTTTTCCCCCTATCACTTAAAGTGGACTGAACATGAAATTTTTGCCTCACATTTTTAGGGGTTTTTAAAGTCCCTGTTTATTCACCCCAAACAGCCAGTAGAGCTGTAGCTAACTGACCGTAAGCACCAATCACATGTGCATGCACGCTCTACATGCACATGTGCATGTAGAGTGTGTCTGTTTGTTCCTTATATTGATTAACCTTTTGATTATTCTTTCCATGTATAACTGTGTCAAAAATAGTGAAGTTACATTAGTTCTTTAATGGTCTCCAATTGGATTGTTTAGTCTGTACTGACTGTACAGACATTAGCTGTGGCTGTGTGTCAACTGTGTGCTGCGTTTGTGTGTTCATGTGACAGCTCAGAACTCACCAGCAACTTGTGTTTTTTTCTTAACTTCCTCCAGTCTTGCTCCACTTTTCTCTGTACATGTATGAAGTGGAGTTGAAAAGCATCTGGATAGGCATGAGTTTGTCACTCAAGCTACAACATTTTAAGCTGACTGCAACTTGCTCTGCCCAAAACTTTACGTCTATCAGCACCCACTTTCTGACTCTGTATACAATAATACATTTCAATCACACTTTGCACTCAGTAACACTCCTTCACAGTGAAGCCGCACCAGGAAAGACTTGCCTCACTGCCAGCGTGGAGAAAAGGAATGATAACAGCGACAAATAACTTGCATGAGTATTATAATAAAATAGTGAAAATCCAAACCTATCCTTTAAGCACACAAGAAAACAGAGGGAGAGGCAGAGGGAGAACGACGGAGAGTCACTAAGAGGGAGAGATAGAAGAGAGAGAGAGAGAGAGAGAGAGAGAGAGAGAGAGAGAGAGAGGGCACCCTGCCCTAGTTATCTGCCTGTAAGCTCCTCACAATGCAGACATGGCAACTGGCCGTGCGAGGCGAGCACGGGAGAGGAGATGAGAGGAGAGCGGAGAGATGGGCAGAGGAAAAAAAGAGCGAGGGACAGAAAGTCAGGCCAGAGAAAGGATTAGTGATCAAAGAAAGCCACCGGGCATCCTGAAAGCCCCCTACACATACAAACACACACACACACACGCACACACACACACACACACACACACACACACACACACACATTCATAGAGAGAGGGAGAGAATGAGGGAGATTAGAGTTTTTTCCATGGGGTTAATCATTTACCTTCCTCCTTCCCAGCAGCACCTTGGCTGTGAGAATGAGCGCTTTATGCATAAATCCATTTGCGTTAGCCGTAGTGTAAATGTTAAGAGGGCAAACGCACACACACCCATTGATTGATTATAGCGCTACAATGAGAATATATGCCAGTCTGACTTTCTCTCTAATTGGTTTCATAGCCTTTTTCCCTGGAGAAGTGCCTTGGGAACTTAAAAAACACTATATGACATCTACCTTTTCCTGCTGCGGAAATTCCAAGCTGGAAACTAGACTTCTGAAAAGCTTTTAATTCCTCCTCAACCTCCGTCTCCTTCACTCTGACGAGTCACCGATGAAGAGATAAACAACGGGCTGGAGATACCAATTAGGCCGTCAAACGGCAGCACAACAATCTTCAGCTCTCCTCCGTTTCCCAGAGGAGCTCTGGTGGGTAAAAAAAAAAAAAAAAAAAAAAAAAAAAGAGAAGAAGAAACAGAAATGGAGGAAGGAAGAAAGGAAGGAAAGAAGGAAGGAAGGAAGGAAGGAAGGAAGGAGGGAGGGAGAGAAAGGGGAAACTGCAGTGAGGAGGAGGAGAAGAAGAAAAGTTTGTGAGAGCCCACATCTAATCAGGGAATCCTCCTTCTCAATCTCTCTGTGCAGAGGAAGACACACATAAATACACACATCTCCACCGTCAGAGGCTTGACCTCCACTCGCTGATCTCGTTCCTCCGTATTCCATCGCCCTCCCACCGGCTGACCTGATTGGCTAATGACGGCTCATTTATCTTGATGCAGCACCTGCAGTGTCTACAAGGCACGTGTGTGTGTGTGTGTGTGTGTGTGTGTGTGTGTGTGCGCGCATGCTACAAAGAGTGTGTTTCTGTGTGTGTACTAGAAAAAGTGTGTTTCCAAGTGTCTGTACGTGCACACACAAACACACACTGTATATCTCATCCCTGCTAGACTAGCTCTATGTATGCCAGCGCTGCCCTTGCTGCAACAGCTTGCACACATTGGTTCACCTCTGGGGAATGATGGAGAGGAGGGAGAAGAGCAGGAGGAGGAAAGGATGGACTGTGAGGGGAGGAGGAGGTGAAGAGTAAGAGGGGCGAGACAATGATAAAGGAGGAAAACAGGGGAAGAAGGGCAGAGAAAAGAATAGG
This sequence comes from Epinephelus lanceolatus, assembly GCF_041903045.1. Classification (NCBI taxonomy): domain Eukaryota; kingdom Metazoa; phylum Chordata; class Actinopteri; order Perciformes; family Serranidae; genus Epinephelus; species Epinephelus lanceolatus. The sequence continues at coordinate 13,258,635 of NC_135734.1, forward strand.
AACAGGGATGGAAAGGAGGAAAGAAGCAGAATAATAGGAGGCGGAAGAAGAAAAGAAAGAGCAGAACAACAAGAGAAAAACAGAAGATAGAGAAGAATGAGGAGGATGATTAAAAGAATAAAAAGAGGAAAAGCGATAACAGAGAGTGGAATAAGGAGGGGAAAAAAACACCAGAGTAGAGAATGGAGGAGGGGGAGTTCAAATGAAGGGAAGAGGGATTGATGCATGTTTTATTCACTCACTGCTAACACGTCTTTAATTACCTCAGCTAAAATCACTGCCAGCGTGATCACTGCATGTGTGTGTATGGGGGGTCTCTATGTGTAATACACAGCCGCCATTATTTATCAGGAATATAAGGCTGAATAATTGAGGCCAGCCAAAGGGACAAGCCAAGCAACCCTGTAGATGCCATAATGTCCCAGCATCCATGAATTACCCATTTTTAACTTTACATTAAATAATGGTGCCGGCATACCAACTGATCATGATTTTGCTTTGATCACTGAATAGTTAGTCAAGTTTTACTCCTCCACATTAAATAGCTAAATAGGTTGTATGTAATTGCCTCGCAAAAGACCCATATGATCATTACAAAAAAGATTAATATTACTGTCACCAAACGCTGAAGGTTAAATTACAGTTCACAGCAATGCATCCGCATAAATGGTTTATATGATTTCCTAAAAATTTGTGCCTCATGAATGACGTTACGTATGTAAGGTAAAGTTACGTAATTAAAGTCACTGTGGGAAGGTTTAGTAAAAGAAACATGGTGACGACGTACCTGAAATTGACGCACAGTTCACACAGTTCCGAACGCCGGTCTCCTTGAGAAAATCCTGTGTTTTGTTATCATTCTACCACCCCAACCTACCTCCTAACGACACCGCTTCCTTCTTTATTCTTTACTCCCATCAGCACATCGGTCATGTGATCACAGCCTTTCAAAATATGTTGGTTTCAACATTTTACTCGCCAGATTAATTGTGAAAATCTGTAAACATGATGGCATCACTAAAAGTGGGTCCAGTGGGGCAACAGTCACAAATGGTCAGAATACCAGACAGGGTGTCAACAAACTGACACTTGTGTGAGATTAGCTGACAGTTTACTTTAAGGTTAGTGAAGTGAGCATACCCAATTTGTTATTTGCAAGACAGAAAAATAAGTTCGCACAACTATCATGTCTGGTTTCCAACTGGTTACTAATGGTTACATAGTACAATTTGCTAGTTGGCATAGTCGTCTGACCGCTCGTGTATTTTACTCTGATGAAGCCATTCCTAACCATAACTCTAATGCCACGAAATGACACATGTCAAAACAGCCACCCCTATGACTTTCTATGTACAGCCCCACACTGGTGGTGGCTAGGCATGCACTGACGCTCATGGATGCACAACTTCACAACCCTTCATGTGACTGATCTATTTCCATCCCCACCGCCCTTAAAACACACTTTTTTCCCCCACTCACTCACTGTATGTACATTCTTGCTCCCAAAGCAGCTCTTCTTCCCTCCTCCCTTGGCAGCTCGACTTCTCACCTCACCTCTTTCTGTTGCTGTCTCTCGTATGTGTTGAAGAATGGATGAGGAAAGACTTGTTGAGGTCAACAAATATCCTGAGCTGTACAACCCTCAGTCAGTGGCGATCCTAGATTCTGGTGGGCCCACGCAAAGAAGCCAATCCAGGCCTTGACGGTTACCCCTAACCTCGTATGTGTCACAGTTACAGGTAGCTGACTGGCTGTCATGACTAACTGTAATCAGCTGTCATATGGTAGCCTGAAGGTGCCCTTCATGAGGTGTTTGAGGCAGTGGCGGTGCACTGTATAGCGCCATGATGGGAGCTTTAAGGGGAGTTAGAGTTGTCACTGAAAAATGTGCAAATAATAGTTGCCATTATGGTCCTTTTTGCCAAATTTTTCGGGGGGCCCCCAAACATTTGCCTGGTTTGCCTCTTCTGACGGTTCGTCCCTGCCCTAAATCCCGTCAAGGAGCACATTCTCAGTCTGATCTTGTCACATATTGACGTTTTGATTATGGACTTTCCGCATCCACATACGATGTGCAAGGTACCCTGTGTGCGTTGGTTGTTGACGATCTCGGACACCGTGTCAAGTTCTGCCTGTTACATGCATTGTCTTCTTTCAAGATAAACTTCTGCTTTCACAGGAATTTTATGTCGGTACAACACTACAAATTGACATTTTTCATCAAAGCACATGGTTAGGTTTCAGCAAAAAGAACAGGGTTTGGCTTTAAAGTTTTGCTCTCTGCTCTGGTGAAAGTCAGTGTTTGCTGGATCCATCCACCACCCCAACTGCCTGCCCCACTCAGACTTTCGCCACCTTAACTTTCATCCTTGTCCTGCCATGTTTGCCCCTGATGCTGCTGGGCAACTGGCTGCGTATCATGCTGATGTTAAAGAATGCCTTTTTTCGTTGGTTTCGGACGCCACAAGTCACTGCCCAAGTGCCGGATTTCGATGACAAGTGAGAACGGGCTCTATAAAGACAACGGCAAAAAAGATATTGCCTGGTGAGGGATGTCATTGCCTTCCAACATCTCATAAATGACGCTACATTCACACAATGTCAGAATAATGGGAGGAACAGGGCAATCCTGTTATTGAGACTTATGAGTGTTCACATATTTATCTATCTATCTCTACTTATCTTATTTAAATGTAACCACCAGCGTAAGAGGCTTTGCAGCCATTTTGCAAACAGTTTGTTGACCGTTACATAGTTCTTTTCACCAAATGGGATATCATTTCCAATTTGGAATTACAACTCAGAGGCGTCTGTTTTTTCAAACTTGGTTGCTTGTAAATACGGTCTAAACCATTCCTGGCATGAACACGAGAGCAATAGTATTATGATGAATAAAACTGATTCTCAGATCCACAAAATAAAACCAAGTTCTAATAAAGTGGTATTTGTTTGGTAAGGTTAGGTCAAGTTCTCAAACAACTGGATTAAAATTCTTGAAAGGTCTTGGTCATGGTCAGAAGAAACCAGTTTTAGCTGTTAGTAGATGATGGGATGCAACTGTAGTCCCCGATGTGCAATTCCAACATTTTGTCATGCTAAAGCACTTGCCCAACCTCCTTACTTGGTGCTATAAGAACACCACGCTTCCACCATTCCTTAAGAGAGGGTAAAGTCATTATTCAAGTGACAATGAGAGGTTACTTGTCCTTTTTAGTTTTCAGGTGAGCGCCGACTTTTTCCTTTTTGACATCTCTTAGCTCATTACCAGCTTCATCTCGATGTGTGAAATGTAAAATGTAATCATTTCTTACTTCCACCTGTATTTAGTGACATTCTGAATCCCAAAGTTCACCCACTTATTTGCTGTCTCTTCGAAAGCACATCAGTTTGACTTTTCTGGAGCAACTACACTGCAGCTTATTTTATTTTACTTTTTATATAATTGATTACCGCAATCGCCTTACATGTTATGCCTTACTCATCCCTCTCTCTTTCCCATCTCCTCCTCCTCCTCCTCCTCCTCCTCCTCCTCTCCTTCCTGACTGCAGAGAGAGGAGGGTTTGCATGTATTATGTCTTCTTTTGTTCTTTGCTGTCGGCTCATTGTCAAAAAAAGAGTAGAGAGGAAGAGGGCGGTTAGTGAGGGAGATGGAGGGAGAGGGGGGAGAGAGGGAGGTAAGGGGATGAGTGGGTCTTGATGTGACGTCCGTCCTGACTGTAGGTAGATATTGGAGGTTTCACCCACCTCTGCAGCCCCCCACCCTGACACCCCCACATTTCTCTTTGTGCATTCTTATCTTTATTTTCTCTCTCAAGCCAGGTGCTGCTTATCCAGCCTTCAGCACATCTTATCCCACCCCCCCACCCCTCCACTCCCATCCTGCTTTATCTCTCACACTGCCACCACAAACTCACACTTTGACATATGAACACTCACATTCCTTCAACCTGCTCCCCTGTCCCCCCCCCCCCCCCCCCTCCCCCAGCTTCACCCCCTTCCACAACTCCGTCTTTCCTTCCCTCCGCGGGGCTGCTGGAGGCAGCTGGCGGGCCGTGACCTATCCTGTCCTGACACACAGACACGGCAAGCAGGCAGACAGGTAGGCACATAGACAGGCAGCTAGGAGCTCATCAACTCCAGATCTGTATCTTAACTCCAGTCTTAGAGGCTTAATCCGGCTGCTTTCTCCAGCGCAGCCAGCTACTGTAGCAGCCAAGAGCCGCAACAGACAAATCCATACAGCTTAAAACTCCCCAAAATCTTCAAAAAGTCAACTTTCTATGAAGCATATCAGGCACTTTAACATCCCGTGTGTATTTTCGGTGTTATTTTGCAGGTCGCGCAGTGCAAATTGACAAAAGACACATCATTCGCGCGAGCTGCATTGTTTTGAAAATCTCCGAAAATGCGACGCCCTTTTGTCGTCAGGCTTCCTATGTCCGGCTTCAACATAGGCAACGTTTCGGTGTTGCTATTTTGTACTGTGGCAGCAAATTCACTCCATATAATTCCCCTGGTAAATTTGCAGCTAACCTTTGAACTTTTTTTTTTGGAGTGTTGTAGCTGCTGGCTGAAACGGGAGGGAGGGAGGGTGGCTGAGCCGAGCTCTCCATCCTGATTTAGAATTAGATCTATTTCTGTTCACCCTCCAACCCCGCCGGGAAATATTTAAATCTGCCATGGAATGTGTGTATATGTGTGTGTGTGTGTGTGTGTGTGTGTGTGACACAGAGAGAGAAAAAAAGAGAGAGAGAAAGAAAGACAGCGAAAGAAGTAGAGATTTGAACATATAAATTGTTGGCTGGTTGTTTGAGAATTTGCATTTGGTACACGGCTTTGGCAGTGTCGTTTCCTGTTCGAAGGCATGCCAATTAAGTCACTGAAGTCAAATCAAACAGAATGAGGAAAGAGGAAGATAGAAAAAGAAATAGATGGACAGAAAAGGGGGAAAAAACCAAAGGGGCGAGTGTTTGCAGGCTCAATGTGAACTAGCGGGGAGTAAGACTCAAGCCGTGGTCAGTAATTCATAAGCAGAGCACGTACAGACTGAGCCAAGCTCACCCTCTGGCTACACACACACACACACACACACACACACACACACGAATCAACACACACGGATCAACACACACACACACACACACACACGCACACAATCAAACCCACGCGCAGACACACACACACACACACAATAACACCAGCAGTCTCGACAAGCGTGAGCCACATTTTCATCTCTATATCTAATCCTACAGCCATTCAAATGTCACCGCCAGCACCTTTGACCCCTGTTAACGCAAAACAACACACACATACACAGGAATTCACACACTCTCTACACCATCCTTACTGCCTTTACAATTAAAAATAAGACAGTATATTCACACTTTGAAGAGCATTAGAAACTACATCACAGTCTAAAACAGTGAAGAGTGTGTTAAGACAAGCAGGTGACACACACTCACCTCAGAGTGGAACGCGGCGCTCCGCTGCGCTGTGGTGTAGAAATGACTGGCTGCACCCCCGTCCTCACACAGACACATGCACACACGCGCGCGCTGACACTCGGAGGCGAGGTGTGTGTGAGGACAATGAGACCGGACTGGATGGAGCAAAAGCAGCGGTAGTAGGAGGAGGAGGAGGAGAACGAGGAGGAGGAGGAGGAGGAGGAGGAGAGGAGGAGGGAGATGTGTGGTTGAGCGGGAAGGTGAAGAGGAGAGAGAGGGAGAGACAGAGAGAGAGAGAGAGAGAGACCGGGTGAATAATGAAATACAGCAGAAAAGAAGTAGCTGAAAAAAAAAGGGACGTGAAAAGGGTCCCACTGAAGCGGAGTCCCTCTTGTTCCATTTGTGGTTTTGTGTGTGTGTCTTGAGTGTGTAAAATGTGTTAAGGTGACCGTGTGTGTGTATGTGTGTGTGTGTGTGTGTGTAAAGGCTATGGAGGGTCTCCTGTTCATCACTTGAGACTTGGCGCCCTGCCTCAGAGCAGAAAGTGCAGTGAGAGCAGCTTTACATCTCTTGTAAGTGTTGATGCGTGTGTCCTCCACTCCATCAGTTAGCCTGTAGCTCGCCAGCATTACAACACACCTCATGTCTTCTTGTCTCAGAAGCTCCTCAAGCCGCCTCTTCATCCTCTTCATCTCTCTCTTTCTCTCTCCTTCTTTCGCTCCCTCTTTCTCTCTCCAGGGAAATACCTCCGCCACTAATCTCTTCAAAGGTCTCTCAGCTACTCAGGCTACTCTTTCTCTGTTTCATCTCACTCAGCTTTGCACTGTAAAAAGTCCTGCAGTATCTATTCATTTTTGTCAAGAAGTCCTAAAAGCTGATCTCAGTAAAACACGTAAAAAAAATCTGCCAGTACTCTAAGGGTATTTTAACATTTTTCTAATAGAAAAGATCTTGTTTCAATAGTCCGTAACTTGAGGAGAAGGGAGAACCAGATCACTGCGCAAGAAAAAGACCGAAACCAACAATAAGGCTGTCTAATAATCACGTTAAAGTATTTTGTGTGTATTTAAAGGCTGATTTATCTTCGTCCTCAGTGCCATAGCGTACATTTTTTCCTAAAAACTATTACCAATGAGATTTTTTTGAGTCAAACGCAAACAGACCTGTAAATCCTGTAAAAACTCACCAGCGCATCAAATGTGTATTACTCCGCAGCTGAAAATAGTCCCCAAGAAACCAAGAAATTACTCGATGTTTGAGTAACATTTGCTACACACTACAGTGCCCAGCTGCTTAGGGAAATCATTTAGTTAAATTTAAGCTATACATTTGTGAACATTTATGTCTTTGTCTTGGGCTTGGAGAGGCACAGACAGAGAAAAGAAGCTCATAAAAGACGCACTAACACATGGTTGGTTTTGGTCCTTTCATGGGATTTGTTGGCAATAAATACAAAATGAAGAATAATACCAGATTTATACTTTAAAGACACAAAAATGACTCGATAAGGAGTTCGGCTCACACCAGCATTCACACACATTTTCACGCACAAACTCACATATACACGATCACATGCACTCTGAGCTCCAGGTGTACGTGTGTGCGTGTAATTGTGTGTGTGTGTGTGTGTGTGTGTGTGTGTGTGTGTGTGTGTGAAGTGCCGTGCAGCCTCAATCCTCCGGCTCAGCCACAGAGAAGCCAATCTCCACATCCAATTATTTGCTTCTCAAAGGCAGACAGATGGAGAGAGGGGAAAAAACAGAGAGCGAGGTAGAGTGAGGCAGAGTTAGCGAGAGAAAGAGAGAGAGGCTCTTTGAGGGTCTGCATAGGGGGGAATTAATTAGAATGAAAAAGAAATGGAGAGAAGAGAAAGTCTCTCCTCTGCTGAAGTCCGGAGAATAGTTTCACAATTAGTCAAAATCCCAAACAGAGCCTGTGGACACAACTCAGCAGAGACAGAGACAGAGAGAGAAGGAGCTAGAAAGAGTACCAGAGAGAATGAGAGAGAGAAGGAGATCAAAAGCCAAATGAAAAAAGCCAAGAGGGACAGAGGAGCTGAAGTTGTCAGATAAATGATTGTCAAGAGCATGTTATATATGTATTTATGTGTATATGTTGTTTTGTTCTTTCTTTTTGTTTTGTGTCTCCGTACCCTCCTGAGGCAAGCGCTGGCCGTCCTGCCTTCTCCCTTTCGTTTATTCTTCTTTCGGTCTCCCTTCTCTTCTACTTTTTCTTCTCCGTCTTCTCCCTCCTTCTGCCCTCTGCTGTCCGGGATATTCCATCAAAGAAGAGTCGGGCTCAAGGTGGATGGAGGCATCGCTGGGCTCCAAACACTCTCCAGCTTTCGCTTTCTTCTCCTCTTCGACTCTTTTCTCTGTTTTCTCCTTTCTCTTCTACTTTCGTTGGCCAGAGCATTTTTCTTTCTTCCCGGCAGCGGTGACACACAGCGTAGGGGGGTTGAGGACAAGGAGGGGTGGAGAGAAAGACTGAGAGAGAGCACAAAAAAAAAAGGAGGGAAAAGAGCAAGCGTAGGTAGATGGAACGCAGAGCGGGGAATGACGGGAAGAGGCAGGTGGAATGGGTAGTGACACATCGCAGAGGTGTGTGTCTGCGTGTATGTGAGTGTGTCAGCACGGGGGCCGTCCTTCTAGCCGACACACCACCAACGAGGGAGAGGTGGAGGAGGAATAGATGGATGGATAGAGGGAGTGATACAGCAAACACCCGCCTCCTCCCTTACATACACACACATTTGCTTAGTTCATTATCATTCACTGGATTTCGCCATGACACGCATGGCTAACCTACTCACGGAGACGGAGCCGAACCCTGAACTGAATCCTAATGGAGGAGTGGGAGAGAGGATGAAGAGGAGGAGGAGGAGGAGGAGGAGGAGGAGGACGAGGAGGACGAGGAGGAGGGTGTATCAGGCGAGCAGGTGTCCCCTCTACGCCTATTGTTCCCTGTCAATGTATGTCTACGTGCATGTGAGTGTGTTCGGGTCCTTCCACTGTGTGTGCGTACACACAAATACAAGCACGTGAGCTTTTTCTTCTGGTAAAACAGCCGAAACAAGCACACGTGCATCTTTTTCAGATACAAGCTCCATTTCTATTTTGGGATTCAAACTGCCGTTAGCCAAAAATTTTCAACTTGAAAAAAGAAAGAATGGCAGGGATTCAGTGTTTCCCTTTGGAAGATGAGAAAGTGTCTGGAACAGAATTTAGTGAGACATTTGACAGACAGCTCAAATCTGTTTTTTCATCATTTCAGTATGAGTCAGATAGTTTTCTGAAATTAAAATGAGGCAAGTCAACATGTATCACAATCTTGTGAGATTAGATTGACGCTCAATTGTTCTGACCACCCTGGTTTTATTTCTTTGACACAAATTTCCAAAACACTGTAACAACAACATGAAGAAGAGGCCTAAAGAGAATACGCCAGTGCCTGAGTGGATAAACTACCTTGAGTTTCAAACTTAAAGGCATACATTGCCAATTTTCAACCAGCTTTGTATTACAACAACATGGGTAGTATGTGTAAATGAGCTGTGGTAAACTTCCCTCCGTGTTGCCAGCACCCAAATCTCCCAGATCATTTGCTATCGAAAACCTGCCAAATTTTTACTGGCTTTTGTACTTCCTAATATTTGTATGCCTGCCACCACCACGGACCCAAAGAGTATAGAAGAGAACTGAGTGAGAACTGCCCCTTTTTCTCTCTCAACAGACCAAACTCACATCAAACAGTAAAACTGAGGAGCACTGATAAAATATATGAACCAAGATTCTGTAACTGTCAACATGTTCTCACTCCCAACTTGTCATATATCACTGCTTGGTCAGTGGACTAGGTATCCTGGGTATGTCTGTTGTTGACGTTCTAGGACACCATGTCAGTTTACGCCTGTTACATGTATTGTGCCTTTTCAAAATACACCCCTGTTCTCATGGGAAATGTATGTTTTCTGCTTGTTAGAAGCATACCTTCTTTTTCATAATAAATTCAAAACACCTCGTTTAGTTCTATGTGCACAAAAACACGTAGTTAGGTTAAGATCATGATTTGGCTAAACAGTCATACGGTGATTACCGGGCTCCTGGGTGAAAGTCCGGTGTTTGTTGGACCCATTCACCACCTCTCCGGCCCACACTATAGGGACTTCCCAGCTTCTTAAATTTCACTGCTGTCTGGCAGCTTTTCAAACTGATGTCATCCAGCAGTGTTATTAACTGATGCTGCCCAGCGTATCATAGCGGAAGGATGCCTTTTTTTTTTCCCGGTGTCTGACCAAGTGGCGGTATTCGACAACTTAGGAATAAGAACCAGTTGGTCCTGCCTATTTCTCACCTAGAATGTTTTCAGAAACATATTTTAGTTTACTGTATCACTGTAAACAAGAGCATTTGTTAACAGGCAGCCAGTGGCTATATTGTTTTTGGAAGGTTGACTCACATTATGTCACCAACTAGTGGGAGTGTTTATCACGATGGTGCAGTACATTCTGGTAATTGTAGGTTTTCTAGTTATCTACTCAGTGTTTCCCACAGGATTTTGGGAAACTATGGGGGGGGGGGGAGAAAATTTTGAACATTGTAAATTGAAATGAATTTGTATACAAAATGTACAGAAAGGTAAAATAATCAAGTTTTGAAAAAGTATTGCAATTTAATTTTGTCTTTAATGTTATTATCTTATATTAACTTTGTAATATGATTATCTTATATAATGTTATTACTATCCTAAAACATTCTCCAGGTCCTCTGTAACTCTGCAGGACTTATTTCCACCCTGTCCAACAGCAGTACCGTGGCGAACGGTCCCTAACTGCGGAGAGAACAGAGCAGGCTTCCCCGGAGGTCCGCCGCTTTTCCCGGTCCCTCTTCTCCACACTTTGGGCTCTAGTTTCGCAGACCGGGCGAGGCGGGGGCGCAGCGCACCTGCGCTTCGCCAACTGGGTGTGGCCAGGGGGATTTTGCAAGTTTGGCACATCGTGCGCGCTGGCGCAGCTACTCGTCTGTCCCACCTCCGTCCCTCCTACCTGCGCAAGTTGGAAAGAGGGAGAAGAGAAGGCGTGGAGTGGGTTTTACACACATCACACCAATCAAATGAGCCCCTCTCCTCGCCCTTAAATGCGCCGTGCGAAGGCATAATGAGAGTTTACTCAATTTGCCATGGCAGAAGAGAGCAGCAGCATCAGATGGCCAAACTTCTCCCAGGAGGAAACTGATGTTTTGGTCCGGGAGGTCCAAGCTCGCAGTGTCCGAATATACAGAACTGCAAGCAGACCTCCACGGGCTGATGATGCAAAGGTAGCCTGGGAGGAGGTCACCACAATTGTAAATCAATGATGCGTTTCTCTCGTGCGCACGCGCTCTCTCTCTCTTTCTCTCTCGCAGTCTCACTCTGTTTCTTTTCTTTTGACTTTTCTAAGATGACAGATGCTGAATATATACTCCCTATCTGATGCTGTGGCTGTTTGTGGTTGGCTGAGAGGGATGTGAGCTCATTAGTTTGCAGCTGTGTTAATCAAATCAGGTTGGGTTTCCATTACGAGTGCCAAACGTGCCAAGCGGTGCCAATCCCCTTTGATCTGACATCAGATGTGACGGGACAGTTGATACAGAGATACATTTATGTGCTGATTGCAGATAGTTGCATTGAATAGTGGTTTTGTGGCTATTTATTGCATTGTTAATGTGCCTGATATTCTGGAAACCTGCCTGTGAGGTTTTGGTGACGTGTGCGCACTGTCCGCCCGTCAGCCAAACTTCGGCTTACACTGGCTGCGCTCCCCCTGTGCTGACAGTAGACCTGGTTTCAGATGGCGAGCTTTTAGCGCACCTGCGGCGAAGTCTTTTGGCACGAAACTGTCACTGCGCCAAGCTGGATCTGTCGACACCTCCCCCTGCTGCGCCGCCACAACCATCTCAACGCACCTCGGTCTGCCAAACTACCAAACTGAGCACGCCTCGGGTTGCGCTGCTCGAAACTAGCTCTGCGCGGGGTTCGCCACCCTGTGCTGCGCTGGGAAACTAGAGCCCTTTGACTTATTTCCACGCTGCCGACAGTGGGCCTTATATTCATTGTGCCGACAGTGGCTTGGAAAACCGCCCATAACTGTGTCACACGGGGAAGAGGGAAGGCGGCTGGAGTTCCTCCAACATTTGCGGCTCATTTTTTTTATGCCACATGTGCCCCTAAATATTTTTTACAGTTCGCACACATGTATTTTTAGTTGAGTGAAACGCTCGCACTGTCGAGCGCTGGATCTGACAGCCTGAGCACATCGGCACAAAATGCTGATATCGAGATCGAGATATTATTTATATCATGAGAAGTCAATACTTTCGGCAACCTAAATATTTTATTTAGAAACTATGGCGGGTCAAATTAAACTATGGCGAGCCGCCATAGTTTCGTTAATTAATGGGAAACACTGATCTACCTTTTCTCTGTTTTCTCTGATCGTGTGGCACCAGTTTCAAAAGTATTGTCATCTTTCTACTTAATACACATCCCAGTTTTGTAAAAAAATAAAAAATAAAAAATAAAAAATGGACATCTTTCCAGCTGTGAAATTTTGTCCCTTATGCAAAATATTTCCATAGCCCAAGGGGAGCATTAAGAAGTGTTACATAACTTGGGTTGTCTTCTTGCCTAGAGGAGGCAAAGGCTTTCATGATAGTTACTGTCATAATACAGTACTTGTGCACCTCAGTTACCATGGTTATGTTTCACTCACATCATTGCCCTTAAACTCTCCTTGACAGCAGTATTGTCAGTGTTAGCTAGCTTCTTTAAAATGGACAACAAAGAGAATACTAAAACAGAAAGAAAGCCAAACTGGACAGAAGTTGAGAATAATGTTGTTCTCAAATAATATGGAAAAGCAAAAACAAATTATCCAAAGTAAATTCATGTACTAATTCCAGCTATAACAAATATGCACAAGTAGAAGATGTGGTCAGAGGTAACTGAAAAAAATCAATGCGAGAAATCTGGCTGTGAAACAAACTGTAGATGAAGCAATGACGAACTACAGAAGAATGACTGTGAGAGCAAGACAGGAGATTGCCAAATCAAAGGGGTTGACAAAAACTTTTGAGTTTGAATAAAATCATATAGCTAACATCAGTGATGGGAATAATATATAAACAGCGTTACTAACAGCGCTACTTTTTTCAGTAACGAGTAATCAAAAAAGTTACTGTCTCCCCCATTATAACGACGTTACCATTACTCACAATAAAATGCACTGTTACTCGGCTTTACTTGAGTTCGCTGTAGTGGCTTTCACCCAAGCAAGCTCCTTCTCAGCGGAGCTCTAAAGTTTTTTTTCTTTGGTGAGGGCAGGTGAGGGGGAAGCATAAGTGATGATGATTGGCTTAGGGAGAGTAAAATTTAATCATAAACCAATCAGAGGCAGAGTAGGGCGGGTATTCACAAGCTCACAAGCACACAAGCAGGGTTGCCAGGTTCGCTTATTAACAGCGACTTTGGGCTTGTTTTCTTGTGAAGTCGCTTACAAATATTGGTATTCGCGGGTTGCGTTTTTTTGGGCTTGTTTCTAAAGTGGAGTTGCTTATTTGGGCTTGCTCTCTAAACATCGCCTTTCTCTGTATATATCCATCTAATAAGTTATTTAAACGCATGATAGTATGTCGGACTGCAGGATGCTCCCTCCGCCCCTCTCCTTCTCCACATACACACAGGTGACGGTCAGTCAGAAAGTCAGAAAGTTATCAAGTTTCAATACTGAAATAATGTCAGTTGACATTATTTTAGTATTGTGATATTTGGACTAGTTTTGACTACATCTTTTAACAGGTAATTAGTAATTGTATCTGAATACATTTTTAAAGAAACCATCCAAATCCCGCATTTGAAGAGTCTAGATGAGGCGCATGATTTGATTATTTCATCCCATTCTCATGTGTGGGGAGCCAACTGGCTGGCTCAGCTGGCTTGGTTAGAGAAAGTCTTGGATGTGCATGCTCTCTCGACTGGAGAAGGACTCTAGTGTACATCCTCTATGAGCCACAAAACGTGACAGAATAAGGAGCCTGCAAAGGCTTTTTGATGTATGCTCTCAGCGAGCAACTTTCATTGGAATGAATGGGGCGCGATCTTTGAACGTGGTATCCAGTTCTCCTTAATACATAAAAGGGCACCACACCACTGTGAAAAGCTTTAAGATCTCTAGCACTGTGTAACTTTTTGAGCAAATAAAATGTGTCATTTCATGTCATTGGTGCATTTACCAAGATTACATACCTTGCAAAAGCACCAATTCAATATAATTAAGCATTTTGGTAAAACAAACAAACCAAAAAAACGCTTTCTCTTAGCACTTTTTAAACAAGTGTTTGCAGTTGTTTTTAAAATTCAAATAAAAAGCTTATTCTTTATTTTGGGAAACTGACTAATGGGCCTTTCAGACCAAATGTGGTTTGAGCTGGGCTCACTGCTAGGTTAAGATAAGATAAGATAAAATAAGATACACCTTTACTGATCCCACAATTGAGGTTCATCCACTCCCACCCTCCAGGGCTTTATTAAATGTTCTTCCCTTGCTTTCTTTACCACTTTTGGAATAAAGGGCCTGGTAATTTACACATGTGCGTCATATCTATATTAATTTATATATCTATTCATACAACAGTTCGTTCCGACCAAGTAATTTGATTGGACAAGAGGCATTCCGTGAGTGCTGACATAGAGTACAACATCACTGGGACATTTAACAGTAAAATCACTCCGCTCAGTGGTGTTATAAATATAAATACAACCGTTAAGCCATCATGGCACATTGCACTCCAATGGAAATGATGGTTTTCAGAGCACAGCGCCATTGTCACATTTGGTCTGAAAGGACAATAAAGAATCTTACCAAAAGGTTGATTTAGTAGCTACGTTGGAGCAGTCTACTTTCAAATAATTTGATATTTTGGGAAATACCCTCATTTGCTGTCTTGATAATAGTTTGACCTCGTGTTAAATATGGAGCTACAGCCAGGAGCTTTTTGGCTTATCTTAGCATAAAGGTTGAAAGCAAAAAGACCACACTACTAAAAGTCAGAATAAATCATTGAAAGTTACATTGGTTAGGTTTAGGAAAAAGAAACATGTCTGGGCATCTTTAGGTTTAGGCAAGTAAAGTTAGGTAGACTAAGTTTAGGAAACAAACATGGTAATAACGTACCTTACAATAACTCACTGTTCACTTGGTTTCATGTGATTCAGAACACCGGTCTCCTGAGATAAAGTCCTGTGTTTTGTAATCCCTCCACCGGCCTAACCCACCCCCTTAAGCACACTACTACCTTCTTTATTCCCGTCAGCACATTGGTCACGTGATCACAGCCTTCCAGATTATGTGGGTTATGCACAAATTACCAGCTCATGATTAAGTTGGATGTATACAAATTGTGGTGCATCCATTTTCGTAGTTACACCTTCAAGCAGTGCATGAAAGCAGACTGGGTTGGTAGAACACCTTTGGAATCCATCCAGCTACTGTTACAATGTTGTAAACAGTCAGATCATGTAATTTTCCTGTATGGGTCCACTTTAATGAGATTACAAAGCCGGCAGGCAAGCATCATTTGGGAGAGATTAATCAATTTTGTTGGCAAAATGTGCCCTGCAATCGTGTGTTAAGCACCTATTAAAGACTATAAGAACACAACATTGGCTAAGCTGTTAATGGTTATGTTTACCTTCAGCTGTTCACCTTTTCTTGACAAACAAACTTGTACACAAGTACGCAAAGGTTTCCTTTTTGCTCAGGTGCATAATAAAACTCCCAGTGGCTTGCTGAGTCCAGAAGGTGTATGTATGCCTTTGGTGTTACTGTGACAAAATATTTAAAAAAGCCACATGTGAACTGCAATTACAGAAAAGGCTTCAAGTTATAAATAAACAACAAATCTGGCTTTTCATGTACTGATAAAATTCCTTGTGGTGTGTTGACAGGTAAACAGCAGAAAATAATGTAATAAGTGGCACATAATGTAAGTTACATTTATAACATTATTGTTGTATTGCATGTTAATTACTGGCAGTAATTACATTAGTAGTTTAATGCAAACTGAGTCTGTAATCTTTATAGTTTGTTTTAATGAAACAGGGTTTTGTTTTATGTGTTGCTCATACTTACAGTAAACCCTATTATCTACTGCAGCAACAATTATGTTTGCCTACACAGGGATCGTTAAAGCCTCATCTAATCTTAACACATGTAATCAAGGAAATGAAAATAAGTTCCTTTTAAAGCATTTCAAGTCTCCAAGTTCTCCATCTAATGAGCCATTGAGGTCAAACCCAAGTGATGTGAAGCCAGCAAATTACTGTGGAGCCATCCACATGTATCACTACAATAGCAGCATACAATGTACACCTCCAAGAAACCATATGTAAAGTCATAATGGTGTTAATGTTACAATAGTTTAGGTGTATATTACTTATTGACCACATAGTGAAGAAATGCTCACCAGATGCGTGCATCATATCTAAGGTGACTGAGTATCAAATTCAGGTTTATCAAAGAAAAAAAACCAATTCATTAACATTCAAGTCATTCAAACTGAGGCCGAACCTAACATACATGATGAGGTTATGTGAAGTTTGCCTCAGCTGACCAAAAACAGAGAAAAATGCTCTTTGAGCTTGTGTTTGTGCTGACAGGTACAATTTCATGAAACCAAGAAATGCACTGCACCTTCTGATGTTGCATAAATACAACAACAGCTGCGCCCCCTCCAAGCAACTCAGTGCAAGTATGATTATTTGGATCCATAAAATTAACAAACAGGTGCCAGTGCAAAAAATAGGACAATCAACCAGCACAAATGGCAGCAGTGCTACAGTTGAATCTCTTTCCCAGGAAGAAAAAGCACCTTGGCATATAACAAGTGATATGATTTATGTTTGTTGGAGCAGTGACTGTGTCTGAAGGAGTTGTGTAGTGAGCTACAGTACCCAGTATTTACAGAAGTTCAAAGGTCATAAACAGACAATCAAATAATCCTTTCCACACTGTATGTCGAGAAATGTCAGGGAAGTGATAACACCAGCACAGCAATGAGTGAAACAAGCTCACTTCTCCTGTCACGCATCATGGCCCTAAAAGTCAACTGTCTGATGTCGGCCATGTGCCCTGATGGCTTATTCTGCTCAGATGGGTTGGGTACTTTCTGCTCTAAGATCTCTGCACAGATTCTCTCTGTTTCTACTGTGCTTCCCATTCTACCAAGCTGTCCACCCTGACCTTGTCCACAACTCTACACATCCACATTCCTGCGCCCCCCGCCACCCAATCTACATGACATAGACGGATGTAATGTGTTAATTTAATTGGACTCACATGACGTGCTTTATTAAGTTCCTAATGTTGGTTTTACTACATAATTTAGGACCTACAGTGCTACTGTATAAACCATGGAAGAATTCTCTCACTTACTGTATGGATCCTTGTGTACTCTCAGCCATGTCAGGAGAGGGATCCCCTGAAGGTTGCTCTCCCAAGGTTTACACCATTTTTCCTGATGAACTAAGGTTTTTGCAAAGATTTTTCTGGTCTTCTTACTCTGTGTTTCCACCAAACACTTTTGATATTGTACCGTAGAACCAGTGGGTAAGCCATATGGGCATATACCTAAATCGTAGATCTGTTTATAGTTTCCGATGAAGACAGTACTCTTTATGTAGGCAGGGTTGTTGTTACTTACTACTCCATCCACAGAGTGCAGTGTTTCTAGCTCCACCTTTTATTCAAGGGATCAGTGTGCTAGGTACCTCAACAGAGGGGTGACAAAAAAACTGTACAGAATGGCAAAGTTCAGTTAGTACCATTCAGAACTGTTGACAACAGAACTGTTCTATCATGAAACAAACTAAACTGGACTGGTCTGCTTGGTGAAAACAAGGCTTTAAAGAGCTTCTTGCCAGGTCACGAACCGTTGCAGTTGTGGAACTTTAGAGCCTCAGTGAGCCACAATTGACCCTTTGCTATGTCCTGCCCCTCGAGTGCAGACTGGCCAATCACAGCGTAGCATCTGCCAGCTCTGACAAGGGTCCAACAACAACACAGCTGTGCTCTATAGACTCTCAGTCGTTTCAGATTTTCCTTCATTTTCAGGCTGCTTTTGTGGATTTGCCTGGGGCCTGTGTAATAACACATTACCTGGAGAGGTTGTAAGGAAATAAACATTTCCTGCCTTTTCCAAAATCAAAGCCTGAAAAGTGTAGGGTTAGCTAGTTAGCTAGCTAGCTACTGAAGGTTTAGCCTACTGAATGTGAACACATGCTACGCTTGCGTTCTAATGATGACACTGAATAAAGACCTACCCTGCTCTATAGGGACCAGTGAAAGTAAACTTTGCTGATATTCAACCAGCTGTGTGTTGTCGTAGTGAGTGCAGATGAACGTTGTTTGGCTTCCCCAGGAGCTCCTTGCCTGTCTGGTGGCGGAGGTCCAGGTGCTGGTAGCAGCACGGGGGAATAGCTAAGCACCATTCATCTGCACACACTGTGATGATCAGTGTTGGGTGTAACACGTTACCGCCAAAAATGGCTTTTTTCAGTAACGAGTAGTGTAAGGCACTACTGTCCCTAAATGCAGCAATCACATTACAGTTAGGCTACTAATCAAACACTTAAGTCGTTACTTGCGTTACATAAATTCATCATTATATCTTCCCCTTACTTAAGAGTTAGTGACGACGGGCTTCAGGCTGTTGCCAACAGGTCGTCCTTCGTGTCCAGCCGGTGTTGTGCCGTATTAAGCACGCCTGCTGTGAAAAGCACGACTAGGGGTGCTTTTCACGGCAGGCGTACTTAATACGGCACAACACCTGTCAGCGGCGTACACAGATGCGGGGACGAGCCAGAGGATGGGAGAATTTCTGCCGCAAACAAGCACCAAGACCCGGGGAGACATGGGAGCAGCTTCATGTGTTTACAGCAGATAGCAGGAGCGAGGACAGACGTCTCACTCCGCTACTCTGTGCTGCAACTCTGCAGCATAACTCTGCTGACAACTCTGTTGTCCTACTAAGTATTGATAACACGCTTAGTATTTTAAAAATTCAATTTGTTTTTTATTTAATGAACGTGGTGCATTTCAGGCAATTTTACAGAGTAACTAGTAATGTAACTTGCATTGTAACTAATTACTTTGTCCAGGGAGTAATCAAGTAAAGTAAGGGATTACTTTTTTCCTAAGTAATGTGTAATAAATTACTTTTTTAGAGATAGAGATAAGTGGGAGGGACAGCGGCTTTCTGTGCCTCCAAAAAACATGCCCTATTCATTCAGTGTTTAGCCAACACGCTCAATACATGGACATGCAATGACAAATTGTCATTAACTTATTACGTTATAAAAAACGATGAAAATATGGACTTACCCATGTTTAAAATGACCTGTTGAAGTGAAAAAACGAGTACTGACAGGAACAGACGAGTGGAGTCGATGTTTACCCGGCGCAGAGAGTGCAGGAGAAATGCGCTGCCTGTGTGGACAGTCAAGTGCCTGCGAGTACACTCACAGGACTTTCGCGGCACTAACGCGCTCAGTGTGTCCTTAGTGTTAATTATAACAGCCAACTTATTGAAAAATGTCAGGTTTAAATTGGGCTTGGGCCGTTAATTACAGTTAATTGGATGGGCCGGTCCCGGACATAACGTGCATGAATTTTTTGGGCCCGATCTAAGCTCTAGGATGGACCACCTGAAAAAAGAATGCGGTTGTTGCCTCAAAAAGAAGACCTTGTAGTACAAAAACTCCTGTTGTTGAATTTTGAGCAGTGTCAGTAGTGATATTAGGGAATGTGAAATAATATGGACACAATGTCATGAAAACCTGTTTAATGTAATAATCTACAGTATTCCAGTGCGATATATATCCCCAGAAAAAATGCTGCCAATGTAAAATAATGATTATGTACTCTTTAAGACTGTGGCATCAAAGTTCTTTCTCGAGGCCATAGTTCATGTTTGGTTGCTGTACAAGTACATCTTGTAATAGTTGTTGACCATGGTGATGACCAAGATGGAGCTGACATTTATGCTGTGATTGTTCCATTTTGCCACTTATCTTTGTTTGCCCACTCTCTGCACTTTTACACTTTGTACTGTTCTAACAGTAGATTCCCTTTCTGCGAAATACTGCTCTAAAGTTTCTCCTTTTCTTAATGAGGCTTCGGTGGGTGGTTTCCCTTGTTCGCATTGTGGGTTTAGGGCTGTGGGGTGCCATTTTCATTTACTGTTTCATCATGTAGGCGTTACAAGGCCCCCTGAGAAAATACCAGTTAGTAGGAGCTATACGAATACGCCTCACTTCTCCCAGTGCAAACATGACTAAAGCTTTGAGTTTCTGGCTACAGTTGATGGTGGAGTTAAAAACCCCAAAAAACACTTTTAATGTGTTTATTATGTGTTAAGCAGAAATGTGAGATGAGAGAGCAATAGCAACATGTTACATTAAGCTATCCTAGACTGTAATCTTTGAGCTGCATTTTTATCATCCTCTCTGCTAACCATTTGTCTTATTCTTATCCTCTCTGTATTCTCTGCCACTGCGTGGAGCCGGTAAACCCACAGGGGTCATTTAAGTCTCATCTTATCTGACCTAACTGAATCTGCAGTCCAGTCAAGGAAACAAGTCAGTCGCCCACCTTAACTGTTGTCATCTTTTTTCATCTCATGACACCTTAGTGACACCCAGGGTGGCGATCAGTGTCGCCTTCACCAGCATCTCCCTTTCAATCACGCTTTCAATTGCAATCGTCTAATTTCGTGCTGGTGTGTCAGTCCAGAGTGGGGATATGAGATTGTCAAGTGCGAGACCGAGGAGAACCTGCATTGTGCTATTTCCTCGGTGTACGGCCTGCAATTCATTTTATAAATGTCAGATGAAGCTTGGCCAGCCATCTAACCCAGCCACCCCCACTCCCCCATCCACTACCACCATACACACACAAGCACACACACGCTCACACACAGCCTGATGGGTAATGTTCTTATTAGAGATCATTTTGATTGGCTTCCTCTGCCCTTTTCATTGTCTGAGCGATAGGAAGGGGAGGGGTGATGAGGTGTGTGTGTGTATGTATGATTGTGTGTATGCGTATACTGTATATAAAATGTATATAAAAATCCTCTGTGTGTGTGTATGTGTGTGTGTGTGTGTGTCTGGATGTTGAGGGTTTATGTAAACAGAGATTACAAATGCAATAAACCTGTCACATGGAGAATGCTGCTGTCATGGCATCAACCTGAGCGCGCTGTCACTCTTATCTACCTTTTTTTTTTTTTTTTTTTACACACACACACACACACACACACACACACGTAAATGTATACACACACCTGCATACACACATTTGATAAGGACAGGGAGAGGATTACAGCTGGATATTGAGCATCTTAAGCCATCCTGACTCCCATGTCACGCTGTTGGAGTACCAGCAGCGTGTGTGTGTGTGTGTGTGTGTGTGTGTGTGTGTGTGTGTGTGTGTTTGTGTGTGTGTGAGGAAACAGTGTCACAGTGGCTACTGAACAGGCAGCTTGCTTCCCTATTTCTTGTGGTGCCACAGATTATTTCACGGCCCTTCATCTACTGTTTGTATGAGTGTGTACGAGAAGCCTCCCTCTAAGAGTCATTTGCCATGCCTTTGGTAAACGATTGTGTGTGTGTGTGCATGTGTGTGTGTTAGTGTTAGTGTTAGTGTGTATGTGTGCACGCATATGTTTGTACCATGGCCGAGGCCCTGATGGGTCCCTAGACACTGAGGATGAGTTAGCCTCTGCCCTGGTTTCCATGGCAGCTGCTGGCTTTATTAGACTCTCACTTTAGCCCCCACAAACACACACACACACACACACACACACACACACACCTCATTGTACACTGACAGGGCTACATTGCCACCCCACCCCGAGGCGCTCGCATTTTGGAGCAGTTAAGCAACTTGTCAGGAATGAGAGATGGGCGATGTGTGGCTAAATGAAGCGCAATGGAGAAACCGTCACACGATTTCACACTTGAGTAGCCTCCGGCACTGCTGCCACCCCACACACGCACACACACTCCCACACACACACAAACACATAGGCGGGGTGAGATGAGCTTGAAATGAGAACCATGGTGAACATCAATACAGCCCTCCATATCTACGCTCGGCAAGAACCTTTCTAGATCAATATTCCTCAGACCAAACCAATGTCAAATTCTGTATACTACAAGCCAGACAGCATTAGAGCCGCTCCAGCCAGCATCAATCAGCTCCGAGCCATTCGTCCAACCACTTACGTGGCTCATAACATGCTTCATAGAGGCTGTTACCACCTCGACACTCACACTCTCACACACACACACACACACACACACACACACATATTACAGCAACATTCAGATCTGATATAGTGGTAAATAATGCAGCAGGGGATCATTGTAAGCCATCACTGTAATATGTATAAACAAATGCAATAATGCTTTTATAAACTTTTTGGGAGTTTAGTACATTGGTCCCCAAACCCCCGAAGAGCTGCTCGATATCCTGTGAACACGGCTCACTTTGGGCCCCAAAACTAATATCAGAATCAGTATTATCTTTATTGGGCAAGTGTGAACACATAAAACTAAATTTGACTCCAGTATTATGTTTTTCTCGCCTGTACTAACACAGAAATAGACAGAACAGTGAGGAACAAGGACTACAAAGCTGAACAAATAAAGGTAAAGAATTAGGAACGCACTGATTTATCAGCCAAACCAACATCGGCCAATATTTGCCTTGTTGACTGCTATCAGATTATTGCCAATTAAGATGACATTCATCGATGGCAGTGGCCAATTTCTTTTCTGTTGCATCACATCAGTTTTGCACAGTCTGAAAGGCAGGGTTTGAGACAATAGAAAACTTTCCCTTGACATCCTCCGGACAAAGGGAAACAGTAAACTTACTATTGAGATATCATGAAACAAACCCTATTGTTTCCATGATAGTGCTTCTTTGCGAACAACAGATCTGTGTTGAAGTTCACAGGGGGAGAGCTAGAGCTAGTTCCACTAAACCTTTCATACAAACATGCATACAAACAAGTGCTTCACATGGCAATATTAGAATGACACAGACACAGGACAATAAAATATTTAAAAAAACAAACCCACCACAACAGAACAAACTAACAAAAAAGATGATTAAAACTCTATAGAATTCAAAGAGAGCAGATAAATAAATAAAACAGAATAAAAAATGAACAAGAGAGATAAAAGTAAGGTAAAAACCAATGGTAAAACTTAAAATTCAAGGCTGCATTGTTACTCCACATTAAAAGCCAGGTTAAAAAGATGGTCTTTAATTTACGTTTAAAAATATGGAGAGAGCTCACCATTCTAATAACCAGAGGTAGTGAATTCCACAGTTTAATCAACAAAAATAAAATAAACAACTAAAAAACACTGGTATCAGCTATCGGCCAAATCTTTAGCCTAGAATTTCAGTCAGTGTGTACCTAGAAAGAATAGACAGATAGACAGAACTATTATGTTCACAATAGGTCTAGGCATATATATATATATATATATATATATATGCATATATTGTAGCATCCCTTCACAGTAAAGCTAAGAGGCATGAACTTGTTTCGTTGCTCTTTATTCTGAAACTCAATACAGGCTACTATGGGCCGTAGCCAACGCCAAAAGAACAAACCTGTCTGCTCGTAATGTGCTCTTAACATTAGTGGCTCACTTCAACATCTCCCGCTTGTCCCAAACTACACACACCCCCAAACTAGCAGAAACAACAACAGCCCTCCCTCTTAGAGCCTCTGCCAATCACAAGTGGCTATCTCTCACAAATCACTGTCATAGGTAGCTGACATGACTGACAGGCTTCACAGCCTCTAAACACACACAACTTCACTGGCATTGACACGTTCACTGACACCATGGAAAACTCAGTAACTGCAATAACAGACCTTTTAACTAGATGAACATAATGTCTTACAGTGACGTCATAACGTAACAGTTAACACCACATGTCACCCAGTCCATTACAATATGTGTATACATATATATATATATATATATACATATATGTGGGTATTTATATACATTCGGTCTGTATAAAATGGGTTGAAAACAGTGTTGGGTAAGGGTTACTTTAAAAGTAATCAAAGTTACTGCATTACTTTTTAAAAAGTAACCAGTTACTTTACTGCGTTACTCCCTGAGTAAAGTAACTCAATTACTTTAAAAGTACTTCCAACGTTACTCCCTGAGAAAAGTAACTCAATTACTTTAAAAGCACTTCCAACGTTACTCCCTGAGAAAAGTAACTCAAGCACTTTTAAAGTACTTTTGAGTATTCTACATTTCCTATTGGGCAATGGACCACAGGGCGCTAAGCCTACATTTTTTTGTCTCTTTTTAATTGATTTTTTGCATTAATGAATCGATTCGGAATCGTCGAAGAAAAGAATCGCGATTTTCATTTGAATCGATTTTTTTTTTTTTTTACATTTTTTTTAAAAAGCACTAGGATCAGGCATTGTTTGAATTTTAACGATTCCTGTTCTGATTCTTTTAAGAGGTGGGTTCAAAAAAGTTTGCATTGTCTAAATCAGGTGAGTTGTTTTTCGGTGGCTGCTTCTTCCTTGTTTTACTGGCGGTTGACAAACTGCAAACCAAAGACGAAGCGGTCCATAGCGGTCCAGTCTGGAGGGCCTCAATGCACAGGGCAGCAATGAGGAAACTGCACCTCATTGGGAGGTTGACATAAAAAAGTTTAAATTAAAATAGGAAAGGTTATTAGAACGTAACATAGCAGCTCCTTCACTTGCCTTCATATGAACATTAAAGGTTCCTCATCACATTCTAATGTTCAACAGTAGCTAAGGTGTTTGTATTCATGTATTTATTAGTTTATTTGTGAGGGACATTGCAAGAAACATTAACAGGTTAAAATAATATGAATCAGATGTGTTGCATACAGTTGGGGCTGCCACTAACTTATATATTTTTAAAAAATAATGGATTAATCATTGATTATTTTATTCGATTAATCAGATTTTGAAAAAAGGCACAGGATGTATTTTTGTATGTCATTTCTATTGTCATAGTAGGTGATAAAACATTTTAAATACATGTAATTAAAATGCTGCCCATCTCTGCCAACAATGCATAGGCCTATGTGATACAACAATATAAAAGAATACAAGTAAATATATGCTGCATATAATTTGAATTGTCCGTATCAATAACCTGAGGAATTGCAGGTCTGTATAATCCAACAGAAACTAAGAGAAAACCAGGCTTTCATTGACAGCAAATAAATCCATAGGCCCACTGCCATCTGCTGGTAAAAAGGACAAACATCAGCTTGACACTTGACTGATGCAATGGTGCGTTATGGAGAAAACCCGTGTTAACAGTAACAACGCAGCACACATAATAATTTATTATATCCTCGATTACTTTATTGCAAACAATTCGGCGAATGAATATTAAAACACAACCTTTGAGGGAATCCTATACGTCCTTCATGGGAACAATATGCATGATGATTTCCCTCTGAACAGCAACGTTATGGTTGAACAACAAGTTTTACTGTAGCCATAAAACTTTCTATCATAACATTCTATTTCTATTTTTATGAATAAAACGTTCCTCACAGCAATGGCAGGCAGCTTTTCAAAATGCGCAAAACATCAGGTGTAAGTGGAAATAAAATATATATGGGAAAGTTTTATAGGATGTTTATAAGTTTTATAGGCAATCTTATCTTTCTGTCTTTTATTTTGAAGGTACTTCCGCCTCTGATGTCACCGCCGTACTACTTTTTGTCCAAAACAATAAATGAAAATATGAATCTGCAAAAAAACAAAATCAGGCTGTTATTTGAATTTGGTTTTGTCGTTTTTCGTTTTTTGATTCTGACAACAAAAACGGAAAAATGGCTCCATTTTCTCGTTTTTTCGTTTTAAACCAAAAAGGAAAAAACAAGAAAACCATTTTTTCCTTTTTGGTTTAAAATGAAAAAACGAACTGCCTGAAGGTACCCTGACCATTAATCCCTCTGTGTGTTTATATATTTACTTTTTATCCGCTCCGTTGTCTTTGTAAAGTTAACATATTGCACCGTCATTTCAAACTCAACACTTGTTTCAAATTAAAAGCCCCTTATAACCTCGGCTAGAGAATCCCTCCATTTTCTAAATAGGCTTTTATTCTGAAACATTTGTCAGAACTTCCTGTGGAAGATACAGTAGCTTGATAGTTTACTTATGGCGCTTCAAATTTAGTTCCTGCCATCTGCTGATGCTTTTAGGTGACTACAACAACATGTCGGCTGGCACATGAACAGACACAGTTCTGGCAGTGACTCAAATAATAGTAAAAGTAATAAAAATAGGACAAGAATAACCCGATGACATCACACACGCTGTGAAAGACGACCGGGGATAATTGGTGAGTAACGTTATCAGCATGTAGCGTGTACCAGGCATAATGCAAGTCCTGAGTCTGAAATATGTCTGTCAGTGAGTCCTACTCCACCTATTTAGACTCCACCATAGACACCGGCAGCATTTCTCCGACCACGTAGCGAGCCACAAGCTCCGTGGCTTCTTTCAGACTGATAGGTTTAACGTTATCTCCGTTATTAGAACCAAACGACAGCCGTTGCTGTTTCGGAGCTGAAGGACCAGCGTTCTAAAAGTAACGGAAGTAACTGATGTCTTGTTTGAAAATGTACTTAAGTATTTGATTATTCAAACAGCAAACTAATGTGTTAGGTCACTCGTTACTGCAAAAAGTAATCAAAGTACTCTAACACGTTACTTTGTAACGCGTTATACCCAACTCTGGTTGTAAACAATAGTACATAGTGAATAGATAGGTATTGACTGGATGAATATGTACAATAAGTGCATGTATACATGTCTACTTTATATACATAGCATGTAAGATTTATTGGTATTAACAATGAAATAAATATATAAAATATTTATTCTGAGGTATGTTGCAGGGCTCCTGCTTTGCTCTTGGCCCCCTGAACCACTGAGACTCACTTTCAGTTAATTGCTATATGTCCTTTCTGTGCCTGCAGTAAACAGCTGTAGCTGCAGTACAGGGCTGGCTCGTGGCCTGGCTGAATACAGCAAGTGTTTGTTCCCATTTTTTTAATCAAAGCTTACTCAACTGTGTTTCTGAGATTAAGTGTGTGGAGGAGAATTGTATGTTTGGGCTCGTTTGGAGGCTGGGTGGTGTTTAGCGGTTCCCAACTGGGGGGTCATGACCTCAAAAGGAGGTCAATGAAAGCTCAATAAACAGGTGCTATTACACCTGTGATTTGGTTCATTTTTGTTCTAGACTAAGAAACAAAATACACTGTTGTGAGTTTCTATGGTCTGTGTTGTGAGATTTTACAATGACAACTGACAGGTGACTCATTTGTTGTTTAGTTTTAGTGATGTCATCCTGCATCATGGACCCATGTGGCAAAATCAGTTTCCATGAGTGACAGCAAGTGTATTTGTCCTCACAAAGAGATCACGAATTGATGAGCATTGAAAGATACGACTGGTCCTGTACTTACTGTAGGTCAGTAATCGACACAGAGATATGAGTCTCCTTTTACTGTAACATTACAGGAAGATGGCTATTGTGTTTCAGTTCACACATTTTACTCACTGTTGTAGCATATTACAATTATTCAAAATAAATAATTGATTACACTGTTCATGGATATGAAACCTGTGAAGGGTAGTCATAGTTAGACATATTTGCTATATAGACTGTATATATGGAGTCAGAACACAAAATGGTTGGCACACACTACACTGGATTAACTTTGTATCAACCGCTCATGAAAAGCCATAAATGTGACACAATGATAGAGATGTGAGTGCAAATTATAGATCACATAAAAGTCCATTAATGGACTACAGAGAGATGTCTGAGGCACATCTATTTTTGCGCTGCCTTTTTTCATGCATTTATTGCCCTTTTGAAGCTGTTTAGTGTGTAAAAATATGAGCAATTACAGTCGTATTAGATGCTGCTATGAGACATGATTTAAATCCAATGACAGTTTTCAGTGCCAGTGCTGGAAGGGCAAGTGCACTGTTTATGTTGTTGGTGACAGTGGTAATGTACAGTGGTAATGCACACTGGTATAATTAAATGGTAAACGGACTGCATTTATATAGCACATTTCTAGTCTAGTCAACACGAGACAGCATTCACCCATTCACACACACCTCCATACACTGGTGGCAGGGGGTACCTTGCACAGTGCCACCCCCTCATTAGATAAACATTCACAGGCACACACACAATTTGGGGTTCAGTATGATGCCCAAAGACACTTTGTCGGACTGCAGGGGCCAAGGATGGAACCACTGGCCTTCTGATTAGTGCACCTCTACCTCCTGAGTCACAGCAACCACAATTAACCAACACAAAGTAACACACACACCCCTCAGAGTGGTCGGTCACAACCAAAAAAAACTTGAAATTATATCTATATCTTTTCAGGAGTGAAACACTGTTTTTAAAGGATTTATATGTATAAAAAAATATATTGATCTGATTTCATTTTTTAACTTCTAAACTTGCCCTGTGCCAAAATTCACCAGACAAGAATGAACAACTTCAAACAATTGAAAAATGTAAATCTTACAGTACTGAAGACATCAGTGTAAAATGTATTGCTATAATCACCTTTGTTTTAAATATGTTTTTTGTAAAAATTTCTGACCTTGATGTGTCCCAGAGTTTTATCAACTTCATCAGATTTCTACAAAATCACAATTTAGTCAAGCATAAAAAAGAATAAGCTATAGCACAAGGACTCCTGTCTCACTTCCTTGTTTCCAAAAAGGCGTGACTGCTGCTAAAGTACCAGTAAGCTTTAGATTTTCTTGATAAATTAATTAAATAATAGGCCATTGCTATTGGGTGTGTCTCAACCATAACATGTCCACTCTGTAGCCCTTCTAAATCAAAACTAAATAAGAATTATGGTTTAAAAATTAGTATTTTGATTAGCACTAAGAGAACTTGTAGCAACTTTGAAAAGTAAAATGGTTACTCACTTCGACTGCAGTGAAATGAACAAAGGTATATATAGGAATATATAACTTTTTGTCAACTTTATAGGACGTCAGTTCTGTCAGACCTTACCTCTGACATCCATTTTGTATGATATTCAAGATAAAATTAAATCACTGGGGGTTTGGCCCATTACAAGGTTTAACAGTCAAGACTTTAAAAGCAAAAAATTAATTATTAATTATTTAAAGAAACAAGAAAGAACCTTTTCTCAGAAGTGTACAACAGCATCAAGTTACACCCAAAGTGTAATTAGATGTTTCCACTATTAAAATGTCTTAACTTTTGGCTGCTCTATGAATCAAGAATTCTTTTTTCAGTTTTTGTATTCTTTGTTTAGTATGGAGGCATACAAGAAAAAACAACAACATTTTATCAACATCTTCAAGAATTTAATATAACATGAGGTGACTGACTGATATATAAATGGCCATTTAGGGGTGAAGTATTTAACGGCCCTGACATACCAAGCCAATGGTGGACCATCGGTCAATGGTGGGCTGTTGGTGTGCATCTGTTTTTGCACTGTGCCTTGTATGTTGAATTTAGCATCAGAGCTGGCGCAGCCCATGGATGAATGAAATGACTGTAACTGGCGACTCAGCACAGTGCATGAGATGAGAAACAGAAGTGAGGAAAAGCAAACAAACGACAGAAGTCAAGAGGGCACGACATTGTTACGAACTTGTTATGTCAGGTAAGGATATTGTTTTTAGCCATTAAGCTTCAGCAGACAGTCTGTAATCATGTGTTATTGTTTGTTAGCGCACAGTAAATTTGCTTTCTTTCAATATTGAGTTGTGTTGTAAATGTGCTAACTGGCTAATTAGCATCTTGACTCTGTCATCTAGTTTCCCTTTTTGAATGACAAATGAAGACTTGCACCGCCTATTGGTATGGAGTGTTTTTCTTCTAACACAGGCCCAGAACATACATGCTAGTTGTCTGTGGTGTGTTTACGTGCAAGTTTTATCCTGAGACATGAGGCAACACAATAGTCGGCTTTCATTGCAACTTGTTCTTTGATGATGGTTTCATGTGTCTGGGCCTTAACACAGCACAAAACAACAATAACCAACAGCATCTTCTGGCCTTCAGTGGGGAGGAATCATTGATCAAGTCATCATACTCAACTGCTGGATGAGTTCACAATCATGGGGGACAGCATGTTCAGGCATGTCTGTGTCCTCCCTTTATAATAATTTTGACATTTTAGAAAATGTATCATTCTCCTTAACAGCTGCTGACAAGCATCAGATACAGACTTCTTACATTAGGACTGTACTCCACAGTCCAGCATTGGTTTTAGAGCTCTGATGAAGACACGAATCAGTTAGTCACAGAGATGAGGGATCAGGGCTCAACAATAAGGATTGCCCGATTGCCCAGGGCAAGTAAAACTCAAGGTCGGGCATGTAAACTAACAACTCACTTGTTAGTTGTTGCTAAAAATAGTAAAAGTTAATAACTAATTGATAAAATAAATGTATTTTAAAACGTGCTCCTTTGGCTCTGATGCAGCGGTTTCTCTGCCTGAAGTCACAGGCACAGCTGTGTAACAATGTCCTGCCCACAGCCCCCATTGATATTATTTTGCGTGACGAACGCTTTATATAATAACATAACAACATACTATTTATGGTGTTATGTCATTGTGTCATTTCTGTCTCTACATGGTCACGCGTTAACAATTCTCCTCTCCTCTCTGTATCGCGCATGGCGGAGTTCCGCCACATACACAGGTGAGCACGCTAGAGTGGCTCGGGCCGCATTTTCCTGACCAAACCTGACCCTGAGCCTGGTGCAGTTTGTCAGCTGACGAAGTTATTGAAATGGACACTGTGTAAATAAACATCATCAGATTGCTGTTACGCACAGACAAACACGCTGCTCGCACAGCAGCTCAGCACGGCACTCATGCTGAGCTTGTGTTGCGTTCAGGCATTGTCACGTAAATAACAACTTCCAGCACTTAAATAGGTCATAGCACAAAACAGCAGCATGTCAAGTGACTTTTTACTTTTATTATATTCAATACAATTGTATATTTTCCTAAATCTTGAGACACCTCATATATAAGCTAGACAGACATTTCACCTGCTCCTTACTGTGCACACATGTACTGTATGTACTTAGTCCTAAAGAGCCCTTCTGGTGCCAGTAGATACATAGAAACATCCCAGCAGGCTGTGCTTTGCAAGCATACAAAAAAGTTTCACGCATGTGAAAATTATTTTTTATGCGTGTGCTTCACCTCCGCTGCTACAACTCCATCCTAGGGGAAACACTGCTGTGTGCGTTTTGTGCAACAGGTGGATGTGGTAGTCTACTGGTAGAGTAGAGAGAGAGCTAAGTAGCGTTGAAGTAGAGTAGAGCAGGGCAGAGAGATGGAAGCAAAGTATATTAAACCCGGTGTTAATACAGCAGAACTGGACAGAGGGGTGAAAAATAAATAGAGGTGGGCATGGGCGCAAAATTATAGACGGAGAATGATTGACAAATTTTTCACTTTAAGCCCTGACACTGTCATATTTATGTAGGAATTGAGCTACAATACATGACATATGTTGTTTTAATTAATAAATACAGTGTGAATAAAGATTACATAACATGAAAATAACTGCAGTCTTTGTTAATTGATAGCTGCTTAAATTAAACAATTTTTATAGGGCAAGTAAAAACTGACTTCGGGCAAGTAGATCTGTGACCAACTTGCCTGACCGGGCAAGTGAAAAAAAAACTTAGCGTTGAACCCTGGGGATAGAAGAGGACAGAGTGTTCCCTCTGATTCTGTCTCAAGCTTACATTTTTAGCTTTTTATTTCAAAGTTTACTGTCATTGCCAGCCCACTAGAAGTGTGTTTTCTGTATTGAAATTGCAGCTGACACTTGACATTGGCATTACATAATTTCTACACAGAAATCGATGTAATTGCAAAACACTCATACAAGCATATCATTATATTAGAATTTTTACATGATGGCCCGTGTAAATGGAGTCCTTGTACTTTGTACTCATTATTCTATCCACTTAAACAATCCTTAAGGCCAAATGCCCCCTTTGATTGCAGGGATGACTTGCCCTTTTTGCCCATGCTGTAGTCAGTCTATGCTAATAATGAAATGTAATTTGGTGAGTTCACACAATATTGGCAGATTTGCAACCATGAATGTGAGGCCCCGTTTGAACTTTGAACTTCCTAATGAAGCTTTAGTAAAAGTTCAAAAATAACATATATTTTCTGTCTGCTTTAAAGGTCCAGTGTGTAGGATTTAAGAGGATATATATTGGCAGAAATTGAATATATATTCTTAACTATGTTTTCATTCATGTATAATAAACCTGAAAATAAGAAATGTTGTGTTATTGTAACTTTGGAATGAGCTGTTTTTATCTACATTCGAAAAAGGTCATCTTCCACAGAGTCCACCATGTTATTCTGCAGTCGCCCAGAACAGACAAACCAAACACTTGATAGAGCCATTGGCATTTTCTCTATGACCTCTATAGTTCTCCTACACGCTAAAGCACATGGGAGAAGTTTCAGTTTGTTGCAATCTGCAACCTTGCCACTAGATGCCACTAAATCCTACACACCTCTGATCTTTTCTTTCATTTCCGATAGCCACCGCCTTACATTAATAATTCTGATGTCATCATAACTAACCAATGATTTTTCTGCCTGTGCTCCTTGTGCCGCTCTGTCCTCTGATGCTGTTCTTTAAATATTATTGCAATTCTGTCATTCAAATGTACTTGACCTTGAGGATGTTCCAGGAACTACAGCTCATTTTTCACAGTACATTTGTTGCTTCTGAACCTCTGTGTTTTGGAGTTTAATGTTTATGAATTCAAAGATTTGTAGTCCTTGATTATATAGTTTTTTTTGTGTCAAAAATATAAATTTATTGATATACTTGATTCCAATTATTTGAAATGGTTTCAATATTCATTTTTCATTCATTCATTTATTTTCTGCAGTATCGGTACACTGCCACCAGTTACACTTCCATGCTCTCTCTTATTGTTAACGTTTATCAGTCATTCTTCTGTTCTGTGCTTACAAATCAAAAAAGTTGTCGTGGTCATGTTATAGCGTTGTTATATTTATTTGTCATATTTATCTTTTCAGTTTAATAATAATATGTTTTATTGTATGTCCTGAATGTCAATGTTCCCCATGGTTTTAAAAATGGTAACAAATATTGATATCTTTTAAGGTACTGAATCAAAGTTAGAAATTCCAATGTTATGGCAACTCTAATGTAGTTCAGTCACTAATTTTTTTTCCTAAGCCAAGTGAATACATAACCATTCATGTGGCTGTGACGCTTAGTGCTTATGTCGTCAGCTCAGTAGTATGTTTAGTCATCTGCCAGTCCAAGCTGCCACGTGTTCAGATCAGTGCAAAACAGCTCACGGTCACCACAGCATAGCTAAGCACGACTACTCCCCCCCCATACACAAACACACACACACACATAAACACACACCATGAAGAAACCCTACAAGAGGTTCCATCTTCTTCCTGCTGGCTCTACACCAGCATCTAAACATTGGGGGATTCTGTCCTGTCTCCTGTCTACTGTTGGCCTGTGCTTAACCCTATGGGCCCTAGGCGTTTTTTTGGGGTATTTTTACTGCCTTTACTTTTAAGCTCATATCACAGTCATTCTAAAGGCTACATACACATGCTATATCTTGTTTCTTTCAGGACAATCTGGGCTAACCAGATTTGCCATCATTTCATGTCCTACTATGTGTCTGTATTTTATATTAATTTTTATATCAATGAAAAAAACAAATCTGTGTGACTAAATTCTTACATTTTTACACATATCTCAGCATAGCAAGTTGGAAAAAGACATATTCTGCCATATATGAAGAGGGGAGACTCTCTGGAATCTGGCAATATAAGAACCATGATGGTGGGACATTCTGACACTTCACAGCTGTCCAAAACATGTGGTTTGCGCCAGGCGGACATGATTGCCAGTACTTTTTCATTATTGCAAGAAATTCCATTGACTCATTCACAAGTCAAAAGTGTGTTTTATCTGAAAGAAACATGCAATATTTACATCTAAGATCATAGAAAAATAGTCAACCAAGTGCAATGATGTCCTCCAAGATAATATTTGCCACTTTGTTTGCAGTAAACAAAGTTTGTTGTTGTTTTTCAGTTTCAGTTATATATTGGGAGGGCATTTTGGGCATTGGGGGACACACATGTCCCCCTCAATGTATATGGTAACTACGGCCCTGTCATCCATGCATAATTAGGCTACAGTTGTCTGGGTGCGAAAAGGTGAAGTCAAGTCAAAGTCAAGTCAAACTTTATTTATAAAGCACATTTAAAAACAACCTTGACCAAACTGCTGTACAGTTATTGAAATATAAAATAATCATACACAAATATCATAATAAATAAAACAAAGGAAATAGTAAGAGCTCAATTTAAAAAACTAAAATTAGATTAAAAAAGGAAATAAAAGAGTAAAAAGAGTAAAAGCCAAGGATTCTCACCTAGCAGGGACTGAACGCCAAGGAGAAAAGATGGGTTTTCAGTAATGTTTTAAAGTGCTCAACAGACTGTGCAGCTCTAACCTGGAAAGGTAGGCTGTTCCACAGCTTTGGGGCCACCACTGAGAAGGCTCTTTCCCCACGAGTAAAGAGTCTGGACCGAGATACTGCCAGGAGCAGCTGGTTTGACGACCTAAGTGCTCTAGAAGTACTGTGAGGCTGTACAAGCTCTGATAAATAAGACAGTGCCAGACCATTTAAGCACTTAAAAACAATTAATAAAACCTTGAACTGGATCCTAAAATTAACAGTCAGCCAGTGCAAAGATGCAAGGACAGGACTAATGTGATCACACCGTTTCTTTCCAGTCAGCAGGCGGGCGGCTGCATTTTGGACTACCTGTAAACGGTGCAGTGCTGACTGGTCAAGACCAACAAACAGAGAGTTACAGTAGTCTAGGCGTGATGTAACAAAGGTGTGAATAACTTTCTCAAAATAATCTCGGGGGAGAAATGCCTTTACTTTTGCTAATAGTCTTAGCTGGAAGAAGCTCGTTTTGACAATAGAGCTTATCTGCTTATCAAACCTAATGTCACTGTCCAAAATAACACCAAGGTTCCTTGCAAAAGGGTGGCAGTAAGACTTAAGGGTGCCAATGGCGCTGTCATACCCATCTAACAGATTTTGTTGGCCAAATAAAATAATCTCAGTTTTATTTTTGTTCATGGAGAGAAAGTTCACTTCCATCCAAGATTGGATATCATTGAGGCAGTCTAATAAGACCTGAACAGAGGCTTGGTTTTGTCATACAAAGTTTGACGAGTGTCAACTGGACAATATGAAGATATTTGCATCTTGAAAGTGGGACTACAAATGTGGATAGACAGGGAGAAACACACACAAGCCAAGCCAGCAAGCCAGCGTGGTAAGATACGATGTTTCTCACTATATGAAGTGACTGATAACAAGATCTGTATAATGGATTGTAAAGAAATTGGTCAGGTTTTTATTTTGTAGACAATTGATCTGTATTTATAGCATGATGGGATGACAGCAAAATGATGTGCTACAATTCGGCTGTTTCACCCCAGATAGCACACATACATCTGGCCAACGTCGGCCCAATGTATCAAGTTTAGATCTTTAAGACATAGAAGGGAGAGCGTTTGCTCATTGCCAAGACGTTGCTGAGACGTCGGCCTTTAATCGAAAATCACCACGCTGCGCTCAGTGGGCGCTTCTTCATTAATATTCATATACTTCGTTAACTACGACCTTTATTCATTTAGGTCAGACCTTTCAAACTACAAATATTTCACCATTCAATACAAGAAATCAATGCTAACATTCAAAAATAGCTGACTTACCCTATTTCGTGTGTATGTGTGCACAATGAAGAGACAAAAGTCAGTTTAATTTAGTCAACTTAATTCAGCTTAATTTAGTGTTGAAACTGTTAAATAACGGGATCCGGCGTTAACTTCGTTAACTGTTAACAGCAGCTCAACAATCAGTCCTTCATCTCGGAAAAACAGTGGTTTCAAAACTGCGCTATTACCTGTAGCCACCGGATCAGTTTGCTTTGCAGAGGAGGAGGAGACCTCGACTGATAAATTGCCCATAAAATCACATTAACAACATAACAAAGGCATCTTTAAACTTCACTATTTCACCTCCACGCTCCTCTCTGCTCCTCTCACCCACACTTGAGCACCCGTTCTGGGATACACGGTGTCGGCCCACCCCGCCTTACCTCTGTGCTCCTCTCCGCTCCTCTCCCAGACACTTGAGAACACGTCCAGGGCCCCGGAGGTCAGGCCGGGGGGGCCGCGGGACCACGGGTGGCAGCTTCGGGCACTTCCACTTTAACCCAAAAGGAGTGCTCACGATAACCAGATGAGCACATAACGTCAACTAGGGAAAATAAAATGAAAACACCATAGCTGTAGCCTGTTAGCTAACATGAGCTAAACCGCTAAACTAGCTATCAGCTAACGAAAGATAACGTTAGCTGGTGGGGACCTGTGCTAAGCTATATTCACCCAGTCGTGCCTCGCCACTCACCAGGAACCTCTTTTCTGCCAATTTATTCCAGTTAGCTTACCTGAAACCAACTGCGATGAGATGCTGTGTCCTGCGAGCTCAGTTCCAAACAAACACAGCAGAAATGAAATTCCGCCTCTGTGGCGACTTCCGTATGTAGGCAGACATTCTACGGCCCCGGGGTGATGTAACAGAGACATTTGATGAGCTGGGACAAAAGAGTATTAAATTTAAAGATATCCGCCCATGCGGCCGAAGCTTGTCAGATGTTATAAATTCAGGTCCGATGTGTCGTCCTCAGGCTGACGTTGGCCAGATGTATGTGTGCTATCTGGGACGTGATATGCGTGGCTTCTCGCTGTGACACACGGTCGCAGAGAAAATCACTAGAGAAGAACAGGTGTGAATTTGGACGCACTATGCGTTGTTCGGGCCCAAAGGGTTAAGCGGATTGTCCGCGAATCACCCCAAGTTTCTCCCAATGGACAGGCCTGCACCTTACATGGCAGCTTTGTCGCCATCGTTGTTTGTGTGTGTGTGTGAATGGGAGGCAATTGTAAAGCACTTTGTCTGTTATGGTAAAAAAGTGCTGTAGTGCAGCCCGTTTACCTTCACCTACCAACTGTCAACAATGCCATATGATTGATTGACTACAGCATATTTGATTTGCTCTCGCTGGTATAAGTAAAACTCTTGTCTGTACTTTTTGCTTTGAGGACGTTGCAAAGCATGTCTGCTCCCTCCATGACTCGCGAGCCGCACCATCTGGCAGGGACACATTTCGGCAGCAGCCTGAGAACACGCCAAATTAGATTTTGTTTGGATTAAACTGCTGTTCGTGCTGCTACAAGCTGCCATTTTCTCACTGTTGGGATAACGCTAATCACCTGTGATTACTAAGCATACTGTGGGCTAAAAGCACAAGTATATGACAGAACTGCGTATTGTATAACTTGTATCAGTTTATTGTCGTATGAGTGAAAGTTTGCTTTGGTGTTTTTGATGTTAAACTTTGTGGTAGAAAGGGTGGATAAAGTAAACGTAGGTGGGTTTACCTTCCACACCATCCCCACTACTACATATGTATGTCAAAATATGCAGGAATAACACAGCCTTTACTGTGTATCCACACCCATTGGACAGCATAACAATATCCTATTCAGTGCTGCAACAGCTGCATCCGCTTTAATTGTCTATTAAAGAATGCACACTATAGCGCCAAGGTTACATCAGTCATGCTGTATAAACTTTATCCACCTGCATTTTGTTGCTCGCCCCCCCGTCTCCTTCTGTCTCCCCCTTTCTTTTTTTCTAACCCTCTTTCTCTCCTTTCTCCATCAGCCGTTGGTATTCTCATCTGAAAGAGGAGAACAGAGAGGGAAAGAATAAGCATGGGGATGCAAGGACGCGTGGCGGAGAGAATACTAAGCACCGATGGGTGTTAAACACAAAGCCCTGCACAGACGCTGGTGTGTGCACACACATTCACACAGAGAGGTGTATATAAGCACACATTACTCAGCGGTACATAACCACGCACACATATACACGAACACAGACTCTGCTGGGTATTACCGGACCCCTTGGTACAGGTTGAATAGAATGTATTTGTACCTCAGGCTTAAACAGTGAGGATTATGGGGGATACAAGGAGAATGCTAAAGCCAGGAAGGAGGCCAACGACCTTGGTTGGGACTTGAAGGGAGGGGGAGGAGGTGGAGGAGGAGTTGGTTGTGGGTGACACATCATTCAAAATTGCGGTAAACATCAGCGCTGAAAACAATGATGACCTTGTGTGTCGAGAGAAATCACAGCATTAACACTGTCATCAAATATTCGGTTGTGAAGTGTTTCATCAGCTCGGAATGATGCAACATGTTTGTGAATGATGAGTTTGAGCTTGTTTGAGATTAGCATCAATAATACATTCATGCCTTTGTTTTTCCATAACTTTATGTGTGTTTTAGTGTGTGTGCACATGTGTGTGTGAGTGTCTCCATGTACAACTACTTTTCCCATTTTGCATGTGTTTCTGTGTGCCCAATTGTGTGGAAACAGGGGATGTATCATATACTTGTTACGAGTGGCAGGACAGAATGCATAATTCATTTTCATTTGGGCTCCTGTAATAGGGTGTGTGTGTGTGTGTGTGTGTGTGTGTGTGTGTGTGTGTGTGTGTCTGTGTGTCTGTGTGTCTGTGTCTCTGAAGCAGCCGCTGGGAATGTGCTTTTTCTTGGGTCTAAATGTTTGAGTGTGTGTACCAGAGAGAATTGGGGGGGGGGGGGGGGGGGGGGGGGTGGCACATCTGTGTAATAACCTGGGATTGGATGTGTCAGGTCATTTCTACAAGTGTTAAAGAAAGCAGCAAGGAGAGACAGGCAATCTGATGAGTGGAGCTGCATCTCAGCTCATCAGTTGGAAAGAAAAGGGGGATGGAGAGATGTAGGATGAAGGAGAGATGGGGGTTGGAGAAGTAACAGGGATGGTGGAAGAATAGCCAATGTAGTCAGGGACAGAATAAAATGTTAGCATTCAGGGAGAAGGAAAGAGTGAGGGAAGATAGATATAAGATGGATAAAGAATGGATGGAGGAAGAGGTATCAGCAATTCTGTGTGAGTTCCACAGATTCCAATATCTGTTCGAGTATATATTCAGTTACATCCCTATTAGCCAGGAGACCTACAATGCAAAGCCCAACACATTCTCACTACCAGCTCATCACATACTGCAGCTTGGTCAGTGGCCTTATGCTTCAAACTATGATGCTATACATACCTGTCTACCATAACAAAAAACAAACCATGATCCATCTGTTCCAAATGACTACAGGCCTATTTTGAAGCTGCCTTTTATCTCTTATGGTTTATAAAAACTTGTTACCAGATAGCTCACTGCCTTGTTGATGGAACCCAACATTTTGCTAAATGCCAGTCAGGTTTCCATCAGGGGCATTCAACTGGAACAGCTGTTCTTAGAGTCTCAAATGACATAATGATGTCCTCTGATATGGATGAATGTTCTGTTTTGGTGCTGTTGGATCTTAGTGCTGCTTTTGATATTATGGATCACAGTATCATGACTGAAAGGCTCAGACAGTGGGTGGGTGTCTCTGGGAGTGCCCTTGACTGGTTTTGCTCCAACCTTTCTCAGAGAAGTTTCTCTGTGTCTATTGGTCCCTTCAGGTCTGATACCAGTGCTCTTTCCTGTGGTGTACCTCAGGGCTCTGTCTTAGGTCCTATATTGTTTGTTTATATATGTTTCCACAAGGTCAAATTATTACACAGTTCACAGGTATATATGTCACTGTTATGCTGACGATATTCAACTGTATGACTTGTTTAAGCCTGTTAACACAGACAAACTTGCTGTTCTTCACAACCGTTTGATTGCCACCAAGGATTAGATGTCCAACAACACTTAGAATTAAACACAGACGAGACAGAGGTTCTGATAAATACTTCAGATAGTATAGCTTCAGAGGTTGCCCAGCTTATTGGGTCCCTTTTGTCAACTATATAGTCACATTTTAGGAATCTTGGTGTTATCTTTGATCAGGCCATGCATTTTGACCATCATGTTAAATCACTGATCAGAACTTGTTTAATACAACTAGGAAATATTGCAAAGCTCAGGTGTGTGGTGTCTCGACCTGAGCTAGAGATGATAATTGATGCTTTTGTGTCCTCCCGACTGGACGACTATACAGTAATTCTGTTTTTACTTGCCTGAGCAATTCATCTCGAAACCATCTTCAAAGAAACCAGAACGCTGCTGCTAGACTTTTAACCAGGTCCAGCAGGTCAACCCACATCACTCTCATTTTAGTTTCTTTACACTGGCTTTCCATCAGGTTTAGGATTCATTTCAAGATACTCGTTCTCACATACAGAGCCATCCACAGTCAGGGACCTGAATACATCAGTGATCTTCTTCATTCATATATCATCAGTAGGGCCCTTAGGTCTTCAGAACAGGACCTACTGGCTGGTCCCCACTCCAGATTCAAAACAAAAGGTGATCGTGCCAATGGAACTCTCCTCTGTTGGGTTTACATTCTGCGGTCTCCTTGGAAACTTTGAAAAAACAACTGAAGACCCACCTTTTTAAAATGATGTTCGTCCCAGTCTGTTATATTGCCTTTGTTTTATTGATTGCGTGTTTGATTGTTTCATTGTGCTCTGTGAAGCACTTTGTAGGCTATATTTTATTTCTGTGAAAGGTGCTATATCAGAAAAAAATTATTTATTTACTTGTTCATTTATCAGTTTTGGACAGGTCAGTTTCCATGTCAGTTTACGCTCCTTACATGCTACGTTTTTCAAAATAAACCTAAGGCCTGAACAT
This sequence comes from Epinephelus lanceolatus, assembly GCF_041903045.1. Taxonomy (NCBI): domain Eukaryota; kingdom Metazoa; phylum Chordata; class Actinopteri; order Perciformes; family Serranidae; genus Epinephelus; species Epinephelus lanceolatus. The sequence continues at coordinate 13,299,120 of NC_135734.1, forward strand.
ACTCGGGCGGAGCGTACGCGGAACGGACTCCGCGGAGGTCCGCGCGGACTCAAAGCGGACGTCCGCAAGCCCTGTGCATGCAAAGCTCAGATTTTACTACCGCGCAGACTCCGCTCCGCGCACCAGTGACTGCTCGGCATGTATTTTTCACATCGCGGGGATTTTTCACGGACATTTTTACAGGAAACTACAACGCAGAAGTGTGCTCGACTATGGAAGCCCGAATGACTGCGGACATTCCTCGCGGAGTTCATTCCGCGTATGTTCCACCCGAGTATGTTCGGGCCTTTAGGCATGACGGGAAACGTTGTTTTCGCCACCACAACTACTTTAGGTTCAGGCAACAAAACTGCTTCGTTTGGTCAAGAAAACTGATCATGGTTCAGGTTAAAATAATTATGTTTTACATGAACTTAACAAATATTTCACATGATGACTGTGTCACATGATGTACAGCAGTAACCACATGGTAAAAAGACTTGAGCTGACTTATGGTTGCACATGGGACACAGATACTGATCTTCTGGTTGAAAGTCCATGGTGCATCATCTACATAAGCATGAAAATTAATGCTAAATTTCTAAAATAAATAATTAAAATGCCAGTGGCAGTATGTACATGTGATGAGATTGAGTGGAGAGAAGGGACTGATGGAAAGATGTGTTGGAGGAAGGGAGGTGGGGGGGCTGAGAGATGAAAAAGGAAGAAGGGATAGGGATATATAATTAGAAGAAAAAGGGATAGGGATGTATAATTAGAAGAAAAAGAACAGGAGTTGAGGCAAGATGAAGGAGACAGACAAAAAGAGAAAAAGAATATGACTTGTGAAGAGGGTGTAAGCAAGGATGGATAAGGGATTGGTGGAGGGATGAGTGTGGGTGAAGTAGAGAGCAAAGATAAAGGGGATTTGAGGACTGAGGAGGGTTGGAAGGGGTAATGGTGGAGAAGGACCTGACGTGTAACAGATAGAGTGAGGGATTTCATGTTGGAAAACCTCACTCAACAACTCTGTACATGTTTGTGTGTGTGTGTGTGTGTGTGTGTGTGTGTGTGTGTGTATGTTTGACGTTAAGGTGAGCTGATAAGTTGCCGGAAACTCCCCCGTACCTCCTTCACTATGGGCTGTTTAAGGTCACTTTGTCCCCTTAGCAACAAGAACGTCAGTGAACACCGCATCCCCCAACCACCTCTCTCTAAAACCCCCGCATGACTCCAACCAAATGCCACCATCTGTGTGTGTGTGTGTGTGTGTGTGTGTGTGTGTGTGCGTATGTGTGTGTATGCGTGCATGTGCACATGTGGATGTTTCGTGAACTTCGACAAATGCCACTGACCAGTGACACCATCAAACCAAACAACAGGGTCTTGGTAGGGCTTTCAGATCGTGTTAGGAGCACAGGCGTTACAGCATCAAGGCCACACACACACACACACACACACACACACACACACACACACACTGACAGGGCCCAGGTTCTCTGTTCATTTTTCTGTTATACTTCTGTTTCGCTTTTTTCCAAAAGTTTATACTGGTGTTTTTACATGAGAGTTTAGTTGGGCACCCCCACACACACACACACAGACACACCTCTGAGCATTCCTCAGGTATTGGACTAATTGGACTTTAGGCCATGCATTTGCTTCATATGCACAAATGTGTGTGTGTCTGTGCGCATATCCGTGCCCCTTCTCATTTGCCTGCAGTGACAGGCTCGCTTCTCCTCACTAATGCTAACACGCTGCTGCTTAGCTTCTAATTAAGATGTATGAGTCACCATGTCTGTGTGTGTGTGTGTGTTGTCATCATAGTCTGCCACACATGAATGGTGCTGTCTGCGTTGTGTTTGGCAGGGTTGAGTGGTTTTGCGGCCAGGAACGTTGTCTAATTTAAGATGTCACACATGCTCGGGAGCTCATATACGCAAGCCTTTCACACACTCATTCTGCTGTAGTAACAGGCGATACGCGGCGGTCCAAAGGCCACACACACACACATACACACACATATATAACCACACTATGCCACGGAACATCTTGATGGATAGACAGTTGGGCGAGGGGGTGTTGATGAGAGACACACACAAATGTCATCTGTTTGAGAACCTCCACACACACACACAAGAACGTACCGCTTAAAAACAGAAACCACCGTGCCTTCAGTTCCCTGGCAGGGTGATTACTACTTTTATCATCATGCTAATCATCAATCATCATCCCACAGACACATGCACGCTGACATAAAGACGTTTCAGCTCTTAAATACATGTGTGGTCTGTAACATTCTCGGTTGTACTGAGATGTCGCTATGAGCAAACATTTACTTTAAAGGAACTCAAGAATTCAAGTAAAATTCTTTTGTCCAAATGAAGTGACAAACAGCAGGAATATACTGACCCTGTAATTCACATAAACATGAATAAATAAATACAGTATTGCGTGCCACTGGGTTGTTTGTGACAATGAAACAAATGTACATCTGTTCTGGAGCACAGCCACTAAAATGTCTGCAAGTGCCAAAAGAGGATTTCAAGGGGAAACAGATTTGGATTCTGTGTTAGTATTAGATACAGTGATACAGGAGACAGACAAAAACTAAAAGAATTCCAAGTACACTTGTACAATACAATGTGTTATTGCTATTGTTGGCTTACCTGTGAATGAAAACCCTACAAGTTCATGTAATTATAGTAGAATAGCTGTTAGGGCTCGGACACATGCAGCGTTCTTTTGCCCTCAAATCCATTGTTGTCAAGGTAGACACGCAGGAGGCACGCTAAAAAGCAAGAGCGATGCTGCCATGATGCGCAAGCGTTGCCAACTGCATATTTTTCTGTGTCCTCAGATAAACAAAGTTCAACTTTTGGAGTGCAGCAAAGCGGAAACGCATGTCATGTGACAGGAAACAACTGATTGCAGCCAGCATATTTCTTTTCTTTTTTCCGTTAATATCAGTCTATGGTAAATACAACTCATTCTCATTCTGACCTTGTCACATATCAACGTTTGTTTATGGACTTTCCACGTCCAGATACAACTTCCAAGGTACCCTGGGTGTGTTGGCTGTTGATGTTCTAGGATGACGTGTCAAGTGCTGCCTGTTACATGCATTGTCTTCTTTCAAAATACACTTCCGTTTTCACAGGAAATGTCCAGTTTACATCCAGTCTCTACATTGGTAAAACACTGTGAATTGACATGGTTGGGTTTAGGAAAAAGAGCAGGGTTTGGTTTTATAATCTTACGGGACACAAACACTGTTCTTCCGGGTGAAGGTCAGTGTTTGTTGGACCCCTCTACCACACCTCCCACCCACCCTGCTATGACTTTTGCCCCCTTAAATTTTGTTCTTATCCTGCCGCGTTTACCCCTGATGCCGCCAGATGCCGTTATAGTTTAACCAGCTGCGTGTCATGCCATCGATGTCTGATGCCAGAAGTCACTGCCCAAGCACCAGATTTCAACGACTTTGGAGTGAGACTGGGTTGGTATATATGAAAAAAGAAGTTGACTTCTTACACTTAAAAACACCTGGAATAAGATCAGCTAAGAACTCAAAATTTCTGGTTATTAGGTTGTGGTCACTTTGCAAAATCAGATGCAACCTGCCTCCGTGCCCTTGAAAGTTGGCACTAGAGTAACATCCAGTGCCTGGCCCCGCATTTTCCCACAGCGCTCCCTGCAGCCAATCTCAGTCTCATCTGCCAATGGTCCCCCATTCTCCTCGAGACCCAGACATGAGTGCAAGTGCACCCCTAGATGCCCGTCCTAGCGGGCTGTGGGCAGGGTGCTGCTCTGGTTGGCCCTTCACTGACGTGTTGGGTGGCATGAAGCAGTGCTGATGAGGATCTGAAGTGGCTTCAGCAGTCTGCTCCCCTGCTGGTGCAGAAGGCGTGTGTGGTGGCTGACCCGGCATGATCTAGCATCCAGATGGACATCAGCGATCACAGGGTGAGTCCAGGTTCCCACACAAGTTGCTATAGATGGCTGGGGGACAGTCTACCCACTGGTAATTCCTTTGTGAATTATACTGGAGCAATATTTTCAAACAGTGAACCACTAAAGATTGTTTAGGGATGTGAAACTAAACCTAGAGGGATACTTGATGATCACCTAAATAACTTAAAGGGATAGTGCACCCAAAAATGAAAATTCAGCCATTATCTACTCACCCATATGCCGACGGAGGCCCTGGTGAAATTTTAGAGTGCTCACATCCCTTGCGGAGATCGGCGGGTGGAGCAGCCAGCACACCTAATGGTAGACGGCGCCCCAGACTAACGTCCAAGAACACAAAATTGAATCCACAAAGTATCTCCATACTGCTCATCCATAGTGATCGAAGTGTGCTGCAGTGTGTGCGCGCCTGCGTGAGACCAGCGAAAGCATAAGCTTTGCTCACCCGTGTTTACATCACGTGACACGTGCACCACACGGGGAGACAACAGTAACCACAGAGCTAAAAGATAATTTGCACTACGGTCTTTTAGCAAAGGACAGCCCAATATGTCTGAAGACTTTGAAAGTGAGGAGGAACAGCATTTCTTTGTTGAGCCGTATTTGTTTGAGCCTGAGTATACGGACAGAACTCAGGCTACTGGACGAAGCAGCCACTGCAGCTCATGAGTCTCAGCCAGCCACTGAATATCGGAGTTGAGCACTGGAAACCTGGTGGTGTAGTTGTTTCAAATGCAAAGCAATGCCAACAGATGAGGAAAGTCTTTGCTGCTCAGACTGGGAATTGGCGATGCCTGCAATTGAGAATCTGGACATCAGTACTGACGAGACTGCTGCTCTTCAGAGATCACCAATCACCCTGAGCGTGCGCACACGTGAACGCGGAGCACAGAGAAGCAGTCAGAGCTACAGGCTACAGTGAGGCTAAAAACAGAGTTCATATGACGTTTTTCCAAACAACTTTTTATGTCGCGGCTGCAGCAAACTTGGATCACTATGGATGAGCAGTATGGAGGTACTTTGTGGATTCAATTTTGTTCTTTGTTCTTTTTGTTCTTTTGTTCTTGGACGTTAGTCTGGGGTGCCGTCTACCATTAGGTGTGCTGGCTGCTCCACCCGCCGATCTCCGCAAGGGATGTGAGCACTCTAAAACTTCACCAGTGCCTCCGTCGGCATATGGGTGAGTAGATAATGGCTGAATTTTCATTTTTGGATGCACTATCCCTTTAAGTATAAAACCCAAAACTGACCAAATATAAAACCTGCTTATAAAATATACCAAGACTTTTTATGTCTTATGTCTGAAAGATGGCTTTTGTGTCAGTGTTCATTTTAGACCCTAGTTGTTACATGAGATTTTTTATTTTTTTTTATGAGTACTTGATAATAATTTAATGTGAGTACTCTAATATGGAAATTACTGTAAATGACCATCCCTACTGTCTGCCAACTGAATTGATAATGCAACACAATTTTAACATTTTTAATAGCGGTATTGAATCATCGTTAAATGAGAAACAACACCTAATCCCCCTGTAGATACACCTGTAGTTTATGGATGTATTTGTGGTATTTGTGTATGTATTTTTATATGTGTACCTGTGGATGTAGTTATTTTCTTTTCTTTTTTCTATTTTATGAAAACAAAAGGCCTCCTGTGGACAGGTGTTGGTGTAGCATTTCCCTCAAATGAATCTAAATAACTAACCAACAAAAACATTAACTATCTAACTAACACTTTTAAAGTTGGTATGAAGTTATTCTTTAAACAATTTTACAATACATCTGAACTTTATTCTAATTTATGAATGTCTCCAAACTGTTGAATTGCAGGGTGCTTACTAGCCAGACTATTTATCATCCACTGTGGGGCTTTATGTTTCTGCTGATTTTTGCCATGGAGGTATGTTGGCATTAGTGCGTCACTGCCCAACCGGGAGCCTTTAACGAGTGCACCCACACAAAAAAAAAACAAATACACCTCCTCCCTTTCATCTCTTCTTCATATTTTTCTGCAGCATGTAGGCCTACGTGTGTTTCCTGATTTCAGCCTGCAAAATTTTCAGTAGTTCTACACTGCAAAAGTAATTAAATGCAAATCAGTCATTGCCTCATTGTTGTATTTTGTTTGTTGTGTTCCAGTCAAAGGCCTTGCTGTTGTTCAATGAAAAATCAGTGGAGAATGATTTTGTCAGAGGCCAGATGAACTGAAACATTCTGCATGGATGTAACATATTAAACAAAACTGCTGAGGAGGAAGTTTTTTATTTGTTGAGCCAACTGATGCTCTGTTGGGCCTTTGCATCTGTTGTGTTTGTTGCTTTGTTTCCTTCCAACTGTGTGAACTTTTTAAATGTTGGAAATCATTTTTAACACCTCCACTGAGGCAAATGAAAACAGAAAGGCTTTCAAAAATTAATTTTGAACAAGCTGATTTTTGGTTTTGAGTTCTTTTAGTCATACTTCATGCTGTCTGAGGACTAAAGAGACAAATACATACATACACACATACATATGACAATATTCTTGAGTACTAACTGGAGACCACACAACCCTGGGGCTAACTCTCCCATGTATGTGTAGTACAGTACATAACTGGGGTGATATCAATACTAATTGGATGTGGCGCAAGTGAGCGTCAGCTACTACATCAGTTTGATTTGCATTGTCTTCTGTTGGACTGGAGTGACTCAGCGTGATGCAGTACACCATTTTGAGCAAAACTTTTGTTGGACACCCCCTTTCTACTTCATTCCTGTTGCACATGTTGAAAGTACCGCAATGGACGAGGAATGCCTGATTTACAAAATTAAAATAAGGAATTAACTATTCCTTATGTCACTTCAGAAATGTAAATAAGTTGGCATCTGGCTGGAGGGAGCTCACCAGGGAATGTGGAATGCTCAGCAGAGCTTGACAGCAAAGCAGTTTGTTTTACAAAATGGAGATGATGGAATGATATAGCTTGGTAGCTACAATAATGATATAGTAAGGTTAGATAATGATAAGGTTAACACATAAAACTAAAAATGTGTTAACCTTAACCCTTGTTTATGTTTATTATTAATAATATTAATAAAAAACAAAGAAAAATTGAAAATATAGCTGCAGCAGTAAGTGAGAGAAAAACAAACAAAACAAACAAAAACAATTTGGGTATACAACAAAACTTCAACAACAATACTAGTAAAATTAACCCAAATTAAAAGCTAAATCAAAAAGATAGTTCTTTTTTAAAAATCTCAAGGGAGTTTACCGTTCTAAAGGTGCTGACACACCAACCTGTCATCAAAGAACTAGCAGCGAAGAAAGCCAACTGTTCGTCTCACGTCGCCCTGTGTCAAAACTGGAATGGAAGGTTTGAGGGCTTTCATTGGGACATAAAATGAAGAGGCACTAGTTTATTCAAAGCTTTGTTGATAAGTAAAATGACTTTAAATTCAATATTAAAAGATACAGGTAGCCAGTGCAGTGCTGTGAGCAGAGAGGTTATGTTAGGGGTGTCATATTATCGCGTTAATTGCAAATAATTAATTACAGCCATATTTAACACGCTATGTTTTTTGATTGCGTTAATCTCATTTTTAATCTCTAACTTTACTGTTTCTGTATGCCACAGAGTTGCCTTTTATAAAATCCGTCTGTAGGTGTACGATTGGGCTTCTTTGTGCTTGAGTTGTGGGAGAGCTGCAGCGCTACAGAGCAGAGCCCAGCATCAGCATTGATGACTGTCCCCTGCAGTGGTGGTCTGCTCACTCAGGAGCCTATGAAAAGCTGTCTCCTCTAGCACGCAAGTATCTGTGTGTGTGTTTTCAGGACAATCAGGGCAGGATTCAGGATTCAGGACAACTATTTGGATTTTCGGCGGTCCCGAAATCCAAGCAGTTGTCCTGAATCCTGAATCCTGCCTTGATTGTCCCGAAAATTACACTAGAGCAGAGTCTGGAGTAGTTATTGCCCGATAAAACATTAAACACTGATCATGGTGGCTGAGTTGTCATGCAGCTCCCACCGGCTGCACATTGGCTGCAGCAGTTCCTACATGAATTATGGGTGTTGTAGTTTGAAGAAGAGAAGACAGCGCAAGTTGCAGCTGCAAGGACAGGGAAAGCGCAGGCAGCCACGAGAAGGAGTGATTTGCACGTTGCAGAGCAGCCTCTTGTTCTAACTGTTCAAAACTGTTCTATAAACTGATACAGCTGTAACAAATGTACCAGGTGTCTTTTATTTTGTTAGCTTTTATTTTTTATTAAGTCTAAAGGACAAGTGCACTTACATTGATCACTTCCATTAAATAAAACGAGAAATTGGAAAAGAGGAAAATAATTTAGAAAACTGTTAAAATAAAATTAGGGAACTGATCACAGATGTATTGTTTCTGTGTGTTTTTACATCTATTGTTGCGTTAATCTGCAGCTATGCTTTCAATAAAGCTGACATGTCATGACAGTCAAGCACCCCCCTGGTGGTCGAGACTGAAGGTTGCAGCGCTCTTTATTGGGACTAATCTCAAAAACAATAGAATGTAATGGCTAGGTGTACTGCATCTGTGTTCAAGTGTGTTATTGTTGAAAACAATAAATATGACTTTATAAAACCACTTTTTGCAATATATATCAATCTTTTGATCATCTGCCACAATAATGTAATGAATTTAAATGAAAATACCTCAAGTTGAGGGCTTTATTCAGCAATTTTGAGATGAGATTAAAAAGAGATCAATTAGATTCTTTAAAGGGCCAGTGTGTAAAATGGGTTGAAAACCGTTGGAAACAGTGACATCAGTGGTCAAATTCTAGATTGCAGGGCTCACTCACTCACCCCTCCCGTCGGGTAAATAACAGTGGCCTCGTAGGGACAAAAAGCCTTGCGCACGAGTTTTTCAGGAGTAGGTCTATCTAGCGACGAGGCGAATGTTTATTTAGAAATCTAAACCATGTTACGATATTGTAATGAATCCCTCACGAGCAGGAGACCAGAGGAGCGTTTGGGAAAAAGGCCCGTTTATTTGAGCACTCCAGAAACTCCAGTAACGCTCCACTCCGTCCCAAACTCTGACTCTTCTGGCGTAACAGACACACTTCATAACTTTACACACATACTCGTTTACCATGCTAAGTGGGGACCCCCCTCCCCTCTCTGCTCCGCCAATCTCCAGCCCGCACACTGACTGACAGCGTAGCTGGTAAACAGTGCTCAGCTGTTTATTTAGCCTAGCAATATCTCCGGACTATAGTAGCTGTGAAGTTGCATCTTCTTTTCCTCGCAGATGACGGTTCAGGTTCATTCTCTCCTGTTGCGTGGTAAGTGTGGTCCATTCGCAAACTTTATAACTAAAAAAAACTTTTCACTACTCTCTATCAACGAACTACTAACACTCTGCTGTTTCCTCCTCCTTCTTCCTTCCTTCCACTGTCTTCGTTGGTTCATTTATACACGCGAAACGCGTTCTCTGGCTGGCTGGATTGTCCACTCGGGCTGCCGTACATACATGGCGGCGCAAGATGGCGATCTCTCTAAAGCAAGGCCCTTGCTATATACAGTACAGGCCAAAAGTTTGGACACACCTTCTCATTCAATGCGTTTTCTTTATTTTCATGACTATTTACATTGTAGATTCTCACTGAAGGCATCAAAACTATGAATGAACACATGTGGAGTTATGTACTTAACAAAAAAAGGTGAAATAACTGAAAACATGTTTTATATTCTAGTTTCTTCAAAATAGCCACCCTTTGCTCTGATTACTGCTTTGCACACTCTTGGCATTCTCTCCATGAGCTTCAAGAGGTAGTCACCTGAAATGGTTTCCACTTCACAGATGTGCCTTATCAGGGTTAATTAGTGGAATTTCTTGCTTTATCAATGGGGTTGGGACCATCAGTTGTGTTGTGCAGAAGTCAGGTTAATACACAGCCGACAGCCCTATTGGACAACTGTTAAAATTCATATTATGGCAAGAACCAATCAGCTAACTAAAGAAAAACGAGTGGCCATCATTACTTTAAGAAATGAAGGTCAGTCAGTCCGGAAAATTGCAAAAACTTTAAATGTGTCCCCAAGTGGAATCGCAAAAACCATCAAGCACTACAACGAAACTGGCACACATGAGGACCGACCCAGGAAAGGAAGACCAAGAGTCACCTCTGCTTCTGAGGATAAGTTCTTCCGAGTCACCAGCCTCAGAAATCGCAAGTTAACAGCAGCTCAGATCAGAGACCAGATGAATGCCACACAGAGTTCTAGCAGCAGACCCATCTCTAGAACAACTGTTAAGAGGAGACTGCGCCAATCAGGCCTTCATGGTCAAATAGCTGCTAGGAAACCACTGCTAAGGAGAGGCAACAAGCAGAAGAGATTTGTTTGGGCCAAGAAACACAAGGAATGGACATTAGACCAGTGGAAATCTGTGCTTTGGTCTGATGAGTCCAAATTTGAGATCTTTGGTTCCAACCGCCGTGTCTTTGTGAGACGCAGAAAAGGTGAACGGATGGATTCCACATGCCTGGTTCCCACTGTGAAGCATGGAGGAGGAGGTGTGATGGTGTGGGGGTGTTTTGCTGGTGACACTGTTGGGGATTTATTTAAAATTGAAGGCACACTGAACCAGCATGGCTACCACAGCATCCTGCAGCGACATGCCATCCCATCCGGTTTGCGTTTAGTTGGACGATGATTTATTTTTCAACAGGACAATGACCCCAAACACACCTCCAGGCTGTGTAAGGGCTATTTGACCAAGAAGGAGAGTGATGGAGTGCTGCGGCAGATGACCTGGCCTCCACAGTCACCGGACCTGAACCCAATCCAGATGGTTTGGGGTGAGCTGGACCGCAGAGTGAAGGCAAAGGGGCCAACAAGTGCTAAACACCCCTGGGAACTCCTTCAAGACTGTTGGAAAACCATTTCAGGTGACTACCTCTTGAAGCTCATGGAGAGAATGCCAAGAGTGTGCAAAGCAGTAATCAGAGCAAAGGGTGGCTATTTTGAAGAAACTAGAATATAAAACATGTTTTCAGTTATTTCACCTTTTTTTGTTAAGTACATAACTCCACATGTGTTCATTCATAGTTTTGATGCCTTCAGTGAGAATCTACAATGTAAATAGTCATGAAAATAAAGAAAACGCATTGAATGAGAAGGTGTGTCCAAACTTTTGGCCTGTACTGTATATATATATAAAAGCATAATTATAAGGCTACAAAAACCAAACGAATTTTATTTTATAGCGATGATACACTTGTATAAACATATTAATGGGTAGAATATTCAGATTCAGATTCAGATTGACAATAAACCATGCCAAATATTACACACTGGCCCTTTAATTACAGATCATAATTAATCTCTCAGTTTTTTAATCTCTTGACAGCACTAGGTTATGTCATCTGTTTGGACAGGCTAGCACACACTGACTGTAGTCTCTGCCTTTCTGCCTTTATGACCTACAAGTAGAATTTCTGTTTTTGAATTTTTTTATTCATCCAAATGCTGATATCAGTGAGACAGATTGAAAGAGCACTTAAAGAACAGGGGTTGTTAGAGGAAACAGAGATATATAGTTGTGTGTCATCAGCATAACAGTGATGATTCATGTTGCAAAGAGGAAGCATGCATAAAGAAAAAGTAATAGGACTTAAAATGCTTCCTTGAGGAACACCGTATTCATGTCAAATGTCTGAGTCACAAAATCAAACAAAATGTTGCCATTTTCATTGTACTCCTTGTGATAATGTACAAAAGGCCCCCAAAGCACTTAAAACATATGCAACTCAATGGTATACTAACTTATTGTGCAGACTACTTAGGGTGAAATACGTAAAGGGGAGATTTTATTTAATTATGGGGTCATGTGAGTCCTTTTTTTTTTACATTATGGCGTGAAGGGGTGAGGTTGGGGTGCTGTTTTTGTTTGTTCAGAAAGGTACCTTGGTTTCCTCATAAATAAAGACGTTCTGCTGTTTTGTACAATGTTCAAAAGGTATTTATAAATGTTGTATATAGATGTCTGTGTGTTGTAATTATCGTACATACAGTGCTTTGGCAAGCTGTATTTTCTTATGGTCATGCCAATAAAGCTACTTGAATTGAGAAAAAGAGAGAAGAGGAGAGACAATGAAAGGGGGCTGACACAGCCAGGCTGCAGCAATGGAGCTACATTAACATTCCTGAGGACTATGATGCTGCTGGAGGTAAGTGGCTGATGCAGTCTTTGCCACATTGATTTGGGAAGGGTCTGACTTGAGAAGTACCCTACAATGAGAAACAAATTAACTGACCACAGGCATGCAATGTCGGACAGTAGCAAGAGTCTGTTTGTACAGCTAGCTTTTGAGCATGATCTTAACTAAAAAACTGCAAAACGAATGGAGAGAAATTGTCTTGAGGAGACTGACTCCAGCTCGCCAGGTGACAAGTAGATAAATACATTTGGAAACTTGTTTTGTACACTTTGATATTTCAGGGTGGTACAGTTCGCATATACAAACTAACAACTTTACTGATTTCTGACTTATTTACTGTCATAGTTTCTCTTCAATGCAACATAATGATGTTAATGATAACATGTTACAGGTCTCAGTCTAGGAGAGCCTGCTAGCAGGTGCATGAGTGTGCCTGAGAAAATAGGAAAAATAATGAGGCAGGCAGACATGTGGCTTCCCGCTCAGTCTTCTCCTGCTCTCATTTATTAAACATTTTCTCCAAATACAAAGTTACTGTCTTAAGTCTTTCTTGTGTTCACGTGTATTCACAATGTGATTTTCTTTTATTCATGTTTTCAACATGTCAAAATGTATAAAATATGACCAATGGAAAAATAAATAAAGAACAAAAAACAAAATTAGCCTTTAAATAAATCAAAAAATGTAATTGCCCTTTTTTGTATATATCTCAGGTGAACTGTGTCTACATAAAACTACATAGAAAGCATCAAAAATGAAATTACCTTCTCATTCACATCAGTTTAATTTGGTATCTCAACCATCCTCGCCAACTGAGATTCAACAATCCCTGCCTCAGCCGACAAGTGCTTAAATAAGCTAATGAATTTGTCAACACTTAGTACTATATCAAAACACATCTACTTTTTGATGACATACAAAATAATTGACAACATTTACACAAAATGACCCCTTTGAAACGTGTGCCAATATGCTGTGATGCTATCGTACTGTTAGCTAGCACTCGGCAATCACTCTTTACACAAAACTCAACAACTTAACAGTAGCACAACTTGAAACAGGCAGACATGTGGCTTCTCCTTCAGAGTCTTCTCCGGCTCTGAGAAAAGGTAGCCAGCGTACTATTGTCACAATCTAAAAGTGAAACCACAGCGCTGCACTGCCACCTACTGTCCATAGGTTACATTACACTTTCTTTGGAAGTTAAAATTTAGAGATTCAGCTAAGCTTTCTGGCTGCTCCTCCAAATAATGCAGTACATTTTAAAGGATGAAAATATCACCCTTAAATTGAATAAATGAGTAATTAATTAAACACAAAATAATGTGGCCAAACACTTTGTGTGCATCACAGATACACTTAATAAATGTTAAGTGAGGTGGCGCCAAACCTGTTGCCCTGTCTTGATTTTTACATTAAATACATCAGTTGTCTTACAGACTGTTTGGAGAAATTCCAGCCCTCAAACTTCATGGAACCTTCAAAATGTATGTTTGTCAACATGGCTGGTTTCACTTGAATCAATTCATGACAGTGTTTCAATAAAGCCTCAATGAAGTGCCCAATGGAACATGTCCCTGCACAAGAAATATGCCTACCTACAGTACTACTGAAGTGAAGGTCACTATGCATGAGACCCACTTTCACCAGGTATAAAGAGGCAGTTTTGATGTGTTTGAGTGTTTAACATAATCCCTGATGACCTCCAGTCCCCTCTGGGTGTCAGGGGCTATTCAGAGGCTTTCAACATCAATAACAGAAACAGGGGGTATAAACAGCATTAAAAGGCATCAGTGAGTGTCAGCAGGCTTGAGTGAGCCAGTCTCCTGGAATTTTAACAAGACTGTTTGACTTAATAACGAAAAAACATTTGTTTGGCATATACTGAACATGGGTGGACACCAGAGATTTGGTATCAGGCTCAAAGCTCAATGATTGTCAGTCTTTTTACCAAGAGAGATCACAGCCTCTGGAAACATAAAAAACAGTATTAAATCATCCATCTTTATTTGACAAGGAAATTGAACTCAGTGGAACGATCATTTTGACTAACAGTAATAGACAAAGCCATTTTGAAATGATGACACTGGTATCAGCTTCAGGCACCACTACTGGGAGCTGGCAACAAGTTTAAAAGTGTTAGGAGAACAGATGAAAATCAGGAAGTTGCCTGAGGAGAAGACAAGGATACTCAAAAACTACACTAAGATCAGGAGAAAGGATGACAGTCAATTCACCAATTTGGATAAACACTAATGGCTTAAGTGATCCACTGACATTACCTCTAGCTTCATCAATATGATGAAGTTGACATTGGTGGTGAACAAACTCTCCAAAAATTTGGCACAAACATTCATGTTCCTCTTAGGATGAACTTTGAGCACTTTGGTGGTCTTTCCCTTAACTTTAAGCCCCAGTATTACTGTACATTCCTATCAGCCGCAGCTCTACTTTGTGTTTACTGCCAATTAGCAAATACTAAAGGCACTATGTGTAACAATTTCAGTTGTTCTTTGAGACAAACACATTTTGCAGTTAAAAGGGTGTCCTAACACATGTGTATTCACCTCCATCTAGGCTGACCAAAGTCCTCTTTTGCCCGGACATGTCCACTTTTCACGTCCCGTCCGGGGCGTCCGGGGGGTTTTTTATAAACTGATGATAATGTCTGGTTTTCCGTGTGTTTGTGTGTGTGTGTGTGTGTGTGTTAGAGTGCGGCACGGGCAGCATACTTCTGTCCGAACCTGAACCGAGCCCGACATTATTTAATGACCAAAGCACTGAGTTTGTGTCACACAGTGGTTACCATTACAGGCTATTTAACAGGCCGGGCGTGCTCAGCGGAGAGGGAGACCTCCGTGTTTGAGACGGGAGCGGGAGGCGCGGGGTCCGACGGTTCCAGCGAGAGGAGAAATAAAACAAAATAAGATAAAATAGGAAAAACCTGTCTCCCTCTTTTATTTTATTTTCAGCGTTTAATCAAGGCGGAGGCGGGCGGCTGGAGGTCCGAGACTTCCAGAGAGGGGAGAGGTAGAAACAAACAGCCAATGTGTGTCTGTGTGTTATGTTCAGGTGTTGTCATGTAAATAACAGTCTCCAAGCAATAAACAGGACAGACAATAGGATTTTATTTATTTTTACACTACATTTTCACTGAAAGCTGACCAAATCCGACCCGAGCCCGAATACAATTTATAGCTACATTTTTGACCAAACCCGGCCGACCCATCGGGTACCGTCGGGCTCGGATCGCCACACTCTAGTGTGTGTATGTGTCCCCTGTTGGGGCCTATCTGAATTTCTGTCTTTGAGAGATATTATTTTGTAATATAACTGAATTTTCTATCCATACATATAAATTTTAAATATATTAAAATTATAAGGCATCTTT
The DNA here is from genome assembly GCF_041903045.1 of Epinephelus lanceolatus. Taxonomy (NCBI): domain Eukaryota; kingdom Metazoa; phylum Chordata; class Actinopteri; order Perciformes; family Serranidae; genus Epinephelus; species Epinephelus lanceolatus. Next base: position 13,314,648 of record NC_135734.1, read on the forward strand.
GAGTAAACTGCGAGTATCATTTAAGTAGGCTATGTCGTGGCCGGCCGAGTGTCCTCTTTTTTGGAAATCAAAATATGGTCACCCTACCTCCATCAGCGTATCTAAGTATGTCCGTAAGCTCCGAAATTCTCATTTACATATACATTGCGACTGGTATCTCATCATGTACGTGCGCCATCTTGAAAATACAGGTACGTACAGGGACATACTTGAGAAATACGGAATCGCCTTTTTGCGTTTTCACTTGTTGGTTTCCGGTTTCCGGTAGAGTGACAAAAGCAGCAGGAAGCAGGCTAGTCACAAGTGCCGGTGCATTTGAAAAAAGGCAAAAAGGCAACGTGACCGGCGATTTCAAAAAACGAGGGTCAACATCTGGGTAGCCTTTCCCAGGTGGAGAGAGCTGCTGAAGGAGAATCACAGCTAACAGCGGCTAACAGCTGTTAGCGACCAGCACCGCTAACAGCTGTTAGCGCTGTTAGTGCTGTTAGCAGCGCTGGTCGCTAAGTCGCAGTGTTGCGAGGAGAGGGATGAGGTGTGTGAGGTTGAGCCACTTGTCAGTTATCAAAAGACAAGACGTGATTGGTTTGTTTCCATTTACACCCGCCCCAACAGTCCTTCATTGTAAACAAAGCCAGCATAGTGAGGGGGGGGTTTGTCAACTCGCGTCGCGTGTGTCTGTGTAGGAGCCTGAATGAATACTCCATGAAGTATTGTATGACATGGTTTCATCAATGTTATCATAGCTTTTTGGTACACAGCAGCTACCGTTGCAATATGCGTTTGAAACTGTGAGGCGCTAGAGTGCGGTATCCGTTTGAATGCAACATACGAACTCAATACTAGATGGGAGAAATTCCTACACAGTGCCCGTTTAACATGCCACTTTGTTTTCTAAAAGAAAATATTCAGGCCTCATCATAGTTACAGCAGCTAGATGTCAGGTCTCTGAAATGTGAGGTCAATTTAACAAAAGATTAAAAGAAAATATGTGACAGTAATATTTTCCTGTGTAGTGACAAATGTCCATGGCCAGGCTTTCTATAGGAAACACTGACAGGCCCTGTGTCACTGATGAAAAAACCTCTGAATAGACAGTGATTAATCCATGTGTCTATAAAAAGGTCAAATGACTTCAACTCTCCATCTGCCGTAACATATGGAATCCTAAAGACGACAGACAACACTGTTTATACTGGAAATAAATGAGAGGGAAATGTGAACAAAGACAGGTGACCATTTGTGTGCTGAGTTACCCTACTTACAGAGGTGAGAGAAGTAAATAAAGTGTAATCTCACATAAACCACTGTAATCTCCCTTTCCACCAAATAATAAGACGATTTAATAATTTTACATTCAGTAAAATTATAAGTGCATAAATACTTATGTTGATGTGTAAAATCTATTATGTCCAAAATGTCTTTTTTTTTGCTGGATGAACATGCATTTTGATACTACATTGTTACACCTAGAAGAATTTTAAACAGAGAGAGAGGTTAGATAAATTCCTCCAGCCTGTAGAGGAGTATGTAATCCTTCAACTAAGCATGAAAATCCCTTAAATTGCAGGTTTTTACATGAAAGCAACAATATACATTGCAGCAGTTTAATCTCCCCAACTGGAATGAAGTACCCACACTCACTTGGATCCTGTCCATTTATCCACCCATTATCTACCTGCTAAACCTTTGCAGGGTTACTGAGGGCTGGAGCCGGTCCCAGCTCAAACTGAGCGAGAGGCGGATACCCTGGACAGGTTGCCAGTCTATCACAGAGCTACCTGGACCTTTTGCAACATTAAAATACACTTATAAAACAGATGGTTCCAGCCCTTGATTATTGGCTGAGCTGTTGTTAAATACTCTATAAACACACAGCTATGACCACATCACAATTTCAGGGTCACTAAGCCAATTAGTCACCTGTCATTCAGAGTCATTTATTATCCACCAGTATGATGAAAAGAAACTACATAAAAAAATAATTTAACAAAAAGTAATACTGATCCAAAGAGCTAATGCCAATGGTCAGTCACAGGATGTAGACGGTGACTATTAGCCTGCCATTGCACCACTGATTTTAGCCAGCATTCTCTCTTCCTTTCGCTATCTGCATACGTCTGTCTCCATATCCCCTTTGCTACAGGAAACAACAACAACAACCTCCAAACTAACAACTTACACACTGAAAATGGAACATTTTGATGAAGATTTGGATCACGCAATAAGGCATGTCTGCTTTGTTCCTTTTGTGAATTGCTGTAAAGATCTACATCAAATAAAACAACTTGTGAACAAACCTCAGAAAAGCTCAGACTCCGTCTCGCAGAACTCTCTTAACTGATGTTGATCTGTTTTGTGGCACAGCTAGTTGGAGTTGATTTTCTGCATCTTTTAACTGTGGCAACAGCATGAGCCAGTGGCACAGACTGCACCAATGTACTGATCCGTTCCACTTCACATGAGCTTCTGTGATGTCATTGTGATAATGTTCTGCAGGAGCCATATACAGCCAGCATTATCATCTATGGTATAATGGTTCCAGTGAGTTCCTCCAGAGCTAAAGTACAGGTAGGCCCCAACCCTTGGGCAACAATTATCATTATTACGTTTGTCTTTTTTATCACTAAAAGTTGAATTAGACAGTGACATATGACTGTTAAGGTTTTTGTGGCGTTTTCTTTTGCTTTTAATAACAGTACTTGCCTCCCCACATGCAAATGTTCCACAAATGTTATTTTATTTACCTTTCTCTAGCGCTAACACAGTGCTATAGAGATAGGTCTGGCTACGTGAGACTAATAGTAGGGTTACCATCTCTAGTCTGGCTTGCATTTCACCTTAATGTGTTCATTAGTGAGTGATCGTCACGGTCAGAGCATGCTAAAGCACTGTTGGGTATTTTTGTAGTGGAGTGTATGTGGAGAACATGAGAGTAAGAAGCCCTTTTTAGATAGAAATTGTGCAAATTTGCAGGAAAGCCCAATCAGTCTTCTTTCAGCTTTGGCAGTATAAAAACAAAATCGAGGAGTGCGGCAAAATGCCACCTACCTACTTTTGTTTATACAGAATGTGCCTTTTTCAGGGCAATGGGGGGTGTGAGCAAGTAACAAAACGTGTAGCTCAGCATGTGACGTAAACAGTGACATGGGAGGGAAGCTGCGGCTGGTCAGTCCTTCGGCAATTCTCTCGTAAGTTGGCCCATTCTTCACCGTCTCCGTCATCTGACGGTTAATGGCCTCTTCGTTTGAGAGGACAAGGAAGGTGCGCAATTCTTTGTCTCCCCAGTTGCTCATCTTTACAGTGTCTGTCAGGTTTGTGTTTCCCTCTTGCTACTAGCTGATCATTCCTGCTATCAGCTGTTTCCTGTTTATCCACCACCAGTGGCTCACACTTGTGGCGTCATCAACAGCTCCTCCCACAAGTCTTCAACAGCCCCTCCCGTTGCGGAAGGCCACTTCGTTCTGTTTAAACCAAAAAGGTTTCGCCAATATGTCTATCCTACGAGGCGGAAAATTGGGCACCTCGGATCAACTCGCCAATCCGGCTCTGTGTGTCTAAACGCTCGCAGCTTGCCGGCAAAACGGCCCAACATTCGCGGAAAATCTGGCAGTGTAAAAGGGGCTAGGGAGTGCTGTAACATAATAAAAAAGAAAATAATAATAATTATTATGACAATTATTATTATAATCTATCAGTTGTAAAGTATAAATGGCAAAAGTAGCAAAGTTAAAATAGATTACTAGCTCAAAAATATACCCGAGTAAAGAGTATAAGTACAGTGATTCATTCCTATTTAAGATAGTATTTTACTTGTGTGCATTACTTGTAATAAAAGTAAATAAACCTAACATATTGACAGTAACACATAATTTATGTTTATACTTAAATGAATGACAGAAAATATGAATTTGTGTCATGATTCTGTCCTCAATGCTCCTTTTGAATGTTTAGACAACTCACTCAGAATGTCGTGACATGCTCAGGAGGATAAATGGTTTAGGGTTTCAGATTAATTTTCTACCTGAAAGTCATGACCAAGAGAGATGTGCAGCATGAATAGTTTGACAGAACTGCAATTACCTCTGATTACTTTCCTAATCATAATCAGACAGGCACCATGTTGGCCGTGACAGGGCTGAACTCAAACAGTGTCCTTGTCAGAGAACAGTGCCTGATAATGATTGCGGTTTTATGCTTCAGGTGGGACGAGAGGAGAGAAGATGTGTTGTGCGTTTGAGTTGTGTTTACTTCCCACAGCAAACATGTCCTCTATCAGAAGCAGAGATCAAAAATGAAGTCATGAACTTGTTTTCCCATCTGAAATGATAACGCCTGAATGGTACCCATTTGTGTGAATCACCCACATGTTAATTGCCTCCAGCCAGTCTAATACACATGTAAATTTGGTTTTGTAGTTCATTTGCAATAATTCCCAACCATTTAGCATCTTGTCTGTCCGCCTGGTATTTCAAAATGGACCATCTTTAGCTGGCTGCATTGTGAGCATCATGGTGTTGTTTTTACTGCTTTTAGAGATGTTGTTAAATGGCACAGTAACCCTAATGGATTCTGCTGGAGACTGGTGCATCCAGCCAACTCATCAGCCTGACGAGGGAACTCAAACTATTGTATCCAGTAGATGAGATTTTGGTGAGTAGAGATCATATTGGATGCAAATGATAGGTGTATAATAGCTAATGGCGCATGATGTGCATCCATTCTTACATTCTGCCAAGGTAATAACGCGGTAATCCTGAGATTATATTATCAAAACAAGGATCTCCTCTCAATGCAATATTATCAAGTTTTGGAACCTCAAAGATAAACTGAGAGTGATAAAAAGCTGCACAAGTGAAGGGTAAAGTCATGTATGGGATTAAACAAGTGAAGCTGTTTCCTGACTTCCCCATAAAGATAAGCTGCAGAGGGAAAGCCTACAATGCAATGGAGAAAAAAACTCCAATAGGATACCCAGTATGGCTTGTATTTTCCTACTAAACTCTGCATCAGCTATGGCCATGGATGTATTAAGAGGTCTGAATACAGCATTGGTAGCGCAGCCCCATTCATTTCTATGAAAGGTACTCAATGGCACATGAAGCCAAAATGCTTCCGCACTGTGTGGCCCATCGAGCAGACGAGCCGAAGACTGTCCAAATGTTATTAGACCAAATGGAATAAATCGTGATAGTGAAAGGAGTCATTTTATGGAGGTTGTGAAGCTCAAAAAAGTGTATCCGTTAATTTACAAATGTCTCTTTCCCAGTGTGAGTCAATGGGTAAAAGTCTTTTTAATGTCTTTACCCAGCCTATTTTCTGTTAAATTAAACTTAAAGGTCTAGTGTGGAGGATTTAGCACCATCTAGTGGTGAGGTTGCATACTGCAACCAAGTGAAATGTCTCCCAAGAACTACAGTGGCCAAAGCGAAAATGCAAATGGCCGTATCTAGAGCTAATCTCAGGTTTGTCTGATTTGGTCTACTGTAGAAACAATCATGTTGTAGATATAAACTGCTCATTGTAGGGTAAGACATACTGAATTTCACATAAATTATACAAAAGAGAAAAAGACATGGATTGGCGTTGGACACACCACGGACTGAATATAGAGGTTACTCGTTCGTATATTGGAACAAAGCTCAGGCTGAAATGGGCCTTTCTGCACATGGTTAGTCTATACGTGTGTCCAGAAAGAAAGGAGTACTAACTGAGTGGGTGGTCTGTGTGATTCTGAGCGCTTTGCAAATCAGGGATGAGGTGACACAACCGCAGTGCTGGACTGGCCATCGGGCATACCGGGCATTTGCCCGGTGGGCCGATGGTAATTTTGGGCCGGGCCCTTTTTTTTTTTTTTAATTTTTTTTTTTTAGTCATGTCATGATACCTATTGGTACACAAAACTGGTAGATCGGCCCATTAGTCATGATTGATTCTGGGCTGGACCAATTACAGCCGAGGGCCGATGCCCCCACCCACTTGGGCCTCGGCTGCCAGTCAATCAATCATACAGAGAGAGAGGAGACTGACAAAATTGAGAAGAAACTCAAAGGAGGTGCGGAAAAAATAAGAGAGAAAAAGAGACAAGCCCTTTAGGAAGATGCTGCCAAATGTGTTAAAATAACACAGATGTTTGCTGGCTATGGCGGAGCTTCTTCAGCGGCAGCATCAGTGACCGCACCCGCACTGGCATCCAAAGCAGCCGCAGCAGGTAATGAGGTGAAGGGGAGGCAGGAGGAGGAGACCCGCGGCCGCCGCATTATATGACGATGGCACAGTCGGTGCGACTGGAGGGGAATTTGAACTTCAGGTAAGAAGTGGTGAACAGCAGTCTACCTGGGTCAGATATGAATCAAGTTTGGTTGATAGTTTATTTTCGTTGTGCTTGCTAACTCTTAACACAGCATAGTTATGTGTAGGCCATTTAACAATTTAGCTGGCTGTTGAGCAGCATGACGGGGTTTCTCTACTGCTGGGCTGTTTATATGATGTTATACTAGTGATAGTGATCTTAGTGCTTCAGTAACTTTATTTTATTCATTTAGTTAGTTAAGTATAGTCTTTATTAGTTAGGTAGTAAAATATTTCAATGTCTATTAATTGATATAAGTGCACTATGCAGTAATTCTTTACTCTAAAACAGCTAAAGCTCAACAGAGCAAAAATGTTCATGTAAAACCAAATGATTAGGCTAGTATTCATCATAAACCCACTTGCAAATATAATTTATATTGAATCAAATTAGGATTTGCCAGGAGATGTGATGCTGCTCATTAACATAAAAGTGGCTTGGAGTTAAAAGTAACTACTTAAATGTATTTGTCTTTTATACATAAATATCCTCTTTATTCTAGATAAGTTGTGTTTTTATCTTATTGTTTTTTTACTGACATGTAACAGCAAACTCTTGTGGACAATAATTACCTGTATTTTGTTTTTAATGTGGGCATGTTTCCATTCAATTTAAAATATCCCTTCACTTTTTAAAGGTTGCCATGTTTGAGGAAGTGTTATGTGTTGCTGTGCTGTTTATTGATGTGGTGAGTAAATAGTCTATGAAAATATTACTAAATCTGTCATTTATTCATTTTAATATTCATCAATGATCATGTCTCACCTCTGTTCCTCACTGTCCAATTTTCAGGATCCCATCATACGTTCATTGTTCATGAGGTTCACTAGACCAAGCAGCCTTTTGGGTTCCTCTAAGTATGTACTGTATAGAATAATGTGACTGGGAGGATGGTGTAGGTTTAAATTTATTAGACAAGTACATATACACCAACAAGACAGTGTAGAAGCGGTGTCACAAGAAAGTTTGTTTTCATTCATAGGTTTCATTGTCTTTCCATCAATACCTGGTGGGCCGGACTAGGCTCAAAATGCCCAGGCCGATTTTTTGTCCCAGTCCAGCCCTGCACAACCGTATAGGTTAGGGGTAGTAGGAATACCTATGAGTTTGCTGGCTGAATGAGTTATCTTTAAGAGTTCAGTCTCATTGGTGACTGGAAGCATATGGCAAAAACAGATGGCACCAATGAGAAAAAACTGCCTTGATAATACTGAGGTATAGAGAAGAAGAAGAAGGGGTTGGACAGACAGGTGATTTAATTTACGGATGGCTGAAAGTCTGTTGATAACGCTCATAGATGTCCATGGTGTGTTGACTGAAGCTGAAGGTCCAGTATAATGTAAAGGTATCTGAGAGACTCCGAAACCTCTATCTTCTCTGCTTTGATGGTGAGACCAGGGGGGTGGAGCAGTATTTGAGAGCAGTTCTTTAATTTTGTGAAATGTGAAAATGTGAACTTGAGTGTTGATAAGCAGAGAAAGACTTGCTGTTGTTGTTACAGTGCGAGAATGTCATCTTTATTTGCAGTTGAGGGACAAGCTATGAAAGATCCTCATGCTGGTCACTTTCTTTCAACACTTACTTAATAGGAACAGTGTTTTTTTTTAAGTGCTCTTCTTGCCAGCTGCTCTGTCAGAATGTATTTAATATTTGATACAGCTTGAGGTTTCACTAATTACTACTATGGAGGTCAGGGACAAAGGGTGGTGAGGTCTGGCGAAATATATATCTTATATATATATATATTTTTTCACTCCTATTTCTCCTTCATTTAGGATCAAAAAGAGCCAAGAAAGTCTGAGTTGTAATATGTTTTCTGCATCAAAGGAAGGCAGTCAGAGGAGACCCAGTAGGGGCCATGTTTATTTAGCTTGTTGTCAGTATGATGTGTTTTTGTTCTGGTTTTCAGAAAATTCCAATATTCACTGGGTTGAAATGGAAAAAAGCTCCTTTTATTCATATTCTTTTATATTCTGACACAGTGAAAAGCCTACTGGAAGATACCCTAAATCCATTCATTAAAAACAAGGGCGCAGGTTTCATTTCAACATTTGTCGGGACACATACAAAACTGAACGTCTGGGGGTCGGTCCCCAGGAAATGTTGAGCATCAAACACTTATTTCCTGCATTCTGGTGAGTCTGTATGCACTGCTTTATGGTGGGAATGTATGTATGTAAAGGAAAACACAAATACAAAAAATACCATTTGATATAATGCAGAAAGGCTCTCAGGCATCCTGTACTGTGAATTCTCCTGTAGATTACCTTTACTCGTCTAATGTTATCCCTGTTGAGTACACATGTCAGCATAATTTACTCTTCTATCCTCTTTTGTGTCTGTTGTTTGGGGAAGTAACTTCTTTAAATGTGCAAGTGACACAATGACGCATTCATTGATTTCATTTAATAAATAAACCCCTGGACCTTAATAGCTTGTATGGAGTTCATGTTCACAGAGAGCGAATGGAAAACTTGGACAAGAGGAAACCGTGTCAACAATTTGTTGAATTACTGATCCATGCACATTTATTTTTTTCTATATTTACAATGCATTGCTTGTTTTCTTTTTGTGCAAATGAACCTTTCTCAGAACATTCTCATTTGATGGTTTGTATTTCTTGGTGCAAGCTATTTTTCAGGACATTTTCAAAAATGTGCTCTTAAAGTGATGGGTGACCCCATATGGATAAAAATACAGCAAGAGTCTGGTACAAAGTCAAAGCTCACCTGGGTATTGCCACATCTTTATTGGGTTTTACACCAATTTGGGGCAACTGTACATTTAATCCAGATGGAAGAGATCTTAGATTCGGAGCTGTGCATGAAAGTGCTAGTTTGCAACTTTTGAGTTTTAATGCTGGGGTAAAGTAAAATCTGAGATTAACATCTTAACAAATGATACATGTTAGAAAACATGAAAAGACTGGGAAATATATGGTGCTGAATGTGGAGTTTGACTGTTAAACCTTTTTTCACTGCATGTGTCCAAGATTTTTTGGGTGGGGCTGAAGCTTATTTTTTAATTATAGATATTATAAGATTTTATAAGATTATAGAGAGCCTCTGTATCATCACCCATTGGTTTGTGGACTACCTTTTTGAAGCCTTGAGTTTGTCATTTCAGCGATTGCCATCTTGTTTTTTTGGAGCCAGAAGTGACCATATTTGGACGAGAGGTGAGGGGTGGATCTGACTCACAGATTGTGGTGACACCTAGCAGACAGCCTATCACTCAAACAGCCCCGCTCTTTATGCATAAATTTGGGCCTTAATAAAATGTAAACAGGTGAGTTATAAAAAAAATCAGCCCCTGTACAGTTGACATAAATGATGAAAACATGTTTCTTTCTGGTGTAAAGCTGAACATTGTAACATGGGGATTGACTGTTTTGGAGCCAGCCTCAAGTGGCCAGTTGATGAACTGCAGTTTTTGGCACTTCTGCACTGGCTTAATTTTTTCAGCCTTTTCAAGTTGCTGCTTGTATGCAATGGGGCAACCCTTAGCATAAGCCCTGCCCCCAAAACTATATATAACTAGAGTGATTGAGTTTTGTTTTATATGTATATAAAATATAATTTTATATACTTAGTGACTTTTTTAATCATGCAAAGTTGGTATGGTGAGTGCTAATGGAACTTCAGATAACACAGCTGCTGGTGCTGCAGAAGCCAGTTCATAAGGGTATTTGAAGGACTTTTATGAACAAGTCTGTACAGATTCCATAGAAAAAATCTCACATCTTAATGCAAATTGTAACCACTGGGTCAAAAAAAAAAAGAATATGAAATGACACATCAAGTTCCAGCATCTGATTAGTCTTGAAAAAAAAGGAAGACGTAACGTAAACTAGTTAAATTGTTTGAACTGTGAAGTTCAAAGCTCAAATTGTTAACTATGGATTATTTCATTTTAATCTGTGAGAGCTAACTCTTGTGAAGTATGAACGTGCACAACCCTGCCTGGATTTAAAACTTGGGCAGAGAGAGGGAATACTAAAATGTCTGATGTGTTCAGTGATGAGGGCATTTTCTATTCCTTTGATGATCTTCAAAGCATGCACAATATCCCTAGTAAACACCTTTTTAACCTTCAAGTACAAAATTATGTATAAGTAACACATTATGTGACTATGTAACATGAATCACCCCTGTCCTGTCTTGAAAAGTTTGAAAAGGGCAGATAATTGATTATGGACAAAGCAACGTAATCCTCAGGGGAAAAAAAAGTAAATAGATAAATAAATAAATACAATTTAAAAACAAATCTCATCTAAATATTGACATCTCAAGTAGAAATAGGGGTAGACATACCATGGTGCCCAATATGAGACTATTAATATTAGACTGAAATAATTACTATATAAATGGATCATACACATAGAGTATATGTCATCCCTCACTTTCTAACAGTGGTTTAAAGAAAATAATCCATGTGGAAATGCCATGACATTTTCTGGTTAAAACTAGTGAAGATTCTGTCTGAAATTGTTTCTTTAACACATTCTCTTTGTCCACATTTTAGGTTCCTTTTCAGATTATATGAAATGATCAAGATCTAAGGTAAACTCAACTGATCTAGGGTTTTTTTCACCCTGTGCACCTCTGCGACCTCCCAACAGGTAAAAACTACATAGAACTGTGTGAAAAGCAAGTACAATCTCTTTCTCTTCTAAAAAGGATTCAAATAAATGCCTCGTTGTACCAGAGGCAATACGATGCAGCAGAGCGACCTTGTGGGTGTTTTTACATTTCACATTAAAATAAATCAATCAAATCAATGCGTGTGGTTAAAATGATCCAGTTTATTCATTCAGTACCAGTTAATAAAGCCTCTGCTTCCAAACCCTGCACACCAGACTACATTGTCACTGGCAAAACTCAACATACACACTGTGTAGCTGGCAGCAACCCAACCACACAGCGTGACGATTACAAAAATGAGTCTGCTGATGTGATGTTGTATTTCAAGTCAGTAGTGATGGGATAGCAAAAATGATGAAACGAGTTGTTTGGTTTTGAGGTAACTGTAATACAATTACTGAAATTTTAAAGGGCCAGTGTGTAAAATGGGTTGAAAACAGTGACATCAGTGGTCAAATCCTAGATTGCAGGGCTCACTCGCTCACCCCTCCTGTCGGGTGAATGACGGTGGCCTTGTAGGGACAAAAAGCCTTGCGCATGAGTTTTTCAGGAGTAGGTCTATCTAGTGACGAGGTGAATGTTTATTTAGAAATCTAATCCATGTTACGATATTGTAATGAATCCCTCACGAGCAGGAGACCAGAGGAGCGTTCGGGAAAAAGGCCAGTTTATTTGAGCACTACAAAAACTCCGGTAACACTCCAGGGGGTAAAAGACTCCGTCCCAAACTCTGACTCTTCTGGCGTAACAGACACACTTCATACACACATACTCGTTTACCATTCTAAGTGGGGACCCCCTCCCCTCTCTGTTCCACCAACCTCCAGCCCGCACACTGACTGACAGCGTAGCCGGTAAACAGAGCTCAGCTGTTTATTTAGCCTAGCAATATCTCCGGACTATAGTAGCTGCAATGGACGACTTTGAACGCGATTTTGAAGAGTTTCTTGTAGCGGACACAGACCCAGAGCCATACCTGTTTGAGCCAGAGCATACAGATGAGGAACTCCATGTGTTTGATGCTGAGCTGGCGAGAAGAGAGGCTGAATGCACAGAATGGGATTCGGTGCTACTGCTACCATCGTTGGGGAGATATATCATCAGGAGGAAAAGCGCCGCAGAGAGTGCATCACAAGGAGTGAAGTTGCATCTTCTTTTCCTCGCAGATGACGGTTCAGGTTCATTCTCTCCTGTTGCGTGGTAAGTGTGGTCCATTCGCAAACTTTATAACTAAAAAAACTTTTCACTACTCTCTATCGACGAACTACTAACACTCTCTGCTGTTTCCTCCTCCTTCTTCCTTCCTTCCACTGTCTTCGTTGGTTCATTTATACACGCGAAACGCGTTCTCTGGCTGGCTGGATTGTCCGCTCGGGCTGCCTTACATACATGGCGGCGCAAGATGGCGACCTCTCTAAAGCAAGGCCCTTGCTATATATATGTATAAAAGCATAATTATAAGGCTACGAAAACCAAACGAATTTTATTTTATAGCGATTATACACTTGTATAAACATATTAATGGGTAGAATATTCAGATTCAGATTCAGATTGACAATAAACCATGCCAAATATTACACACTGGCCCTTTAATAGTAATAGGTTACACTACTCGTTACTGAAAAAATTTATACGTTATTGCCCAACACTGTCTGTTACAGAATGGTTGGTTGTAAGATAATTACAAGAAATCAACATCTCTTGTCGGCAGGAAACAGGAATCAAAGAGTGTTTACTTACATCAAAGTCTGACATTTTGTTAACCCATCAGTTCTACCTCTGCAGACTTTGAGGCTTGATAACAACATCACTATATTCCTTTTCACTCAACAAGCAAGAGTCCAGAGACAAGAGGGCTTTGTCACTTGAATGTAAGCATACACTTTATCTTTACTGGGCATTTGCTCAAATGATTGATGTTGCTGTGTCTCTTGAAATGACAGGCTCATCTCATAAGTTTAAAATCTTAATTATTACATAATTAGTTATTGATGTTATTGATTTGTCCTTAAGTTGTGTTCCCTGCTCTGCTGTCAAGTTGCACTGACATATTGTCACAAAATCAACTCCTGTCACACATGACAAGTAAATCAAATAAACAATCAAACTGTGTCATGTGACACATCCTAAGTCAATTGCATTTCATCATCAGAAATAAAATCTAAAACTTCTAGCACACATATACTGAATATAGCCAATTACTCAGTGCCATGACAAATAATCATTTTTGTCCTTTGCTCTCCTCAGAGAGACAGCAGGAGCCTGGAGCCAGCTGAGCTGTCAGATGAGCTGCAGAGAAACAAACATGTTGTTGTTGTGAGCTGTTGATGGAATCTAACCATGAACCTAAACTGACAGATTTCTTTATTGCCTCAGTATTAGAACTGAAATTCCAACTTTCCACACACTTTTGCCCTCGTCAGTGACAGGAGAAATAAGCATGCCACCAGCACCTGATGTCACAAATCCAGTTTAAAAAAATGTGTTCTCACATTTGTCTTCCTGCTAATGTACACAACCACCAGCACCAATCATGTTTTTAAATCTGCACCTGTCAATATTTTTATATTAACAATGGCTAATGTATAAATGGTCACTCAGTGAAAGACTGGAGCATTGCCATTGTTCTGACGGCTCATAATTCTGAAGTCCCAGTAGTTTGAAAATTTCCCACTGGACTGAAAGTCCATTTGTCCAACAACACGTTACCTGAAAACAAATGTCCATTGTTTAAAAGGACTGCTTTAAAACACTACACACTCTCCCAAACAGAAGCACATGGCTGATTATTGTGCAGAATGATGTTATTGGACCGACTTATCAGGGCAAAGGCACGACTTGCCAGACTCTGCCTCTCATGACTTACCCTGATAATCTTATCTTAACCCTAACCAATCTCACTCCTCGTGTCAAACCCCACCAACGAAGGCAACAAGCACTAACCAGTCAGACCATTTTTACCATAGTAGATAAGTCTGATGACATCATACTGTGCAATAATAAGCCTTATGTTTCTGTTTGGGAGAGTACTGTTTGAGATGCCACCTTTTGAGGTATACCGGGCTGATGGATTATCGGTCCAGTGGTACATTTTGGGGCTGTGAAGTTATGGGCTGTCAGAACAATGGGCAGTCCCCCAAAAAAACCACCAAGTAATTAGTAACCAACTCTGCAGCTCTCTTCAGCTCTGTAGATCATTTTAGTTCTTTCAGCTGATTGTTTTGGCTTAACTGGCTGCTGTTTTGGATCAGTCTCACTACTCTCACCAGGCAGCTGTTTTCAAGAACAAAGCACTGATTAACCTTTACATTAGCCCCTTTTCCAACAACATTTCCAGGAACTTTTATTTCCAGGAATTTATTTACCTGGGTAAAAGTATTCCTGGTAATCTGTGTGGTTTGCGTTTCCACTGCACCTCAAAGTTCCAGATAATTTATTCAAATCAGGCTGATGATGTAGATGATTCGGCGTGTGTCCTGTATTTGTCTCCACCAGCTTGGCTGGTTACATGCCGGTGTAGTGAGTTGGGGCTGTTTGTCTCAGCTAGCAGCTTAGTTTAAAATTATTTTAAGATAAGTGTCAAACTAAGTTAGTCTACATACAGACAGTTGTCATTTGAGCTCATTAGTAACAATTCGCTATCTGCTGAACTAGCGTGCTGTACTTGTGTAAGACATAACGTTAGTGACAGTGGATGAGAGACTGTGGATGGAACACATTGAATATCACTGTCTACATGTTTACATGTTCATGTTTGCTGACCACATGTATTGATAAAGTATTGGCTTCTTACTTGCTAAGGGTTAGTCACTTACAGTAACGAGTGTAACTGCCATCAACTTTACCATGTCGTGTAGGCGTGTGTGTGTGGATGTGTGTGTGGAGGAGTTCAGTGCCGGCACAAAAGAACCGATACCGTTAGCGGGGCTAATTTAGTACCAGGTTTCAGTACCCATCCTTAATCAAAACACAAACGAAGTGAAGCTTGTAGAAATGAAATAAAGTTTGCAGCCACACTGGCACTAAAGTGCAGAACGCTGCAAGTGTGTGTTCCACCAATCAGGGTTCTTCAGCACACAGCCCTGCCCCTCAAGAATTCAGGGTGATCTGAAAAGTCCTACCCCCGACTAGGTACTTTTTTCAGCGAGAGTTTGGGGTTAAGGGAAAGTTTTTTCCCAGGGTAATTTCAGTGGAAACGCGCCATGGTTTTTCAAAATCCTGGGTAAATGCTAAAAGTTCCTGCAGTGGAAAAGGGATTAATGCTGCCTGCATAGCACCAAACGACAGGCAAAGTTAGCGGTGAGTTGACAAGTAGAGCATTTAGCAGCTACAGAGCCAGATATTTTGCTTAGGAGTTGGTGGACACCAAAAACAGACAGAAAAGAAGACACAAATTTTGCTAACATGTTCACCACAACAACTTTGTATGTCAGTGTTAAGTTTGCAGCTTGTTCCTGCTGCTCCAAGAGGTCAAAAAATTATTGAAGCTTTGAGGGTTTAATAAGGCTTAATGTTAATTGGACTGAATGGATCAAATCATGATACTAATTTGAGTCATTTCGTGGGGGATGTGACACTCAAAATACTGTATCCACTGACATCTCTTTCACAATGTCAGTCTATGGGAAAAACGTCTATTTAGGCCCAATGGCATCAAATGACAGACTCGGAAGTTGTAATTCTAAGTTTGACCAATATGTGAAACTGGCTTCAAAGCCCAATGCTGTTCCTGAGGGCATGGTGGGAGAGGACCCGTTCCATATGTAGCTATGGACAGCTCATTCGAAAGCAGGGGTCGGCAACCTTAACTACTGAAAGAGCCATTATAGGCCAAAACATACTTGAATAAAGGTAACAGCCTGATAAGTCTAAATTAGCCCATCAATATTACAAATAGGTTTAAATGAGCATTCATTCATTTTGATTTACTACAAGGTGGCTACTCTGCAGTGGGCTATTTATAATTATTTAGTACTTTAAGTTTTCGGTGTTGGTGGTGAAAGCAAATTAATCTGTCCACACACTATTAAATCCTCTCTTTGCCTTCCAGACTTTTACTCATTTTGGATTTGGAATCCACAGCCAGCCTTGCTAGAGAGACTCCAGGCTAGTCACCGCTACTTAAGTTCAGCAAAATTTAGGTCATAGATTAGTGCTGCACGATTAATCTAATCGCAATCGCAATCGCGATGTCAGGCTGTGCGATTACATAACCACATAAAAGGCTGCGATTTGCGATTTAATGTAGGCTAAATAAATGTTAACGTGTGTGCCTGTGAACGTGACTGCCTCTCCTGTAGTGTGTGGAGTTTGTTGACATCACGCCCACAAGCTATCCTGGTGCGTGCAGCCGGCGTGCAGCAGTGACAAACACAGACGCTGAAGAAGAGCATGAGCTCGACCATGAACAGGCTGAGTTGGTGGGGAAAAAAACGTCTGTTACATGGCGATACTTTGGATTCAGGTACGGCGACGTTGAACAGAAAGACGTGCTGTCTAAGTGTAAAAGTTAAAGTCGCCACGTCCCGCGGCAACACGACCAATCTATATCAGCGCTTGAGACAACACAGCACAGGGAAAAGTAGGAAGAGTGCATGCGAGAGAAAGCCGAGCTGTGTAACGTTAAAGACAAAGAGACAACTGAAAGCCATCAGAGCCTCATAAAACAACATCCAAGCACAGTTAAGCAAACATTTGTCCGTGTCACGGGGAAATCATGGACTCCATAACAAATGAAAAACTGAGCAATTTTGCTCGGGTTCGGCCCACTTGACATGCTGCTGTGTTGTGCTATGGCGTGCTGGAATTTGTCATTTACGTGACAACGCCTGAACGCAACACAGGCTCCCTCCGCTGTGTGTACAGTTCCGTGCTGCGCTGCTGTGTGAGCAGCGTGTTTGACTGTGCACAGTCTGTTGATGGTCATTGACACACTGTCTGTCCATAACAATGACTATGTCAGCTCAGTGCCCCCCTGATATAATGTAGGGGAAACACTGAATCAAGCAAGAAGACTCATGATACCATTTATTTATTACATTTTATTGTAATTATATTGTAATCGCAATCGCACATTTTTACCAAATCGTGCAGCACTATCGTAGATCTTTGACGCACATTTTAGTTGGTTAAATGTGAAAATATTTTTTAATTTAATGTATAGGCTACAAATTTTTACAGTTGCAGAATGCAATAATGGCCACATGGAGCCACCCCCTGTTCTACCCCTGTTCTAAGGGAACAAAAACACAGTGATTTGTATTCAGACTATTAAAAACAGAGTTCTGACAATAGATGCCACAAAATCCTACACACTGGACCTTAAGTGATGCCCCAAGGAGACCTTAAACTCAGCTCACACTTTATATATAAGGTGGTAACTCATTACAGACACAAAGGGGGGCTTTTTAATGGATGACATTAGCTTATTTGCAGAGAAAACATAACTGTAATGATAATCACTTGATTCCTTTACGCTGCTCTCATTGGAAGATTGAGCACAGTGCCTCAAACTGATACTTCTATTTAACTGTACAACAATATACTGTCGGCTTCCCTTGGTTCTTTTTAAGTGGGTGTTTTTGTTTTTGATTATATTCACTGTAATATAAGCTTACACAACTTTATATAACAGTTTTTAACATCACACAGACAGCATTACACAGGCTCATGTAACAGGGTGGGAAGATAGAAACTATGATAACTAATTTATTATGACTAAGTCATGATTGTGTCACCTGATAATTAGTGCTGTGTTCATATATGCTGTGTTAGAAACAGAATCAGATGATATTAAACCTTGTAAGGTAACACTGCTACATGGAGCAATTTACCGTCAGTAAGGCCCCTAAAATATAATGATTAGAATTGTGTGCTGCCATTAAGGAGAACAGCAGCAGTTTCCTGTGAATATTTGATGACTTGAAGCCTATTTAGTGTAAAGAAATGATGAGCTGCAAATTTGTGGACTGCAGGGATTCTCCTTATGGCTGTTTGCAGCGGAGGGGATGGATGGATGCGGGCTTGTTACTGATGACTTTGTGTCGTGCTGTGATGAATTCCTCTTTGACTCGAACATTTTAAAAACTAAGGACATAGCAATAAGTTTTAGAGGATTACCGCCCACTATAATCGAAGGCAAGGAAATTGAGTTTGGTGGACAGCTATAAATATCTGCTGTTGATAGCAAACTATGCCTCGAGAAACATACAGGAGCAATCTGTACAGACGTTACAACAGAGCTCATTTTTCCTGCAGGAAATGATCTCTTTTAATGTGGGTGATAAAAGATGACCTCGCTTTACCAGAATTTTGTTCAATATGTTTTGACATTTTGTATGGTAGGCTGAATAGACATGTTGAGTGTGTATAAATCAGAGTGAGGAGAAATACACCACCAGGAAAGGTTAACTGTGAAACAGGGGCAAGGTAATGACATGTTGCCATGTTGACTGCACACCATCTTCTCTCTCTGTTGAAACAATACTAACCTACAGTAGTTTTAACCTAAACTACAGTCTCTCCCTGATTCTTACCAAGTTGGTTTTGTGCCTAAACCCCAAACCTTAACAAAAGTGGTCACATCATGAGAAGATTTATTTTGGTTTAACTTCTGTAACATACTGTACGATGCTGTCCTTTCCGAAATAGAAATCAGATCAGAAAATGCTTGTGTGTTGTTTGGAGGCCATGGACAAAGGACATATTTTGTTGTTTAATTCGGAGGACTTGTTGCCAAAAGGCATCAGATGATGTGACACTAAGTGACTCACTGATTTGTGTTAGTCTACAGCGATGCTAGCAGCTCTCTGAGGCTGTGCTTAGACACAGCAGTGTGTTGTCAGCATGCTAAGTCAAGTCAAGTCAAGTCAAATTTTATTTGTAGAGCACATTTAAAAACAGCCGCAGTTGACCAAAGTGCTGAGCAGGCTCAAAATACCAAAATAGATAAATACAGAAGCAAACAGCAATAAGAACAGAAGAGAACAATAAACATAGTAGAGGAGAAATTGTAGCACAACAGAGGATGAGGTCCGACAGAAAATGAAGTCAAGATGTCGAGCTCAAATCAATCATACACCATCAGGACAAGGTGGGTCTTCAGTAGTGACTTAAAGATAAATAATCTCTCCAGCGGAGGGAGGGTGAGATTTCTAGTCTGAGCAATTTTCGTTTGAATAGGTAGGCTGTTCCAAAGTTTAGGGACAGCCACCGCAAAGGCTCAGTTGCCACAGTTTATGTGTCTACTTCTGGGAACAACCAGGAGCATCTGATCGGTCAACCTCAGTGTTCTAACTGGAGTATGAAGATACAAGAGTTGTGTTGGATATGGTGGTGACAGACCAACCTCAGACACAAGCAATAAAATCTTAAAATTAACCCAAAAATGGGCAGGAAGCCAATGAAGGGAGGCCAATATTTGCGTTACATTATCCCTGTTTTCTATTTCCAGACATGCTGCTGCATTTTAACTGCAGATGACATAGTGGCGACTGTTCTACACCAACATACTACAAAGATAGTCTGAGAGAGGTAATAAAAGCATGAATAACTCTCTCTTGTGATCTTTGGGGGGCAGATAGGCCTTTACCTTGGCTTAAAGTCTTAACTGGAAAAAGCTAATTTTGACAACAGAACTGCACTTTCAACAAATGGCCAACTCTGAAAGGCTAAAGAGCCAAGAGAGCTGTAGAGTCACCCAATAGGTCAGGTTGTCCAAACATAACAATCTGTCTTATTTTCATTAAGATAGAGGATATTAAGATTCATTCAAGTTTGGACATCATGTAAAGAGTTCAGCAAAGGCTGTACAGAATCTTTACCATTTGTTTTTAAAATGCCCACAATGGCAACACTAACCTGCTAATGTTTAAGGGTAATGTTTGCTGTGTGTAGTGCTTGCAATCTTCAGTGTAAAAGAATAAGGGACACTTTGCCAGAGGCCCCGTGCACAGGGGACACAAATCAAATGAGGGGTCCTGGGGTCCTCTCTCATGAGATTTTAAATGTCAGCCACTTTAGTTCCTGTATTCTGGTCAGTTTTTATGCACCAATTTGTGCTTTTTTATGCACCAGGTTCATAGTCCTCTGCTGAGTCAATAAGATTAAAGCACAGTTATATTAAGGATTAAAACATCAGATCAAAGACATGGGCAAAATATTTGGTCTGTCAGAATAAAATATTTGATATATTTGGAAGAAGAAAGAACTCCTTGATAAACTTTTAATCTTTAATCCAAATCCTCAGGGAGCCAAGCTTCTGGCAGATGAATGTCCACCAGTGTCCAAGTGGTTAGTATTATCATAGAGCACATTATCCTCTCTTATGTAGGCATTGTGAAATAAATCTAATTTCAATCTTCAATCCAATACCTTTCAGGAAGGATGGGGGAGTCTAGTCTTTGGGAGATTAATTTCCACCAAGTGGGTTATTGGTTAAATTTCTCTTGCTCTTGCTCTCACTCTCACTCTCTCTCTCTCTCTCTCTCTCTCTCTCTCTCTCTCTCACACACACACACACACACACACACATGGCACAGCATAGCCAACTATCTAATGAGGACGCTAAACACATAAACCAACAACAACTTCAGGAAAGCATGATGTTTCATGAACTGAGCAATTCCCCTCTGCGTTCTCTGCCTCTGAGCTGCTCAGACGTGATGTCCCCACTGAAAGTTGCTTCAGGTCGGACAGTCCACCACAAGCTACAGAAGGTACTCCTATACTTGCCATTGTACTCATTCCCACTGACAGGACCGACCCACTCATGGTCCGTCTGTCCGTCTATCAGGTGTGTATTTGGACAGCGTCTTTCTTTTTATGAGCAGACTTTTAAAAATGAGTCTCCATAACCAGGACAATGATGACACTGAGTGACAGAAAACTTGTCTGTCATTCTTGTTATCTTTTTTGTCTGCAAATTCTGATTTAATGCTTCTCTGCTGTGTCTTGTGAAACTCTTTTGGTTGTATTATTTCTCATATCATTCCAAGCATGTAGAAAACATGTCTGTATCTGCATCTGTTCAAACAACTAAACTATCTGTATCCATATCTTCACTCTCAATCAGTGGGGTTTAAATTAAAGTGGGTGTGGTCTAACCCAAAGTTTCTGTTGTAAGCCTGAAATCGATATGGTTTGATCAGAAGTTACTATATTTATTGGTTATTACGGTTTATAGAACAATCTCAGAATTGAGCTTCAGATCATTTATGATCACAAGAGTGAAAGAGACTGATCACAGCTACTCAAATGAGGATTTTACTTCATCACGAGGATGGATACTGACACATTTTACTTGGACTCATACTCAAGTACATTATCCATACTAAATACTCGTTTCATCTGAGTGTTCAGCTCATGCCTAATATGGGAGGATTGGCAACCCTAACATAACATTTGTTTTTTGTTTGTTTTTGTACCTCTTGCACTCCACCCCCATTTTGTAGCAAAAACGCCTAAAATAACATACCCAAATTAAAATGACTGTAGCCTCTGAACCGCTCCGACTACATGCATGCATGATGTCTTGCCAGAAAGCAAACTCTCTGAAGTTTCTTGTGAAAGTGTTAGAAACACTCTAGGTGATACAGAGACAGAGTAATGGGCCTCTGAAGTCAGTAAAAAGTTGAAGATTTTGCCTAAAATAAAAAAACAAAAAAAGAAAAAAGTAAATGACACTGTGGGGCTGTAGGCACACTATCAATGAGCATTTGTTTCAAGTTTGAAGAAAATTGCTCAAAGTATGACCATTCTACAGTGTTTTCTCCATGAAAAGATCCAGGCGGAGCTCCAAATGACAGAGTGCTCACTCCGCTTCAAAACAGTACTATCAGTGATCTAACAACACTCAGCCAGCTTCTAACATCGTACCTTATTGAAATCAGCTGTGATTATGATAGCTGATATTGTTTATGACAGAAACACCATAAAATATCACTAAATAAAGCCATATGAAACGTTAAAGTTGTGATCCTACTTTCTAGGCGGTATATCTCAGCCAAAAATAGTGGCAGGAGTGAGATCTCATCTTTTATAAACCAGCTACGTGTTCACTG
This sequence comes from Epinephelus lanceolatus, assembly GCF_041903045.1. Lineage (NCBI taxonomy): Eukaryota > Metazoa > Chordata > Actinopteri > Perciformes > Serranidae > Epinephelus > Epinephelus lanceolatus. Next base: position 13,336,700 of record NC_135734.1, read on the forward strand.
ACGGCTCTGCATGAGATCACGAGTAATCCTTTAACTTTTCCCCTCGAAAAACGGCATGACATGACTTGTCACCACTCATCGCGATTTTGGACTTAGTGTATTTAGGCTGCTCTGGTGTGAAAACCATAAGGAATAAAAGAAAAACGATGCCAGATTCAGGAAGCCGAGAGCTCCCTGAATCCGGTGATAGCAAACATCACATGGTTTGATGACGTAGTGCGCCTGTGAGATCCCATTTAACAGAGGAGGGAGCGAGCGCGGACGCCGGCGTCCGAACGGACTTAAAGAGGTTAAAGTATTTGGTTATAAACCAAAGCATTGGACAGACCGACATGTTGATCTAATGAAGATGCCAAGAGAAAAGTGGATCACCAAGGTTCTCAAAATACATCCTGAGTGAACTAAAATGTCTGTGCAAAATTCCATGGCAATCCATCATGCAGAGATGTTTCAGTCTGGACTAAAATAGTGGACTGACAGACCTAAAGCTAAATTGATAGCATGGCCAAAAAAAAAAAAAAAAAAAAAAAAAAAAAAGCCTGCGAATTCAAGTCTCACTGCCGGCATATCCATTTTAATTTACCATTGCTAAAAACAGCTACAATCTCGGTCTAAAATCTAAAATATTGCAATTTGGCACTATTTGTTTGGCAAAGTTAATACCGTTAATGTATTGTGAGATTTGTAATAAATCTTTTAAAGCTTAGCTGTGTTTACTATCCCCGCTATCTGTTTAAATTGTGCCAAAATGCTGCCAGCTGCGATAAGGGCTGAACTAAACTACATTAGGGCAGGCTCCTGTGTAGCCACACCATCTGTCTGCCTCTATCGCTCTCCCACACATTTCTTTCTCCTCCTCTTTGCTGCACAGAGGTGCTGCTGTCTCTTCCTCTTTTCACTAACTTCCCTTCGCTGAACGGCAGATGCCCAAAATCAATTGCATTCACTCAATTTATATCAGCTCAAGTCAACACGGCTGAATGAAATGGGGGGACGTGCATGGCTCACGCTGCTCTAAACAGCCGCAACGCTCTGCTCATCAATAACACAACTGATAGACATCAAGTACAATGAAAGGACACAGAAAATAAACATTACTGTTGAATCATAGATAACAGTATGCTTCATTCTCCTCAACAGCAGTGAGGCAATTCAAATCAGACCATTATATATACTATCACTTCCAGTAGCAGCAGCTGCTGTCCTATAAATGAACCCCGCTGCAATGTATCATCATGTAAAAGTATCATTTCAACCCAGTGGCCAGGAGGAATGGCATGTGATACACTGTAAGGAGGGAAGAAACTGTCACAATGGAGAATTCAGACTGTGAATTTTTACCCTCAGAATGAGAGCCTTGACTGAAAATACTTATTAAAGAAAATAAAGGTTTTATTTTGATGACACTTCTGGCAGATCCTTGGGTGACCTTATGCAGTCATACTCATCCTCCCGCCCAGTTTGTTCTGGTAACCTTCCCATTTTCCACCAACCTTGCTCTTACCTGAAAACTATGGACGACAGAGCTTCTGCTGCAGTGCCCTCTGACTCTGGGACGTTCTGCCTGAACAGCTCAGGATTGCACCCAGTCTCCTTGTGCTGGCCTTACACCAAACAACTTTTCAAGCAGTTTCACTGGTGCAGACAAATTTCCAGTGTCGGAATGAAATCATGAGAGTTTTACCTCAGTTGGTGCAGATTCCCATGATCTGGATTGTTTGGTGTAAGGTGGTCATAAAACTCAGTCTGAGCTGTCTGAAGTCAGTCTTTTTCTTCTCTTGCCATTCTGACAAAATAAAATATGTTTAATATTATTGTATGTATATAGTCTTGGCTCATGCATGGTAGAGTTCAGTGACATGAACACTGTGAAATGACCAACTGTTGAGCTTTCTCCAGCACCAAACAGAAAGCAGCAAAGCAGTTGTGGGGTGAAAAGAGTCAGTGTTCCATTTGGTGTGTAGCTGATCCACCAACCAGCACTTATTTTAGAGAGAAATCGTCATTTTGTCAACAGTTTGCCTCTTGAAGTCCTCCCTCTTTTATGGTAGAGCAGTTAGCCACAGGAGACTGGGGAGAGAGGTAACAAAATCCAAAATTAAACACAGTTTGTGTTTATAGATTATATTAATGCCATCTTGGCAAGAATACTATTGACATGTGATAACTAGTATCTTGTGTTTCTAGAGTTATGTGTTTTTCAGACAGATAAGGAATTCTTAACATGCCATATTTCTTGAAGGGAGTTTGGTTTAATATTTCCACCTGGAGTACCATGGGGAATAATCTCAGCAGGAATTTAATTGCAGTCTTGCAAAAATTGACCTTGCGAGAACCCCAGTCTTTGCAAAATCTTATAGTCTGTAACTAAATACTAACATTGTCTTTAGATGTGAGAGGCTGTCAGACTTTAGTCTTTCAAAAGTCTTTTCAAAGTCTTTTTAAAGCCTTTTAGTGTATGGCAGGCATAAAGAAACTTCTTAAAACACCCTTTTAAACATGCTTTTAACAGCGCCTGTGAGAAATCTTGTCTGCCACTGTCTGTTCCTGCAATGTTACGTGCTTTCATGTCTGATATTTTTGTTTTTATCTGGTGTTTTGGGTCTAGAAAAGCACATAACAAATAACGTATTATTATTCATCCTCAAAGTAAATCTTCTGGCATTAGTTTTCAGTATGCTACTGTTGTTGTAGAGAGGAATGACGGTATTATTCCATTAATTAATGGTCTTTTGTCCATCAATGGCTGCTTGAAATTGATATTCCAAAACCTTTCTTAGTAAGAAAAAAGAAAAAGAAAAGGAAGAAAGGCATTTCTGGATCAATACCTCACCTGCTCATGTAATATTGAATCATTTGACAAAGGAGTAAAATATCCTTATCACAGCAAGCCATATAATTATGTGATGCAAAATGAAGCAGGTTTGAATTAATTCAGGACACCAGTTCCTCCTCAAAGTGACAAGTGTTACAGAAAGCAAACTCCATTTTGCCTTTAAAATATTCAGAGCCATAATGTATTGGCAAACACAAACAGCTGACGCAAGTGTTTGCTCGGGGATACTGGGCTGGAAAGGGAGCAGCATCTTCCCCTCGCGGGAGGGAGAAATTCTATTGAAGGATTTGGAGAAAATCCTGTCGGGTGAACTGCGTCTGCTCCAGTTGCAAATGCAGTGTTCTTCAGCATCCTATTGTTTCCCTCTGGGCTCTGTGTACATGTGTGTGTTTGCCTGTTTTTCAGACTCTGAGGTGAGGGGGCGGGTTATAAAATCAAAGTTTTAACTTCCCAAGACCTCAGAACTGTAAAGAGAACTGAAAGTAACAACTGCTTTATTTTCATGGAAATGAATGTACATGTAGATATCCTCTGTTGTGTGGTGGTGATGGAATCGATGACCACTAAGCTGTTGTATTTGCTGGTGAATATTACCACTTTATTTAATCATAGCTCAAAAGCAAGCCTGCAAGACAAAAACACCTTTAATGAACACCATGGCAATGAAATTACAATTTGACAAGCCCTTTAAAGCCTGGTATACACTGTGCGAATTTGGGCAAACAAGCGATGACCATCGTGAAAGAAATGTGGCGATATCGTTGGTTGTGGCTCTTAAATGGTGGTCCTCCATCGCACAGTGAGAGAGGTTCAAGCATAGGCGTAGGATTGGGTAGGGACGGTTAGGACACATCCCTACCAATATTCAGCCCCTTCTGTATTGTCCCTACCAATATGAACACTGGCTGTCGGCGTCCGCTCAATATGGTACACAAAGGGTTAACAATCGTTGGTGTCTACCATACGTCCCCCCTCTAACCTCGTATTGCTCATTGATTGGCTCTACCGTTATTTTGGTAACGTGTGATTGGTCCTCCCCAGCGCCGCTCTCTCCACTGACTTTGTGGGTGTGCGTCACCGTACAGCTCACGGCAGTTCGTGAGGGAACGACACAAACACGCGCATCACCGTGGAGCGCCGAGTGTGAACGGTGAGTCGGTTGGTTCAGTAAATAAGCTAAAAAAAAATCGTATTTTCTGCCAACACCTGTTGATGTTAGGCTAACTGAATGGCGTTTCTTGGCAGCTCTTTGCTATATAATGAGATGCTAACGAGCTAATACTAGCTGAGCTAAGTCTGGCAACTATTAGATCAATATTATATGCCAGGGAACATGAAATTCCACTTCACATGTTCCATCAGCAATCATAGATGCCATGTAGTGATGTCACAGTTCAAATTGATGTTTGTAGTAAGATGACATGATAGAAACAGTCTGAATAAATAAAGTGTAAGCACTATAAATAATAGCTCCTTCAATGACAGTCTTCAGCATCCATGGTGTGAGGAGAGACTTAGGACAGTACAGATCCACTGCTCCCAGTAAAAACACCCAGTAAGAACACTGAGTCATATTCATGTAATAGATATTGGGTGTAAGTGCAACATTTTGCACACAGCTGTATTATAATGGTTTTGGAGCATTTACATTTTTGTTGATTTATTTTATTTATGTTTAACATGATGAAGCTGACTAACTTGTGTTGACATTATGGCTGTTCTTTAGCCTATATACATTCAGATGTTGTTTAATGAATTACACAATTGTAAAACATACAGTATGTTTTCCTCAGGCTACAACAATCAAAATCTATGACTGTTGCATCTCAGATTGTCCCACTGTTCGCATGTCTTGCATCAATATATTTTTTCAGATGACAAGTAGTAGAGAGACTGGAGGAGATGGAGGAGGAGAGGCAGGAAGAGAGACAGAAGGAAATGGAAGAGAGACAGGGGGAGATAGAGGAGAGACAGGAGGAGATAGAGGAGAGACAGGAGGAGATAGAGAAGAGACAGGAGCCTCACAGGTGAGATTGAATCGTGAAGGATATATGTTGATAGTGAGATTCAGCATTGTGACTAGGGGTAAGTAAAAATATTGATTCATGCATAATATATGTTTTTACCCAATATCAATATCAATTCGGATCACTATTATCAACCCAACTGCAGACCGCAGGCTGGTACTGAAGTTAAGCCCCTTCGGAGTATACTGTTATTGTTAGTATTATAGTTTACCTTGAGAAGCACATAAAGACAGATGTGGTGAAGTTATCAGTGTATATTCATGTAACTGATAACATTAGCGAATACATTAACCAAGACATTCTTGTATTTAGTGTAGATATCTAAATATGCATTATTAAGCAGTGATCAGTTTCACATGACGTGAAATTGCATTAAAAAATCATCAACGTACAGGTCGCCGCCATGGAGCACTTTTATGTCCCTACCAATGTGAAAATCAAACCTACGCCCTTGGGTTCAAGAATGGCCCTCCTGCAATGACAGCCTGGGATAAAATTTTGACTGTGTCAGAAATTTGGGATGACCATCTCGCTGTGTGACTGCTGTTACAATCTACATCTACTAACCAACCAGTAAAAATGCAGCATGAAATGACGCAAACCCAAACAGATGGATAGCAGCTTGCCATGGAAGCAAAAGGCGCTAAAAGAATCATGTGGGATTCCAGCAAAGAGGAAGTGTCCTCCAGCATAAAGCGTGTGATCGCGTAAAGAAGGACAAAGCATGGAAGAAAATAGCAGCGGCGTTGCAGCTGCCAGGTGAGCAACCTAGCAGCTAGCAAACACACAAACAGACACACCGCAGTATATAGTGCCCACAAAACTTTAGGTTATTTAATAATGTAGCCCTCTATGATGTGTTTTGCGTTGGAGAAGTAATGACCCATGCAGCATCCTTGCACACTTAGTATGGGAAGCAATTGCATCGTATGTTGTAGTCTGTGATTCAGTAGACGCTTTCATCATACAGTCTGCACGCATCAAACTTGATGTTGTACCATAGTTTAGTAGATCCATGTTGCACAGTGTAGCTTGCACTAAACTTACAAGATTGCTAAAATCTCACAGTCTGTAAGAGGCTCAATCCACAGTAAATCTGCAACCTTTGGAAGCTATACAGTATGGTATACTGTACCTGATAGGAAAGTGACATCCCACAATGACCCTGGCTTCATGAGGGATCAAGTCTAGAACATGCTGGGAGGATAAGCTGATGATGCAGTTTAAACTCTAGACATCAGTAGTCCGCAATTATTTTTCTTGATCAGACCTCAACTGGCAGTGCTAAAAGTGGGAAAAAATAAGTGCTCCAGTACCCTGCTTATTCACATTTTGGCATGTGTATCAAAGGTGGAGGCCAGGGTCATTAAAGAGTCATTTCATGAGTCAGTGCAATAGTGGTGGATGAATGACACAACCTGGGTAACTTATAAGACGTCTTCTCATTAGAGTTGGCGGTAACCGCGGGTGGTTATACTGATAACGCTGACATCCACAGACTGCTAGGACAGTTAGTGCATAGTGCTCCCTGGGCAGCCCATGTAGTGCCCCCAGTGCCTCCTGGGTTATGTTTTTTATTTAGGGGCATTAGGAATTGCCCAGAGAACCTAATATGAAGAGAGCATTTTGTATTTGATGCCTGCTGTTCCAAAAAAGTTGGGACAGGGGCATGTTTACCACTGTGTTACATCACTTTTTCTTTTAACAGCAGTCAGTAAGCATTTGGTAATTGAGGACACTAATTGTTAAAGTTTTGAAAGTGAAATTCTTTCCCATTCTTTCGTGAAATATGACTTCAGCTGCTCAACAGTCCGGGGTCTCCATTGTCATATTTTGTGCTTCATAATACATCACACATTTTCAATGGGAGACCGACTGCAGGCAGGCCAGTCTAGTACCTGCACTCTTTCACTACGAAGCCATGCTGTTGTTATAGGTGCAGAATGTGTCTAATTGGCTACGGTTACATGATGGCTTCTCATTCAGAATGAAATAAATCTGAATGAAATCATTCGGAATTAAAGTCTTTTCAGGTAGTTTACAGGAGAAGTATTCATTCCAAATGCAGGTTTACATGGGAGATCAGATTAGAAGAAAACACTGTAGTCCTCACTCCGGATAACAAGATGCTTGACGACGCCGTTCTTAGTGCATGACCACTTTTAATCGGAATGGCCTTTCATTCCGAATGAAAGTGGAATTAAACTGTCCATGTAAACATACTGATTGTCTTGCTGGAATAAGCAGGGATTGCCCTGAAAGAGATGTCGACTGGATGGCAGCATATGTTGCTCCAAAATCTGTATGCACCTTTAAGCATTCAATCTGGATGGTCCTTTTCCTTTTTAGCCCAGAGGACATGACGTCCATGATTTCCAAAAACGATTTTACATGTGTACTCATCAGACCACAGCACAGTTTTCCACTTTGTGTGAGTCCTTCTCAGATGGACTTGGACTCAGAGAAGCTGGTGGCATTTCTGGATGTTGTTGATATACAGCTTTTACATTGCAGGTAGAGTCTTAACCTGCATTTGTAGATGCAGTAACACACTGTGTTTACCAACAATGGTTTTGAAAAGTGTTCCTGAGCTCATGTAGAGATATTCTACATACAACCATATGAGTTTTTAATACAGAGCAGCCTGAGGGGTCAAAAGTCAGTGACATTGCTTGGTTTTAGCCTTGCCCCTTACAGGCAGAGATTTCTTTTGATTATATTATGGGTTGGGTTAGTGTGAAATCCTTAAATTCCTTTCAGTTTTTAAACTGTTGGACTGTTTGCCCACACAGTTTTTCACAACGTCACCATCCTTGCTTGTGATCAACTGAGCCTTTTGAGGATGCCACTTTTATTTCCAATTATTATATTTTACCATTTAACCTGTTTATCTGTGGAATGTTCCCAACAGGTGTTTTATGAGCATCCCACAACCTTCCCAGTCTTTTGCTCCCCCTGTCCCAACTTTTTTGGAACATGTTGCAGGCATCAAATTCAGAATGAGTGTATATTTATAAAAAACAATAAAGTTAACAGTTTGAGCATTTAATGACTAGTCTTTGTACTCTGTTCAACCAAATATAGGTCAAAAAATATTTGCAAACATTGCATTCTATTTTGCGCCTTTTTTCTGTGGTACCATTAAAGAGATTCGGAAAAGGTCAGGTCGGTTGGTTGCTGATATATTTTTAAGATCACATGATTTATCGTTAGTCAGAAAAGATCAAGGCTAATGTTCTTTTTCTTAAATATCTCTGTTAAGTTATGTGTTACACAAAAGTAGCTTCAGGTGTTATTTATTTGGATATACATGACGTCTAACATGCCACTGTGAATCTATCCTTCTGATGTGTACTGTAGTCCTTGCTTAGGGCTTCTTAAAGCGATATTACCTAACACCCATAAGCAAACCATCACACACTGTGACACCTGACGGAATCAATGTCGTCATGTTTCTTTTTTGTCCAGTTTGTCTGACCTAGCAGCAGTATCTAAGGAGAGCAGGACTTTGGATAAGTCAATTGTGTATGAGGAAACCGAAAACAACCTCAGACATCACCCTGATATAGGGATGATAGACAAAAATGCTGCATGGTGTACTGGAGGAAAGCTGTGAGAGATATTTTAATATTGAGTGTCTATGAAGATGACACGGACTGACTTAGACTGATGTGGTCAACTTCCCATTGTAGCCCTTAACATACAACACAATCCTTAACATTCTCTGACTGTATAGGATTAAAATCTTCACCATGAATCCAAGAAAGCAGAGATTTTCTATTTCAATGTCAAACCTAAAAAAACAAGATGTTCTTTAGTTCCTGGAATGACTATGTATGATTTATAGGGAGAGGTAAGGAAGAGGTACAGTGCCATTCTTTGTTGTTTGTCTTAGATGAAGTTGAAGAGGAAGATGTGAGGGGGCATTTTAGGGGTTAGAGAAGGACATGAGGGAGTTTGAAGAAACGGATTCCCTTGTGCACTGTAAGTAAGAGTCAGTATTTGATGTTCTTTATGGAATTTTTTATGAGCCATTTACAGTTGCTTTATTCTTCAGAAAACCACAGCGCACCTTGACTGGAAGTGTCAGCCTTAATGTGGAAGCAGGGCTGATCTCAACATAACAGAGACAACAACATTAGCTCTTTTCCCCTTCATCTGCTCACAAATAAACACACAATAAGGTTGGTGAGCATGTGTTGTGTGAATCTTACTGACCTAATGTTCACTATAGCTTTCATGACAATACAAAAGGAACAAATGATCACATCACACTGTAATTTTATTAAAGTGCCCTGCATTGAAGAGATATAAAAAACAAATTCATTGGAATGTATGATTTGATTAAAAAGGCTGCTGACATTTGACTTCCATTGGTCCCATCGTCTCTCTGATCCTTTCTAACTGTGTCTCAGAGGTTGCCTCAGGCTTCAGTGAGCTAAAAGAATGCTTAGGGCTCCGCAGCCACAACAAGCTTTGTTTTTGGAGCTTTGTATCCGTAGGATTTATGTCCATATTGGATGATTCCACACCTTATAATGTCCAGTGCCAACGTTCAGGGCCACTGGCGTGTCTTTTATGTAACGAGGCAGAAAGTAAAGGTGTGAAGGTTCCGCATGTTGGATGGGTTTAAAGCGAGTCTGACTTTCTTACAGGTGAGCAAAGTACATGTTCTGTCACAGAACTGATGCTCGATTTTTAAAACTGTAAGCTTAATCATTTCCTAGAAAGATCTAAGTGTTTTATTTGGATAATCCATACATTTACCAGTTTATTTCACTTAAGCACTTTTCTTCATCTTAACCATACCATAGTTGCCATGTGCAGATAGTTTAGAATGTGTGAATTTTAAAAAGGGGAGCATAATGTAAATGCTGTCATTGCAGTGAATTCAGGCATTGATAATGTGCTGCTGGTCCCTGGAGGTGGGAGTGAGAACATTAAATGGTGGGTTTACAGCACCAAACAACATATCTTCATACAATGGTTCATATGATATCTTACAGAAATGCACACACAATGGGTCGTATGATATTTAACAAATTAGCACCTCACAAATGACATTGTATACCCAACATAAAGTTACGCAGGGTAGGTTCAGGCAAGTTTAGTTACTTTTGTTTGGTTTAGGAGAAGCAACATGGTGACAATGTACCGTAAAATATCTCAAAGTTCACTTGGTCTCACAAGGTTCTGAACACTAGTGTCCTGGGGGGAAGTCTTGTGTTTTGTGACCCATCCACCACCCCAACCTGTGTCCTTATTTGGACTTCTTCCTTCTACTCTCCTGTCAGCACATCAGTCATGTGATCGCAGCCTTCCCAACTATACAGACTGCTTCCCTCTTATTGGCTTCAAATAAACTATGGAGAGTACTTAGGATACAAGCATTTTGTTGGGCTCTCTCAATGGTCAGTGTGAACAGGAGGAATGATTGCATTACAAAAAATCTTTTAAAGTATACATGGAGGACTGAATATTGTTCTAACCAGACCTGTGAACCCATAGCCCCAGAAAGATTTGGGCCGGTCATGTGTCTGACTGGGCATTCAGGTTACATACATCACTTTGTAAGAAAACTGCAATGAAATCCAAGAGCAGTAAATTGCTTCAGGTACTGGTGAAACAATAACATCCAGGAAGTCTGGTTTGAGTAATGGTTAAGTGATTTTAAGACCTACCAGATCGCAAACACTGCACAGTGGTTTGTAATGCGAGTAAAATAGTGCCAGTCTATCAACAGCGCTGTGCTGCTGCCATGGAACAGCTCCTCTCACATTTCTTATTCTGGCTGTTATGTCTGCTTGAAAAACATTGACTGGCTGTGGAGAGAGACAGAATGCCAAGAAATACTCAAACCTCCTCTTCTCAACAAACAGACAGTGAGGTGCCAACATGAGGTTTTCACAATCTGTTTTCTTCTCACACTTCTGTGTTCAAAGTAAACTGTTTCTCAGGAACTCCAGAAGTGCCTGTAGTCGTGCTGGAGCTCCATATGAAATCAGGAGAGGAGATGCTGCAGCTGGACTGAGCAAACAGAGTGACAGGTGGATCCTGGCTGCCACCCAGTGGCTTATCTTCAGCATCACTTTACCTCACACACTTCTGGAAATAAGGTGGGTGCACCTTATTTCTTTGCTGGTACTCTGCGTTTCCCTCCCACCCTCCTCAGGGTGCAGAGAGTGGCTGGACACATCTGTGATCTAATCATCCATTAAGAACGTGGTGGTTAAATACCTGAAGAAGCGAACAGTCCAGGACAGTGGGCCAGCATAGGTGTTGTGTGTTGCAGACTGAAGAGAGTCAAGCTGTAGTGCACCGGAGTTGGTAGTCTTTACTCCCATCTGGAGGGAGGGTGGCAAACCTGTTGATAAGTTGTTTATTTAGAAAAAGCATCGCCTTCTTTAAAGAAAGCAGTTTTTGTTAACATTTTGAAGCATTCCCTTGGGGAACGTAACACACACACTGAAAGACTCGAGCAGTTTAACTGATGCAACACTGGATTCACCTCCTGTCTGTTCTCCTGGCTGATCAACACCGGAGGAACAATATACAAATATGTCTCTGGAATTTTATATCCTAATTGGCTATATGGCAATATAAAGGGAATACTGTGCGTACTGTGTTATTTACGTTATAGTCAGGGCTTACTAAGACAAGTCTTAGATTACTATATTTTGCATCTATGCAAATACTGTGACACTTTTTGAAATCAAATGATCAAATAGCTTTTTTTTTTCACTGGAAGCAACAAGTCCAGGTGACATTTTAGATTCAGGACTAAACTTTGAAAAACGTCCGCCAAAGCCTTGCTTCGGTCAAGATTCATCATAAATTCTGAAAAGATCCATTTCTCTTTTTTTCTGATATTTTAGCTTCATCATGCCTGAAGTATTGCAATTTCCAGTATTCTGAACTTAAATGAACTGTGCAAAGAGCACCAGACTATTTCTTGGCAGGACCAGTAACTTTCTTGAGTCAGCAGCTGGTTCTGGATCAAACCCCCTGTAAAACCATGAGTTGTCATTTTTAAAATTTGCACAAACTTAACAAAAAAAAGGAGTGTAATGAGTGAGTGAGTGTTAGAGGAGCTGGTTGGTGGGCTTTATTACCTTTAGACAGAGACAGGCTAACTGTTTCACAATGTGAAACAAAATATGGGTGTTGTTGGTTACACTATCCCGATCTACGTGACATTAATGCCAGAAGCATTTGGTAAATTGTAAAACATAAGTTATCGGTAATTTGGGAATTTCACTGTGCAATGTAAGAAAAAAAGAGCTATATTCCTACTTCCCATGTGTTAGCATTTTTAAGACTTGAAAGACTGGTTTAAGACATTTTAACACCAATTAAGGATTTATTTTTAAATTAATGAATTCAGTACCTTAAGACTTTCAAGTGTCCATGGGAACTCTGTCAGAAGCAGAGGACAGGTCATGCCTTCAACATTCTAGGAAAATAAAGTGCTTCCGTCCTTCCATCTTTATGCCAAGCTAAGCTACCAGGCTGCAGGCTGTACCTTTTAATTTATGGCACAGACGTCAGACTGGTATCAGTCCTCTCTTCTGCAGTAACTTCAAGAAATAACAAAAAATATTGACCTACACGTCAAACAATTTCTTTTTAATATCAATGCTTGATTGATTGATGTTGAGCAGACATGTATTATTTTTATATTACGTTTCATTCTCACTTAACATCCTGAAACCTAACACCAAAACATAAAATGAATTTTAAATTTAAGTAGAGAGAGACCTGCAATAAACAACACAGGCCAACATGTTTAATCAGCTCACAGGAAATCCATCACTTCAGTTATTCTCCATCCCAGCTTGAATCAGAGCTGTCAACTCCTCTTCCTAGGAAAGTATGGAGTGAGTAATTTGTGCTGCTAATAAACTCACTGGCCACCATTTGACCTCCATCAAGGGCCTGCCCAACACTGGAGCAGCGGAGCACATCACTGCTGACCCTGCATCCACAGATAAACAGTCCTATTCCATTAAAGTGGCCCCGTGGCACCGACTGTCAAGACTCTGTCAACCATTACTGGCTTTGTTTAGATTTAGATTTTAACTCAGATTAAACAAGTTGTGTGGAAATAGCTGGGAGCTACACATTAATGAGAACATTAGAGTTGTAAATGTTTCCCAAGGCTGTTGAAGGTCAATTTAAAATTGCTTGCGGAGTAACAGTCCTGTTTCTGTGTGCCATTCCGACTGCTTAGCAATTTATATGAAAATTAGATGAGGTAAAATTTTCTAAAGAAACTTTATGAGCTCATTTAGCTGAGTGTTTAGAAGGATCAAACCGACCAAAGTTAACAAGCAACAGCAATGCACCAACTTTAACAAAGAAAAAGGTAGGTGCAATAGCCATTCACCTGGGCCGGGCTCTGAAAAGGCAAAGAGGAAAAGGTTAATGGGATACACTGCCGGGGATACATTTTCAACCAGCTTTGTATCAAAATAGTGTGGGTAGTAAGGTAAACATTCTTCCATCTAACCAGTGCCTAGATATCCCTCTGCGCCCCAGGTGGAGTGGCTCTCGGGCTGTTGCTCAAACTACAGGCTGTACGTCCACATTTCCACCATTATCACCAATGCCGCCAATGCTGACACAAGAGTATAGAGGCAGATTAAAGGACACACTTGCTGTGTCTCAGTCTCAAATCGCGTACTTCTGTACTTACACTTAATATTTTGAGTGCTTAAGTGCGTTCACACTGAGAAGTATGGACAAATGCAGTGCACTATGAGTACCCAGATGGTGCACTCAAAACAGTCAAGAAGTTGAGTGTGGAACTATGGACACTTCTCGCCCTCAATGGTCGCCATCTTGGCTACGTAGCGGAAGGGGTGGGACAACGTTTCAAACTGGAAATGGCGGCTGAGGACTGTGCAACGGCGAACGTAGCTGCATTGTACAAATACATGTGTTTCTGCACTAAGCACCACTGTACTGTTGTCGGGTATAATCCAGCAGTATGTTTATTGGGTTAATTAAGCAGCCTGTAATGATTTGGTACTGCGAACGATAACACGAATGCTAATGCTATTTTGCTAACTAGCTAACAGCTGTGGTTGTCATTTCCGGTAAGTGCACCATGGCCGCGTTTGGTTTGAGACAACACTACCCTGTCGAAATTCGCGCACTACGCCAACAAGTAGTGCACATAGTATACTTACATAGAAGTGTACTAACGGAAGTACGCGATTTGAGACACAGAGACAATCTCATTCTCATACTTGGACTGAAATCTGATGAAATGGTAAAAGTAGGCAATGCTGACCGAATATATGTCAAGATTATGTTACTGCATTGATTGTTTCTCGTCTACAGTGATTTTAGAAACATATTTTAGTGCTGTGTTTAGCCGTAATAGCGAGTGTTTGTGAACAGGAAGTGGGTGCCATGCTGTTTCCTGTACAGTGAAAACAGAGGCCGAAAAAACTGAGATCAAACAGTAAAACTAAGCAGCACAGATCAAATATAAACCAAGATTCTCTTACTGAGTTGCATATTTCTCACCTCAAATGTTTTGAGAAACATGTTTAGCTCACTTTTTAACTGTAATAGCCGGCTGCCATTGTTTAAGACAGATGTGTCCGTATTACGTCACCAACCAGCAGGAGCATTTATTAGTCTGATGTGGCACAGTGCATTCTGGTAGTTGTATGTTTTCTCCCTCGTGAGCAAAAGCGTCCTTTTTCTCCATTTTCCCTGGTTCTGTTGCACCAATTTCAAGTATTTGCATCTTTCTCCTGTATCGACTAGTTTTATTAAAAGGCCATCTTTCCAGCAGTGAAACACTTCTTTAAGAGGCAGGAAAATAGCTTGGCAAATGTTAGAGACAACCATTTCTGGGGGAGGAATCTAATCTGCGAAAATACCATACACCTGTGTGAGTCGCAAACAGCAGCTGTGACAGGAGGGATGGACGGTGACAGACAGTACTTGCTTACAGACTTTTACTGACAGTTTCACCAGTGGTAGCTGAACATGGTGGTGATATACAGTGTGTACACAGTGTTTCAAGGAAAGAGCCTTGTGCTTCAGTGGCAGTTTGAGTGTCTGATAATACCATACCCATAGAAATAGAATTAATACAAGGACATTGAACTGTTTGTTTTGTACATTTGACTAGTACAAAAGAAAATGTTAATTGCTGTTAGTTGTGATGGTGGCAGCACACAACACAACATTTTGGCCTATTCTTACACCTTTTTTTTTTTTTCCATACTAAACAAATACACTAACACCAATCCAAGACTAACGTTAGCTTAGCTGCCTTTCTAACTCATGGTAAAACAAACTTCATTCAAACTTACCAATCATACCAATCAATTAAGGGTCAGAGTTTCAAAACTTTTATTACTATGGGTTAGATTTTAACATTTAAACAGATGTATATATCAATCATTTGTATGGATGGAGAGGATGGAGAGGATGAGAGAGGTGGTGGACTCCATACAAAATCTCAGTAATAAATTGAATATTAAATGCAAGTCTTTTTATTCTTAATATTGTATTTGGTTTTGGATTTCATAATATTGTCTCGTCAATGTTTGTCTTGTGCTCAATTTTTCATATTTGTGTTTGTGTTTGTGTGTGTGTGTGTGTGTGTTGGGGGGGGGGGTATTTGCAGTTAACTGTGAATGATTGCTGACAAAATGCTACAGAATTCTACAAATCTACAACGCGGGGGATTGAATACAAGTGTCAAGTTAGTACATAATCATAATTTAAACATATCAGTGGTTGTCATAGCAACTGTTCAAAAGAGCTGATGCAAACAGTAGTAAAGCTAGTGGGAGCTTTTGTGATAGGCTATAATTTAGCAACACAGAGACAGTTTGAGTTGTTGTGAGCAAATACCACAGATTGATTGACATGACAAACTATTATTCCCAAAGGATGATACATTGATTAGACGACTTTCAGGGAGTGCACAATCCCAAAACACAAGTCATTCCACCTCCAGTCTTTCAATAATTTCCCAGTATTTATTTTATCGTATTTATTGATGTTTACTGAGTCTAAGGTTAATATAATTGATAATTGTCTCAAAGTCGTCGTGGATAAATTTGATTATTTACAGGAATACTTCACTCCTCAAATTACCATTTGTATATCAGTTAGTGGAGACTTGCCCTAACTGTAATGCATTACAGTTGTAACATGCACTTTTTCTCATGCTACATAAATGTCACCATGACGTCAACATGTAGGCATGTGGCTAGTCCAGTAGTAAACAGCTCTGGGAAATATCAACAGGATTTGACCACTCTGTAGGAACAGCAGCTGAAAAACCATCTTAGCATATACAAAGTGAAAATTAAAACCCAGGGATACTTTTTAACATAAAGTTGTTTAGCTAAAACCCACACAGCTGTCTACATGTATCTGTACTTCATCAGTTAGCATAGCTTTCATGTCATGCATGCTAGTTCTGGTTTGCAAGTAATGCCAATGCAGATGCATCCAGCGGCTTATTTGTAACATGTGTTACCATTTTAACTACCTAGAATTGTGAGCACAGTTTGGTTATTTAACTCGTAAATAACAATATTATATATGTATAACTTGTATGTTGGTTGTTTGTCAATAAAATTTGCAGATATAAATAAACAGTGTGGCGACAATATATAGATTGTAAAGTTTAGTGATTTCAGGTGTTGCCTCACTGGCCCTCCAGGGGTCAGTGCACACTTAAACACAGGTGTCCCCAAAAAGCACGCACTCTGTGTTCAGTCAAATGTCAGTAAATTATGTTCTAAATCATATTTAGGTTGTATAGTGTTTTTACAAATTCCATCAATCAGTTAGGCTTCATTTATACACAGTTTGTAACAACTCATTCAGAATGCAGTACTTTGATGTCACACTGTGATAATCAGGTTGAAAGATACCATGTTTATATTCTGTATCTGCTAAGCAAGTTGATGAACACATAGAAAATAATGCATTCAAAGCATACTCCTATACATATTTTTACTTCATCATGTTATTTAAAGTCTGTAACGAAGATCGCCATCACCCCTGTAGAACTGTGTAACAAGTGTTTTCAAAGGCAAGACCCCAGTAACAAGACTAAGATTGGAGATTTTCTGTTATAGCGAGGGTAGTGATGGGAGTTCCTTCAAAACACACTGACATCATGGGCTCTATTTTCATGCTGGCAAACTGGTATTTTCAGTGAGAGGCATGGTAGAGGGTGTGGCGATGTCAGTGTAGCACTGCACTGTAATCTTGATGCCAAGAATGGATGTGTCTGGCGTGGTCCGCCACCCGCCTGCACAGAGCAGGGCAACAGTTCAGCCCACTTATGTTCCATAATATTTTGGTTACTTTATTTGGAAAAAAAAGCACACCCACATAAACCTCTCTGAAATCACAGAAACCCTTGTATTTATGTTTTGCTTGCTTATTCACCATTGTTGAAGCAGCTGAAATGATCACACACACAAAATAAAAGTTTTATTCTGATTATGGTATTAATGCTTGCAAATAAAGATTAGTGAGTGATTCTTACCATAATTTATCGTCTGCAATCCACAACAGTAAGTGGCCTATATTGATGGCTTTTTATTAACTCTGCTGACTCTTCACAGCCATCTGAGGCAGTATCTGTCCTGCAGTCTCTAACTCAAGTGATGTTGCGCACTGTCAAGACACAATTATGCACACCAGATCAACTGGTTACATTTTATGCAGCCAGCACCGTTACATATAGTCTAATATCTTCTTACTTTGAAAGGATCAATATATGATATATTTACTGTATTGCATCATAAAATGACCATAAGATGTCATCAGATTACAGAAACATGCTAAGTTGAAATACTGGCTTTCCAACAGTAATGCTACAACTAGTATGCTCTCCTTTGAAATCCCCATTACATTATTGGAACAATGGGTTTATGTTTTGGCCTGTGTGGTCCCACCCACTGCCCATTTGGAAACCCGGGTTGCCAGATATGAAACAAATTAGGATGCAAACACCGCATCCTGCAGCAAAGGATGCAAGCAAAAGGACGTTCGATTCCATTTGATCAAAAGCCACAGCATCTTCCTGAAAAGCTCCATGAGATGTGGGAAAACACAGGAAAATATTGGTGTTGCATTTCAAAGAAAGCAATAGTTTAGAGCCCAGAAGGATTTCAAGATGGACGCCAAGTTGGCTAAATTTCTCTTGAACTGGTTAGCAGTGAGCTTCAGCTAAGGTTCGCTAACATTTAACTAATCTATCACAGCTACTAGTGGGGATAAACATTTTAAGTCATTTCACCATTCAGATACTCACATTAAATTAGTACTCAGCTACTCCCCCAAAAAATCTAATGCAAGAATAGGGTCATAACGAGAAAAAGGGTTTAGCCTGCCTACACAGTTGCTAAATATATCCCAACTAGTCCTGGCTAACGGCATCACGCTAAAGTGCAGCACACACCGCCGCCATTCGCCGCACGTCAAAACGCCCACCTCCATTATATTCTATGAACAAACCCACACTGGCACCGGCCAACGCGCCGCGCCACTCTGCTTCAGCCCACTGCTCTATTTCCAGCGCGGCTGACGCTGTGAGAAAAGCCTTTTATGTACGTCTCAGCCGCCATATTATCAACTTCGGTTGCAGCTTTCAAAGGGGTATCTGGATGCTTACCATTATTAAGTTTATTTTACTTTATAATGTCAATGTTGAAAGAATACCAATGTTGAAACTGAGTACTCCAGCTACGAGTTATTTATCCATCATAACCATATTAGCTTCCTGCTGAAGAGGTGTTTATTGAATGTTGTAAGTAAATTACTACTTATTAACATTTTGCTAGGTTTGGATTGATAGGTAGCCCAGATAATTCAGTGAATGTTCATAAGAAATGCAAATGTACTCAAAAAGCTGCTTTCTTAAAAATAGATAAATTAGTCAAAGAATATTTAACATTAATAGTCACTGTGAACCAATTCTAGAAATGAACAGTGAAGGGATTTGCTAGACCCCTGGTTTATCTTTGCTTGGCAGTTATTGCAGACAACTATCTTCCCTGTGATTTATCTTGATAATATTTCAGGTTACAGGTTACTACAGGTTCCCGCCTCCAGGTTTGGAACCACTGCCCTTGAGGATCCTGTATTGCTTCAAATTAAGTTCAAATGTGAGAACCATCCTTGACCTGGTACCAAAGCAAGATATGTGAGCCTCAACAACAATGGCATGACAGCAATGACATGTTGCTTTAACTTGTTGTGACATAGAACAGCAGACTGGGTCACTGCTGACACATCACTGTTTATCAATTATACTCCCTGTAAAAAAGTTAGGCAGGAGGTGAATTGTCATATATTCTTTGCAAAAAAAAAGTAATACTGACTTATGTTGCATGCAGTGGGTAATCACATGGTCTCCCACACTGAAAGAGCAATCCCCCATTACAAATGCTGATGTTGACCAATGCAATAATACACTGTGTGCTCCAAATGCAGCCTTTTTTGTTGTATAGTCAGCCACTGTGGATAAAGGGCTTCATTGGTAGCCATCTAGGATACCATACCACCAATGGAAAACCAGACCACATATATAAAATTACATTTCTTTTCATAGCAATCCTAATGTCATCTGCTAGTGAGATGCACCAGCTATACCCTGGATCTGTCCATTGGTAATATTAGTGGATAAATGCTCTGCTAACACTGAGTTCACACCACATTTTAGGCAGAGTTCCAAAGCTGGTCTCTTTTTCACTGAACAATTTGTCCAGTTTGTGTGTAGAAAAGTTCTCACTGAGGCAGTTCTGAATTTGTTTGAGTTCAGAGTACAAACAAATTCAAGTAAGAAAAATATTGATGAATCCCAGATCTGTGCATACACACAGATTTGTGCGTACACACTTTTTGTGAATGAGGCCCAGTGTCCTGAAACGTAATAACAGGTGTCCGTGATACTATGCCTTATACGCACTAAGGCAGCTTTAAGATTTCCATATACCCATTTAAAAATGTGCAAGATTACGTAAAAACAGAGTTTTGAACAGAACTTATTTTCACAAATAGGCTACTGGGTCGAGAGATGACAGCAAACTGAACAAACGCTGCAGAAAATGTAGAGTGACTCTCGTTGTGTTTCCTCGCCCCCAGCCCACTGAGCTCAGTGCGTAGTGTGTGGATAGTGAGTGTGTGTGTGGGAGAGTGAGAGACTGATGGGAGATGCGCTGAGGGCAGACTGATGTTGGAGATGAGAGCAGAGAGGAAATGAACAGAAAAGTTATTAAGTGATGGTAACTGTACAGTGTAGGTTTCAGTTTGTCCATGAAAAACACTGCAGCTCTTCAAGACCAAAGTGAAGTTCCTGTATCTTGCTTCTCAACTGCAGGGTAAAGTAAAAGGAGTTGGCATCGATGTCAGGGCAGATGGGGACACTAAAAATGTTGGGGTGGCACATGAAAACCAGAAGCCATTAGTAGTTGTACAGCACCAGACCATTTGGATTTGTAGATTACCTGAGCTCTGTTATCATAATATGAAATAATATATTGTGTGAAATCATGTTGCCAATAATAGCAAGACAAATCAAACAGTTCCTCTGTAGCAACAGTACAATTCCAATAAGTTATAGCACCTTTCAGATGTTACTGCCACTCTCTGCATATTTCATCAGTGTATGTACTGTCTCTGGATAGTGTCCATGCTGCATGTGAATTATCACCGTTCCACATACGCCTGGCATTAAAAGGCCAACTTAATTATCCACATTGAACTGAACTGCAAATTTTAATTGCTAACGTCTGAAGTTTCTGTCACGCTGTAAAATTCTAATTTCCATTGGCTACATATTTTGACTATAATCTCGAGGACACCAGAAGAGATCTAACACTGCTTCTATTTTACAGTTACTTCACCATTTTCTGTCTTTAATAAGCATTATGAATACATCAGCTGCTTCTCTGTACTTTAATTGTGTTTCTGGTGAGGAAGCTACACACAACTGTATTAGTGTCAATGTCCCAAATGTAGGTATTTAAAAATCCACACTATGATAGTGTATTCTAATGTAAAATGAATTCTGACAGGATGTCTTTCAGACTTCACACTTTCCAATGAGGAGTGAGGACACTTAAAACAAATTTCCTTACTTCATCTTACTACTATATAATGACGAAAACTCTGTCACAGTAGAGAAATGCTCCTCATCCTATTAAATGTGGTTTAAAAAGTCTCTTGAGTCCTTATTAGTCACACTTAAAAATGAATAAACTTGTCTCACCACACACGATTAAACACAACCTCTGAGGCCTCTTACTACTATATAATGACGAAAACTGTGTGTGTCTGTGTGTCTTTTCTATGTTTTTCTCCTCACTGACTTGGTCAATCCATGTGAAATTTGGCACAGTGGTAGAGGATCATGGGAGGATGCAAATGAAGCAATATTACATCAATTGGCCAAAGGGGGCGCTATAGCAACCGATTGAAATTGCAAACTTTGAAATGGCATATCTCATGCCCCGTATGTCATAGAGACATGAAACTTTGCACAGAGATGCCTCTCCTCATGAGGAACAAATTTGCTTGAGAACCCATAACTTCCGGTTATATATATTTTCCACCATTTTGAATTTTTTGAAAAACACTTAAAATCGATCTCTTCCTAGGAAGTTTGACCGATCTGATGAAACTCGGTGAACATAATCTAGGGACCAATATCTAAAGTTCCCTCTTGGCAAAAGTTGGAAAACTTACTAAAACTGAGCTTCTACAAGGCAATGAATATCGCGGAGGGCGTGGCTCATCACATAAAGGTGTATAACATCTCAAGGGTTTCACCGATCACCACGCAACTTTGTAGGCATATGGCCACACATAATCTGAGGGGACCCCTCCATTATTGACCCCATCAAACAAAATGGGGGCGCTAGAGAGCTAATTTCTTATCTAGGCCTAACCGGCATATCGATTTTTACTAAACTTGGTAGATATGTAGAACAGGACGCCTCAGGGTGACTGGAGAAATGTAACTCTAATGGGCAACTGGGTGGCACTACAACAACAGAAAAATGCTTAAAAATGGCTAAAATGCAACCGATCGCTGTGGCTCCCCCTGTGGCTGAATATAATATTAGTTAGTCTTCTCTTCTTGAAGTCTTGCTTCGTGAAAAACTGAAATATGCAGAATAAATAATAAATCTAACCTTTGTGTTGCTTGTCCAAGTGAGTTTTGCACAAAGCCATAATGTGCTCATTACTGCTTCATGGGGCTGGACAGCCGAAAAACTTGCACTTGACAATTGGTGACAACTGCAGTTGTAATGGGTGTTATTTTTAAAAACTCCATTGGCCATAAAGGACAACACTGAGCTCACTCAGCAAACGTAGACAAGCAACGCTAAGGTGGGATTAATGCTCAATATATATATTTTTTTTTTTTTACAGGTGAAAAGGCTTAATGAATGAAGACTAACTGGTTGTTTTGGCAAATCATCGTCTAGTAAACTACTGGATCTCTGTTAAAGAGCAGCACACAGCTGCTTGCCTGAGCTTTTGGATGGAGCCTTCTGTGACTGTCTCCCGTGCAGTGTATGAGACGGTCCATAACAGGGCTAATTTGGCCATTGTTCCTGTATTGATGGCAGATTTATTATTGAGTACTGAGACTGAAATGTAACCCTGGTCCTGAAAATAACATATGAAGGAATTTAAACACAAACATGTCTTTGAAGGTAGCTTCTGTATAATCTGAAAAAGGTTTGGTAGGTTGGGTGGCGCTCAATACATAAGGAATGGACAAGCATTTTTCCCATTCATTATCATTGGAAAAGGTGGAAATGTTTTTCTCAGTTCACCAGGATGCCTCTTCATATTATCAGAACTGAATCTTGGAGACATTAGAACATAACATATAACATTAAAGAGCCATGTGTGCAGTGAGGACAGGAAGTCAGCTAGCTTGGTTAAAGGAAGTCTTGCACATGTGTGATTTCAAGGTGTAGGGCTTGATGTGCATGCTCTATGGGACAATAAAAAGAAGGTAGAGTGTGAAAGCTTGTGTGCTTCCTGCAAGCAGCTTTCATAGGAATGAATGGGGCACCATTTTTGAGTGCTGTATCTCTTAACAGCATTCATGGTGGTGGCATTGTATAAAGACAGTAGCTGTGATAGAGAAAGTTGGGATTAAAAGTACCTCTGCAAAAGTGGAGATGATGAAACATGAAAAGAGTTGCAAGTAGGGCTGGGTGTCATTTAAAATATGATAATACAAGTACCCTTAAAAGCGATACCGATACCAATAGAGTATCTGATTCAATACCCATGGAGTGGCATGTAGTGTACAGTAAAACTTTAAAGGTGAGTACCGATACCCAGCCCTAGTTGCTAATCTGAAAGAAGTCAATGCTCATTAGAGCAGCGAAACTGAACAGCTATTTCACAGGCCATAAACCAAAACAATGAGCTTAAAGAAGCTAAAATGCAGTGTAGAGCTGAGGGGAACTGCACAGTCAGGTGACCATTCTCCATGGTTTTGTCACTGCTAGTGACCCTTTTTACATTGTATATAGTCATTTAATCCATTGTTGCCATAAAAATATATATTAGTGGGGCTTTAATATATCAGTAAAATGACATTGCAGTATCACAAAACCAATGCAAACAGGGACAGCTGTGTTCTGCAATACATGTGGAAAAATCAGTCTCTTTATAGGCTGGTGAACTCCTTTACTTTGACAGTGTTGCAAGAGAAGCAACTGTAAATGCTGTACTTTATATGAGTATTCTGTATGAGCCACACAGCAGTCTTTAACAATTATGATCTGTTTGTTACTACATTATTTGTCAGTTTCCACAGAGCAGTTGAAAAGTGAATTGGAAATACTGAAAGGGTAAAAACAAATGCACAAACAAATTAAAAAGGAATTTCATAAACACAAACTATAAATTATACAATCCAGCTTGTGATGCATTAAAAACATCTTTGTTTGTACATTATATTGAAAAATATTATAAAATGTCATTTGGCAAAATTGGTTCTCCAAATAACAGCATTTTAAAAAGCATCATGCTCACAGATGTTAGAGAAACTAATCTACATGAACAGTTTTACAATGAAGGTGAAGCCACTGCTGCAGGACTCAATTGCACTTGCAAAAGTAAACACTGCCCCCTGCTGGACATCTGGGGCACATACACTACTCCTTTAAAAATTATGTTGGCATTTGGAAACAGTGTAGCTGATTTTATGTGAAATGTGAAATATGATGGTCACCACAGGCATGGAGAAAATTCAGCAATCATTGTGCCTTCAAACACCATCCCAAAATAAAGTCAAAAATAGCTAGGGGTCAATTCAAAACTCACCATCTGCTCTTGTTTACTGGAATTGTTTTCATATTTTCTCTAAAACAGTGATTATGTTTCTGTTAATTTAAATAAAAAACATCCACGACTGCTTTGGCGCTGAAAACATGCCAAGCAGCGATGAAGTGTGGTTTGCAACAATAACTACTTTTTTTGTGGTTTGATGTGTTTCAGGCAAGAAGAAATTGTTTATAACATAGGTCAAAGGAGGCACAGGACTTAGTCCTGTGATCGGCTGCGGGTTTCCTCTGGCCGCAGTTCACCACCAAAAGTTAGACTATACCCAACTTTAGCTTGTCTCTAAGTGTTAGTCACTTTGGGGTCCCCAGGTGGTTGACATTATGTCTGTAATCTCAGTTATCTTAGGCCACTTATTGTTTGTTCCTGCCCTCAGGAAAACACCAATACAGACCAGTGGCACCACAGTGTCATTTAATCCTGAGAGAGAATCACTGCAGTCTATTGAGCCTTGTTTTGAAGCTCCAAAAAAGCTCTGCCGCCTGTGTTGAATTGTCTTTCATTGATTTCAGTCCTGCTTCTAACATTCACCCACACATCTCACTTAAAAAGCTGTCCACCTGAATATAACTCCCTTTTTGAACCTCAGTAAGCATTCGCGGGGCTAACCAAGAATCAGTTAACCCCTTTGATTTAGTTTGTAAACAAATTACAGTGTTGTCTCCCAATAAATTCTGTAGTGAAATGAGCAGATGACAGTGCGTCATGTAATCACCTGTAACTCTTGCTGGACTTGTTTGGAGACTTGCAATGACCATCATTTGCAACCAGTCCTCCAGATTTAAACAACAAACACGTTGTTTGTCCATGTCCTCTAGAACAACACGTAGTAGCATTTTCTGATCTGGCTCCTTAGCAGGAGGACGACATCATCTGCCTATGCCTTTCAAAGCTGTTACCAAACACTGTGGAAAATGAAATCTGCTTAATGATGTGACAAATACATGGCTAAGGTTTGGTTTGGTTTAGGGAAGGATTGTGGTTTAGGTTTGAGTAAAAACCCATTTGTCATGGTAACGATAATATACACATGGTTAAGGGTAGGGAACAGTTGTGGCCATGCTTTAAAAAAAGCACTGTCAGTTTGAAATAGGAAATAA
This sequence comes from Epinephelus lanceolatus, assembly GCF_041903045.1. Lineage (NCBI taxonomy): Eukaryota > Metazoa > Chordata > Actinopteri > Perciformes > Serranidae > Epinephelus > Epinephelus lanceolatus. Next base: position 13,362,034 of record NC_135734.1, read on the forward strand.
ACAGCGGTCTCCTGTGTTATAGTCCAATGTTTTGTTCACCATTTCTTAATGCACCCCAACATCATCCTTATGTAGAACTTGTCAGTCTATAACACAGTCTTCCCCCTCCTGGCTTCTCCCTCTTTGCTCCTGTCATTATTAATACAGTCACTAGAGGGCATTGTCACTTCAACATGATGTTTTGAGTCACTGGAATGACCGCTGTCATCCTTCTTAGAGGACAATCAAAGTAAAACTGAAAAAGCTCTGTTGCGGCTGTGGCGATACACAATCATTGCTTAAGACAGGTCACTTCTTCTGAATATTCCAGGGTACACATACATACAGTGATCTTCACCTTCAGGGTCTATCTAGCTGATTTGTATGACCAAATGGATAAGCATTACAGGGTCTCCTTGTGTAAGCACAGTGGTTAAAAATGAACATTGTCTATCTGTTCATTGCAGCAACTCCTTCAATTATTCTTGACTCTGTCTTTCAGGAGATAAGAAAAGCCTTGGACCTCAATCTTGGCCTTGATGAAATCATATAAAGGGAAACATACTGTATCTATTATTAGGTGGACTGTGTTTTTTTTAATGTCATCTGTTTGTGATTTCTTTCCCCCACTTCCTCTCTGCTGCACTCACCTTTTAAAGGACAAGTGCAGACAAGTGCAGATGGGTGGTGAGCTGGCAGGAGCTGGGAAGTGGAGTCAACAAAATAACCCAAAAGAGGTACTGTGCACTGCAAATTATTTCCAGTAAATTACAATATCTAACTGTAATATTTCACAATTAAATTACATTATTATCACCTTAAAGGCTACAACTGTGATATTTAAGCCTATTCAGAATTTTATTGTGAAATTCATGCAGGTAAAGATAGTAATTTTAGTATACTGCTAAATTACAGCAATGTATGAAGTTTAACTGTGAGATTACAGTGAAATACAGTAACTCTATGGGAGCGTAATCCAATGTAAATAAACTGTGAAGCTACACTTAAATACAGTAATTTTACAGGAACATACTGTTATATCACAGTAATAAAACGAGCTTCAACTGTGAGGTTACAGTGGAATATAGTCATTTTACAGGGGCATATTGCTAAATCACAGTAATATGCAGCTAAAACTACTGTAAGATCACAGTATACAGTTGTCATTTCACAATAATTTACTGTAAAAATGATACAGTAACTTACTGTGAAAGTGATGCACCTAGTAGCCAGTAATTAACTGTAAATCTACAGTCAAATATTTTACAGTGTGGGTGAAGGTGAACTACATCGCAGATGGAGGGATTTGGGAGCTTCAAAGGGGCTCTCTGCGAAAGTCAGAGCGTTAGTTGTCTTAACACAGTTCTCAGCATGGAGGTGACTGGGCTGGCAGCTTGCAGCTAACTGTGCTAACTCCATGAACAGCGCAAAACAATGCCAACAGTGCTGACAGGGCTAACCTGGAGGGGGAAACAGAGGGTGGGCGCTCTTCCACAATGAAGCCTTTCATATATCAGTGGCAACCGCTGAGCGCAGTGCAAAGCAGCAGGGATGAGCTAGCCGGTAGGATACACACATGCACTAATATGCATGCAAGTCCAGAATAGCTTCAACAGGCCATATTTTCCCATGCTTTTGCTTTTGTGTCCAAATGACTAAATGAGAGCAACAGTTTTTGAAACTGGTCCAAATAAAGCCCGAGCACTGCAGCAGGCAGTGACAAAACAGGCTGCAGTGTGACCACTCAGTGCATATTCACCCATTAATTTATCTCCACTAAACTACTTGTGTTTGCAACTGGCAGGCTCAGAGGGTTATACTAAGTATCTGACAACTTACAGAAAAATTCTCAAAAGAGACAGACTGTCTTGTTAACAAAATTGTCCTGAAATTGCTCCGGCCAATTCCACCAGACTCTGGGTGAATTAAGGACTTCTTTTGACCAAAGCAGAGTTAGTGATTGTTGGGACAGCGGAAAGACAAATCAAGACAGCTTTTGTGAGTTTTATTTTGTTTCTGTCAACGTTGACTGAAGTGTGCTATGATGATAAAATTACTGAGTATTTAAATAGAGTCTGGTGGGTTACTCGCTAGCGATATTGAGACAGTTTCTCGTTAAACAAAAATCTTACTCCTTAACAAAAACATCTGTCTCTGTTGTGATCATTTTCATAATGTTGTCAGACTCCTAAAATAATAATCACTGACAAAAACAAGCACTTTTAATGAATGTAAATTGACGGTGCCAACAGCCTGCCGCAGCCCTGCAGCACTCTGGCTCAGCGCCAAACCAGTTTCATTTTGAAAAGGTTGTGCAGGTTGAAAAACACTGAATTTACCCATTAATCTAGCAGAACATGTACTGATCAATAGAGATGCAGGAAATGAGGATTCATGTTAGGAAAAATAGATCACAGAAAGTCCTCACAGCCCTCAGTCTCTATCCTCCCAGCCCCAGTTCTAATTCTTGTTCTCACTCAGGATTTGACAACTTGTTTTAACCCCTAACCCTCACAGAGGGACAAAGAATGTACCCCTCAGCGGACTGATCAAGTAACACATGTATCCACAAAATCAAGATGCCACAGAGATATAAGTCAAAGTCAAACTCAATGAATGGAGGAATTTAATTTAAATAAGTTAATGTTTTTTTGTGATTTAATATGTTTAAGTTTCCTCAGAGTAAAATGGAAATGGTTCCAATCCTATGTTGCCTTCACATGACAGTAGTAGGTTCCAGTGAGGTGACCTCCTTAATGTTTGTTGCTGCCAGTTGGAGACACAATCAACCAATCAGAGCCCTAAAAGCTGGCATAAGAATGGGAACTTCCATACCAGAGTCAGAGCTAGCCTCCATATATGAGTGGATGGCATCAATGTAGTCGTATATGTTCGAAGTAATTCTCAGTTGACATATGGCTTTGATCATTGGGTCAGTTGTTGAAGGAATAGTTTGACATTTTTGGTAATAAATGCATTCACTGTGTTGCTGCCACTTTAATGTCTGTGCATTAAATATATAGCTGGACCTGAGAGGTGATTAGCTTATTAACAGAAGAAAGACTGAAGCAGCTGAGCTGGTAGTCCAAAGCAAAATAGAGGAGGAAACAAATCTGCCTCCTAGCACCTCTTATAATCACTAATTAACAGGATGTATCTTCTTTGTTTATCTCACACACCGAAATGTACAAGCGCAGCACTGCCTGGAAACCTCACGGTGATGACAAGACTCCAGGAAGTCACTGTTGTTTGCCAAGAAATAGTTACAGCACATAATTCCCCTCGAAACACAAAATACAGTTTGTGAAAACTGAGATATAATAGTTATTTTTTCCAGGATCAGCTGAAGAGGCAGATGCACTAGTAGTGAACTCGAACACCCAGATAGAATTAAGAATAATTCATTTTCAAGTTTAAGTTTTTAGTTTTTGTGTTCAAAACAGTCTCACACTCCACCAGCAGCATTCACCACACCACCAAAACACAACAATAAATGTATGTGATGGTAAAGGGTGTCAGTTGTTCCAGTTGTCTCTATGCCTTGTGGATTCTATTCCATGACTGAAAGTATCCCTGGGAAAGTTACATACTGCGCCTTTGACCATTTGTCTTACGAATAATGCATTAAAATTGTACCTTTACTTAGGAAGGACAATGAGAAGAAACAATATGTGATTGGTAATGTCTTATTTTACATCAAAGAAATGAAATGCACATCAAATATACCTTACTTTGGGTAAGTGACTACATTTTGTACACATCCAAAAATATACAGTACAGGCCAAAAGTTTGGACACACCTTCTCATTCAATGCGTTTTCTTTATTTTCATGACTATTTACATTGTAGATTCTCACTGAAGGCATCAAAACTATGAATGAACACATGTGGAGTTATGTACTTAACAAAAAAAGGTGAAATAACTGAAAACATGTTTTATATTCTAGTTTCTTCAAAATAGCCACCCTTTGCTCTGATTACTGCTTTGCACACTCTTGGCATTCTCTCCATGAGCTTCAAGAGGTAGTCACCTGAAATGGTTTTCCAACAGTCTTGAAGGAGTTCCCAGAGGTGTTTAGCACTTGTTGGCCCCTTTGCCTTCACTCTGCGGTCCAGCTCACCCCAAACCATCTCGATTGGGTTCAGGTCCGGAGACTGTGGAGGCCAGGTCATCTGCCGCAGCACTCCATCACTCTCCTTCTTGGTCAAATAGCCCTTACACAGCCTGGAGGTGTGTTTGGGGTCATTGTCCTGTTGAAAAATAAATGATCGTCCAACTAAACGCAAACCGGATGGGATGGCATGTCGCTGCAGGATGCTGTGGTAGCCATGCTGGTTCAGTGTGCCTTCAATTTTGAATAAATCCCCAACAGTGTCACCAGCAAAACACCCCCACACCATCACACCTCCTCCTCCATGCTTCACAGTGGGAACCAGGCATGTGGAATCCATCCGTTCACCTTTTCTGCGTCTCACAAAGACACGGCGGTTGGAACCAAAGATCTCAAATTTGGACTCATCAGACCAAAGCACAGATTTCCACTGGTCTAATGTCCATTCCTTGTGTTTCTTGGCCCAAACAAATCTCTTCTGCTTGTTGCCTCTCCTTAGCAGTGGTTTCCTAGCAGCTATTTGACCATGAAGGCCTGATTGGCGCAGTCTCCTCTTAACAGTTGTTCTAGAGATGGGTCTGCTGCTAGAACTCTGTGTGGCATTCATCTGGTCTCTGATCTGAGCTGCTGTTAACTTGCGATTTCTGAGGCTGGTGACTCGGATGAACTTATCCTCAGAAGCAGAAGTGACTCTTGGTCTTCCTTTCCTGGGTCGGTCCTCATGTGTGCCAGTTTCGTTGTAGCGCTTGATGGTTTTTGCGACTCCACTTGGGGACACATTTAAAGTTTTTGCAATTTTCCGGACTGACTGACCTTAATTTCTTAAAGTAATGATGGCCACTGGTTTTTCTTTAGTTAGCTGATTGGTTCTTGCCATAATATGAATTTTAACAGTTGTCCAATAGGGCTGTCGGCTGTGTATTAACCTGACTTCTGCACAACACAACTGATGGTCCCAACCCCATTGATAAAGCAAGAAATTCCACTAATTAACCCTGATAAGGCACACCTGTGAAGTGGAAACCATTTCAGGTGACTACCTCTTGAAGCTCATGGAGAGAATGCCAAGAGTGTGCAAAGCAGTAATCAGAGCAAAGAGTGGCTATTTTGAAGAAACTAGAATATAAAACATGTTTTCAGTTATTTCACCTTTTTTTGTTAAGTACATAACTCCGCATGTGTTCATTCATAGTTTTGATGCCTTCAGTGAGAATCTACAATGTAAATAGTCATGAAAATAAAGAAAACACATTGAATGAGAAGGTGTGTCCAAACTTTTGGCCTGTACTGTATATGTATAAATTGCTCTGGGAAGTACATATGTAAGACAGTACAAATCTTAAGTCTGAGGAAGCTACGGCAATAAAGATACCACACACTGCATTAATAAACTCTGCCAGAACCAAAATGAGTATAAAATGTTGTCATGGTAACAAAAGTAAGAGTTGAAGGATGTGGCCTGAGGTCACTGTCATGTTTTCCTGGGCTTCTTTATACACTCTTAGCCTCCTACAAGATTTGCCTCACAGGGCTTTACAGCATACGACATCCCTCTGTCCTTAGGACCCTCGCAGCGGATAAGGAAAAAAACTGAGGAGGGATCCCTTTTCCAGGATGGACAGACATGCAATAGATGTCGTACAGAACAGATCAACATAACACAATGAGCTAGAAAGAGAGACAGAGAGAGAGAGATGCAGTCATATCAGGCCTTCCACTTTTAATTTTTCCCCAAACTACATAAAACAACCAAGGGCACAGGTTTAAACACTGGGGACGAGGGACACATACAGTCAGGTCCATAATTATTTGGACATCATTTTGGCTCTGTACACCACCACAATGGGTTTTAAATGAAACAGTGAATACCTGCTTAAAGTGCAGACTCTCAGCTTTCATTTAAGGCTTTTTTCAAAAATGTAGTATGAACCGTGTAGGAATGACAACCATTTCTTCACACAGTCCCCCGACTTTAAGGGCTCATAAGTATTTGGACAAAGTAACATAATCATCAATTAAACAGTCAGTTTTAATACTTGGTTGCAAATCCTTTACAGTCAATGACTGCCTCAAGTGTTGGACACATAGGCATCATCAGATGCTGGGTTTCTTCCCTGGTGATGCTCTGCCAGCCCTTTACTGTAGCCGTCTGCACTTCCTGCTTGTGTTTTGGGTGTTTTGCCCTCAGTTTTGGCTTCAGCAAGAGAAACGCATGCTCAGTTGGATTCAGGTCAGATGATATGACTTGGCCATTGCACAACATTCCACTTCTTTGCCTTAAAAATGTCTTTGGTTGCTTTTGCAATATGCTTCAGGTCATTGTCCAGCTGCACTGTGAAGCATCATCCAATGAGTTTTGAAGCATTTAGATGAATCTGAGCAGATAATGGTGCCCCAAACACTTCAGCTTTCATCCTGCTGCTGTCATTGGTTGTCATTCCTACACGGTTCATACTACATTTTTGAAAACAGCCTTAAATGAAAGCTGAGAGTCTGCACTTTAAGCAGGTATTCATTGTTTCATTTAAAACCCATTGTGGTGGTGTACAGAGCCAAAATGATGACAACTGTATCATTGTCCAAATAATTATGGACCTGACTGTAGGTATGTAGGGTCTGGAGGTCCATTGCTATGAAATTCTGATCATCAATCACTGCATTTCATGCATTCTGGCAATTTTTTATGCACCAATTTATGTTGGAAATTTATTTAATTATATTGTCAGGTGACAACTCAAAACATACAAATATTAATACCAGTGTTGGTATGATTCGCCCCTCTGTCCTCTTTTGTATCTTTTGTTAGGGGAAGTAACGCCTTTAAATGTGCATGTGGCAGCTATTTACATCAATGACAAATCATTCATGTCAGTTATTTATAAACACCTGGATTTTAATATCTCAAAAATGCATGTTTCTGCAAATGTAAAACATATTCTTCATATCTGTGTTCTCTGAGAGGTTGACAATAAAGTCGTAACATGTTGAGGGAAAAGTTGTGACATTATGATATTAAGTTGTATTTTAATTAGACAAAAGCTAAAATATTAAAGGGAAAAACATCTGCCCTATAGTCTGCTTTAATACAGATTTAATTCAGACCATCTGACACCCCAATTCGGACTCTCTGGATGAGACCAAGTTTAGGGAACCAGCTGTGCGCTGCTGCTCATTGGAGGTGGAAAATCAAAACTAACAGACAACACTTCTGATCAGCCATAAATCTCACAGCCTCCAGTGAAGTGCAGTGCACAGCCTCATCCTCAAGCTTTTCAGTGGGAAGCATCCTGGAATAGAGATACAAAGCTAAGGTGTCTATAAGCACAGGTCAGAGGTAAGATACCACATGCAGTCCACATTTTTACAAATCAAAGCAACTAGAGGCTACAGTAGCTTGTTAGAAAATGCCAAAACATGCATATATGACTAGTAATAACCTATCTTCTTTTCTCAGAATCTGAGATTGTTTCTTTGAACAGTAGCCCTAATGGTTGCAGTTAACAGACCAGAATTCTGCCTTCTAGTTTATCTCTCTCTCGCTGAGTTGCAGCTGTATTTGAGCAGCGTCTGCCATGTTTACTCCAGTCCACCCCCAGGAATCTTCCTGCAGCAGCAGCCAGCTCTCACTGCACTATCTGCTCTAATTTGCTCATTAAAGTCTTGCATCTTACCATCATAGGTGTGCTTTGAATGTGAACAAATGTGGAAAAGACGACAGTGTTAGGTTGACATCGATCAGGAGCATGGTAAAAAAGACATGACTTGAAGTAATATTTCAGTTAAAAAACAGACAAACTGAGACCAGCAGAGTGGTGTGTATGACTTGGTGAAATTAGTACAGTATATTTGTCAGTGTCTCTCTAATAGTAGCTGATTTTTGTCACTCGTTATATTTGCTTTGGCCATTTCTAGATTATTCTTGTCATGATACCACCTCTGTCTTCATTTCCTTCCAGCCAGCTCCATCTTTCTCTGCCTCCATCATAACATTTCTCCTTCATCCCCCTCTATAACTGTCTCACCCTCAGGCGAACAGGCCCTCCCTCTAATGTCAATCAGTGCTCCCTCCCACCCACAACTCCAGCAGGCACCTGTCCTTGAAAGGCACGAGTCCAAAGCAGCCCACCAGAGGTTCAGAGAACTCCCCGTGCCTGACAGTGGATGGGAGTAATTAGCGTCAGCTAGCCTAATTAATGTCAAATCTCCTGGACGAGGTAGAGCCCTGAGGCATCCACAGTCTGTTACTGCTGGATCGGCACACAAACACTTGAGCCTTTAGTGGGAAGCTGCGGTTAATAGATATCCTGCTGTGACAAAAGAACATGTAAAAGAGGGTGCAAATAATTATCAACACCAATCCTGAGAACTTAAATTGTTACATAACAGCAACACACAGCTAGTGTATGTTTGGATTAAGTGGTATTTTTTCAGTCTAAAATGGTGGGCGAGTTTGCTTCTGCAGAAATATTCATAGATTCCCCATAACTAAACACACAACTTTCATGTCTTCCTCTATAACTCCAGAGCTTCAGGATAATGTAAGGATTCATTGGTGAGGTGACACTTGTTAAGAACATTCTGAGCAGACAGATCTACAGGAGAAGTATATTACTCTGCAGACCTGCTGTAACAAGTTTCTTCAGACATTCTGATGCCTCTATAGTCATGACATATTGGATCATCACTGAGATCCATCAAGACCAAAAATGAAACCAGGACTACCAGGCACAGCGATTCCAGATGTAAGAAAACCTTTTTCAAACGCACAACAGTTGTGTTTTCATCTAAATGTAGCATTGATTTTAACCAAATATTAAGAAAAATTGGCAAACAAAATGCAAATGTATGTGCTTTTCTATCCACTACTGTTATGTGAATATTGGGAGTTGGTTCATTAAGTTAAGACGTGCTAATTGAATGAAGGTCAACATTTATTCGCTGAATCTGTTTCCATTGCACATATCTAGATAAGGAAAGTACTTCAAAAACAACAATAGAAACATATCAATATCGTACATAATTCTGTTTTTAGCTGCCTTTACAAACACCATCTCTCCAAAGCTCTACACATTCACATGTTGCATAGTAACAACTCAGTAGAAGAGTCCAGGCAAATGGCAATGGCTCAGCCGCACATTAAAAAAAACACTGCGCTAAAACAGCGAGGACTGAACGGCAGGTTTTTTAAACATAGTTTTTAAGCTCATTCTTGCATCCTCACAATGTAGGCCATGCTAGAGGCTTGACATAGTGAGTATTTGTAGGGCTAAGCGGTGAATTACTGATGAGCTAACTGCTATCATGCTAGCCAGCTGAGGACATGCTCGTAAAATAAAGAAGGGTTTTTATTAAAGGTATACTAAGCAGGAATTCTAAGTTATGTTGATAAACAATATTGCAAGCAAAAGTGAAAGTTAACGCCAGCCCCAAATTCATTCTCATTTACTGTATTCATGTGTTTTTGCTGCACAGTTTTCATAACTACCTTTTAGATGCATGCTGCTTATGGTCTGGCACCTGGTTGCTGCATTTTTGTCAAGCCCCAACCTCATCTGCTCGCTGTGACCAGGAACATCACGAACATAGCAAACTAAGAAGAAAATCAGCAATACACAGTCTCTGCAGATAAATACACTGCAACACACTTTTATCACAGTGATGATTGAGAGGGATTACTTTTGCGTACGTTTATCCGGATGCGAATGAAGCAATATTACATCAATTGGCCAAAGGGGGGCGCTATAGCAACCGATTGAAATAGGAAACTTTGAATGGGCGTATCTCATGCCCTGTATGTCGTAGAGACATGAAACTTTGCACAGAGATGCCTCTCCATGTGAGGAACAAATTTGCCTCAAGAACCCATAACCCATATATAGATTTTCCGCCATTTTGAATTTTTTGAAAAACACGATCTCTTCCTAGGAAGTTTGACCGATCTGCATGAAACTCGGTGAACATAATCTAGGGACCAATATCTAAAGTTCCCTCTTGGCAAAAGTTGGAAAACTTACTAAAACTGAGCTTCTATAAGGCAATGAATATTGCGGAGGGCGTGGCTCATCACATAAAGGTGTATAACATCTCAAGGGTTTCACCGATCACCACACAACTCGCTGTGGCTCCCCCTGCGGCCAAATGTTGTTGTTTTTTTTCTAATTTTTGGTATGACTAAGTCATGGTATGGTATGCTGCTGCAACAAGGGCTAGCCGCACATTTTACATGTGAACTACCAGTGTGCCCCACTTTTAAGTCAATACAACATATAAACACTTAAAGAGGTAACAGATAGGATTCAGGTTTTTTTTAGCTTGGCGTCACCTAGTTTCAGTGGTGTTGCTCGCACTGTCGCAATGACCAAATTGACCGTGGGGATCAGAGATAATCAATAAAATGTAGGCTGTAAAGCCACCAGTATACCTCTATGTATATGTAGAATGAGAAGGTGTGTGGACACTATACTAAATAAATGAGTAAAGAGACTGAGCAACAATTATCAGATTTATCTGAAGAAAAAACAAACAGTAATGCAAATAATTATAGCAGAATGCACAGTACCAGCACAACTCACAGTAAATTATACCAATATGTACAGTATCAGTACAAACAACAGTAGACACGTAAGGGATAATGTATAGTGAGCCCGTGACTGTTGAAAAATAACTCCCGACAGGGGAATGGAACCCCGACACGCAGCTGAGTTATTTTTCAACAGTCACCGGCTCACTATATATTATCCTGCTTAGAACATGGCTTACTACTAAAACATTCAAATGTTACAACTGGCATCAATATTATTAAATTGCTGGCAGAGTGTATTGACAGAGGAGAGGTGTTCACCAGACAAACGGGAGCGGAGGAGAGGATTTTACTCCACTTCTCCCGGTCGGAGATGCTGGGTGCCCAGTAGCTGTGAAGGCTGCCCTCACATTTATGGCCAGTGACCAGCATGATCTCCCTGCTCTCCAGGCCAGCTTGGGAGAGCTGTGTGGACTAACGTTAACTGATTTTGATGCTCCTCAGTCTAAGGCCGTTGCAGTGAAAAGTCCAGTGTTCACTTAGGTGGGCGTAACTTAGCTGGGCGATGTGCGTTGATAGCTGCCTCCGTGAGAAGAGAACAGAAGGAAGGGAGGGGGGTAACACTGTCCGAGGGCTGCCTAGAATGGCAACAAGGATGTCAGCCGACCAACACTCGCTGGTCCCTGGTTGCGGTGATTTGCGATGCTGGCCAGCTAGGAATTAACTAGCAGCCAGTACAGTACAGTCCTCTCTCGTCTAGCTAACATTTAGCCGTGTTACTTACTGATCCATCAGAAAGAAAGCTAGCTAGACATCGGTTTTGCTCTTCTTTGCCTCCTCAGACAGAGGAGCTCATTTTCTTTTGCTAGGCCGTTTTTCACTTGTTTCCAAACTTTGTCCGTCTGCCATTGTGCTCGTGTCTCAACTCTCTCATGCCCAACTAAAAAAAAAAAAACTCCTCATAAGGACTCGCTCCAGTCCCTGATTGGCTGACCGACCAGTTTTGCAATACATGACGCATTTCCTGCCGTAAAGCAGATTTTTTTCTGCGAAATTTCAACACCGGTGGCAGAAGCTTATTACAAAGATTGCAAAGCCACTAAGTAACCTATGTAAACGCTGATAGTCTGATTTTACTGTGGCCACTACCCTGTGCAACCCACATTATTTTCATAATGATATATTTAGGAAAAGATGCTATCTGTTGCCTCTTTAAACTATCTGCCTTTCAACGTCCTACCTCAACTACTAATGTACAGTTTTAGCTCACTAACTATCCCACTATTGGCAATGGTACTACTGTACTTTCAATAAAGCAATCGTACTATCAAATTCACAAAAACTCTGTCTGAATACATTGCTCTTCTTAATGGGTTCAGTTGACTATTTAATCTGCAATTTCCTATGACCTGTATCCCAAACTATGTGAAATTGTACGTGGGCAACTGTGCACTCAGTGGGTATGGACTAGTTTCTTGTGACACATAAACAGGTGTCCACACAGTTGGCAAACATTTAACATAATTAGGTATTAATTTTAGCCCCATGTAAAGTGAATAAATATGATGTTGCTCAGCTAACGCTCTGCCACTTGTCTGACTTATCAACGCAGTTTACACATTTTGATTAAAACAATGTTCTACTGAGTGAAATATAATGCTGAATTTAGCAGCAGATCTTAGTAATATTAGTAAAATAATGTAGTAGTAAAATAAATAACTAGGTGTTCATTTGATATGGTATGAAAGAGATACAGTAAATCATTAAGATATTATCAGCCTAGATGACGAAACATAATTCAAGGTAGCCTATGCTGCTGACTTTGTTTTATAACAGTATGTTTTTCTGGATTTATGCCATTCCAAGCATGTGAATGTAGTGTATGCATCAGAGTAGGGTGTGCATAAAAATACAGCACAAATCACACCCCATATTGATTCAGCAAGGGACAGTACATTTTATTTTTCAATGTGAGATGATCTAGTACAAGATTGGTGGCAACCTTTTCCTCTCTGTAGGCAGGCATTGAAAACTGTACCATTGGTTAGAGGAAGAGTCCCTTTTTGTTCTGGGTGTATGTTCAACAAACTGATGTTAAAGCCACACATTTTGTTAGTAACATTAGAGACGCTGACAGCCAAAGCGGTACCAGAGCTTTGCAAGGACATTTAGAAAATGCTAATGTAATGTTAGTTAAATATCTGTTAAAAACAAAGCAATATTTGCTAAATTGAAGGTGAATTACTTTCAAAAAGAACCATCAGTGGTGGTTAACCACAAAGATTAGCCACTGGGACTAACCTAAGGCAGTCTTTGCAATTAACTAGCTTACTACTTGCGCTGTCTCAATGGGAGTTGCACCCATAATCATTTCTACAATAGCCCCCTCAGGAATAAGGTGGGTGCATTGTTTTTTTATAAGGAAAATTCAGCATAGTATACCTTTAAGGTTCTTACTCAATGCTAGTGATCAAGCTAAGAAAGGTAATGTTAGTCCACTGACTAGGTTGTCCAGTTGTTCTTCCAGCAGACCAGAACAATTTGCCAGTGCAGGATCTTTAGAGCCAATGACCAGATGGCCAGATAATATGGAAAATATATTCATGGCTCAGAGAGGCTGATTCCTAATGATTTTGATGACCTTCTGAACACCATCAGGTGGCCAGAAGAAGAAAGGTCGACTACCTCTACACATTAAAATGCTCCTCAGCAGATTGCCATTGAATGTATATCAACCCTCTCCATTTTTGTATTCCTATGACCTTTTCCCTACTAAGGCAAACTTCAAAACCACTAACCCTCAGAGTATGAAAATTGCCTGTTGAATTGTTTGGTGTAATGAACATTGCAGCACCTACTGTAGCAGCCACTTCAATATTATATACCGTGCAATTTCTAGCATTGCAGAGGAGTAGTGTGTGTGTCAGTGTGTGTGTGTGTGTGTGTGTGTGTGTGTGTGTGTGTGTGCATGTGTGTCTGTGTGGCACAGATAATTACCTGTACTTCATGTACTGTCTGACCGTGGGAAGGGAAAAGTTCTATAATAAACTCAGTTCACTTGCAAGCGTAATTACAGAAGTTGTACTGAGAGAAAACTCTGCAGCCTGACTGGCCTCACCCTGTCTCCCTCCCTCACTGTCTTTATGGTTGGCTACTGTGCCACGACCCACCTAGCTTTCTGTCTGTCTGTCTGTCTGTCTGTCTGGCTGTCAGACATTCCAGCTAATCTCCCACAAGGATGTCTGTCTGTTTTTTCTTCCTTATTTAGCTGATTAAAATCCTCAAATATGATTTTCTGTTGCAATTCATTTTCACATACAGCAGCTTTTTAGCATCAAGAACTCACCAAACTACTAAAACTAAATCCCTGTGAATAAGAACATGAGTGCAGTTTGTTTTGAGTTGGCTGTGTGCTTGGCTGGCTGTGTGGCATTCTTAACTTTATCTCACCATCTGTCTTTCTCTTTCTGCTTACCTGTCAGTCTGTCTGGAATTCACTGGGGCAGACAGCGCTGCAATTGAACACCTTGTTCAATATCTGCTCACTAACTCAATGTAACAGACATGTTAACATGTGAAAAGAGTGCACGGCAGTGATCCTAACCCACTGGCCTTTTCTTCTTTTTTTTTTAAATAGCTATTTATTAGGCTCTCTTTGTTCTTTCTCTCTTTGCAGCCATGTCTCTGAACCCCAACACTCAATCTTCTTTCATCTCTGTGTCTCAAAAGCTAGGACTGCATTATTCATTATGAAAATTGACTTGGTTTCAATGATGTGGGCTTTCAAACAAACACATACACACACACACACGCCCAATTACAAAGTGATTACAAATCCCTTTTTAGTTGAATCAACAAGGGCAACATTTGAAATGATGAGGAAGGTGATACTGTGACCAACAATAATACAGAATTGTGTATTGGCCCAACTGTAAGATGACAGTGAATAATACATACATACTGTGAATGAACAACCTGTTGGAAACATTTTCTCATGTCAAGATGTGAGAGAAAAGCATAAACTAGAAGGTTCAGTGGTTAACCTATCTATTTTCCTAACCCCTCCTGGAACATAAATCGTCTGCTCATAGCAACTGTAGCCAGGCACAACCAGTCTGTCAAGCTTTAGCCTGAGTGTCAGACTGAAGCTCCCAGAACCTTCAGTCTGACATGGCTTCCACTGAAGGCGATTTACAAGGGGGAGGGAATTTGATTTTTTCCCTAACCAATCAGTAGAGATCAACAACTCACCCAGAATCTGACATCATTAGTATCCATGCCTCGGGGGTGCCGAAAACAAGCGAGCATTGCCCGTTTAAAATGTCTCCGTCGTCGTGCACGCCCAGCTGCATCGCCGTTAAATCCAGTTTAGCAGCTTCCTTAATTTGGTCCTCCATTAACACGAGTAGTGGCCAAATACCTCGATAGCATCGTTAATGTGGTCTGTAGGATCTGTAGCGGTCGCCATTGTTGCTATCCTCACCAGTTACCCACCGACGCACAGCTTGACATCACTGTGGCGCTGATTGGCTAATCGCTAGACCCGCCCCCACCCCCAGCGTTCATTGGTCCGTCCATCGTTTGGACAAGATAAATCGCAAATTCATTGCAGTATGCCAGACCAGAGATGCAAGGCTACTCAGTTGAGTGGGCGGGGTCTATGGTCTGGAACCAGGCTAGTCAAGCTTTGGATTTCTCCTCATGATGAAGTGATGTGCATGCAGCAGCGTTAGAGTGACACTCTGTGCAAACAAACAAGAGCAAAGTGTAAGATATGGATTAAACTGTGTTTGTCTGCTTTAATGTAAGCTGCTATGTTTTGCATGTCCGGCTAACTTAGTGTAACTTTGAAGGGCAAGAGTTACAATATAATTAGCTAACTAAATTACAGCATGGAGTTTTCTACGAGTAACGTCAGATAGTGCTCCATCCAGGACTAACACATCTACAGCACAATGTAGTAAAAGTCACAGAGGCTACAAATCACTGTACCAGATATTAGGGTAACATAAGTGGCTCATCATGTGGGCCTATGTAGGTATCAAATGCGTTTTTAGGACTTATAGACTTTTCATGTGTCAACAGAAACATACTAAAATCAGAGTTGGTGTGCTAACCATCAACACATTTCCAGTTTTGTCTCTGGGGGTGCTTTCACATTTTTAGTTGAGTTCATTTGGTCCTCACCAAGGGAAAAAAAATATTAAATATTGTTGCACTTTAGTTTTATATACTGCAGACTGACAGGATTGGTGTTCGTCATCCTGCATCATCAGGCCCAACATGGGAAAATCAAATTCCGCTGATTAACAGAAGCTTGTGCCGCACTTTAATGTCTCTGATGTTTATCTTTATGTTCTTTGGTGTCACAAAAAGCTCATGAAGAAATAAGTGACTATGAGCATTATTAGTATTATTAACCAACAAATCTACCGCATGTCATAGATAATGAGTAACAGGTAGAGACAGTAATGATTCTGGGCTTATTACCGTGGGATCACTGTCACACGTTTTAATGGACTTAATGAACTGACTAATAAAATAGTTTAATAGAAGCACAGCAGTTTGCAGTTTTGACAGCTTTTGACCTGTTAATCAGGGAAAATACCCACACGTGTTACCATGGTTACCAGTTCTTATTAATAATGGATGGATGGATTTAGTTTAACTTTTGAAATCATGCTAAAGCTTCATGTCTGTCATACAGTTTTTTGGTTGTTTCTTTTGCTTTCACACCAAAAAAACAAACTTGATATCAGACCCACCTTTTTACCTTTTCTCCGTTCTGCTGCTTGGTCTGCACCGGGGTGTGATTGACAGCTTTAACACCAGCTCAAATGATTAGTTCTAGCAGGCAAACAGATGTAGGTTCATTTTAACCAAACCAAAAAGATTAGATTAGGAAAGCACCCTTAGCTTTTGGTTGCTATTGCTAGCTATAGTAAATACAAGTCAAGAAACTCAGATATTGGTCAGTTCCCACAGCCAGCTCTGGCTGAACAACACCACTCACTAATGGTTTTTTGACTTTGTTGATCTGGAAGCTGATTTATCAACATGAACTAAAACTGTTCCCCTATATAATATAATATTTATTCTATTAATGATATGACTTTGGAATAATTAGTTACACAGTTACACAGCTCTGTGCAGTATAATTTTGTAACTAATCAGGTGAGTCTCCACTGTGGCTGTGTTTCGGATGAAAAAATACTGTATTGATACACATTTTTGAATTCATGTTTTTGAACGGTCACCAGACAACATCTGTCATGACATCATGTTGTTACAAACACATACTAAAACACAGATATCAACACATTCTGTACAGTCATCATGACTGCAGTAACATGACCAGCTGACCTCACAGCTGTGCAGGAGAAGTGATCTAATTAGTGCTGCATGTAAACAGTGATTAGTGTTAAGTGGACTGACATGAAACAATATTTCTCACTGTCTTCAAACCTTGTCAGTTCTTCACATTGTATGTTAGATTATAAAACTGGTCAGATATTTGATAAAATGTGGGCACAAGGTGAACACAGGCAGCAGTTGTCAACCTACACAATGCAACACATCTTATTGCCTGTGTGTTGGAGCACTTCCTTCTTGCAGAAACACAGTTGGTTAACAATGTGATGACCCCTCATGCTTTACTCAATCAACTTTACGAAGTAACAATATATCAAGGTTGTGTTTTCACATTGTTGCGCTGCCCCCAAGTGGCCAAAAAAATAATTAATGTAAGTTTCAAATAACAAGATGATGCCCAGCTTTAGGCCAGTCAATACACACTTCAAAGCAACTTAAACTTGATGTAGACCATTAAGTAAAATGTGTCTATTTGGTGATTGTCAGACTACTCTTATTTTATTCTGGTGTGTGACTGGTAGCATAGTGGTGACTTTTATTCTCTCACACATCCCCACCTGATTACAGTTGTTTGTCTCTACATGATGTAACACCAATGCATATTATCCCTGAGGCTTAATGTTTTGGTCCACTTAGAGGTTTCTGCTAATGTTAACTGAAGCATGCTTTATGTCAGGCAAGGTGGTGCAACTGATCTTAGCATAGTGCCTGTAATATCTCCACATAGTGCATGCTCAGTGTTACCAGCATGGCATATTCTGATGTCTTTGTTCACACCAGAAGTCAGCAATCAGCACACATATAGTTTTATTGTGACCTTTCACAGGTGGCAGTTAGACATGGTGTTAAAGTAAAGGGTTACCTACACGTTTGCCACTTTAATTTCTCCCCCGGCCAAAGCAAATACCAGAGATGCAGAAGACAGCCACTGTTACTGAAAATATCTCTGTTGTCTGTATCGGAGGTGGTGCACCTGTTGAAAGAGAATAGAGGTCTCAGCAGGGCTGAAAGGCAGGAGGAGGTGTATTTATCCTCCTGCTGACAACACAGCTACTCTGCAGCACTACATCTCTCACTGCGCTGTTCAGTCCAAAGGGGAAACTCCCCCATCTGTTTCCATGCAGGGAGAATCTCATTTGGCTAAATGACATGGCCTCAGTGAGCATGGCAGCCAGTGAACTTCATGCGATGGTGGGTAGCATGTGCATGTCTACCTGTGTGTGTGTGTGTGTGTGTGTGTGTGTGTGTGTATGTGTGTGTGTAAATGTACTGTTCCTATACGGTAGCAAGCTGATGGGAATACCCAGCTCTCTGCTGTTAATTATTGAAAGACCTTCTGAGATGGACTCCTGCCTCTGCCATGGTCTGCTATGTGAATTACTCTGTGTTTGTGTGTTTGGTGTTTGTTGGCAGTGGCCAGTTTTCAAAGCATACAGCTGCTGGCTGGTGATAATCTATATTATTATTTTCAACAAATCCTGTGAAAAGACCATAATTACCAAAAAATAAAGTGATTCCACTAAGTAATGCCCTCGCAGCCAAAGCCTGATATAGATTTTGTGTCTTACAGACCTCCATTGTTGTCTACAACTATTCTTGCAGTGGGTGACATGTTCCCTTATCACCATGAGCAGACGCTGTAGCTCATTTTGACTCAGTCTCACATATTAAATGTGCAAGAGCTCTGCTTGAGAACCTTCCATCCTGACCTGTTCAATAGAGACAGTATCAGTAACACTATCATCACACAGGTTGCTTATTAAACTCTGAACGTCCATGCTTATGTTGCACTGATGTTCAGACTTGAAGACACATACACTGAAGAGAGCTGAAATGGTCATAATTCACTATTTATAGATGCAGATGAGAGAGTCTGACTTAGGTTGCATACTTGGAACATTTATCTATGTGCTGACAGACT
This sequence comes from Epinephelus lanceolatus, assembly GCF_041903045.1. Classification (NCBI taxonomy): domain Eukaryota; kingdom Metazoa; phylum Chordata; class Actinopteri; order Perciformes; family Serranidae; genus Epinephelus; species Epinephelus lanceolatus. Next base: position 13,380,937 of record NC_135734.1, read on the forward strand.
GGTGCTGTATGTGAAATATTGTTTCTACCTAATGTTTTTATCATATCACATTAAGTTATTTCATGTGTCTGTATCGTGTATATTTCAGTCATTAATCTAATTAACAGACTTTTATACATGGCTGAAAAAGAATATAAAATGTACTACTTACTACTTACAACTTCTTTGAAACATAAATAATACTAAGACTAACATTGTGAGTACTGCTATAAGGCACAGCAGACACAGCACAGGCTGCAATAAGAGTAGCTGTGAATATATTGTACGAGACTAATATAAAATGTGTTTATAAGATGTTCTACATTATAATAGAAGGTGTGTCATGTTATAATAATTGTAAATGAACGTGGTTAAATGTTAGACAGTAAAAGAAGAAAAAAATGGAACTCTTGCTGGCTCAATGTGTGACTGCAGTAGAAATGGTTGGCCAGTGCCTACACTGGTATTGTTGCTTATTGTAATGTCATGCCTTAGAGTATCTTCAAATCCCTTCTATCCCTTAAATTTGTACAACCTAAGCTAAAAGGTTCTGAAAGCCAGTCGACAATAATAACTGATAAAAGTATTGGATTTGTGTCACAAAAAAATAAACATAAAGAAATACAAAACTCTGACATTTTTTTCAGCATATTAAAAAAAAACACAAAACAGATTGATCCAAAATACAGTACATTTAAATGCAGAAACAAATCTTAACATTTCATAATTTATGTTAACTATGTATTTATTAGTTTTCGAGATAGGCTCATTTTATGATTTGCAGAGTGCAAAAGGCATTGTTCCACTGGCACCAACAAGTTTTTGTAGCTCAATCACGAGTGTACAATGTGATGACATGGAAGGCAGAAGCCTAGCTTTCTGGTGCAAAAAGAAGAATGTTCTAGCTATTATGTTTTTAATTAGATCAATATGGATTATGCAAACAATGATCTAAGGCAGCGATTACTGGGAAATTACGACAAAATACTACATTTGCACCCCAAGCGGTAAGGTAAGGTAAGGTAATATAAGGTCATGACGTGATAACAGGGAAGACAGAAGCCTTAGCTTTCAGAGCACAACTGTTTACGTATTGTCTGTGACATTGTTGGGACATTTTACAGGACATGATAGCCTACACTCAGCACAGTTTATTGAAGGTCACACACATTGATTTACATTTCATTTCCAAAGAGTATTAAGTGCTTAAGATGAGTTCCAAGAGTTTATGTCCATATGGAGCTGGAGCTTGGTGGAGCATGTTTCCATAGTGACACTTCTATCACAACCAGCTGACATCCCAAACTTTTCATGTGATCGTGGACATCACTGTCATAATTCTCTTCATAGAGTACCATCACACAACAATATGGATACTGATCTCGCAAAATAGTGTCCCCTTTGACAAATAAAATGAAGATAACAAAGACAATGAACATAAGGAGATCATCTGGGGAAATGAAGCTGCTGAACTTGCTTGTGATGGTGAGTAACAAAAGAAGAGTAAACATATGTTGTTGTCAAGATAGAAAACCAGTCATTTAAAGTGCATTATCTGATGTTCTGCTGTGGACATTATACATGTCAGAAATCACATGGAGTCATTGATAAAGCTAGCCTGTACTATAAAACCTGACCATATAGGATAAGCAGGAGCCTACATCAATTAATTTTAACAATTATAATTAGCAGTAGTGGAAGCATTTTACCTTACTGACTTTCCGATTAAATAATTATTTGTTAAATCGCTTGACAGCCCTAGTTTAAACACAAAAAATGTCAAAGAATATTCTGTATTATCGGTTTGTTTTTCGTTCATCCCCAGTGTGAAAGGCCTTGAGGATAAGCAGTAATAAACAAATAGATGGACATGTGAGTTGCACATATGTGGCTATATTTCATTTATATTTAATAAATACCATAATGGCAGTATAGTGGTTAGTATTGTTGCCTAACAGAACGAGGGTTCCTGATTCAAACCCTGGAGGGAGCCCTCCTGTGAAGCATTTGCAGGGTACTCCGGCTTCCTCCCACAGTCCAAAGGTTAATTGGTGACTCTAAATTGGCCATAGGTGTGAATGTGAGTGTGAATGGTTGTCTGTCTCTATGTGTCAGCCCTGTGATAGTCTGGCGACCTGTCCGTAGTGTACCCTGCCTCTCACCCAATGTCAGCTGGGATAGACTCCAGCCCCCCGCGACCCTCAAGAGTATGAAGCGGTCACAAAAATGAATGAATGAATGAAATACCATAACAAAAGATGTTACCTGCAGTACTGAAAGTGCTGAGAGACTGAGTAACACATTGTAAGATTTGGTGTTTCACTGTTTTCTAACCACTTAATTTGATTCCTTTGTCAGTCTCACATGTGGCTTTGCTAACATTTGAACCAAAGCAGCAAAGTCGCGAGCCAGAAAACCAAAACAATGAGCTGAAAGACATCATAAACACAAGAGCACAGGAAAACCGCAGTGTCTAGTCAGAACGATTTGTCACTATGAGTGACCCCTTTTATCCATGTGGTCCATTGTTATTGTGAAAGTGTTGAATCTAACCTTTGTGATCACCAAAATTTACAGTATTTACAAATCATTGTATACATTTTTCTTCATATATTTCATACTCATTTATTTTTCCTCACTCTGAAGGTTTGCTTCTGTGCCGAAAGAACTGAGTAAATGAAACATGAAAAATGAAAAACACGTTCAAAAAAACACATTCATTATTGCATGCAGAAACAACCATAGCCATGTGTTATACCTGAGGCATACAACTCTCCAATGTGAGGGTGTTAGTTACCTGCTGTATTTCTGTAACAGTGTCTCATTTTGCTTCACTAATTACTTGGATGTGTTTCAGAGAAGAAAATTATTCAACAGAGGGTAACAGTAGTCTGCATTCTCCCTCCTGTAGAGATCATTTCCGATGTTTTCAGTTTCCATGCGACACCAAAAAGTAAGTTTCATCACTAATGCTTTTCAGATTCAGTTAATTGCTTTTTTGAAGACTGTCCTGCTCAGATGTCTTTGGTAAAACAGCATGAATGATGTGATGTTTAATACCTTTCAGAGACAGACTGAGAGAGAGAGCTCCGTGTTTGCTCATCAAATATGAAACAGCCTCCTTGGTGCCAGCAGCTCCCCAGGATAGATTTTAATTTTCAGTAATGCTTGTACACTGTGTCCCTCAGTGTGTGCGTGCATGTGTGTGTGAGAGAGAGGGGGTGGATTTGGACTTGCCCTGTACTGAAGGGCAAGGGCAATCTAATCACACTGAAGAATGTTCTTGGCCAGGCGTACCCTGTTCATTGTTGTGTATTAAGTGGTGTGTGTGTGTGTGTGTGTGTGTGTGTGTGTGTGTGTGTCTTGTTTTCTTGCTAAAAGAAAAAAAAAAGAGAGAGGAGAAGTGATTTGTAGTTTCTAATTTTCCTGTGCATAACATTACAGTTGTTGCTGCTATATTCTGTCAAGTGAAATATTTCACTCAAATATCACAGTCATACCCAAAGCAACACTTCCCAGCTATTAGGTAGTGATATCAACACCTGAAAGGTCCACTGAGGTGAACTCTGGTGCAGTTTCTCATTGCAGCACAGGGCAAACGTGACACTGTCATCACAATATCAGACTTCATGTGAAATGTCAATATTATTTGGCTGATGCAGTCTATTCTCCTCTTATCAACTTTTTGTGAGTTTTGTGAGCTTATCAAGACCACAAGAGAAGATAAATAAGTCTATCTGTGCACTGAGGTGCTGCATGACTTTGTTGGTAATCACATTAAAAACATGATTGATTTTTCCCTTTTGTTTGGGTCACCAACACGGTCCAATAAATGCTCACATGACAGCCCATGTAACTTCATGGTCAGAACTCGTGAATTAGGGTGACCATATTTAGATTTCCAAAAAAGAGGACACTCGCCCTGGCCACGAGACTTACTACTTAAATGATACTCGCAGTTTACTCAAAGATGCCTTATAATTTTAATATATTTAAAGTTTATATGTATGGATAGAAAATTCAGTTATATTATAAAATAATATCTCTCAAAGACAGAAATTTAGATAGGCTTCTCAGAGGTTACTCAACTTGCTTTTATTATGCCTAAAATAATAATCTTTTTACAAGTTTCAATTGTACAAAAATAAATATAAATGTTAAATAAATGTAAAATCTCTGGAATGAAATAATGATAGAAATAATGTCTCTTCTGTATTAGAAAAATCAACTTGTAAAATAATAGCTATCTTTTCAAGTCTTACTGGACAAATAAATAATATGAAATAATGTTCTAAATAATACCTCTTCTGTATTAGACAATCCAACTTTGAGCTCCCCGGCACCTTTATTAGACACAGAATCATATGTGCCATTTTTGCACACGGTGCACTCAGCCTCCCATATATCCCGACCGGGTCCGTCGTAGGTAGGGATTTTTTTCTGCAGTTCATCTATAAAGCTGCACTTGCGCTTCGACATCTTGGAAGCTTAGAATAATGCTGCGCCACCGGTGTCTGCTGCTTCCTCATTGTGAGTGTTGGAGATCCACCGATAAGGCAGTCTCTCGGGGATTACGCACACACACACACAAGGAAAACCGGACATTATCATCAACTTATAAACGCCCCCCAGACGCCCCGGACAGGACGTGAAAAGTGGATATGTCCGGGCAAAAGAGGACGTTTGGTCAGCCTACATGAATGGTTTGTAATAAATCAGTGTGAACTAGAATTACCACTTTGTGGTTGTATGCCTCCGCAAACCTGTCAAGTTGCATTTACAGTTTACATCCATGCCTGTGCAAATATTGATATTTCCCACACATCTTGCCCCCCAGCAGCACAGAGGATCTATACAGTCAGCATCTTGGACACAAAAGATTAGTGTGACCAGCACAGTATCGGATCAAATATCTTTCCTGCTGTTCCTGAGTTATGGAGTTGAGTTTGTGTCAGATTTGAGGAATTTCTCTCAAGGCCTTCTTGAGATATCACAAAATTCACAAAATGAGAAGGTGACTGATGCAAGGTCACAGTGACCTTCAACCACCAAAGTCTTATCAGTTCAACCTTGAATCCAAACAGATGTTTGTGCCAAAGTTGTGCCAAAGTGTTATTGAGATACCTTGTTCACAAGAATGAGGTAGATGCAAGGTCACGTTGACCTTGACTTTTGCCCTTTGACCACCAAAGTCTATTCAGTTGATCCTTGAGTCCGAGGGAACGTTTGTACCAAATTTGAAAAACATCCCTTATGGTATTCTTGAGATATTGCATTCACAAGAATGAGACAGATTGAACTTTGGCCTATGACCACCAATATCTAATATGTTTTTGTTGAGTCCAAGTTGACATTTGTGCCAAAGTAGAAGAAATTTCTTGAAGATGTTTTTGAGACCTCTCGCTCAAGAGAATGGGAGGGACGGAGGGAAGGGGGGATAGACGAACAGACAGACAATCCGAAAACATATTGCCTCTGGCCACAGCTATTGTCGGTGCTGAGGCATAACAGCGACGTGATTAGCCTGTAAACCTGCCTAGGGTCAAAAAATTGTTATTGAATCCCTACAAATTCCCCTTCTACTCACCATCTTATCTCGCACTTCAGGTTTGTGTGTCATGGTGACCTTTTCACCTTGTTAGCACTGTTACCAGTCTACCTGTAACTTACCTCTCCAGTCAGTTAAGAATGCAGTTCCCTTTTTTTCCTGCAGTAGTCCCCAGGGTATTCTCTCCTTTCACCATCACCTGATCTCAATGCCACCAGCACACCTGCTCCCAATACCCTCATCAACTTCTCGCCTTGTTGTTCTGTGTGTTTGGCTGACAGCAAAGCAGGGCTGGCGCAATAAACACAAAAGTCTGTCACTGACTCACTGAGTGAGTTGACGTTACACCATTGATCAGTCAAGTGTTGGACAATGGGCTCTCAAACAAAATAGGCACAAACGGTCCTTAGTAATGTTCTCAGGTGGCTTTTATAGCCACAGTTGACAGATCCTATGTCCTGGCCTCCTTAGTTACTGTTGCTAAGTTGAACAAGCTTGACAAAAAGAAACACGGTGATGGCCGCTCTGCTTAGCTGGATGCTGTTTATTAGATCTCCGGTTAGACTTAGTCAACATCGGGGTAGGCCTACGTGACCCGTTTTCCTCTTCTGTGGATCAATAAAGTACGCCTTGTATTTATTATCAATCAAACAATTATTTATTTGTCATGAATTATACAATATACAACTCCAGTGAAATGTGATCTTTTCAACTCCTTTAACTTGTGAACTGTAATTTTGTCTTTGTCTTTTTTTTGTCTTCTTACATTGTTGACTGCTGTGTAATTATTATCCATGTTTCTGGATTGTTCTGGTAATCCATAGCTTCTGGTTGTGGAATAATTTACCCGTCCATGCATCCTGACCCCAACAGGATGGCTGCATGGTTGCTTATCGCCAAGTACTGCATTGCTCTGCAGCCAACTTTGAATGGTGTATGGCAGTGACCCACAGCAGGACTGGGACAGTATCTCATATTCCCATTATCACACCAGTCCTTATTCACCATATAGCATGCGTCTCCTCTCTTTCTCTTCCAGAGTCTTCTGCTCTGTTGGATTTGCATATAGAAAAAGATTTAACTGTTTGAAATGCGCAGTCCAGGATGTAACCAAGTTTTGGTGGATCAGATGGTATTACAGTTCCTGATATCACATTGGAAATTGTTGAGGCAAGGAACAGTAGTTGTCCTTTTTATTTCCAATGCATGTAGTACTGCTATTACAATACATGCTATTTCTAACAACAGACAATGGTACTGACCTAACGCTAGTCTCTCTATACTACAGAAAGTTACGTTAGTTACTTTGGGGTGGCATGTGGTGTTGTAGAGATAAGTTAAACAAAGGAGCATGACACTGGAGCGTCAACAACAAAATCAGTTTGATTGTATTTTATTTTGTAGTAAACTGGCCTACCTGCTCGCAATTGATGCAACATCGTGCAATGCAATGCGCTTTGAAAGGACAAGGAATGGCTGATTCACAAGGTAAATGAGGAGTTACCTAGAGGATACCTCCTTATTTCACCACAAACCTAAATAAGTTGGCATCTGGATGGAGGGAGATTGTCAGGAAGATGACATTTCAGGTAAGAATTTTGTGTGATGCTAGCAAGCTAGCTTAGTAGTATAAATAACAAGGAAGTATGTAATCCATTTTTTCAGTGGTTACTGAGCGCACAGCTGCTAGGTAAGTAGTTTGTTTACCTGATGTGATGGAGTTCCATACGGTAGTGGACAAAGAGCATCCGATGTAATGCAATGCGGGGCGACAGTCTGACAGTCACACTTAGGACACATTGTTAGCTTTGATCTTCTCTCTGGCTAACAAAAATTCATGTAATTGTAAAAATATGTTGTCATATTTTTACGATGACATGAATTTCTTTTAAAGACAACACCTATTGCTCTTCAGAGGGAAAAGTTGACTATTGGAGAATGTAAGGATGAACTCATGGTGGCAAATGGACAGTTCACACTTCTGCTTGATGCTGAAGGTCCTCACAGGACACACACTGTTTCTAATGCTGATGCTGACCAGGACAAGACAATCTTACTCAGGAGGTTAACTGCAGAGTTTGAAATCAGATATGACTCCGTTAAGTCATGTGATCCTTTCTTAGTGTTTGATCCTTCAACACAACACTGCGCCATTCTCAAGAAATATGAGGCCATCTTGCATTTTGACAAAGATGCCACTCTGAGAGAATGGATGCTCTAAAAGCAAGCAGAAAAATGCTTGGCAGCCTCTTCAGTGTATGACTTGGTCCAAATAATAAATACAAGCTATCCAGATGCTTACGCCAACATTATCAAAATGGTTAAATGGTCACTTATTACATGTGAGAGGGGATTCTCACATCTCAAACGAGTACAGATCTCGTCTGTCACATGCTCATCTCTCAGACTTGATGCATACTTACCTGTCAAGGACAACTACAGAGACATTTGACCCAAAGCCAGCAGTTGACTTGTGGATGGAGTCAGCTAATAGGAGGCTCAACCAGGACGGAGACATGCATCTGCAGCATCTTTATCATCTACCATGCAGTAAACCATCCATCTAGTCTTGTTGATCCACTGCCTGCCTTTTTGGTCTGCTTGCTTATGCTCTTTTGGTCTTGGTTGCCTCTGCCTTGTTTTTTGACTACTTTACATACACATATTTTCCTAGTTTTTTCAAACCACACAGTTGTCTGACGGACTAATCTTAAATCTGCAATTATAAGACAAACTAGAAATGATCACAGTGCTTTGTTTATTCTTCTTTTTATGGACTTGTTTTCTTCTTTTAATAATTGCCATGGTCTCGGAACATAAAATGAGAGGTACAGGTGAACTACCTATGGGACATGTCAGAGCTCTCTTTTTGCCATCTACTCTCTCTTTGTGGAACATGCTGTATAATATGATTTATCTCTGACTCCCTTATTTCCCTGACTGTTGTTTTTCCCCTGTGTGTATCTCACTGGCTTGAGTTGCAAAGCTTATTGGAAAGCACCGATTTGATTGGCTGAGTAGAATCACATGAGATGATTTAATGCATGCTGTGGTCCGCCAACCAGCGCTACAAATGCACTCCATCAAAATGTAATAATTCTTAATAATGTTTCTGTATATGTCTGGGTCCAGATATGAAGACATCTGTGACCTGGGGATGGAGAGGAATGGCAGGTTAACAAAGAGATGGTGCCCCCCTCAAATTATCTGCTGGTGGTAGTTAAACTGGCCTTATGAATAAAACACAAAACTAGCTACCACCATCTGGATTAACCCTATGGGCCCGAACGATGCAAAACGCGTCCAAATTCATATCTGTTCTTCTCTATGGGTTACCTCCGCAAAAGTTCATCATAGCGAGAAGCCACTCATATCACGTGAAACAGCGGAACCCAGTGACAGACTCAGGATGTTTGAAGGGCAGGGGTGAAAAGGAAAAAAGGGCACCTACTACATGACATGGGGACAAGAGGGCAGCCAAAAGGGCACATCCGCTCGTTTTCATCATTCAAGAGGGCAGCTGATAGGGCACATCCTCTCATTTTTGCCACTCAAGAGGACACTTTAGTGTGGCATTTTCAACCGAGGCGGCACATGGGGGGGCAACCCCCCGTCTGAGTCCATCAGTGGCGGAACCGCAACTTTCCAACAAGACCAAGTACTTGTCGGTAGTCCAGTGATTTCACAATGAAAAAAAAAAGATGAATTTACACTAAAATGATGTATAACAGAGCTTTCATACAGCTTTGCACACACATTGCTCTTGGTTGGATTACTCGCGAATGCAGGCTCGCACAGAAATGCCACGCATATCACATGGAATCGCAGGACCGGAGCTTTCCAATTATACCAAACACATTATTGTGCTGTCATCCCATCATGATATAAATATAGATCAATTGTCTACAAAATAACCTGACAAATTTTTTTACAATCCATTATACAGATCTTGTTATCAGTCACTTCATATAGTGAAGAATAATATTATTACTATTTTTCTATGATCTTAGATGTAAATGTTTCTTTCAAATAAAACATATTTTTGACTTGTGAATGAGTCAATGGAATTTCTTGCAATAATGAAAAAATACTGGCAATCATGTCTGCCTGTGACAGAATGTCCCACCATCATGGTTCTTATATTGCCAGATTCCAGAGAGTCTCCCCTCTTCATATATGGCAGAATATGTCAGTTACCAACTTGCTATGGTGAGATACATGTAAAAATGTAAGAATTTAGTTACACAGATTTTTTTTCATTGATATAAAAATTAATATAAAATACAGACACATAGAAGGACATGGAATGATGGCAAATCTGGATAGCCCATATTTTTCTGATCCTGAATACAAGATATATCGTGTGTGTAGCCTTTATAATGACTATGATATGAGTTTAAAAGTAAAGGCAGTAAAAATACCCCCCAAAAATCCTAGGGCCCAAGGCTGCCCTATCAATTAGCCTCCAAATTCACCCATGAGTCACAATTAAAAGTGCAAACCTAGAAAAAATACTGCTCATGTTAGACTCCAGTTAAACCTTTATAAAGTTAATATGCAAATCCCCACAACTGATGCAGACATCCTCATCGCATTGACCTCTAATGGTAGCTGTCCCCTTTGGCCAATCAAGACTGGTTCTTAGCATAGGCGATGTAGGCAGCTGCCTAGGGAGCCAACATGTGGAGGGGCGCCACGCCACCAAGAAACTTTACAATTATGGGTGCCCCCGTCTGCAGAGCCACTAAAACTTTGAACCAGAGACAGTTCAAATCATCTTTGTTTGAACTATAAGATAAGCGGTCGCATCAACAGAATTCCTACGTTATTCTTTTCTTCTTATTTATTGATGATGAAGCGGTAAACAGGGAGAAAGCAGAAGAAGAGAGATGATGACAAAAAGGCAAAAAACAGAGTTAGGCTAAGTGTAATGGCACCATTATCATTTATAAGCAAAGCTAACATTAGCTATTAAAGCTCAGCTAGTAGGTAGCTAATAACCTGCCCCATATCGCGGGCAGCCAATAACCCATCACAGCCAAGCAGATGTCTGCCTTGGGCCAGGTTGCAGCAGCTGTGGCAGGTTGCTGCTTCAGTCACGGTCACAGTGTGAAGAAATATAATAACTAAGCTAGCATGGTGAGATGCTGGTATTATCGGTTTGACTCTCTCCTTAGCAAAGGACATCATCTCGTGCACAGACCACACTATGGTTATATACTGTGAGATATTATAGGAATGTGTTGTGCAGGCAGCCAGTGTTTGTGGGCGTCTAGTGTATATGCATGCATTTATGCTTATTTTGGCAAAGATCTATTGATTACATAATTTTCTAGATGCCTTTAGAAAATATGTGGGACAGCCACAGCCTAACACTGCACAGCCCAGCGACTCTGCTGCTGGGGAAAGGAATCACAGAATGGACCCTCCATCTTCTGCTACGCCATCACTGCCTGCAACAGCTGAGTTTAGTCACTGGATGCTTTATTACAAAATTGAGCTATTCTTATGCAAAAGACAGTTGCTTACTTATTTGTATTTATTACCAATAATGTGTTATATTTCTGAGCAACATGTACAATGGGTATATAACTATGTGCATGCATGTCTGTCTTTTCCGATGAAGAGACGTACACCTCTACATAATGTACAGCGAGAGCACAGCCTGCAACAAATGAGTCCACTAGGCAGCACCTACTAACAAAGCCCTGTCATCAACAGTTAGTGATGCAGAAACCTACGATGTTTACTTGCACATGAAATGTGGTATAATCCGCTCAAACCACACCACAACATTACCACTGAATTATGTTTTTATGCTTGGTCCTGATTTGCTGATGTCTGCTTTACACCGCTGACTTTGCAGCTAATAGGACACTGATTAGTCTAACAGTTTTTATCACAGATAATATTCCATCAATACAATTTATTTCATTTTGATTTGCCCAAAAATTAAACAGATGTGCAGTTGTCACATTAGAAATAAACAGAGTGATAAAATAAATAAATTAATGTGTGAATTCAGACAATTAGTAATTTTCTGCCAGCATTTAATTGAAGCAGTCTTGCTTTTTGCTGCAATACCTTTTCTAATATTCTTCAAAGGCAGAATTAGGCAGCACCCCACTGAGCTCTGATGTTTTTATTTTCATGTCCAATAGCTGTAATCCCCTCTCCATTAAGAGCAGACACAGTGTTTTTGCTGAAAGTTTTTGTAATTCATTATAATAGTATTTTTCTTACATTTTGCTTCGCAAACAAGCTAAAGAACCATTTTGTGACCTAGCAACCAGTGTTCAGTGACTCTTGTTGTGTTTACTGACACTTTGTTTCTCTGGTTAGAAAAACAACTGAGCCAATCAAAGCTTTACAGGCTATTCAAGTCTGCAACTTGTATAAGGCTGTACAAGTTGCTGTGTGTTAACTTGTAGAAATATAATAATCTCATATGTCTGCATATTTTAGCAACTTTCAGTCTAATTGTCAGGTTAATACTGAATAATCAGTGTACGAATAATGCATGACACATCCATGTAGTTCTGGTGTGGTGCTACGACAGCAGGTGAAGGTAATAGCTGGGTGTCGGTAAAATCCTACACAGTCAAACTTTAGAACTTTTGCTGTCATCCCACCCTCAAAAAATAAAAATAAAAAAAAAATAGAAATGGCTCAAACTGCTACCCTATCAAGCAAAACAAAAAGTGTTAATTCCCAGATTCGAACTAAAATTCCTGTTGCTGTGCTGCTGCTATGTGCATTTGATGTCCAGGATCTTTTGTACAACATAATATTTAGCCGGACATGAATTGGCTGCATGTCCTACACTGCTACTCCAACTTATCTTTATGTATTTCATGCTATCAGACTTTTGCACTTACTCACGCTAATGGAATGACCAACAGGAACACTCATATCACACAAGGTATATACAACAGATGGAGAAATGCAGTAGTGCTAATTAAAGACACACGAGCATATACACAAACTCACACATACACTAGTACCATATGTGCAAGAACGTCCTCACACTTAATGCACAAACACACACATTCACAGAATACACATACACACAATTATATGCACACACTTATACAGATACACATGCTGAAATGCGCACACACACTCACCTAAACATTTTATACACACTCTGTCACATGCACAAACATACACATATGCTTTCATAGTTCTCCCTGGTGTGTGACAATCCTGTCAACAGCAGAGGCTGGCTGAAGTAGAGGAGGAGGAGAGGGGAGAGGAGGAGGCTTGTGCTATGCTGAGTGGTGATTGGTCATTGCCATAGCAACGAGGGAGGGCCAGGTTAGAGACTTGTGAGGGAGGAGCTGTAGGCTGATTATAAAAGCCATCTGAGCAACACTTTCTCTTCTCCTGAGCTGTCTCCAGTGTAACCGGCTTTATTTAGTCTGTCGTGTTGTCTGGCCAGTGAGACAGCTCGCAGTCTGTGCGGAGGACAGAGGGAGGGTGGAAGGGTGAGCTGTCAGGAGGAGCAGTGGACAGGTCTGTCCATTTTCCCGGTCTTCCTGCTGAGCCGTCTGTCCATCACACTGATAGAGCTGCCTGCATTTTGTGGATTTATCTCAGTGTGAGTGACACCTGGGAAGGCAAGGGAGCCCTGAGTGGATAGGCAGGAGTCTGCTTTCCCCCTCCGTCCCTCCTGTGTGTGTGGATGACCTGTGCACCTCTGTAAGTAGCTCTGCCGCAGCCACATCCACTCACGTTTGTCATTCAGACATATTGACCATACAGCATGGGTCAGGGGTCAGGGGAGGAAGAGACAGGTCTACATGTTGCTGATTTGAGGCTGAACTTGTGCTTTTGTTCATTATTTTTCTATAAGGATTCCTCATTAGCTCACTGGACATCTCAGGGGGGCTTCCTGCGCTTCACTCGGGTCTACTAATTGGTTACTTTAACTCTCCTTGGTCTGAAACTCTGTCTTTAGTTACAACTTTAATGGCAGTCAGTGTGTGATGAAATTCCAAGGTTAGGTTGCTGTATAAATTATCAAACGGATGTAAATTGTATCACACTGTTGCCTTTTAATGGAGACAGCACATGTTGTTCCATGCAAAACTATTAGTTCTGTGACTGAAGGGAACCACAAACATATGGCCACGCTGTAGTTAAAACTTGTTGCTTGTAATAACAGTACACACTGTACAGTTCAAGAGTGCGGTACATGATGAGAATGAGGCAGTCGTCCTTTGGTGTCTTAATTTGACGTGTTTGAAATGTAACTGTTGCTCCTGTGCCATAAGAACATCTCAGGATATCTGAAACCAACACACCCACCCACTCACTCATCCACCTCTTGTCTCTCTGATGAGCCTCATGTATTAGTACTTACATGTAAACCGACTCTGAACAGTAGTAATGTAGGAGCAGCCACTCAAATAAACAGAAGACTGTCCATATCCAATGTGCACACATCACTGTTTACCTATAAGGGCCTGTGGGTGTTTGGAATTGGGTGTCTGGTGTGTGTGTGTGTGTGTGTGTGTGGGTGTGTGTGTGTGTGCGCGCACACACAAGCAAAACTGGTTCCTTTTTCCACATGATTGCCATGCGTTGGTGAATCATGCAGAGTTTAGACTGGACCTTTTTTGCAGCTATCACAAAAGTAACTGAATCTAACATATTACTAAGAAAATGCTCTTAGGGTTGAAAGTGCACACAAGCAAAACTGAATTAATGTATGAAGTCATTATTTTAATCATGTTTTAGGGTCTTCAAAAGCATCAATATTCCCTATTGGAGATATTATGGTAGTTTTTCTTGTTACAGCATGCCGGTTTATTTTGACTTAAGTTCTTCTATAATGTAGTTATGGCATTTGTTAGTTACATTGGCAGATTCTTAAATTGACCATTTGATAAATGACTCTTCCAAAAAGCAATTGTCCGGTCATGACATAGCAAATAAATAAGCATTGTAGGTCTGTCAAGCTTTAGCCTTCTTAACATGCTGGAGCAGTGTGCATAAGGCTTTATAAGAGTAATATCCAGTATCTAAGGTGTTTGTAGGTTTGTGGCAATTTTTCTCACCTTTCCGTGATCTAAACACACAAGCAAAGTTATAAGGAATGGATTGAACAGCGTGTTTTATCTGCCCTGGCACAAACAGTTAAGGTAAGCATACCTTGCTAACAAGCTTACTGCCTACAGTAGTAACCAAAGGGATGGCGTATCATATCACTGGCTAACTACTATTTTGTGGGACTACAGGTTACATCAAAAAAGATTCCATAGACTGGACATATAATGGACGTAGCTACCATGATGTCACCTATTGGTTTGTGGACTCCTGTTTAGAAGCTTTGAGTTCGGCATTTCAGCCATTGCCATCTTGGTTCTTTGGAGCTAGATGTGACCATATTTGGACAAGCGGGTGGAGCTGTGGAGGAGCGAGGGGTAGATCTGACTTTAAGGCGGACAGCCTGTCACTCAAGTGGCCCCACCCCTAAATAGGCATAACTTTAAGCAATGATAAAATGTAATTGGGTGAATTGTATAAAAAGTCCCCCCTGTACAGTTGTCATGATGGTTGAAATTAGCTATAGAGATGAAAACCGTTTTTTGCACCAGGCTGTAAACATGTTTATTTCTGCAGTAAAGTTGGGCATTTCAACATGAGGATCTATAGGGATTAACTCGCTCTTGGAGCCAGCCTCAACTGGCCGTTCAAGGAACTGCAGTATTTGGTATGTTGGCTTCACTTTTCAGCCCTGGAGATTACCACCCGAAAAATTCAAGACCAACATATCAGTGCTAAAATTCTTGTTGCTGACCAAAAATTCAAGACCAACATTTTTCCTGTGTGGTAGCCAGTATGGCTGCAACAGAGTTTAGGCTAACGTAAGTAGCTCTGTTCTGCTCTTTGCTGGATTTGGCAAAGTTTTGCTCTAACTTCAACCTTCGCCAAACTCATCATCTGAGATAGAATTACTTTTTCCAAAGTCATTGGTTTGCTCTGAAAAACAACATGCTGTTTTTGTTTACTTCACCTAAAATCAAAAACCCACTATTTCAAATTTTCAAAATTGAATGCATAGTTTGCCAGGTGTAGTGACAGTGAGTGGAACACGACTTAGGGGCCGAAGGCTGAAAAGACGGAATGTGGTGAAGCAAAATTTGTTGGTAAATTGAACAAAACAAACAGAAATTTGTAGTTTCCAAAATAAAGGAGTGACTGTGATTGATTGATTCTTTCAAATGTTGTGTTTCCTAACTGGTGCTGCAAGTTGAGCAAGTTGCAGATCAGTGAATTTGGCCTCATCTACATGCCTTAGGATTAATACGAAATGAATGTAACATGCCAAACATAGCCATAATGTTAATACACATTTTCCCTGTCCTTTTTAGTATTCTGTCAGTCTTTGGCTGCCCTCTGTATTTATTGGTTTTTCAAATTGGTCATAACCATAATTCCAGTTATCCTTATGACACAAGCAGTGTCTACATGTACCTGCCTTACATGATAATAATACAGTTACGTCTCTGAACAGTCAGCCTTTTGCCTCTGAGTAAAGTTGATACTGTAATTTAAGTCCAAAGTAGCAATTTTTTGTCTTAACATGCTGCAGCTGAAGCACAATGGTGATGTTTACATAAGCAGCTTATTATTAAGTCCCTGATTCATCGCGCAGCCCTGGGCCCACTCAGCCATGATAATGTGAAGATAGACCCTACCATATTTAACAATAGCCCTGGCACCAGCACTAAACCCCACTCACACATGAACAAACACATGCAAACATTTGGTCAAACACAGCAAATGGAGGGCAGTTCTTGTTTCACACAACAACGAGTCTACCGGCTACTGTGATGAAACACAGTGAAAGGTTAAATGCTTCAGAAGGCAAGCACCTTTCATAAAAGTAAATCTAACACCAGAGACTCCATGGTTCTAGTGTGTCTAAATGATACTGGCATGGCTGTATTCTAGTAGCGGAGCAACAACTTAAAGATCACTAACATGAGAGACTCGGCTCACTCACCACTTTAGTGTTTTTATGTGAAG